>NC_090446.1:573691645-574891645 GCF_031143425.1 Pleurodeles waltl
CCTCCTCACCCATCCTGGCAAGCTGAGGCCTACCTGACATATTTACAAATGAAAACTAGAAAAATGAGATAGACAAGTAAAAGTGGGAAATGGGGAAAGGTAGAGTAGAGAAGGAAAAATAAAACTTAATAAAAATAGCCCAACTAACCCCAAAGTTTAACTACCCAGAACAGACTCCCACAGACAATACAAACAAAAACAGGATTGGACAAAAGTACACTAAACAGACTAAGACAATATGAGACAACAAGACTATGATCACAAAAAGACAAAATACAAGGTACACAGGACACAAAAGCAGTTAAACACAGGACTACACTTTTCACACAACCACACAATCTAGATAAATCTGAGACTGCAAAGTGAAAGTGAAAGTTAACTCACAGTACAGATTTTGTAAACAGGATATCCTATTACATCACTTCCTGCATAAAATGGCCGCCGTTTTTATTTTCCCGTTATGCGTCATATTTTCACGCATACACATTGTGCGTCATATTTTTTGACGCATAACATTGCACATAATGCAGAGTCAAAATTAATTTCTTCATTGTTACCTTACATTATTGTGAGGCTGAGTTTACAGTTCTAGTGTAGAATTTATAAATATATAAGGTACATGACATGTCCACCATATTGTCCATGTTGCGTCAAATTTCCACGCATACTGCATGGGCGTCATAATTTTTTCACGTACAGGAGTGCACAGGATGCAGAGTCAAATATCAATTTTCAAATATGTTTCTCATATTTTCCCATGAAATAAAAAGTTTTAATTTATATTTTTTGACTCTGCATCCTGTGCACTCCTGTACGTGAAAAAATGTTGACGCCCATGCTATATGCGTGGAAATTTGACGCAACATGGACAATATGGTGGACATGTCTTGTACATTATTAAATTATTAATTTTCATATCATATTTTTTGACTCTGCATTCTGTGCACTCCTGTACGTGAAAAAATTATGACGCCCATGCTATATGCGTGGAAATTTGACGCAACATGGACAATATGGTAGACATGTCATGTACCTTATGAAATTATTGATTTTCATATCATATTTTTTGACTCTGCATTCTGTGCACTCCTGTACGTGAAAAAATTATGACGCCCATGCTATATGCGCGGAAATTTGACGCAACATGGACATTATGGTGGACATGTCATGTACCTTATGAAATTATTGATTTTTATATCATATTTTTTGACTCTGCATCCTGTGCACTCCTGTACGTGAAAAAATTATGACGCCCATGCTATATGCGTGGAAATTTAACGCAACATGGACAATATGGTGGACATGTCATGTACCTTATGAAATTATTGTTTTTCATATTATATTTTTTGACTCTGCATTCTGTGCACTCCTGTACGTGAAAAAATGATGACGCCCATGCTATATGCGTGGAAATTTGACGCAACATGGACAATATGGTGGACATGTCATGTACATTATTAAATTATTAATTTTCATATCATATTTTTGGACTCTGCATTCTGTGCACTCCTGTACCTGGAAAATTTATGAGGCACATGCTGTATGCATGGAAATATGACGCATTATTAAATTATGTACTTATTTTTTAAAGTTGGGGAAGGAAATTTGTCATGGCCAAACAGTGCTATGTGATAAACATTTGTGGTTAGCTATGACACATGTCCCTTATTGGATGTATAGAAGGCATTCACACTGTAATAATTATGATACCTTCAAAAAATTTATTGACCATATTTGTACACATATTTTGGGTAATTGCTGATGGCTATTTGGAAATGATGAATGGGATACCATGATGTATTCTGTCTCTAAAATGTGCCCACAATTATCATGGTAATGCATTTATCTATATTCCAAACAGGGAGTACAATAGTCACTTACATTTTTTATGGGGCTAACCATGTCCTATTATGATTTTGTGTATCTGATTTGTGTTTGTGTTTTGACATGTAGGCCACACATGCGCCTTATGCATGTGTTTAGTTCACAAGTACATGATTCTTGTATATTTGGGGGGCGGTAGAGGTGGACTTAGGCCCCCAGCACCCTAGCCATTGCCCTTCCAGATTTGCTGATTTATCCATGGCTTTCATTTATTGTGTTATGCAAAACCTGCAGCAGCGGGCTAATGTAAGGCCATAGGGTATGAATCACTGTTAGCCATTCATTCATCTCATTTGCCCATTTGACGTTTGCACTATTGTTGATTTGGAGCAATCTCACATACCATTTTGCAATGACTATGTTTGCAAAATCTCAGCGTTCCTCATGTGCTGATGACAAATAGGTTGTTGATGTATGTGGCCCTTTATGCATTACCTGGTTTAGTGGCATGTTACATTTTGCCTGCTAGGTTCGAACTGGGACACTACTGTGATGGGCAGCTTGCAAATATTTTGTTGATTGGATGACATATGTTTATATGTGTGTGCGAATGTGGATCCACTATCACCTGTCTGGGTGTATGTTGTCACTGTAACTTCAAGGTCTCCTCATGAGTTAGTGGCAGCTAATGTTGTTCCAATTGGGTATTGTTTATATCAAAAACTTGAGAGAAGCCATTGAGGACATGGTCACTTACACATGGATGCTCCCACCCTGTCACTGAACACATGTAATGAGACTTTCAAATGATCTACATTTTTGGTCTGAGTGAGAGACTGTCTCAGGTCTCTGGATCATGCATGTGTTATTGGCACATTTGTACTCCTGTTGGCCTCGGTGGATGGTAATGTATCATGTAACATCCTACCCTCTGTGCAGACATTTGTGATGTTTTATTTTTTGTGTGATGGGTGTTATGTCATTATTGCTCAATGAGACGACATTCTTCTTCAGCAATTTCGAAATAAAGGTGGTCAGAAATGAATAGGCCAAAGCATGATGTGGTGTTTGTTATCTGTGTTTATTTACAATTGTGCAATAAGTGTTGATATTAGAAATTATGAAAAAAAATTATTCACAAGCTGTTGGCGCCTACACACTCCTGCTGCCGTGTTTTGTTGTTCCCCCTCCTGTTGCAGGCCAGCATCTTCCTCTTCGTCATCTTCAGGCATGTCTGGGTTTGGTTCAAGGAGAGGAATGTTCCTTTTTACACAAATGTTGTGCAATATGGCACAAGTGAGTATGATCTTACAGACCATCTCTGGGGAATAGAGTAGGCTACCGCCAGTGATGTCAAGGCAGCGGAACCTTGACTTTAGGATCCCAAAGGTCCGCTCAACAATGCTGCGTGTCCTCTTATGGGCGTCGTTGTATGCCCGCTCTGCAGCAGTAGTGGGGTTCCCAAATGGTGTCATTAGCCAAGGCTGGATGCCATACCCCTGATCAGCTGAAATAGAAACACAGAATGGGATCAATTGGATGTAGACAGCAATCTTGTACAGACCTTTGATGGCAGTAGTTGTCTTGTGTTGTCTGTGACTCTTTTGTGTACTAATATGACAACCTATACTTGTAGGGTAAAGGTTTTGCATTGGGTTTTTTCCTTGGCTGAGCAAGTGTTTGTTAGCTAGCCTTTTGTCAGCAGTCTGTAATTTTTTTTTAATAACAGTGTGCCCTCCTTTGCATTGTGACTTGTGATACAGGTGTCCGTGTGTCTTCACTGGGGGTGAGATGATAGTTCCATGCAGAGTTAAAACATGAAAGTGTAGTTGAAACGTTCATATGAAAGTACCCTGGACACCCCATACCTTAAGACTTATGCAATGTGTTAAGGTACAGGTAATTGTGACACTTCCAATTTGCAAGGTGACATTTAGGCAACCACACTCATTAATGTCTTCACATTAAGCTGTGGAGTAAATTCCAATGTGCGACAGGTTCAATGGTGACTTCTGACACATGGCTAGTGATGTGAGTACCTCAGTGTGTTCCTGGCTAGGTGTTGCTAATGTGGTGTAGGTGTTGTTTGTCCTAGAGGGTTGCTGTGCAGTGTGTATATGAGTTAGATTTTTGTCCTTACCAACAAGTAGTCCATTGCCATACCGTCCATCCTGGAAGTGTTGGTTGATGGTGCTGTGACGGAAGATGAATGCGTCATGTACACTCCCAGGATATTTAGCCACGATGTTGCTGATCAATCCCTGGTGATCCACTAGGGCCTGCATGTTGATTGAATGTGTGTGCTTCCTGTTGCGGTAGAGGTGTTCAGTTGCAGCAGGTGGCACAAGGCGTACATGTGTGCAGTCGATCAAATCAAATCAAATCAAATCATTAGCATTTATAAAGCGCGCTACTCACCCGTGCGGGTCTCAAGGTGCTAGGGACAAAGGGGGTGGTTATCGCTGCTCGAACAGCCAGGTCTTTAGGAGTCTCCGGAAAGCGGAGTGGTCCTGGGTGGTCCTGAGGCTGGTGGGGAGGGAGTTCCAGGTCTTGGCCGCCAGGAAGGAGAAAGATCTCCCAGTCGCCGTGGAGCGTCGGATGCGAGGGACGGCGGCGAGTGCGAGGCCAGAGGAGCGGAGGGGGCGGGTGGGGACGTAGAAGTTGAGGCGTCTGTTGAGGTATTCCGGTCCCTTGTCGTGGAGGGCTTTGTGTGCGTGGGTGAGAAGTCGGAAGGTGATCCTTTTGCTGACTGGGAGCCAATGCAGGTGTCTCAGGTGTGCGGAGATGTGGCTGCTGCGGGGTACGTCGAGGATGAGGCGGGCCGAGGCGTTTTGAATGCGTTGTAGGCGATTTTGGAGTTTGGCTGTGGTCCCGGCGTAGAGGGTTTTGCCGTAGTCCAGGCGGCTCGTGACGAGGGCGTGGGTCACGGTTTTTCTGGTGTTGGAGGGGATCCAGCGGAAGATCTTGCGGAGCATGCGGAGGGTGAGGAAGCAGGTGGAGGACACGGCGTTGACTTGCTTGGTCATGGTGAGAAGAGGGTCCAAGATGAAGCCGAGGTTGCGGGCGTGGTCTGCGGGGGTCGGTGCGGTGCCGAGGGCCGTGGGCCACCAGGAGTCGTCCCAGGCGGACGGGGTGTTGCCGAGGATGAGGACTTCAGTTTTTTCAGAGTTCAGCTTTAGGCGGCTGAGCCTCATCCAATCTGCGACGTCCTTCATACCCTCTTGTAGGTTGGTCTTGGCGCTGGCGGGGTCCTTGGTGAGGGAGAGTATAAGTTGGGTGTCGTCAGCGTAGGAGGTGATGATGATGTCGTGCTTGCGTACGATGTTGGCGAGGGGGCTCATGTAGACATTGAAGAGTGTCGGGCTGAGTGATGAGCCTTGAGGTACGCCGCAGATGATCTCAGTGGGTTCTGAGCGAAACGGAGGGAGGTAGACTCTTTGGGAGCGGTTTGCGAGGAAGGAGGCGATCCAGTCCAGGGCCTGGTCTTGGATCCCAGTGGAGCAGAGGCGGGTGATTAGGGTGCGGTGACAGACGGTGTCAAAGGCAGCCGAGAGGTCGAGAAGAATGAGGGCGACTGTTTCACCGTTGTCCATCAGGGTTCTGATGTCGTCTGTGACTGAGATGAGGGCGGTTTCAGTGCTGTGGTTGGTTCGGAATCCGGTCTGTGAGGGGTCGAGCAGGTTGTTGTCTTCCAGGAAGGTGGTCAGCTGTTTGTTGACGGTCTTCTCTATTACTTTGGCTGGGAAAGGCAGAAGGGAGATGGGGCGGAAGTTTTTCAGGTCGCTCAGGTCAGCCGTAGGTTTCTTTAGTAGGGCGTTGACTTCGGCGTGTTTCCAGCATTCGGGGAAGGTAGCAGAAGAAAAAGAAGAGTTGATGATGGTCTGGAGGTGCGGGGCGATGATGTCGTCGGCTTTGTTAAAGATGAAGTGCGGGCAGGGGTCCGAAGGGGCACCGGAGTGGATAGAGTTCATGATGGATTTGGTTTCTTCCGTGCTGATGTGGGTCCAGTTGTTGAAGGTGATGGTCGGGGATGTGGGTTCTGTGGTGTTTGGTTGGGTCTGGTGTCCGAAGCTGTCGTGGAGGTCGCTGATCTTGCGATGGAAGAAAGTGGCGAGGGATTCGTATAGATCCTGTGAGGGCGTGACGGCGTTGGCGCTGGGAATGGAGAACTCCTTGATGATGCTGAAGAGTTCTCTGCTGTTGTGGCTGTTTTTGTCCAGTCTGTCGGTGAAAAAATTCCTTTTGGCAGCGCGGATCAGGTGGTGGTGTTCGCGGGTAGCGTTCTTGAGGGCGGTCATGTGGTCAGCGGTGCGGTCCTTGCCCCAGGCTTTCTCAAGTGCGCGACAAGTTTTCTTTGATTCTTTGAGGGTGTCAGAGAACCAGAGGGGTTTCTTGGTGTTGTTCTGTCGCTGCGAGCGTTTGAGGGGAGCAAGGTTGTCTGCGCAGTTGGAGATCCAGTTTGTGAGGTTGAGGGCTGCGTCGTTGGGGTCGGTAGTTAGGGTGGGTTGGTTGGCGGCGAGTGCGGAGAAGAGTTGCTCTTCAGGGATCTTGTTCCACTGTCGGCGAGGGATGGGTTGAGTGCGGAGGTGGCGGGTCTCGCGTCGGAATGTGAAGTGGACGCAGCTGTGGTCGGTCCAATGTAGGGCGGAGGCGTGGCTGAAGAAGACGTGTTTGCTGGCGGAGAAGATAGGGTTGAGTGTGTGTCCGGCGATGTGGGTGGCAGTGTTCACCAGTTGTTTGAGGCCGAGGTTGGCGAGGTTGTCGAGCAGGATGGTGGTGTTGGGGTCGTTGTTTTGTTCCAGATGGAAGTTGAGGTCGCCTAGGAGGATGTAGTCCGGTGAGGCGAGGGCGTGCGGGGAGATGAAGTCGGCGATGGTGTCGCTGAAAGGGGCGCGAGGTCCGGGAGGACGGTAGACGAGGGATCCTCTGAGGGTGGTCCTCGGGTCGGTGCGAATCTGAAAATGCAGGTGTTCAGCGACGAGAGGGGAGTCTTCAGTGGAGGTGGTGACGCTGATGGAGTCTTTGAAGACGATGGCGATACCTCCTCCTACTTGGTTGGTGCGGTCTTTCCTGGAGATCTTGTAGCCTTCGGGGATGGCGGTGGCGATGTCTGGAGCAGAGGAGGTGTTCATCCAGGTCTCCGTGATGAAGGCGACGTCTGGTGCTGTGGAGTCTAGGAGGTCCCAGAGTTCAACGGCGTGTTTGTGAACGGAGCGAGCGTTGACTAGGATGCACTTGAGGTGGTTGATGGCGCGTGGGCTTGTGGTCGTAGTTGTTGCGTGGTGGAAGATGCGTTTGCAGGAGTTGCAGGCGAAGGGTCCATGGGTGCGTTTGGGGTGAGCTTGGAAGCAGGTGTTGGAGCGTCCTGGGTTGAGGGCATGGAGGGTGGTGGGGTTGTAGCGGATCAGCGGGGCTTGGGAGAGCTGGGGACCAGGGGTCGTGGCGCTGGGCGCGGGCCAGGCGCGGACGGGCGCAGACGGGCTTGCCTCTGGCGCACCTCCGGCGCGCCAGCGGCGCACCCGCTGCGCGCGCCCGCTGCGCAAACGCGCAGCGGCCGCCATATGAGGTAGGGGGGGGGAGGGGTCAGCTGGGGGCGAATGGGAGCTGGGGGGCGGGGGCGTGCAGGAGGTCGCGGCGGGAAAGCGCGAGGGAGGGGGGGGACAGGTAGAGTGAGAAGAGCTGGGGGAGGGGGGTTTAAGGGTGGAGGGGGGAGAGTGTTAGGAGGTTTAGGAGATTAGGGAGAAAGATAGGTGTAGGGTTGTGAAGATAGGGGAGGGGGGTTGTAGAGGTGGGTGAGGGTGAGAGGTAGAGTGAGGGGATAGGAAGATAGGTAATAGAGGGGGTGGCGGGAGGGGGGAGAGATAGAGAAATAGGTAGAGAGAAAAGGTAGATAGAGAAATCGATAGATAGGGAAAAAGATAGAGAGATAGGAAGATAGGAGGAGGTGGAGAGTGAGGGAGTTGGATAGTGGGATAGAGAGATGGAGAGATAGGTAGATAGGAGGAGTGAGGGAGGTAGAAAGTGAACGGGTTAGATAGGGGAGATAGATGGGGGATGCGAGTGGGGGAGGGGGATGAGGCAGGAGCAGGAGGGCAGGCGCGGGGAGAAGAGGACGGAGGAGGCAGAAGAGCCGAAGGCAGAAGACAAGAAGACAAGAAGAACAGAAGAACAGAAGAACAGAAGAAAAGAAGAACAGAAGACCGGAAGGACTGAAGACCGGAAGAGCAGAAGACCGGAAGAACAGAAGAAACACAGAAGAACACAGAAGAACAGAGAGGAATACAGAAGAACACCGAGGAAGACAGAAGAACAGAGAAGAATACAGAAGAACACAGAGGAAGACAGAAGAACACAGAGGAAGAAAGGAGAACACCGAGGAAGACAGAAGAACACAGAGGAAGACAGAAGAAGACAGAGGAACACAGAAGAAGACAGAGGAACACAGAAGAACACAGAAGAACACGGAGGAAGATGCAAAAAACGAAGAGACAGAGTGCAGAAGACCACAGCAGAAGATGAGGAAGAAGAGAAGAGGAGAGAAGACGGGGAGAAGAGAAGTACAGAAGAAGAATACAGACGAGGAGAGAGGAGGAAGAACAGAGAAGAAGAAAAGAGGAAAAGAAGCAGGAGCAGGAGAGAGGGTGAGTAGCGCGGGGCAGAACGAGGGGCTGGGAGGTGGGGGGTACTTACTGTGAGGTGGGTCTCAGGAACTCAGGAACCTGGAGGAGCTGCAGCGGCAGGGGGAGCGACCTACCCTTGGGTCAAGGGTCGCTACCACTGTCGCGCAGCGGCCGCCATATGAGGTAGGAGGGGGGGGGAGGGGTCAGCTGGGGGCGAATGGGAGCTGGGGGGCGGGGCGTGCAGGAGGTCGCGGTGGGAAAGCGCGAGGGAGGGGGGGGACAGGTAGAGTGAGAAGAGCTGGGGGAGGAGGGGTTTAAGGGTGGAGGGGGGAGAGTGTTAGGAGGTTTAGGAGATTAGGGAGAAAGATAGGTGTAGGGTTGTGAAGATAGGGGAGGGGGGGTTGTAGAGGGGGGTGAGGGTGAGAGGTAGAGTGAGGGGATAGGAAGATAGGTAATAGAGGGGGTGGCGGGAGGGGGGGAGAGATAGAGAAATAGGTAGAGAGAAAAGGTAGATAGAGAAATCGATAGATAGGGAAAAAGATAGAGAGATAGGAAGATAGGAGGAGGTGGAGAGTGAGGGAGTTGGATAGTGGGATAGAGAGATGGAGAGATAGGTAGATAGGAGGAGTGAGGGAGGTAGAAAGTGAACGGGTTAGATAGGGGAGATAGATGGGGGATGCGAGTGGGGGAGGGGGATGAGGCAGGAGCAGGAGGGCAGGCGCGGGGAGAAGAGGACGGAGGAGGCAGAAGAGCCGAAGGCAGAAGACAAGAAGACAAGAAGAACAGAAGAACAGAAGAAAAGAAGAACAGAAGACCGGAAGGACTGAAGACCGGAAGAGCAGAAGACCGGAAGAACAGAAGAAACACAGAAGAACACAGAAGAACAGAGAGGAATACAGAAGAACACCGAGGAAGACAGAAGAACAGAGAAGAATACAGAAGAACACAGAGGAAGACAGAAGAACACAGAGGAAGAAAGGAGAACACCGAGGAAGACAGAAGAACACAGAGGAAGACAGAAGAACACAGAGGAAGACAGAAGAAGACAGAGGAACACAGAAGAAGACAGAGGAACACAGAAGAACACAGAAGAACACGGAGGAAGATACAAAAAACGAAGAGACAGAGTGCAGAAGACCACAGCAGAAGATGAGGAAGAAGAGAAGAGGAGAGAAGACGGGGAGAAGAGAAGTACAGAAGAAGAATACAGACGAGGAGAGAGGAGGAAGAACAGAGAAGAAGAAAAGAGGAAAAGAAGCAGGAGCAGGAGAGAGGGTGAGTAGCGCGGGGCAGAACGAGGGGCTGGGAGGTGGGGGGTACTTACTGTGAGGTGGGTCTCAGGAACTCAGGAACCTGGAGGAGCTGCAGCGGCAGGGGGAGCGACCTACCCTTGGGTCAAGGGTCGCTACCACTGTCGCGCAGCGGCCGCCATATGAGGTAGGAGGGGGGGGAGGGGTCAGCTGGGGGCGAATGGGAGCTGGGGGGTGGGGGCGTGCAGGAGGTCGCGGCGGGAAAGCGCGAGGGAGGGGGGGGACAGGTAGAGTGAGAAGAGCTGGGGGAGGGGGGTTTAAGGGTGGAGGGGGGAGAGTGTTAGGAGGTTTAGGAGATTAGGGAGAAAGATAGGTGTAGGGTTGTGAAGATAGGGGAGGGGGGGTTGTAGAGGTGGGTGAGGGTGAGAGGTAGAGTGAGGGGATAGGAAGATAGGTAATAGAGGGGGTGGCGGGAGGGGGGGAGAGATAGAGAAATAGGTAGAGAGAAAAGGTAGATAGAGAAATCGATAGATAGGGAAAAAGATAGAGAGATAGGAAGATAGGAGGAGGTGGAGAGTGAGGGAGTTGGATAGTGGGATAGAGAGATGGAGAGATAGGTAGATAGGAGGAGTGAGGGAGGTAGAAAGTGAACGGGTTAGATAGGGGAGATGGATGGGGGATGCGAGTGGGGGAGGGGGATGAGGCAGGAGCAGGAGGGCAGGCGCGGGGAGAAGAGGACGGAGGAGGCAGAAGAGCCGAAGGCAGAAGACAAGAAGACAAGAAGAACAGAAGAACAGAAGAACAGAAGAAAAGAAGAACAGAAGACTGGAAGGACTGAAGACCGGAAGAGCAGAAGACCGGAAGAACAGAAGAAACACAGAAGAACACAGAAGAACAGAGAGGAATACAGAAGAACACCGAGGAAGACAGAAGAACAGAGAAGAATACAGAAGAACACAGAGGAAGACAGAAGAACACAGAGGAAGAAAGGAGAACACCGAGGAAGACAGAAGAACACAGAGGAAGACAGAAGAACACAGAGGAAGACAGAAGAAGACAGAGGAACACAGAAGAAGACAGAGGAACACAGAAGAAGACAGAGGAACACAGAAGAACACAGAAGAACACGGAGGAAGATACAAAAAACGAAGAGACAGAGTGCAGAAGACCACAGCAGAAGATGAGGAAGAAGAGAAGAGGAGAGAAGACGGGGAGAAGAGAAGTACAGAAGAAGAATACAGACGAGGAGAGAGGAGGAAGAACAGAGAAGAAGAAAAGAGGAAAAGAAGCAGGAGCAGGAGAGAGGGTGAGTAGCGCGGGGCAGAACGAGGGGCTGGGAGGTGGGGGGTACTTACTGTGAGGTGGGTCTCAGGAACTCAGGAACCTGGAGGAGCTGCAGCGGCAGGGGGAGCGACCTACCCTTGGGTCAAGGGTCGCTACCACTGTCGCGCAGCGGCCGCCATATGAGGTAGGAGGGGGGGGAGGGGTCAGCTGGGGGCGAATGGGAGCTGGGGGGCGGGGGCGTGCAGGAGGTCGCGGCGGGAAAGCGCGAGGGAGGGGGGGGACAGGTAGAGTGAGAAGAGCTGGGGGAGGGGGGTTTAAGGGTGGAGGGGGGAGAGTGTTAGGAGGTTTAGGAGATTAGGGAGAAAGATAGGTGTAGGGTTGTGAAGATAGGGGAGGGGGGGTTGTAGAGGTGGGTGAGGGTGAGAGGTAGAGTGAGGGGATAGGAAGATAGGTAATAGAGGGGGTGGCGGGAGGGGGGGAGAGATAGAGAAATAGGTAGAGAGAAAAGGTAGATAGAGAAATCGATAGATAGGGAAAAAGATAGAGATAGGAAGATAGGAGGAGGTGGAGAGTGAGGGAGTTGGATAGTGGGATAGAGAGATGGAGAGATAGGTAGATAGGAGGAGTGAGGGAGGTAGAAAGTGAACGGGTTAGATAGGGGAGATAGATGGGGGATGCGAGTGGGGGAGGGGGATGAGGCAGGAGCAGGAGGGCAGGCGCGGGGAGAAGAGGACGGAGGAGGCAGAAGAGCCGAAGGCAGAAGACAAGAAGACAAGAAGAACAGAAGAACAGAAGAAAAGAAGAACAGAAGACCGGAAGGACTGAAGATCGGAAGAGCAGAAGACCGGAAGAACAGAAGAAACACAGAAGAACACAGAAGAACAGAGAGGAATACAGAAGAACACCGAGGAAGACAGAAGAACAGAGAAGAATACAGAAGAACACAGAGGAAGACAGAAGAACACAGAGGAAGAAAGGAGAACACCGAGGAAGACAGAAGAACACAGAGGAAGACAGAAGAACACAGAGGAAGACAGAAGAAGACAGAGGAACACAGAAGAAGACAGAGGAACACAGAAGAACACAGAAGAACACGGAGGAAGATACAAAAAACGAAGAGACAGAGTGCAGAAGACCACAGCAGAAGATGAGGAAGAAGAGAAGAGGAGAGAAGACGGGGAGAAGAGAAGTACAGAAGAAGAATACAGACGAGGAGAGAGGAGGAAGAACAGAGAAGAAGAAAAGAGGAAAAGAAGCAGGAGCAGGAGAGAGGGTGAGTAGCGCGGGGCAGAACGAGGGGCTGGGAGGTGGGGGGTACTTACTGTGAGGTGGGTCTCAGGAACTCAGGAACCTGGAGGAGCTGCAGCGGCAGGGGGAGCGACCTACCCTTGGGTCAAGGGTCGCTACCACTGTCGCGCAGCGGCCGCCATATGAGGTAGGAGGGGGGGGGGAGGGGTCAGCTGGGGGCGAATGGGAGCTGGGGGGCGGGGGCGTGCAGGAGGTCGCGGCGGGAAAGCGCGAGGGAGGGGGGGGACAGGTAGAGTGAGAAGAGCTGGGGGAGGGGGGTTTAAGGGTGGAGGGGGGAGAGTGTTAGGAGGTTTAGGAGATTAGGGAGAAAGATATGTGTAGGGTTGTGAAGATAGGGGAGGGGGGGTTGTAGAGGTGGGTGAGGGTGAGAGGTAGAGTGAGGGGATAGGAAGATAGGTAATAGAGGGGGTGGCGGGAGGGGGGAGAGATAGAGAAATAGGTAGAGAGAAAAGGTAGATAGAGAAATCGATAGATAGGGAAAAAGATAGAGAGATAGGAAGATAGGAGGAGGTGGAGAGTGAGGGAGTTGGATAGTGGGATAGAGAGATGGAGAGATAGGTAGATAGGAGGAGTGAGGGAGGTAGAAAGTGAACGGGTTAGATAGGGGAGATAGATGGGGGATGCGAGTGGGGGAGGGGGATGAGGCAGGAGCAGGAGGGCAGGCGCGGGGAGAAGAGGACGGAGGAGGCAGAAGAGCCGAAGGCAGAAGACAAGAAGACAAGAAGAACAGAAGAACAGAAGAAAAGAAGAACAGAAGACCGGAAGGACTGAAGATCGGAAGAGCAGAAGACCGGAAGAACAGAAGAAACACAGAAGAACACAGAAGAACAGAGAGGAATACAGAAGAACACCGGGGAAGACAGAAGAACAGAGAAGAATACAGAAGAACACAGAGGAAGACAGAAGAACACAGAGGAAGAAAGGAGAACACCGAGGAAGACAGAAGAACACAGAGGAAGACAGAAGAACACAGAGGAAGACAGAAGAAGACAGAGGAACACAGAAGAAGACAGAGGAACACAGAAGAAGACAGAGGCACACAGAAGAACACAGAAGAACACGGAGGAAGATACAAAAAACGAAGAGACAGAGTGCAGAAGACCACAGCAGAAGATGAGGAAGAAGAGAAGAGGAGAGAAGACGGGGAGAAGAGAAGTACAGAAGAAGAATACAGACGAGGAGAGAGGAGGAAGAACAGAGAAGAAGAAAAGAGGAAAAGAAGCAGGAGCAGGAGAGAGGGTGAGTAGCGCGGGGCAGAACGAGGGGCTGGGAGGTGGGGGGTACTTACTGTGAGGTGGGTCTCAGGAACTCAGGAACCTGGAGGAGCTGCAGCGGCAGGGGGAGCGACCTACCCTTGGGATGTTGGTCGATTGCACCAGAAGGTGGGGAGTGAAAGTGGGAAGCCACTGATGGCGTAGAACCCCTGTTTAGTTTCCTGCTGCTTCTGCAGTGTGTTAGGGAAGCAGATGTGGCGGGGTGTCAGGTGAATGATGGCATCCAGTACTTTTGGCAGGAATGCAGAGAATGATGGTTGGGATATTCCACCAACCAGGGCACCAGTTGTCTGAAACGAGCCACTTGCCAGCAGGTGAAGTACGGCAAGCAGCTTTGTTTCTGTTGGTATGGTGCGGGGTGTCACCAAAGTGGGGGCCAACTGCTGTTCGATATTTCTCAGCAGCTGCTGAATGGCCTGCCAGTTCAACCGGTACCTCTGGATGATGTTGTTCTTGGGCGAAATATCCTCACCTGCCTTCTGCGCTGCCTTTGGGGTCCCTGCTGTTGTTGTTGTGGCTGCTGTTGTTGCTGCAGGGCTCTGCGTCTACGTGCACGCTGAAGTAAAATCACCTCCATGTCTCCCTGTTGCTGCTCTGCTGCTCTGCTGCTCTGCTGCTCTGCTGTTTGTTCTGTGTGTTCTGATTAAATACAGGTGTGTTTGCCCCATTTTAACGCCTGCCCTTACCCAGGCGTTAAATTTTGACGCACATCGGGTTTTACGTCATTTTTTTGCTCCGCCTACCGGCCGGGAGTCATTTTTGCCCGGAAGCATAAATACGACGCGCGGCCGTGTGCGTCGTTTTTTGGACGGGAACGCCTACCCTGCATATCATTAACGCAGGGCGGGGTGCCGCTTCCAGAAAACGGCGCACACTGCGGATTTTTCTTGTGCGCGGCCTTGAGCGTCAGGGTTTAAATATGGGGCAACGTTTGCGCTGATTGTGCGTCAAAAATTTTTACACACATTCGGCGCAAACGGAGTATAAATATGCCCCTAAATACTTTAAACAGAAGGTCTGACTAGGCATTGAGTTTATTGTGGCTGATAACTAGGTCAAACCATATCTGGATTACACATGTACTACAACTCCTAGATAGCAGTGTGTTAAATTCCAATTTTTTTCTGTGAAGTTTCACTGAAATTGCGCGAAATTGCACGGAATCCATTCTGTGGTAATGCTCATGAAAACTTCCCACGAGGGCAGCATCTGGACTCGTTTGAGGAGAAAATGTCTCCCTTAGGACATTTTCTTCTCTCACCAGTCATCTGAAAAAAAAATGTACAACATTTTCCACCCATTACATTTTGTGTATGTCACATAATATGAAATTTGAAAAAAGTATGTATTTCGAAAGCAGAATAAGAATTATAAAACTGTCACATGGGGCTACTCCTAGAGTAAGCCTTTATAAATTAACTACATACATATGTACCGGTGTGTTGAGTGCTCCACCTAGCTACCTTTGCATAGTGTAGTGTAGAAAGGAAGTAACTTAGCTATCCAACGGGTGTGCATCAATAACTCCAGCTCTGGAGCACTAGAGATAACTCCCTCATTTGTACTTTTAAATAACCTCTGGCTGACCCACACTTCAATGACAGCCCTCACCCTTGTGCAGGCCTGTTGGTGAGAGGACCCTCGCCTGCGATGTCAGCAGACTCTGACAGACCCTTGCCTGTAAGGAGTGAGCGATACTAGGTAACTGCTGCCCACAGACTCCTCACACTATGACAGGCCCTCAACTGTGGGAGGTGGGGGAGCAGGGCTTAATTTGTAAAATAATCCGTCCCAGTGCCCACAGAACTGCTCAGAAGCCCGGCCTGCACTATTAAATGCCAGCATACCGAATACCAAGGCTGCATGGTCCTGATTCCACCTAAGGCCTCTTAAATCCACTGCCAGACACTGCCTGCCCCTTTATCTCATTCTTCCAGACTCCAGTAAGCGGTGCCAGATTCTGTGTATAAAAGTCTAGGAATACTCATGTTTTCCTAGAGGACTCTTCTTTTATTTGTGGGACCAGGTGCTCAACACTTGAAATGTGTCCTTCGCCCACATGTTAGGAGTTAGGAGTACATTTTTTGATTAGGAATAAAGTGTGTCCTTTCACAAAAAATTATCTTTACCTGCACGGTTGTGATCATTTTGTTTATTTATCCAGCTGCCTAAACTTGAACTTACAACGGCACAGGCATGATTGAAATGCTAATAAAGTTATTTAGATGTCTAGGGGCCAGATGTAGGAAGCAGTTTGCACGTTGCAAACAGCTAATTTCGCTGTTTGCGATGTGCAAACTGCACTTTGCAATGCACAAAACCCGTTTTGCGATTCGGTAACCTAGTTACCGAATCGCAAAACGGTTTTGCGAGTCGCAATTAGGAAGGGGTGTCCCCTTCCTAATTGCGAGTCGCAGTGCAATGCAGGATTGCTTTGTGACCGCGAACGCAGTCGCAAAACAATCGCGGTTAGCACCCATTTCAAATGGGTGCTAACCCATTCGCAAAAGGGAAGGGGTCCCCATGGGACCCCTTCCCCTTTGTGAATGGCATTAAAAACATTTTTCCAGAGCAGGCAGTGGTCCTATGGACCACTGCCTGTTCTGCTCTGCTCTGAAACGTTTCATTTTTAGGGTCGCGCATGCGTATCGCGGCGAGACTCTTTAGTATTCAGAAAAGGGCTCGGAGCCCTGTCAACGTTACGTCAGTGTTTTTTATTGGTTCGTGGGCTTGCCTAATAAAATCTGCTTGCTTTCATTAGTCGAAAGCACGCATATGTCATGCCAATCTGGTGGCTTGCCCTCCTCGAGCGCAGCGACCAAGTACAGAAAACATGCGAGGCTCGCTGTTTTCCATCGGGTTAGTTGTCTTCTTTTTCTCTAATTTACGAGCGCGTTCTCGCTTGGCAGAAGTCGAGCGCTTTACATAGTTAATTGCACTTTTTCGGGTTACGTATATAAATGCACTTTTGCCCCATAGGTGAAAAGTCGGTTTAGGAGTTTACAACGCTATCAGCTCTAACATGAGCAAACGCGAGACCCGTTGCATTGCAAATGCTTGTTTAGTTTTGTAATGCATCTCGTTTTCCTTTAAGGAAAACGGGCTGCATTAGAAAAAAAAAAACTGCTTTTTTTAAAAGCAGTCACAGACATGGTGGTCTGCTGTCTCCAGCTGGCCACCATCCCTGTGAGTGCAGCGATTCCCAAGGGAGGTGGGCATTTGCGACCCCCTTGCGAGTCGCAAACAGTGTCAGGGACACTGTTGTGCAAATCCGAACGTACCTACATCTGGCCCCAGATGATTTATGTTCTTTTTGACAGCAGCACAGATGGGAGGAGGACAGTCATTTATAGGTCTAGCTTGACAGTGCAACTGTCATGTGACGCTTTAATCCACACCAATATTATTCCATAGTTCTGTGTTTCCATGCAAATACATATCCATTTCCATACTATCTACTCAGAATGGAACACATTACCATACAGCATTCCTTTAAAGCCAGATTATTGGTATTGCCGATGCAGGGTTAATTTGGGCCTCATAAGAACATGCAATAAACCTGTTGTGGGAAATGTTTGCCTCCAGGCTCATCATAATCTGACAGGCCCTCGCCTGTGATTGGGGTGTAGGGGGGTGAGCGTTCCTAGAAAACCTTCACCTTCAGATTTATCTGACAAATAGGCCTTCACCTGCGGGTGCGACTGGTGCTAAGGATTAGGGCAAAGGTCTTCAAACTGGCAGCTGGCCCCTCCGAGCAGGCCTGGATTGATCTCAGGAGAGGTGGGTCACTAGGAGCTGCCCAAGAGGAGCATTTATTTATGCCCGAGGGAATACAGGCATACGCCTTAACAGTGCTATGTTTTTAGTGAAAGAAATCAGAGTGTCAGTGAGCCACTCTAATGGGTATCAATAGTGTATATTGTCATACATGTTCTGGGTGAAAGAACGTGTCAAAGTGGGTTGTAAGGGGTGCGGGCGGGGAATGTTGTTTGGAGAGATGCATCGGGGTGGGGTGTAGGACATCAAATTAACCTCAAATTCCCTCCCCTTGTTTCAAATAAAGACCCATAATGGGGGTAATTTTATACTTCTAGGGAGTATAGGCTGCTTCTAAGATGCTAGCAATCTGCATGTTATTGTATTTGTTAACTGTTAAGTATGTTCAGAGCTGCCATTTTTTTTCTATAATACTTATGAGAAAATATGTTTGCAATTCTGGAGTGGTCCCGTGGTTTTATTCCGCGCTGCTTCTTTCACTTTAGTGATAGAAAGATATGGCTAGAGGAAGGAACTGTCGTGGTCCCTGCGGTGAGCAGGCGGGTAGAGATGGGAAACAAGCCTGACGCTTCCGTTGGCTTGCATCACACCCGACGTGTGTGATACTTGTGCTGGGGCATCCTGCGCAGCACTGCCCGAGACCCCGATGACTTGCCGTGTAGCGCCTCGCCTGAGCTCGAGGGGCTGAACCATTCCTCTCGCTCCCTCCTGGATCAGCGGGGCCTGGTAGAGCGCACACTGAAGTCCAGTGTCAAAGGGCATGCGGGGGTCCCCTTGAACTGGTCGCCCTCCGTGACGCGATGGACCTTTTCTTCGAGGCGGTGGAGTATCTGCAGGAGAACAGCGTTGGAGGTAAGGCCGCGGGTACTCGTGTCTAGAAGGCAGAGGTCAGTGCTCCCGGGGAGGGGGGGTGCCGCGAGTCAAGACAGGCCCAGCCCTGTGCCAGGTATTGTATGACGAATAAAAAACCAGGAAATCCCTCAACATTTGGCGATGCTTACTTTTCAAAAGCTCTGGATAATGGTACAATTTGCCATATATATATAATGGGGTATTTATGAAACTATCCGTCTTTAGATGGGCAAGACGGGCATGTCTTTGATGTATAGGAGGTCGCTGTACACCAGGCCGGAGAAGGTTTGTTATGTTCAGACATAATCCATAAGTAACGTTTTAAAGGAGAGGGATGGACTCGAATTTCATTGACAACGACCATTTGTAGAGCACATATCGCAAAAGGAATGATTAAATGAAAGGTGTTAAGGTTATTCGACATAACGAGCCTCCTGCGTTTATCAGTTTTGGAGGTTGAAAGGCTGAGAGTGAGTCCATCTGTGAGACGATTGGACACACGTACACGTGTTGTACTGCAAGCGCATGCATGGCATGATACCCGATGTAGACGGGCTACTCCCGTTTTTTAAAGCCAAAATTGCTTTATTTTAGCTTTCCTTTGTCCTAAATTGTCCCCATATAATTGCAAGTCAGTGGGGAAAGTACGTGCCCCGTTTTAATTTTTCTAACTCTCACACTTTCCTGCTTCCAAGTGTGGGCTTGTATGCAGGGGCATTAACCAACTGAGCTGCGGTACTGGGCTTCAATTTCCTCTCTCTTGCATGATGTCCGTTAAAGTGTGTGGTAAGTCTCGTGCTTGACTCCCGGTCCCACGGTCAGCTGTTTCCTGCCCGTTTGTGATGGCACCGATATGATCGTCACAGGAGCTCTCGCGGGTTAAAGTGATAACGGCTTGCGACGCGTGACACACAGCCTCGGTCTACACAACTAACGTGCACAGGCGAAGCTCATACTTTATCACGCGAGGCGTCACATGAACCAAAGACCCAAATGGTAACGTAATAAGACACTTGCACCAAGAATGACCTGCAATTTTAACTCCATTATTACATTAAGCAACCGTAGCGTAACTAATTGTAATTGTATTTATATAGTGCTTACTAGCCCTGACTAGGCGTCTAAGCACTTTTCGGCGAGTAGCACACTACTCCGCAACCCAGGTGGATTAGTTGTGGACTAGTATTGGGAAATATGAGTACAGTATTAGTATTAGCATGAGCTAATTTGAGCAGAGGATATGTGAGTTTGTTAGTAGGTGTGAATAGAATAATTGATGGTGTAGGAAGCTGGCCTGGTGTGTGGTGGGTACTTGTGGTCCAGGTATCCCCTCTCAGTGAAGTGTAGGCAGTGTCTAGAAGCCAGGCTTTCCAGAGGTATCTGTGGATGGGCAGCCAAGGCTTATCTAGGAGACATGCAAAGCTCAAGCAATACTACTGTAGTCACACAACACTTACACACATGAAAGAAAACACTCAGTTGTACAAAAATAAAACAAATCACCACAAAAATATTAGACAGGTAACCCACCCTTAAGAGGTAAGTAATAGACTAAATATATACACTAGTAATCAGAAACAGCCATAGAAAAGGTTAGAAAACAGTGCACATACCAATAACCAATAATAACCCTAGGAGGAGCACAAACCATGTACTAAAAAAATGGAATGCGAAGAAGGCGCCCCCCCACGTAAATAAAATGTGTAGACGGGAGCTGGGAGTACTAGAAAACCACAGAGGTAACACTGTACCCCCCTGCGACCAGGAATGCAGGAGTAAAACACTAGATTTTCCCCCAACCACCCAAAAGGAGAAAACAAAGGCACCCAGACAAGACTGCAAGAAAACCAGTGGTGGATTCCTGAGGAAAGAAGACCTGTGGAGAGAGGGGACCAAGTCCAAGAGTCACAGTGGAGTCCAGGAGGAGTAGAGGCTATTACCCACCCAGCTGTGGATGCAGGAGTTGGTCGACGGTGATGAAGAACAGGTCAGCACTGCAGCCCTGGAACTGGAAAAGAGTTCCTGATGGATGCAGATGAATCCCCATGCTAGAAGGAAGATTGCAGATCGGTGTTGGTGCAGGAATTCCACCAACGTGCCTTGGCAAAGGCAAACTCGCAGTTAGTGGAAAAGAGGTGCAGCCAGGGACCAGCAAGGCCCATGAGGACTCAACCCAGGAGGGGGAGTCACAGGAGACCCTCACCGTTGCACAGAGTCTACAGGAGCAGAGGCAGCACCAACAGGAGTCGCAGAAGAAGCCCACAAGGTACCACAAAAGAGGATCCCACACCGCAGGAGAACCACACAGGAGGCTGTGCTTTGCAGGATGGACTGCTGAGGGCTGAAGCTATACGTCACCTGAAGATCCCTTGGAGGAGATGCAAACAAGCCTTGGCAGCTGCATGAGAAGTAGTGCTTGGGGGTACTGTCTTGCATGGGAAGGCAAAGGCTTACCTCCACCAAAGTTGGACAGCTGGCAGAGATGACCAAGAGGACTACTCCAGACCACCACTCATGATGCAGGATCTGCACAGCTCAAGACGAGAGGAGATCCACGCAGCCAGTCATCGCTTGTTGTAGGTGCCTGCGGTTGCAGGGAGGTGACTCCTTCACTCCAAGGGAGATTCCTTCTTCTTCTTGTGCAGGCTGAAGAGTTGCAGTCTTCTGAGGATGCATGGCCATGGAAATGTTGCCAAGCTGGCAGGAGACATGGAAACACAGTTGCAGAAGAGTCTTCTTTGTTGCAACAGCGTTTGTCGTTTCCTGGAGGGTCCAGTCGCGGTTCCAGTGGCTAGAAGGCGAAGCAGAGGTTGCAGAGGAGTCCTGCTGGAATCTTGACAGCCAAATCTGAGGACCCACCCAAGAGAGAGACCCTAAATAGCCCTGAAAGGGGAATTGGTCACCTAACCAGGTAAGCACCTATCAGGAGGGGGTTCTGATGTCATCTGCCTGGCCTGGCCACTCAGATGCTCCCAGAGATCCCTGCCACCCTTGGAAACAAGGTGGCAGAACCCAAGGACCTTCTGGAGGAGCTCTGGGCACCACTGCTGGGCTGGTGATGGACAGGGGAGTGGCCACTCCCCTTTCCAGTGTCCAGTTTCGCACCAGAGCAGGGACTGGGGGTCCCTGAACCGGTCTAGACTGGTTTATGCGTGGAGGTCACCAAATGTGCCCTTCAAAGCACACCAGTGGCCAGTGACACTTATTCCAAAGGGGGAGGGTGTTACCTGCCTCTCCCAAAGGAAATCCTTTGTTCTGCCTTCCTGGGCTTGATCAGATCAAACTGCAAGAGGGCAGAAACCTGTCTGAGGGTTGGCACCAGCTGGCTGCCCAGAAAACCCTGTAAGACTGGTGGTAGCAATGCTGGGGGTCCTTTAAGGAGCCCCCAAAGTACATGAAATCTTACTTCCAATACTTGCAACAGTATTGGGGTATGATTTCAACATGGTTGATACCAAACATGCCCAGGTTTGGAGTTACAGTTATGTAGCTGGACATAGTTAGTGACCTATGTCTAGTACCATAGGGGTGACTTATAGTGCCCTGGTGTAGTTACCTGTAGCGAAAGCAGGTGCATGCACCAGTTTCATGAAGGCTGCAATGGCAGGCCTGCAGAACCCTTTGCATGGGCTCCCTATTGGTGGAAGAATAACTGCTGCTGCCTATAGTGATCCCCTGGTACCCCAATGCCCTGGGTACCTAGGTACCATATACTAGGGACTTACATGGGGGGACCAATATGCCAATTGTGGGAAGTAAAGGGTACAATTTAGAGGAGAGAGCAAAACTACTGTGGTCCGGGTTAGGAGGATCCTAGTAGACACAGTCAAACATCCTGACAACAGGCAGAAGATGAGGGAAACCATGCCAAGAAAGAGGGTACTTTCCTACAGAGGGATTGAGGAGGAAAGAATTCAGAAGTGTTACTTTGGGGTTTATAGTAATAGGATGAGGTTTGGGATGAGTAAAGGAGAGAGGAGTCTATAGGAAGGGGTTAGGGAGATCATAGTCGTAGAAGGGGTTCTGGATGAGTCAAAGGTGAGATAAGCGAGGGAGAATTTAGTAGGGTTGTTTGGGAGGTCATAGTAGTAAAATTAGGTTTGGGGTGAGCCAGGAGTGGTAGAGAAGGGAAGAACTTAGGCAGGATTATTTTGGAGATCATATAGTAGAATGGGTTTGGGATGAGTCAGAGAATAGGGATGGAAGATAAATTGATAGAGGTATAGAATGATGGGGAGAGAGAGTAAAGCTCACAACAGACTAATTATTTTCCTTCCTCTTGTATAGTAGGACTAAAGTAATAAATAAATAGATATGCTAATACATAGTAGAGAATATGTGTGTAAGGAATTTAATGATTAATATAATATTTTGAGATTTAAAGTTGTGTTGTATAAACACAGACTTTCAAGATTTGCAATATTTGAAGTTAATTTATATGTGTACCTTTCTAACATTATTTTATCTTTCCTCAATTTTCACTAGTGAAATGCTTGCTGATAAAATAGTTAAGACATTTGTAAGTATCTAATCTAACAACTTATCTAGGTATTATGCAGTGACCTAAGAACATGTTAAGCATAGAATAATATACACATATTTATGAATATACACCACATATACACATACATACGTTGTATACATACTTGTATATACATATATGCACACATATATACATACACTCACACGTGCATACACACATATATACATTTAACTGTGAGTAAATATACCATTTGCTAAACAGGGTTAAAGAGTATGTATATATTTTATTATAATGAGATAGTAATTATATGTATTTCTTAAAGAAATACACATGTCTAGATATATACACATAGTCAGAATATAAATGTTTACCAACACGGTCATATGCAGTCTATTGCTGTTTGAATATGGTGGTAGAAGGAGCCAACTCTTGACTAGTCTTATGATGACAAGATAGTTATCCGTGGATCTTATATTTGGAGATAATGAATTCCATAGTCTGGCCGCTTGAACAGAGATGGATGTACAACCTATAGTCTTTTTCTTATATGGTGTTGTTTTAAGGTGGGGTGCCAATCTTGAGCTGAGATTTCTTTGTTGAATGTACTTGGTGATTTTATTCCTGATGAAAAGTGGTCCTGTTCCATGTATTGCTTTGTGGGTGATACAAAGCAGCTTGAAGGTGGATCTTCTTGCAACCTGTAACCAATGTAGAGCCCTCAAGGCGTGGAGATGTGGGTTTGTGGCTTTACATGTAGTAGTAGTTTGGTAGCCGAGTTCTGAATGCGTTGTCGTTTTTTCATAGTAAATAGAGATGATCCATGATAGAGGCCATTGGCGTAATCTAGTTTATATAGTACAAGAGAGATAGTAGCCTGGACCTCATGTGGAAATCCGAGGTGGGGGAAGATGCGTCACAGTGTTTTCAAGGTGATGAAGCTTGATCGTGCTCATTTGTCCACTTGGGCATTTATTGTTAACTTGGATTCCATGGTAATTTCAAGGTCTTAAACTTTCTTAGATACTTGAGGAGGTGGTCCCAGATCGTCAGGCCAGGAGCACAGTGGGTCATACTTTTTCCAGTCACCACATGTGAGTATTTCCACTTTGGAAGCATTCTGTTTGAGATGTCTCCAAGTCATCCACTGATCAATGACTCTGAGGCAACTGAAGATTTGTGAGTTTCTAATGTCTGTGAGGCAATCCAATTTAATGAGTATTTGTGTGTCATCTTCATAGTTGTAGCACATGAGTTGACATTTATTGATCAGTTGCGGCAATGACATCATGTAGATGTTGAAAAGCGTACATGAGATGATTGATCCTTGAGGGACCCCAGCTTTTTTCAAAGTAGGCTTTGGACAAGAAAGAGAGTTAATAGATGACACTTGTTCTATTTTGAAGGTAGGATGTGATCCAGTCGAGAGCAGTCCTTTCTATGCCGGCTTCGTGGAGTCTTTGAATTAGGGTGTCATGGTCAACAGTGTCAAAGGCACCTGAGAGGTCCAAGAGAAGTAGTGCAGCAACTCCACTGCCGTAGACTGCTTTTATAGGATCATCCCAGATTGTGATGAGTGCAGATTCAATGCCTCTTCCTGGATGGAATCCAGTTTCATAGTCTCAAAGTATGGAGTTAATTTGAATGAACTGTAGCATCTGTGAGAATGGTGCTCTTTCTATCACTTTGCCCAGGAAAGGTCCACTTGTAATTGGTCTGTAGTTGTTGGGGTCATGTGGGTCCAGGTTTGTTTTCTTTAATAACTGGCATATGTATGCCTTTTTAAGATTTTCAGGAAAGGTTCCTGTAGTTAAAGAATTATTGATGATACCTTTTACAGGTGTGGCAGCAGAAGTAGATAAAAGAATGTTCTTAAAGATGTGTGCTGGACAAGGGTCAGAAGGGCAGCCGGAAGGCCTGCTTGCTTTGACCAAATCCATTAATTCACTTTGTGATATTTGTTTGAAGGAGTGCAGAGGCTGGGTTGGCTTACTCTTGGAGGGGACTTGCTGGTGGTTTTCCTTTGTTTTAAATAGGAGTCCAATGTGTCTGCCTTAGTTGTGTAATGATTTGCCAGTTTGTCTGTGAATTCTTGAGTAATGGGATGAATTCCTTCCATGCATTTAGGTTTCAGAATTCTTTGAGAATTTTATAACATTCTTTATTTGCAGATTTAGCATTTTGAATTCTGTCTGAGTAGTACATTTTTTAGCTTTTTTGATTGATGATTTGTATATTCTGTTAAGTTTGTGTAGGTGAAGTTTGTCTTGAATGTTGTTTGTTTTGAGCAAGGTTTGTTGCAGCTTTTTGATTTTTTGTTGTATCTTTTTTAGTTCCTTATTTCTCCAAGGTGTTGGTTTTCTTTTGTCCTATTTAGTTTTTTTTAATGGTATTAGGATATCAAAAGCTTCTGTAGCAACTCATAACGTTTTGGAACAGAATTTATTGTGTCTAGATCTGTGTTGGCTGTTAGTTGTGTTTCTAAGTCTTCAAAATTGAGTTTATTCCATGGTCGATAGATGGATAGATATAAGGCGGTCTTGAGTAAGTTGATTTGTGGTGATTTATGTTGGAAAGTTACCAAAGGGTAGTCTCACCATGTGACTGGCGTGATGCTTTGAATGGTAACTAGTTCTGGGTTTGCAAAAAAGGCATCTAGGATGTGTCCAGCGATGTGTGTAGGATTGTGTACAATCTGATGTAGGTTCAATGTGACTAGGCCAGTGGTGATAGTTGTATGGATCATATCTGTTTATTGGTATTTAACATACATGAACCAAATACAAAGCTCTGTGCCTACATCCAAATCGGCCAGCTGTCGAAATATAGCAGTATCCCTTGCCACACCGGTCCACCAGTGAATATTGGTTGACATAATTAGACGTACTTCCTCCACCCAACCACCCCGGCCCTAGGGGTCTATAGCCGTGGCATAGATAACAAGACAGTCCGGTCCAAGGAAGAGCTGAAAACTGAAAAACAAACAGGAACACAAAATGCATAACTGTGCTTCCCCGCACCACCCCCAGCAGTACCACCCCCCACCCCCAACCCCTCCCTGTCCCCAGCCCCCTCAGGAAAGACCTCCGCACCCAGCCCCCTCTCCTCTTCGCCGGCCAACCTCCCATCATCAAGTGTCTCGCATTAGCCCCAGAACCTTTAAATATGCCGGGCAAGCCAATTCGTTAAATTCCGTGGACAAAATCTGAATGAACGGTCTCCATAGAGTACAGATGTCTCCCGCCCTCTGCCTGGACGCCAGTGTTAATTTCTCCATTGCCAGGATGAACCATAGCTTATGAAGCCAGGAGATATAAGTCGGGAGCCTGTCCGATCCCCACAGAGCTATGATCGCCTGCAGCGCAGCATGAAGGGCCAGGGCCATCTGCCGCCCTCTCTGTGAGCGAAGAGGGAAGGTGAGAGGATTGGGTAAGCCTAGAATAACATATGACAGCAATCTAGGGATCTCTGTCTGGAATACTCTGTCTATGTCGTCTAGGATGCTCTTCCAGTATCTCTTTAACTTGGGACATCCTCTAGATCACAATCAGCCAGTCATTGTTGCCCCACTGGAGTCAGCGCCCCCGTCTGCCCACATCGGTGTCCGGAGCGATCCAGCTCATTGTCCATGACCAGGTTGAAGTCCTCCCCTACAAGTATAGCCCTATCCGGTGTAGTAAGCATTGGGGATATGGCCTGCCTCATGAATGTTTCTTGCTGTGCGTTGGGGACATATAATGTGGCAGTAGTGAAGTGGAATGACTCAACGCGCACTCTAATGGCCAGGAACCTACCTCTAATCTCATGTATCTTGACGACTACCTCCCCAGGAAAGGCCCTCGATTTTAAGATCGCCACCCCGGCATGCTTCATAGGAGCAGAGGACCAAAACTGCCGGGGAAACCATCTCGAGTGCATACGATATGTACCTTTAGATAATAAGTGCGTCTCCTGTAGGAGGCAGATGTGGCTCTCAGATCTCTCAAGGGCAGAGAGGATCGCCAACCTCTTTGTGGGACTATTAAGCCCCCGGACATTAAGGCTTAGAGATTTAAGGGACATGAGTGATTAAACGGGTAACGCGCCTTAGGCGAGGACCCCCACCCAGGGGCAGGAGCCAAGGTCGGCCCGGTGGTGGCCCGCACACATAAGAACAGTGATCTAGACAAGGGCACATAGGAATTTCAGGGGAAGCACAACAACATAAAACAAAGGCGCACAACAGGTGCATATCTAATACACACAAGTCTTCTATCGTCCGTTCAAAAAGAGGCAAGATCCAGACAGGGGTCGACAACACCTCACAAGGTCGTCACTTGGCATCCAGCGACCCCACCACCCAGTCCAGTCTCCAGCAGCTTCATTACTTGTTCTAAAAACGACCCCAGACCACTGCAGCGACACTCAGGGGCTATCCGCTTTTAGGCACTGGTCCCCGCTGCAAGACTGTTCAGTACAGATTGTCTCTCCAGCGCTTGTTCGGTCGAGGACGGCCTCGGTTGCTTCCTCTTCTTCTTTTTCCGTCGCCATCGCGGGCGGTCCTCGGCAGCGGCCTCTTCGCACGGCCAGTCGCTCTGCTCCGTCTCTTCCAGGTGTAGGATCCTGCGCGCCTCTTGCAGTGATTTCACCTGTCGCAGCTGGTCCCCCCAGCGGAACACAAGGCAGAAGGGGTGACCCCAAGTGTACAGAGTTCGCTCAGAGGTGCTCTGTAATGGGCTTAAGTTCTCTTCGCCTCTGCAATTTCCGCAGTGAAAGGTCCTGGAATAGCTGAAGCATGTGCTTTGTGAACTGGACCTGAGGGAGGTTTCGCATTCTCTGCAGGATGCTTTCTTTAGTCTTAAAATTATGCACACACACTAAGATGTCTGGAGGGTGCTCACTGGCTCCCCCCATCCGACCTGCTCTGTGGACCCGATCCAATGTGATCTCTTGCGTGTCATCCAGGCCCAGGATGGAGCGGAACAGCGCCGTAACAAACCCTCTAATATCTTCTCCTTCCGCCCCGGCCGGGGCTCCCCGATACGTATGTTATGCCGCCTAGAGCGGTTTTCTAAGTCCTTTGTCGCCAGCTGCAGGAGCTCCTTTTGCTCCCGAAGACGCAGGACCTCCTGTTGCAGTTGTTCCACTTCTTCCCCCCGGGAGATCTCGCTGACTTCTATATTCGCCACCCTTTCCCCTAGCGACGTAATGTCCGCACGTAGCTCCCTCATCTCCTGGGAAATGTCTCTCCGCAGCTCCTGCAGATCCATCCTAAGCGAGTCAAACAAGGAGGTAAGAAAACCTTTCGTGACTGGGTCCCCACCGTCGTCCTCCACCTCACCCCGGTCCTCAGGCCCTCTTGCCAGGGCGACCTCCTCAGCAGGCTTACCCTGCTCTGGATGAGATCTTATCAACAGCTCCCTCACTGACTGGTCACTTTTCGGCTTAGAGGACGCCATTGGAATTCAGCTCACCAGTCGTCGCAGGGACCAGCCCAGCACCCGTCGCGGTCCACAATGCTGCACAACAAACTGAGTCCCCTGCTGGGTCGCCACCTCTCAGTGGGGCAGTCCGCTACTTCCCTATGCACTCGTTCCAGCCAGGGAAGAACGTCCGTCCCCACCTCCTCCTCTCCTTCAGGGCCGAATTAGCAGGACCCCTCTCTGTTGCGGGACCCCACCAAGGCCTAGCTCCGACAAGCAATTGTCTCCCAGGCCGCCGCTGGCCCGCTCACACAACGGGCCGGATGTCCTGCTGAGCCAAGGTCCCACTCACACTCCCGCGTTCCGCGGGGCCCTCCATTCTCAGAATTCAGGGGGGCCAGGGGAACTCCGTCTGCCCCTCAACAGCTCTGCGGGGGTCCCAATCACGCCCCCGGGCGTCGGATGGCCTCCACAGGCCCCGGAAGGCCGAGGCCACGTGTCGCCTCTTTTCGGTTGTGGCCCCCCCGGCCCCGTACCTTCGCGGCCCAACAGCCGCGGCAGGCTCCTTCTTGGCCGCCGCACTGATCCGTGCCTTATTGGGCTCGACGCCCAGCCTCCATCCATGAGGAGCTTCCGTCTGCCGCGCCCGCCCGCCACGAGCGCAGCCCGGGGCTAAACAGACTCCCCGCCCGACAGCCCCTCTTGGGCCACCGGGCGCTCATCCGACCGCTCCGCTCTGCCCCGTGTCTTCCTGGCGCCCCAAGACCCTCGGGGCGCCCTCACTGATGGGGGCCCGGGACCGCCAAGTAGCTGCAGAGGCCCAGGCGGCGGAGCTCGCGGACACACGTTTGCTCACGCCACCATCTTGGCCACACCCCCGTGGTGATAGTTTTTGGATGTGACATATTGTGTTTGTCAAACCAAATGTTTAGGTCCTCATGAATGCAGAGGTTGGAGTATAATGTTACAAGGTTTGAAACTGTGTCTAGAACTGTGTCTGTGAATGTTGAATTGTTAGGCGGAGGTCTGTAAAGAAGGAGAAAGTTAAAAGAGAAAGTTGGTGTTGGATTGCATCTGGTGATGGGGGCCTCATAACATTGTATGGAAATGTTTTCTGTTTTGCTGAGATGTATTGCTTGTTTGAAAATAATAGCAAGTCCACCTCCGCTTTTGCCTATACGGTTCTGTGTGATGGTTTGATAGCCTCGAGGAACAGCTTCATGCAGCACTGGGGCCATGTAATCTACCAACCAGCATTCAGTTATGAATAGTAAGCCAGGTTGTGTGTCAATGAGTAGGTTGTAGATGTGGTTCTTGTTTTTTGAGAGTGATCAAGCATTTATGAGCAGGCAGTTTAGAAAATTGGTTTTGGTGGTGGTGTCATTTTGTTTTGAACAAGGGTGAGCAGTATATTCTGAGCCGGTAGCAGGTGTGTTATTAGTTGTGATAACTGTATGAGGGTCACAATAGTGTTGTTTTTCTATATTGTGTTTCTCATCCAGCAGGCTTAGGATGCATTTTGTTGGGTCTGTGTGTGCTGGTGGTGGACTTGGTGGCTGAGCGTGTCACAAGTTTAGTTCATTTTGTAGAGTAGCCTTGTGTAATAGACAGGGGAAAGTGAAGTTGTTAAGAGTGGCACGCTGTTTGTTTTGTTTGTGTCTGTTTAGGGTGGAAGGAGTATGGGTTAGTGGTGGATCATAATCTAAGGCTCTAAATTGTGCAGTGGATGAGAGGTGGGTGAATGCATGTTGCTGTGTTGGGGTGTATGTGGTAGATGTTTGTGAAGAGAGAGAATTTTGGAGGAAAGATTGGTCAGGATTTGTATTATTTGTGCAGTCATGAAGGTGGGAGTGGGTGTGACGGAAAGTATTATGAGAGTTTGTGTTATTTTGATGTGCTGATGTGTATCGTTTGTTTTGTTTTTGTGTAGTGAGAGGAGATATTGATGTAGTGGTTTCCAGTGAAGAATTTGCATGTGAGTTACTGCTGTGGTGGTATTTGAACAGTGCAGGGGGTGGCGATGTGTTTTGGATAAGAGTGTATGAGGTGTGTAAGAGGGGATGGACAAGAGCTGACAGTGTTTGTGTTAGATTTGGTAGTTGGAAGAGGTAATATGTGTGTTGGAGTGGAGTGTAAGGATTGTATGGTGGTGTGTAATTGGTAAAAAGAGGAGGGTGTTGGTGGATGGTGTGATGGAAGGCTGAGTATTGATTTTGTCATGATAAAATGTGGTCTGGTAGGAGTAAATAGAGGATAGTGCTGATGTTTTGTATTTTCAGGGAGTCTGTGTCTGGATGGAAAGTTATGTATAATGTGGCTTTGTGTTGTGCAGGTGATGTGTGGATGTGTTATTAGTAATACACAGAGTTGTGTTTGGTGTGAGAATGAAGTTGTCTTAATGTAGTTGTGGTGGATATGTGTATAGGTGTGGTATGTGGGGTTTTGTGGTGGTTCTTGAGACATTGAAATCTGTATGAGATTTGTTTGTGGTGGAGTTGAGGCATTTGCTGATTTTGTGTTTGGATGTCAGAGAATGTGGAGACCCGACCAGTCCTGAATAGGCCCAAACAGGTATCTGCCCATGTCCTGTCCTCCCTTAAACTCCATGCCCATGCTAAGATGCCCTGAGCCCTCTGCTTACATAGTCCTATTGGATAATGGAACCCTAGCCCTAACCAATCAGATTTCTAACCCTAAACCCTAGAGCTAGTGGGAAACCTGACCCTATTAACCAATCACAACCCTAGCCCTGACAACCAATCACAACAGTAACCCTAAAAACAGACCAATAGCAACCCTATCCCTACTACTAAGCACAGCCCTAACCCTGACAGCCAGTTACAACAGTAACCCTAAAAACTTTAGACCAATAGGAACCCTAGCCCTACTACCAAGCGCAACCCTAACCCTGACAGACAACCACAACAGTAACCCTAAAAACTTTAGACCAATGGGAACCCTAGCCCTAGTACCAAGCACACCCCTAGCCCTGATAGCTAATGACAACAGTAACCCTTAAATACATTAGACCAATCGGAACCTTAACCCTAGTACCAAGCACAACCCTAGCCCTGATAGCCAATCACAACAGTAACCCTGAAAAGTTTAGACCAATAGGAACCCTCGCCCTAGTACCAATCAGAACAAAAACTCTAACCCTTAAGCCTATAGAAATACTAGCCCCAGTAACCAATCACAACATCTGCAACAACCAATAGTAACTTGTATAAGGGCCAAGTTGCCTTAAGCCTAAGCCCATGTGGAAGGGAGGAGGGTGGTGCTCTTCTATTTAGAATCTCCTTGGACACAGACATGCAGAATCAACACTTCCAAGCTAGTAGAGTCTACTTTCCAGGTAAGGGACAGATCTGAAACCAATGAATTTGTCGCACACTCAAATATATGGCTTTTTCACAGCAAAACTTAGTGGCATACACTTTCCAAACACAGTTTAAATCACACTTTCCAAACACAGTTTAAATCACAGAGCAGTTTAAGCAGTCTACTAAACACACTCTAGTTGGCGACTGAGGTGTATGTAGCCTCTTGAAAAAAGCGGGGGGGAGCTTTATGCAGCCTGTGTAAAAAACAAGGAGGAAAATTTCAAACAGTCACGGGTAAAAAATAGCAGGTTAAAAACACCAAGGTTGCTGAAACACAGGGAGCCTAATATAAACAGGCACGGGTAGGAAGAAAAACACTTTTGAACAAATAACAAAGATACACAAAAAGTCTGGGGTCTTACCAGTCTCCTAAGACTCTTGTTCACAGGGAGGTGGCTGTCTTGGGGTTACCTCCAAAAACTTAAGGCCAGTGCAAGTGTGAGAGGAGGGCTCATGTTACCTGGGAGATAGAGAGACAATCGCCAAGCCCAAGCCCCTGTGGAAGGGAGGAGGGAGGAGCTTCTCTATTCAGAATCCCCTTGCATACAGACAGGCAGAATCCACACTTCCAAGCTTGCAGAGTCTACTTTCCAAGTAAGGGATGGATTTGAAACCACTGAAATACTGCTTGTCGCGCACTAATGCAAAAACATGCCTAAAACTATCCCTTCCTTAGCCCTCCCCAAAGTGGTAACAAAAACTTGGTCATACCCCAACGCATCCCGTCTCCATCTTCGATCTCCCTGCCCTCGCCCATGGATGTCATTTAGGGGTCACCAATGGTTGCAGTTGTGACCCCTAGCTTGCCCCTGCACCCCCTGGCACTGCCTTTGTGACCCCTGGCTTTGGAGGTGACACAAACTGAGCCACGACCACAGGTCCTTATGGGCATTGGTTGTGGCTCCCCTTCCCTTATGTCAATTTTTTTTATTGCATTACTAATGTATAATATAGTATTATTCACTATTAGTGTAATAAAATATGGAGTGCAATTAGCTAGAATATGACCCTCCCTGGTGGCTGAGGTAAGTAAAAAATGCTTTTAAATGTACGTTGTGTGCATGCAAGAGTGTGTTTATGTGAGAGACAGCATGTGAATGTGTGTGTATGTGTAAGTGTTTAAGTGAAAGTAAAGGTGAAATGGTGTGAGATGTCAGTCCCGCTAACCCTAGCATTGTAGTGAATTGACGTCCATGACTCGCCAGCTCAAAAGTCCTAAGCCTCTGACCATTTCCGTCACTTATGACCCCTTCGCAGGTAGATATGCCTGCACCTGACTCACCAGCCCCCAAAACTACCACCAACTAGGACGCACTGAAAGGGGTTTTCCTTGGTCACCCCAAAAGGACACTGCAACACAGCCACGCACCTCAATGTTAAATTCTCGTACCACAATCACACCAACATTTCTTCTAATTCTAAAAACATAATAAGTATTGCTAAAAAGCAACAAACTAACCCCTTCGGTTCGGCACAACGATTCCCCCTACTCCCTAATATTCACATGTGACAACACCTCTATAGCTGATGTCTTACAAAAAAACTCTCATTACCAGCGGTCGAAGTGCATTAAAAAGAGTATGGGACCTGTGATGCTGCATGAAGTGGGAGCGGGGACGGTGTCAAAGGTGTGGCTCAAAAAATAAAATATTCTGTAAGCATGTTTGGTATTTCATAGTCAAGTAACTACACCTAAAATAACATGCAGCTTAACTGAAAAAAAAAAAAGTAACAAGTTGTTACTCATTGGGAAATGTATAATTGTACATTATGAAACCAGCATTATTTAATGAACTGCTGAAGTCTGTGTATAACCAGAGAACCACTTAAATCTTGGCTGGTGCAGCGGAGAAAAGTGATGTGCATTTTTAGTGCTACTAGGTCCCAGCCTGTGACAGAAAGCACTGTAAATATACAAATAGTTATTTTGAGCTTGCACTGCAAACAGTATAAGATAGACTGCTACAAAATGTGCAACATGTTTGAGATAAAATGGTGCTTCCAAAAATATAGATTTCAGTAATACCCAAAGTGTACGTAATGCAATTTTTTTTACATTACTGTCCCTTCAACACCTCCAGGAGTAGTAAGCGCAATATAAATATGCACTATAAATACAATTATGATTAAACTCACGCACTTCCCAGCCCAGTTGGTAAGTCTTTGCACTCCCAAAGAATGGCAGTGGTTAAAATGACAGTGCTCCCCAAATTATTGTATGTTTGTCATCACAGATCTTGGAGTGATTAGGTCAATTAAAGCCAGTACAGGCTCCAAAGCATCCTTTACACTTGCAAACTAACTCTCTGCACACATTTACATTTTTTTCAAGCAGCTGGCACCCCAACAGGAAGGCGTGTACAGCTGTCTGCACAACTTCAGTTTCACATCACTGGAGACTCACAGAAGGACCTTTTAGTTGAGGAATTTAAACTGCCAGAATTAACTGTCCCGTGCAGCTGTCTTTTTACAAAAAGTAGGTGAATGGTGGTGTATAAATCATAAAAGTATGAGCACATTTTCCCCCTCCAAACCCACCCACTTTGACCACTGCTCATTGCCCTAGTTCCTCTGTGCTTTGTTCGCAGCAGCATGCTTGATCACACCTCTCCAAATTCCTCTGGGTATAAACTTGGTCCATACAATAGATGTTCCTGTCCATGCTTTTTCAGGTGTGTTAAATTCTCCTTCACTTGCTTCCATAGTGTCAGGCCCAACAGCTAAACCAAATTCTTCTCTCCTGATTGAAGACCTAATACGTTAGGACATGAAACGTTCTGTGAGGAACAGTAACAACCACCCACATCTCATTCTGATTTTTTATAACTAAATTGTATTGATTTTATTAAAGAGAGAAACATGAGACAGAGGTGTACACCACATACACAATACCATTGTGCCGAGGAGGAGTTATGAAACAAATAGTGGTACCACAATATTCAGGGCACAAGTATATTGTAGCATGACCACCACCTTTCCCAGATCTTCTGGTGTTTATATGGGTAGCCTTGTGCAGTAAAGATCAACTCTTTCTGTCAGGCGCATCAGTCCATTGCAGCCCTTCATTTAGCCTGGGAGGGGGACTGGGTAGATCTCTAGTGTCTCGCAGTGGTATGTTTGGCCATAGTAACACCAATTCCTACACGCGTACGCTCCCCTCTGGCACCACCAATACCATCCATGATACCCAGCTAGTCAATGCAGGGGAGCAGTCAAGCAAATATTCTATTGTATTGACTAGTGTGGCAAAACTCTCAGTCCAATAGTGTGCAATACTGGGGCAATCGCTTACCATATGAAAGAAACCATAGTCATTACTAGCACATCTAGACAAGCAGACTCAATAATCATAACCATCCTCACATCTCACCAGTTGCTGTCATCTAGGGGATCCATCCAAACCTCTCATCACTCATTTAAAGCTGTAACTTGGTCTGGGACATTGGTTAAGAGGGATCGGCATAGGGTTCAAATAGATCCCTGACTCCATGGACCAAGTGTGATGTGGAGTTATATTCCACCAGCTTGGTGAGAGTAGACTGGCAGACTGTCACAGTATAGCACAGTCGTAGGTACTAATAGAATTGAGACTTGTGGACCATCTTATGCTGTTCATACCCAACCACATCACCTTGTGTATGCTGTGGTGAGTCCCAAAGAGCAGCCACACAGGTGGGCGTCTGCATATTTAGTAGCCCATCACACCAGGGACTTGTTCACACTCTGAATGATCATTTTATTCACAAATGGGCTCTAACCACAATCAGCAGCAAAAACACAGAACAACAATTTATCACATCCAGGAAGCTATGAACCCAAGAGTTCATTCAGTGGCCTAATATACTTGTTGCAGCAACGCAACTTACATCTTCTAATTCTTGTAATATACTCGAGGGGCAAATCCAGCCTAACTGCTTATGTGGCCGTCCCAGTCCTGAATAAGTCTGTTTACAATAACCTTCAGCTTTCACACTCAGTAAAGATAATGGGGGTCATTCCAAGCTTGGCGGGCGGCGGGAGCCGCCCGCCAAGCGGGAACCGCCAGAAGACTGTACCGCGGTCAAAAGACCGCAGCGGTCATTCTGGGTTTCCCGCTGGGCTGGCGGGCGACCGCCAAAAGGCCGCCCGCCAGCCCAGCGGGAAACACCCTTCCACGAGGAAGCCGGCTCCGAATGGAGCCGGCGGAGTGGAAGGGGTGCGACGGGTGCAGTAGCACCCGTCGCGAATTTCAGTGTCTGCTAAGCAGACACTGAAATCCTAAGTGGGGCCCTCTTACGGGGGCCCCTGCAGTGCCCTTGGCATGGGCACTGCAGGGGCCCCCAGGGGCCCCACGACACCCCATACCACCATCCTGGTCCTGGCGGCCGAAACCGCCAGGAACAGGATGGCGGTATGGGGGTCAGAATCCCCATGGCGGCGCAGCAAGCTGCGCCGCCATGGAGGATTCCCCTGGGCAGCGGAAAGTCGGCGGTACACCGCCGACTTTCCGTTTCTGACCGCGGCTGTACCGCCGCGGTCAGAATGCCCAAAGGAGCACCGCCAGCCTGTTGGCGGTGCTCCCGCGGACCCCGGCCCTGGCGGTTTTTACCGCCAGGGTCGGAATCACCCCCAATGTCTCCCTTAACACTCCCAAAAGATTGAATGCCTTCACCCTAGTACCATCAGCATGACAAAAAATCCTTGTTAAACTTTGCCCCCCCCCCACCTCTCAGCCATTCCAAAATGTCATTCCAAGCTGCAACTGAACATAAATCTCTACTCCGTTCAACCACACCCACTGGTTGTATGATAGAACCACGCATGCTGGAACCAGGCATGCCTTAACATCACGGTCGGAACCCAAACTGTGTTGTTTCCATGTATGCCTTTACCACAAATGCCTTTACAACAAATTTTTGTTGTAAAAGCATGCCTAATAAAGGCATGTGTGGCAACGGCATGCAAAACGGCTTGTGTGTATCTATCTTACCACCCCCCACCTGCCCTGAGGACCAAACCTACCCCCACCCCTAATATCTAAACTACCCTGAGCCCCCACCCACCCTGAGCCATAAAAAAAAATCCCAACCCCGCCCCATCCCTATAAATGGAAGTACCCCAGACTAAAGTACCCCGACCCCCCACCCACCCTAAACGTAAAAATAAAACTACCCAACTGTGTTGCTTTACTCTTCAAAATATCAAAACTATGCACTTCAGGATATTTTAAGGCACAATGTAAAGCAATCACTCTCAGACACCTTAGTGGGTAAAATAATCAAGTTTATTTAAGGGGCAAGTTCTCATATGGCAAAACTAACCACACTAATATATATACACATATATATCAAGAGAATAACATGAGAATAATGGTGAGAATATAAGCACTCTGTGAATAACTGCAAGAGTCAGTGCATATAATACACGCACACACAATATACTTCAATGCTCAATAGCATAAAAATGACTGCAAGAATAAGTGCATATTACGCACGCACACACAATATACTTCAATGCTCAATAGCATGAAAATGACTGCAAGAATAAGTGCATATTACGCACGCACACACAATATACTTAATAAATTGAAAAGCTTCACCGAAAAGAGCGTCTGCATCCCTCCGCCGTACACAAAGCCGGGGAACCCAAATCGTCTGGCACAGGGAGCCTCTTTCGGGACAATCAGTCCTCCCGGCGTTGCGTCCAACCCAGAAGAGAGTTCCTAAACCAGTCCATCCAGGCCCCCAACCTTTATAGTATTTACTAACGCCCAGGAGTCTTTTCTAGAAAAAGACCCCCTCCTTTACAAATTGTGCAATCGGCGGTACCTTGTTCACCCTTCGAGATGTCTCCTCAGAACGGGCCAAGTTCCCAGGAGAGGGCTCCAAGGTGAAGTTTGCATTCCTCCTTGAGTACAGGCGCATCCCCCTGTTGTTCTAACTGATAGCTCGTGGAATGTAAATAGCTCCCTTCGTATCAGGCAGATGGAGCAAAGTTGAGCAGAAAAACACCCCACCCTGTAGCTTGCCTAAGCTTGTGGAAAAACACAGAACAGTGCCTTACGCACAGAACCAGACTCGACAAAATGGAGTCGTGAACCAAAATGGAAGCGAAGGCCAATGGAAGCAGAGGCCAATGGTCCACACCCTGCACCACTGTTTACCTTGCACGTAGTGCTGCTACATGCACGTAGTGCCTGTAGCAATACATTTCCACCCTTGGACCATTTGGCCAACTTACAACTAAGTATATCCTATAAGCTGAAATGGCAATGCTCTTGGGCGACACTGAGATAGAAGGTTAGGCACACACTGAATACAACAACATAACGAAATTAAAATAACTGTTATGATAATGATTACACCAAAGATATAACGCAGTTGGCCTAAATTAGGCAGCCATCCAAAAGCCCAATCCCACCACCCCTTGTCAACATCCTGCTGCACCCCCTTCACTAACTTATGCACGGCTTTTATATGGGAGTTGATTGATATGGAGTGGTCGGATAAATTGAACCAACACAACCCTTCAAAATCACTGCAGCCATGGTTGTGTTTAAGCAGTAAATAATCAATAGCAGCGCGATTCTGCAAAGCAGCTCTTCTAATTCCCTGTACATCTAATAAAAAGCTCAGCTAAGGCAGCTGATGTATAGTTAATATTCTTGACTACTAAACATGCAAGTTTATTAATAACTCTGGTATTACATACTGCAAGTCCTGGCACCCCTATGATAGAACCAGCTAAACTAACATATTCTGTTTTGGAAAGCCATGAAATTTCAGAATCACAGTCCGTAGGTAATTGAATAGTGTCTCTGGTATAGCGAGGGTGTAGAGCAGTATCCATAGGAAACATGAGAAAGCCTAAGCGTGACCAGGCACAAGGCCCTCCGGTTAGATTGGCTGGAATATAAGTAAAAGAAAGGTTACCACAAGAAAAGAGCCAACCTTTAGGCAACTTAACATTTTGAATGTGGCTGGCAGCAGGCACCACATGCTGGCAAAACATCGAATTATTTACATTCAAACAGGTCAGGTCATTCCGTGAGTGGCACAATGTCCGTTGTGCAGCAGTTAAGTTTTTGTCTCTTTTCTCCAATTTGAGCTGAGCACATTTACCTATTTTCATAGGATCACAGGTCAACGAATAGCACACATCCCCATTTGAGATGTTAAAAGTGAGTATAGATGTCATGTTCCTCCACAACCGCCTGCCCACCTCCGGGCAATGACGGCAGTACTCATAGAGTGACAGATGGAAGCGAACGTCACTCACATCCACCATTCCATCCTGGTTTGTATTGTTAAAGATGTGCAATAATACAGCAGCAGGAGTGGGCACTGCCACTAGACAAGTGGTAATCAGATCTTGAACGCTTTGCATGTTACTCATACAGAAGTGAGATATATTCAGCACTTCCTGCGCTAGAGGAATCCAAACATTGTTCGGTTGATGCAGTAGCGTCGGCATCTGCGGCTGACGGTTGAATTTTTGGGCTATGAGCCCCTCCCGCTCCCCGGTGGAGTCTCCCGAACGGGCTCCATACACCACACTCATGGCACAGGTACTCCACAGGATGATCTGAAAAGAACAAAGGACAAAACATGTATTATCATTCTCGCAAATAGCATTTGTCAGCGGGAACATGTTCCCATTTGTCTTGAGCAGGTCGCATGACTACCAGGACATTGTCTGGTCCAGTGGCGATGACATCAGCAGGTTGAGGAGGGTTATTTGGGGATTCAATCCACACTTTGGCCCCTGGGTTCTTGTCAGTAGATCCGAACCCTCCTTTGCCTCTTACAGTGAGAAGAGCTGGGGCGCTCCCCTTCTTAACAACACCTCCATAAACCGGCATGATGACAATTTGGGCAACGCGATCACCAGGTTGCACCACTAGGTCTGCGTCACCACTTGTTCAAGAGAATGACTTTTAACTCGCCTTGGTAGTCTGCATCTATAACGCCTCCTAAAACTTGGATGCCTCTCAGGGCAAGCCCAGATCGAGGGGCGATCAGACCGTAATGCTCAGGGGGAATCTGAATTCCCACCCCAGTTTCAATCAGAGTGATGTCTCTAGGCTTCAATCGATGCATGTGTAAAGCATGTAAGTCAAGTCCTGCAGATTCTGGTGTAGCTCGATATGGGGCCAAAGCTCCTGGAGCTGCTTCCCAATACACAATGGTATTGCTCGTTGTAAACGGATTAATCTGTAAAGCAGGTGTGAGCATTCTCATGAGAGGTGTCTCGGCATTTGTAAGGGGTCGGTTGTTCAAAATTTGCAAAGCATCGTACAAATTATCCCTCCACCCCTTCAGTGTCCCATCAGACAGTTTATGCAATTGTTCTTTCAACAACCCATTCATTCTCTCAATCAGTCCCGCTGCTTGTGGGTAGTAAGGTATGTGAAAAATCCACTCAATATTGTGTTGTGCACAATAGTCCTGCACTAGTCTGCCCTTGAAGTGGCTGGCGTTATCACTTTGAATCTGGAGTGGCACTCCATAGTAGAGAATCAACAGATCTAATGTTTTCAGGGTGCTCTGCTGAGTTGCGCACTTGCAGGGAAAGGCTATGAGATAACCGGAGTAAGTGTCTACCACAGTGCAGGCATACTGACACCCTCTGCTCACTGGCATTGGTCCAATGTAATCAATCTGTCCTGGCAATTTACCTCTGCCTAGCTGGCCTCTCACCACCTGTGGGACCGGTCTGTGCTGTGCATGCTGACAAATGGGACATTCAATGATTGCTGTTTTAATCAAATCTAGGGGAAGATGCATCCCTCTAATCTCGGCCCACCTGTGAGTAGCCTTTTCTCCAAGATGTCCGCATTTCTGGTGTGCCCATTTAGCCATTCCCACCAAATCAGAATTCTGCGCCTCCACTTCAGCCTCTTGAATCTTGGCTCGATCGCCTGCAAGACAATTGAACCATCGGTCCAATGAATCAGTTGGACAGTGAGCGTCCACATGATAGACAGTCACGGTGCTTTGAGGTAACATTTCCCAGATCTCCTGCCATAACTCCTTCCCCCATACCTCTTTGTTATGGATTTTGTACTGATGTGCATGCCACGTGGGAAGCCAAGTAGCTAACCCATTGGTGGTAGACCAGGAATCTGTATAAATGTGACATTTTCCGGGTAGCTCTTGTTTCAAAGCCTGATACACAGCATAAAGCTCTGCAAACTGGCTAATTCTTCCCTGTCCTGTAGTTGTCAAAAGCTTCTTTGTAACAGGATTATAGGACACTGCCTTCCAGTGCCTTTTCGCTCCAACATATTTTGCTGAGTCATCTGTGAACCATACATGTTTTTTGTCATCTGCAGACAAGTCTGCGAACGGCTGGCCCCACCCTACTGGGGATTCACACACTGAAGGTACATCATGCAACATTTTGGAATTCTCCACTGGAGCCTGCGCTACCTGCTCATGCAAAACGGCGGTTCCTTTTGGACCCGCTCGTGCCCTGTCCTGGACATACCATTTCCATTTTATAATGCTGGCTTCCTGCGCATGTCCAATTCTATGAGTTTTAGGGGAACTCATTACCCACTGCATGATGGGAATTTCAGGCCTTAAAATCACATTGTGTCCCAGTGTAATTTGCTCATTATCAACCAGGGCCCAATAGCAGGCCAGCAGCTGCTTCTCAAATGGAGTATACCGCTCTCCTGCCTCGGGTAACTTCTTTGTCCAAAATCCCAGGGGCACCCTCTTTCTTCCTTGTTTTTGCCATAAACTCCAATTGGCATACTGCCCCTGGACTGTCACATTCAACTCAATGTCTCCCTCCCGAATCGGCCACAAATCCAAAGCATGCTGAATGGCGTCTTTCGCCAATTCAAACGTGCGCTGCTCCTGCTCTCCCCATTCAAACGCATTCTTCTTTCGTGTAACTTTATACAATGGGGCCAAAATCTGAGACAAATGGGGTATATGCTGTCTCCAATACCCGAATAATCCAATAAAACTCTGGGCTTCCTTCCGATTTCGCAGCACTGCAAATTCCTTAATCTTTTGTTTCACTTTTGGCAACACTTCTCTGTGTCCCTGATTCCACTGAATGCCCAAAAATGTCACGCTCTGAGACGGTCCCTGCACTTTTTCGTGGTTAATCTCCCACCCTTTATTCTGCAAATGTTCCACCACCCTGTCTAGCTGAATCTGCACCTGTTCTTGTGTCTCTCCCTGCATCATCACGTAATCTATATAGTGAGAAATTTGCACTCCAGGAACCACTGGTACTTCATCCAAATGCTCTGCCACCAGCCGGTGGCAGATAGTGGGGCTGTGTAAATACCCCATGGGCAATCTACAGAAGGTGTACTGACGCCCCGCCCACTGGAATGCCAGTTGAGGCTGGCTCTCAGTAGCTATTGGTATCGTAAAGAACGCATTGGCAATGTCAATGGTGGCATACCAAGTCCCACTGTGCTTCTGTATGTTCTCAATCAAGGTAATGGTGTCTGGGACCGCTGCAGTCAGAGGAGGTGTATGTTTATTCAATTGGCGATAGTCAATGCAAATCCTCCAACTGTTATCACTTTTACGAACAGGCCAGAGGGCATTATTCCACGCAGTGGTAATGGGAACTATTACCCCGGCCTCCAGTAAGTCATGTATAGTCTGGCTAATCTCCTCATGTCCTCCCGGTATTCTGTACTGTTTCATTTGAATCACCTTAGTAGCTTGGGGAAGTGTTACCGGAGGAATCTTCAACAGCCCCACCCTTGCGGCGGCTATTGATATAAATCTTTTGGAACCAAATTGATAACATCCATCTTCCAAATGTAGGGTCATCCCTTTCAAAATGTCAATTCCAATAATGTACTCGGGAATGGGCACAATCAAGACAGTGTATTCTCTCTTTGGAAGTGCCCCTATTTTCATGGGAACCACTATCTGCACTGCCGGGGTTTCTTTTCCGCCCAATCCCGTAATGGTGAAGTACTGTCCCCTGAATTTTCTTGGGTTGCCATGAATCAAAGAGGCCTCCGCTCCAGTGTCAACGAGGGCTCGAACTTTTTGAACATTTCCACGTTTCCAATAAATTTCTACTTTGACATGAGGTCTGTTATCTTTGCGAGCCCATCCCTGCACCGGAGTTTGACCTGTTTCCTAATCTATTTTCACTCTGCGCACATCAGAGTCTGCCCAAGTCAGATCTGGATACAGTTTGCGGTAATTCTCAGGGAACTCCTCCTCCCTGTCTCTGCTTCGCAACCTCTCTGAGCTTACCAGCTCCCTCTCCCACTCTCTTCCTCGAGTTTTCCCAGAACCTGTCAGTTCCCGGTCTCTCTCCCTGCTCCGGGTTCCCTCTGAGCTTCGGTGCTCTTCCTCCCAATCTCCTTCATCCGGGGATCTCTCTCTGCTGTGGGGCTCTCTCCCTCTCTCTCCCTTTTCACCCTCATGCTCCTCCCCTCCTGCCTTTCTCTGGTTCACCACTTTGTTATCCTTCTTGTTCCCTTTCCTGCTCCCCTCCTTTTTATCCAAACCACGTTTGCGGTACATCTCCCACATGTCCTTGGTGGTTATCCCATCAATTTCATCCCTGGTCACCCCATCTCGCAGCAAGGCCTGAAACATGTCTCGCCTTGTCACTCTGTTGTTATCAGTACGATTCTCAGACCGTGAATTCCTCTCTGGCTTAGCCCATTCTCCTAAATCACTTAACTCACGCACCGCTTCTACCACCTGAGACAATGGGTTACCCGTCTGATTAATTAACAAAGTCATGATGACATGCTTATATGCAGGAGGAGCGGCCCTAATCAACCGGTTTCGCACAGACACATTTAAAATTCCATTCATCAAATCATGGGCATTACCCATAAAGATAGCTGTTTTCATCCCTTCTTCCTTCAATCTCTGTACTGCATCTCTCAAAGTATACCAAGGTTTATCGTTAGGCGGCCAGTCTGACTCTGTCGGATACTTCTGGGCACACCCTTGCGCAGCTAACTCTAACAAATTGGTCATGGGACCATTCCCTGGATAAGTTCTAAACTCATTTTGGATAACCGGGTCTGTACTTAACATACAAAGCCTCGGGGTGTCGCCGTGATCCAATTGGACCCCCTGACCCCCCATATCGTGCACCCGCACCATCCACGTAAGCAATGTTTCCCCAGACCTCTGTCGAAATCTGTCTATCACATCACTTAGTTCTTGTTGTGTATAATCCTCCAGGGCATCCAACATCACCCCTCCAGGGTTAGCTGGGCTATGCTGTAACTTTCGCCGATATATGGGCTGCGCACGGACAACATTCCTGCGCTCTGTCTTTCCCTGACTAACATCTTGACAGTTATCACCCCCGGACTCATCTGAAAAATCAGATGTATCCCAGATGTTTCCATCCCAAAATTCAGGGTCAAAGGCTAATCCTGCCTGAGAGATAGCTAAATGCACCTTCTTTTTATTAACTTTCCCTCTTCATTTCTTGTGTTTATATTGAGCGACGCTAACGGCCGTTCTCTCTGCAACCAGTTGGTACATTTCAAGCTTATCACTTAATAATTTATTTTGACAAGCTAACATGGTAGAGGAATTTCGGGTTCCTACTAATTCCTTCTCCAGCTGCTCGTGGTCTTTTTGTAACTGTAAACATTTTTCATACAACTTTCGGTACGCAGAAAGCAAGATCCAGCCTCGCCTCCCCAACGCACAAATCTCCCTTCCCTTATCAATTGATACCTTTTGCAAACATGTAAGAACATCTTCAGGTTCTGCATTTGACATACACACATTCCAATTTTCACACAAACCAGCACAACGTGACCATTCCTGAGCTAAAAGTTTATACAGGGCAGTTTCCCACCCCAGTATTTCTATGTCCGGATTTGCTACATGAGAACTTGCTTTTGAGTTCGCTTTGATCTTATTAAGCATTTTCCCTTTTTTTTTTTTTCGAATCCTGCAAACGACTACGCCAATTTGTGTTGCTTTACTCTTCAGAATATCAAAACTATGCACTTCAGGATATTTTAAGGCACAATGTAAAGCAATCACTCTCAGACACCTTAGTGGGTAAAATAATCAAGTTTATTTAAGGGGCAAGTTCTCATATGGCAAAACTAACCACACTAATATATATATACATATATATCAAGAGAATAACATGAGAATAATGGTGAGAATATAAGCACTCTGTGAATAACTGCAAGAGTCAGTGCATATAATACACGCACACACAATATACTTCAATGCTCAATAGCATGAAAATGACTGCAAGAATAAGTGCATATTACGCACGCACACACAATATACTTCAATGCTCAATAGCATGAAAATGACTGCAAGAATAAGTGCATATTACGCACGCACACACAATATACTTAATAAATTGAAAAGCTTCACCGAAAAGAGCGTCTGCATCCCTTCGCCGTACACAAAGCCGGGGAACCCAAATCGGCTGGCACAGGGAGCCTCTTTCGGGACAATCAGTCCTCCTGGCGTTGCGTCCAACCCAGAAGAGTGTTCCTAAACCAGTCCATCCAGGCCCCCAACCTTTATACTATTTACTAACGCCGAGGAGTCTTTTCTAGAAAAAGACCCCCTCCTTTACAAATTGTGCAATCGGCGGTACCTTGTTCACCCTTCAAAATGTCTCCTCAGAACGGGCCAAGTTCCCAGGAGAGGGCTCCAAGGTGAAGTTTGCATTCCTCCTTGAGTACAGGCGCATCCCCCTGTTGTTCTAACTGATAGCTCGTGGAATGTAAATAGCTCCCTTCGTATCAGGCAGATGGAGCAAAGTTGAGCAGAAAAACACCCCACCCTGTAGCTTGCCGAAGCTTGTGGAAAAACACAGAACAGTGCCTTACGCACAGAACCAGACTCGACAAAATGGAGTCGTGAACCAAAATGGAAGCGAAGGCCAATGGAAGCAGAGGCCAATGGTCCACACCCTGCACCACTGTTTACCTTGCACGTAGTGCTGCTACATGCACGTAGTGCATGTAGCAATACACCAACCCCCACCCCTGCCTCATGAAAGTAAACTACCCCAACACCCCCACCCGCCCTGAGCCCTAATAAAAAAACTATCCTGACCCCTAAAAAGTAAAGTACCCCAACACCCCCACTGCCCTGAGCCCTAAAAAAAATATATCCAAAGCCCCCACCACTTCATTAGAAACTAAAGTACCCCGACCCCCTCACCCAACGTGAACCCTGAAAAAACACCTACCTGGACCCCACCACTGCCTCATAAAACAAAACTACCCCGACATCACCAACCCTCCCTGAGCCCTAAAACAAATCTACCTTGACCCCCAGCCCCAAAAGTAAACTACCCCAACCCTCCCACTTGCCCTGAGCCTTAAAACCTTCCCCCTAAGTAAACTATCCTGAATGAGCCCTAAAAAAAAGCTATCCCGACCCTCCTACCGCCATCCCCCAAAAATTAAATTACCCAAACCCCCCCACCCACCTTGATCCCTAAAATCATACCAACCAAATAAACAACCCGACCCTCTGCACCTGCCCTGAGCCCAAAAACCTTCCCCCTGAGTAAACTACCCCTCCCCAAACACTAAATTACCCTGACCCCCACCATCCCTAAACCCTAAATCTACCCCCACAGCTAAAAACTATCCATCAACACTGCCCTAACCCCACATACCTCACCGCGTCCTCTCCCAATCCTTCCTCTTGTCCTCTGCTCCCTCCCCTTTAAAAATAAACTATCCCGCCCCCCACCCTAAGCTCTAAATTAAAAAAACAAACCCCCAGCTCCTTAAAAAAAAAAATCCTGACCCCCACCCTAATCCCTTAAAAAAATAGCCAAACCCCTCACCCCCGCCCCTTAAAAAAACAAAATAGCCCACCTTCGACCCCCCACCAACTCCAAACCCTGCCCCAGCCCCACTTACCTCACCTAAACCTGTCCCCAACCCTTTAAAAAGTATCTACATCGCCCCGCCCCGCCCTAAGAAATACCCCCACCCCCCACCCCTACCCCTTAAAAAAAGCAAAATAGCCCGACCCACCTCAAACTCAGCCCCACTTACCTCACCTAAACCTCCCCCACCTCTTTAAAAATAAACTACCGGCCCCCACCCTAAGCACTAAATAAAAAAATGACCAAACCCTCCACCGTCCCTAAAACAAAATATATACCCCAACCCCTACCCTAATCCCTTAAAAAATACCCAAGCCCCCAACCCAATCCCTGCCCCAGCCCCACTTACCTCACCGCATCCTCTCCCAAACACTGCATGCGTAGTTCAGCACATGCATGGTCACTGCACAGAAAAAGCTGTGCGTTGTCCAGGAAAGCGTGGTTATGCTTACGTTGAAAACATCTGCGTTATTCAGGACACATTGTTTGGGGCATTTCCCACACCCACCATCCTCTGCCCCTCAGGTCTGTCTTATACTGCTGCAACTGAAATTGAATTCTCAAACTGACATCTTCCAATAAAAACATCTGTGTGGTATTCTAGACTCCACACCGCCTTGCGACATCTTAAGTAGACCACTGGTGTGAAGTCAAAGATCTATAGAATGTTAGACAGAGGGAGTTGAGACGGTTGAGCATCCAAGCCTGGAGGTGCCTGCATGCCCAGCAGCTTGGGTAATTTCACGACATTAAATCTACAACTAATAAAGTTAGCTCTCTGAATGTCCTTTACTACATATTTTGTGGCTACGAGTTGACAGGAAACCACCTATGACAGAACCCACGAGTACCTTCTGGTACAATTCCCGTCATCACTGAAAGTTTCTTACTCTGAGGGCATCCAGTGTTCAATCAACAATGGAAGCAGAAGCATGGTCAACCCAACGGATACACTGTAATCCAGGATGTTTCCAACATCGGAGGAAGCAGCCACGTCATTATGCTGCTCAATTTCTCCCATCGAAGGCTGTCCTGAATACGGAAAGATATTCCCCTGTTAGGTGATTTCTCTGGAAGCCGTCTCAGGTCTGGGGGTTTGTGGGAGGTGTGGTGTACATCGTAACAGCTCTCTGTTGGGGCTGAGCTATAAACAATTGATCAACGCATGTAGCAGTGGAGCTACAATTAAAAAAAACAATGGGACAGGCTATATAACTAACCCCAGTGTCTACTGGGGGCGGTGCCTTAGCTAAAGTGTGCAGCTGTGGGGCCATATTTAAGATAGGATTCAACTCTAAGACATTTTTTACACACTGAGGTAGCACACCAAGTGGTGAATTTTCTAAAGCTACACCAGCAGCCAATTTAAGTTTCCTGACATCTTTGTGAGGAGCTATCATTTTAGCAGGCCAGGCAACTGGGTTGAGTACGTCCAGCAACAATCGGCCATTTCAGCTGGTCAGGCAAGCAAGAGCGGCCGTTTTGAGCTGGTCAGGCAATAATAGTAAGAAGTCACATCTAAGTGCATCTTTTTCTGTAGCCATTTTATTGAGACCAGACATCGTCTTGGAGTATTGGCATTGTATTTACATGAGAAATCATTGGCACATTGGAGAATATAGAATTTTAAGAAAAGTGACTCGCATTTCAAAGACATTATTTTTTTCTCTTTGTTAATTTATGAGACAATAAAACTTATTGTTTTTTTCTTTACATCCATGGTTGGTCATATGTATATTTATACTTCAGAAAAGTACTTACATAGCATCATAAACTTTAACTTCATTTTTGGAAGACTTCTAGCTACTGTCACCATACAGTTTAACATACTGTGATGTGTGCACCCTTGACTAATCTCCCAACAGTTCCTAGTGGCATGTTGTGATGTGCACATCCTTACACAACTCATAAGGAATATTCTACAACCTTTTCTTTAGTACAACAATTTACAAAAGAAAAGTTGTTTTGGTTCTTGTAACCTTGTATTGTTAGTTGCAGACATCATGCAATCTGTGTCTTCACCACCACGATTTTTGGACACTTCAGGTGAACCGCCAGTACTCTGGAGGCAGTGGTTTGACACATTTGAAACATATTTGGGGGCCATAGGTGCATCAAGATTTAGAAAAGAACAGAAACATGTTTGTTACTACATCCCTTAGATCTACAGATCTATAGCGCAGATCTACATTTAAACATCTTTCTGAAGTTGTATTGGCAGAAAATGAAGAACTTGACGAATTTCAAGATGCAGTAAAAAACAACTGGTTAAAAGGTTTGATGTCCCACATAACTTGGTGGTTTCTAGACATAAGTTTTTAAAGCGATGACCAAAAGCTAATGAAGAAGTGGATTCTTATAGCTCTGCTTTACGAAAACTGGTTGCTGAATATCAATTTTAGAATTTATTAGCCATTGTATTAGATACCAGTTTATCTGTCAATGTACAGATAGAACCATACGCCAAAAACCTCTAGCACTAGGTAACCCGTCCTTAGTTGAGAGTATTAGGATTGCCAAGAGCATTGAAATATCCATAAAATCAGTCAAGAAGCTGGATTAAAGAAATGGTGACCAGGTGAATCCAGTTTGCTGTAAGGAAAAAAGGTTGAGAGTTTTATACAAAGAGGGAAAATAGACCTTTGCTCCCTTCGCATTATATACCCATGTCATATGAAGGACGCAAAATTGACTTGTTACGTTATTTTGAAGACATTTTGGTTTTCAAAAGAAGGCGCATCCACAAAACATCTATGTGGCTGTTAAGGGTCTGAACATGGTGTTGAGACCTGGAACCAAAGAACAGGTTGTAGTCAGAAGGGACACTTGCCATAGTCAAAGAGATATCTAAACTTTATCCCAGGGTATTCTTGGGGAGGTGTGAAAACATAGAGGCTTAAAAGACAGAATTAAAATCAAATAGGGGGCACAACCTGTTAAACATAAATTGAGAGGAGTGCCTTTTAGTGTGAGAAATTACCTTGAAAAAGAATTAGAGACATTATCTAAAAGTGGTATTATTGAAACACTGGAGTCATCACTCTAGCTTCTCCCATTGGTAGTCACATACAAGAAGAAGCAGAGAGTGTGTGTTGACCTCTGTGCACTCAACAAAGAGATATGAGTCGACTCTCACCCCCTTCCTAAGATTAACAAGCTGCTGGCCTTAGTTGTAGGAGCTAAATGTTTTACCAAGTTAAATGTAGCTTCTAAATACCACAACATCAAGTTAGATCCTGAATTCCCTCATTTTATAGCTATTGTATCCGTGTGAGGGACAAATCAGTACTGTTGCATGCCATTTGGTTTGGGATTGGTAGCTTCGGTGTTCCAGAGCGCCATGGTCACACTTCTCAAGGGAATTAAAAACATAACCATCTTTCAGGATGATGTCCTAATATTGTCACATGATCACCTGACATATGATGCCCCACTTAAACAAGTTCTCACAGTTTTTCATCAACAAGCTGTAGTGTTGAAAAGGGAGAAATTATATATTTTATAAAATGTTGAGTACCTAGGGCATGTGATCTCTATCTCTGGGATAAGTCCAAAATCAGGATCGGCCAGTGTTATTCTACAAGCACCAACACTCACTGACAAAGGTGGTGTTAACTCCTTCCTTTGATTGTCTGAGGTTTACTCACATTTCATCTCAGATTATGCATCCAAGGTTAGGCCTATTTCATACTTGCTTAAAAAATATAGAGGTTGATTCAAATGAGGAATGTACAGCAGCATTCGAGTGGATTAAGTCCCATTTGACAAGTAGAGACACTTAAACCGTATGACCACCCCCCCACAATTAAAAATATCATGACAGTCGATGCCAGCAACCTAGGATTAGGAGCGGTCACAAAGAGCTGGCAAGGTGGAACACGCCATTGGATTTTCCTCCAGAGTGCTCCGTGAAGTGGAGTTACACTACTCACTGATCAAAAAGGAATGATTTGTGTGCAAAGTGGCTGAATAGCTATCTTGGAAGACAGTTTAGTCTTGAGATTTGACAAATTGGTCCCGCCTATGAGGCTCAGGCCTTTGATACTAGAAAGTGCACATGAATTTTAAAAGATGTGTGTATGAGAGAAGGATTCCTGAAATTCTTAGTTTCTGAAATTAGGGTACAATTCGTTTTGCCTGATGTGGAAGAGTTTCTCGAAACAAGCTGTATAAAGTATCTCAGAAGTTCATTCTATCACATCAGACAAATGACCCTGTTGAGAGCTTCAGTCGTGTGTTGGGGTAATGCGTGTGATGGGCCTTGCACAGCAAATGTATTGTGGACACTGCTGTCCAAACCGTGTTGTGGTTCAAGAGGACCACACCAAAATCCTCTACCAGTATTTCTCCATTTGAACTGCTGAAGGGTAGGACACTTGCAACAATGTTCAGACCCGGATGGATGTAAAGATGGCTAAAGCGGAACGTGGATGTGGAAAGCACGGATACACTGGTGAGGAAGAATATTACACAAGCACAACATAAACAGAAGGTCTAATATGACTTGAATAAAAGTGCTTCTAAATGCCTATTGAGGTAGGAGATTATCTGCATATAAAGAAATGCTCTTATGTCCGAAAAGGTGAACCAAAATTCCCCAAACCAGTGGTAGTTGATAAGGAATGTGGCAGTGCTATTTGTGATGAGGTTCACTATTGATGGAATCTTTCAAAAGTTGTCAAAGTTTTCCTCAAACAGAGTATTTCATATCCTATCTCAGAGCATGGTGATGATGATGTGGAAGAGTTTCTTAAAACAAGCGGCATAAAGCATCTCAGAAGTTCATTCTATCACATCAGACAAATTACCCTATCGAGATCTTCAGTCATGTGTTGGGGGAATGCGTGCGATGGGCCTTGCTCAGCAAATGTATTGTGGACACTGCTGTCCAAACTGTGTTATGGTTCTAGAGGACCACACCTCAATCCTCTACCAGTATTTCTCCATGTGAACTACTGAGGGGTAGGAAACCCGTAACAAAGTTCAGACCTGGATGGATGTAAAGATGGCTAAAGCAGAAGTTGGATGTGGAAAGCATGGATACACTGGTGCGGAACAATATTACACAAGCACAACATAAACAGAAGGTCTATTATGACTTTAAAAAAGTGCTTCTAAATGCCTATTGAGGTAGGAGATTATCTGCATATAAAGAAATGCTCTTATGTCAGAAAAGGTGAACCAAAATTCTCCAAATCAGTTGTAGTTGATAAGGTATGTGGCAGTGCTATTCATGTTGAGGGTCGCCATTGATGGAATCTTTCAAAAGTTGTCAAAGTTTTCCTCAAACAGAGTATTTCATATCCTAACGCAGAGCATGTTACGATGTTGATAGAACCTCTGCACAGCAATACAGTGATCAAGATGGTTTTCAACTGGTATGAAATGGTTCTCAAATTGTGCGGAGGAGTTCACGCCAATGTAGAAATCCTGTCAAGTACTAATGATTTTTATGGATCTGAGTGTTGCTATCAATGTTGAATATCTACCACACCTAATGTGTCTCTGTTACTGTTTTGTTGAACTTCTTGTGACTTACCTATAGAGCATCAGACTCCTTGTATGCTTTATGCTCTCACGGTTGAGAACAAATACACTGTGTGTGTGCTGGTTTTTCTGTTTCAATTTGTGGGTCATTTGGAAAGGTTTGTTAACTGTATTTCTGTCAACTCACGGGTACACTGTTTAACTTTGTAAGTATATGCTTTATACTTTCATAGATGGGAGCAAATATAATATGTATGTATTGCCAAATTGCTGGTCTTTCTGTATCACTTTATAGGTTATTTCAATAGTTTGATTGACTTTATTTCTATCACTTCATGGGTAAAACTTTAATTCTATATTTTTGGATAAACACATACATTTTTAAAATAAAATGTTTAGTGTGTGAGTTAAAAAACAATGTAGTATTCTAGACTCCACACTGTCACATGACACCTTAGGTAGAACACTGGTGTGGAGTCAAGGTTCTATAGAATGTTAGATTGAGGGAGTTGAGATGGCAGAGTGTCCGAGCCTGGAGATGCCTGCATGCCCAGCAGCTCGGGTGGTTTCAGTACATCAAATCTACAGCTGATCAAGTTGGTTCTGTGAGAGTTCTCCATTACAACCTGCCTACTGCACAATCCCCATGCAATCATTTGAACTGAGCACCTCTGAAATACGCTAGTGCCTGTCCCAGAAAAGACCAAAACCTGGACCTTCAGAAGCATGCGGCTAGACTTGTACGTTCTGCTCTGTCTCCTCCTATGAGTACATTGAAACACTATCAAATACTCCAAAATATGATGCCCTGCCTGCAAGTCCGTGTCCAAAGCCACAGCAGGTTCCACATTTGATGTGCTCACCCTAAAACCTTTTTTTTTTTTTTTTTTTAAAAGAAAACTTCTAAAGTGGAAGTTTGTTAAGTGGGAGCTTGTTATGAGGCATAGCCAAGATGGCGGACAAGACTATTGTGCATTGAAGAGCTCTGCATGGACTGATCGCCTGACAACATTCTGCATACTATACAAATGCCCCTCTGGACTCGGGGGGTTAGCAACACCACCTCTGGTGTCCCCTGGGGCATGGCGAGCCCCAAAGACAAGGTAGCTGCAGCACTGAGTGCACGGAGCATGATCGTGTCCTTTCACGAGTCGTGGCCACAGGCTTGAACACACCAGTGCTTGGCGATGAGATAAGCAGGAGATGCCCTGGGCACCTTTCATATGTGGCCCAGCAGTGTGGTCCTGGAGGCTGCTTGCTTCCCTTGATGTCTGACCACCACCTCACCCTACAGTAAGTAGTGCCCCTCCACCATCAATACTGTACAGTGGGACCATGAAGCGGCAAAGAGCAGACAGGAGGAGCGCTGCCCAGATGTGTACCTCCCCTGAATAACTGAATATGTGGGCCCGGGACACCCCCATTGGAACCTCCGGCAGGAGTCTTCTGGGTCCTGCAGCTGAGGACCGGGGGGCACTGGTGCCCACCTACAACATAGACAGTGAGAGCCTCATGAACCGGCTGCTTGAAGCCATTCAGCATGGCTTATGCTGGATGGCTTGATTTCCGTCCCCCCAAACACCCCTCTGCAAATGCACTGCCTGCGGCAGAGGTGCAGGGTGGAGGTTTTGGACTGCAGTTAGGAGAGCAGGGTATAGGTGCTGCCCAACTGCTGTTCCCTTGAGATGCCACTCTGTGGGCCCTAGCCATTCATACACTGGGGACTGTGGGTGTACTGGGGCTTGTACACTATTACAGCCCCCCTTCCAGTGCCCTGCCACAGCCTGGAGATGTGTTAACATTGGAGCCCACCGGGCATTAATTATTGACTGATAACCCCCCTGAGTTCCTGATGCATTTCTCACCACATCCATGGTGAAACACCCTAGAACCTAAATTAGGTGCCCTTACAATCAACATCCAACTCCTGCGGGTGGACCAAGCGAAGCTAAGAGACAAGATGGAAATGACAGAATCCACAATGGTGGGCATGCATCCCTCCATGCTGGACATGAAAGATAACATTAAGGCCCTTCAACTGGAGGTCTCTTCTATGCATGCCAGGGCCAGGGAAGCAGAGAGACTGTCCCACCACAATAATATCCGTGTAATGAGGCTAATGGAGGTAAATGTAAGGCCATGACAGGGAACTCTTTCTCAAGGACTCGTTACTTAAATCAGTTCTAGGTAGCAAGCAGTCTACCTTCTTCTCTGTGAAGAGGACACACAAGGTACCAACCTGGACCTCTATTCCAGGGTCCCGCCCAGGCCGGTAGTTGTGCACCTATTTGGCTATCGGGACTGAGACCACATACTACAGGTTACCAGAACCAAAGTCATCAGGCAAATTGGCAACCTCTCACTGAACATATACTCTGTGACATGAGTCTCTGATTCTCCCTCATGTTCATGGAAACACACTCTTCTTCATGTCTCCCCAAGACCAGAGGCTGGACCCTGAGTGGTGTCACTGGAGATCTGGACAACTACAATGCAAGGGTTAAAAGGAAAGACCTACATGCAAACAGGCAGTGTGAGAACAAGCTATAGCGGTGGCAGAACTGTAAACCCACCGTGGCTTCACCCCTTGCACTTACTGTATAGTCATCAGACTCCTTAGAAAGGTAACTAGCCTCTGCCCTGGAGAATCTCCTTCTGGATTTACGATTGAGACCTGAACTTACTCCGATGATAGTGGATCAAGAAATAAGAACTTGGGCACTATATGTATTTTTCTTTATTCTGTCCTTTCTTCCCCAGGGGGCACTACAAGAGGAATAGGGGGGGAGGCCTGATTAGGTGATGATTGGGTGAGCAACTGTCACCATGCTCCTGTTTAACTGTCTCTAGTTCATGTTTCCCTCCACTCCTGATTGAACTAATGTTTCTGGTAATACATTGCAGTTTATGGCTGCTCTGAGACTTGTTCCTGTTCAGACCTGGGCTTGGGAGCTGGGGTAAAAGTTATACACCATGTTCATGAGAAACACTGGCAGTGTATTGTCGACTTGGGTCGGAGCACGGCACTGCTCACTGAATTCAGGGAGTTAATCAGAGAGGGGCGGGGGACCCCCACTATATGTCAACATAGTGCTTCTTCAGGTAGATTTCCCACCCAAATATAACAACCTAATATGGAACATAAAGGAAATGGCCACTTTGCAGTGTTGCCACTGGGTCACAGAATGACACACATTGCCTTTCTGCAAGAAACCCACATGACAACCTCAGAGGTCCTATATTAAACAGAAGATGGAAAGGCCAGATTGTTGGAACCGCCTCCTCAGCATATGCGAGGGGGGCACTCATCTGGGTAGTTCCTTCAGTGCCCCTGGTGATTAGGCATAGGTCGGTTAACATTGCAAGCTGATCCGTGATGGTTCAGGAAGAGTTGGAAGGAACACAGATCATACTGGTGTTGCTATATTCACCTAATAGTAAGCAACATTAGTTCCTGGACACTTTGTAACCCACTATGTTACATGACATGACTATGCCAAGCATATGGGGTGGGTATTTTAACTGTGTATATGATCCTACCTGAGACAGATCGCTCCCCTCCAGTGCAGGACACAGTGGTGATTAGGACAGCGCACTCTTTCAAACAATGGCTGGGTATACTTGCAGGACATTTGGCACTTCATCCACCCCATCGAGGCGGAGTACTCCTACTTCTCGCCAGTACATCTGTTGCACACAAGAATTGATGTCATCCTCTGAAATGCAAAAGATGGCACCAAACGTATTGGCCACTGAGTACTTAGGCTGCACTATGACCGCCAAAATCCCCTCAAGATGACAATACACAGGGGCAGATAGCACACACCGATAGGTGGAAACTAAACTTACAAGCATTACATGACACAGTATTCTGTGACATCATAGGAATGTATATCACTCAATACTTCAAGGACAATGACAGGACTGCCAATGAAAGACGGGTGGAATGGGACACGTTAAAGGTAGTCATAAGGGGCCATTGCATTAAGACCCCGTATGGCATGAAACTTGTGCTACTTAAGCAGATTTTGTCTCTGGAATGAGCTGTACAAGATACAGTGGTGCGTGTGAGGCAGTGGGTTGGGAATTAAAGTGACATTACAACTATCAGTAAAAGACCATAATGCTGCAGTAGATAGACTAGAACCATTTGACTATAAGAAGCTAGTAACCCTGGCGTCACTCCCAAGGTGACAAAGTATGGCGCATTCTTGCATGGCTCTTGCGTTCTGAGGAACATGGTACTAAAATGAATATTATCCAAGCTCACAATGGAGGCATATGTATGGCGCAATCACACAACAGATTCTTCTATGCTGTGACGGTCCTCATGGTATAGAAGGATCTATGCTGTGAGGGATCTCACCTGTGTGCATACTTGGATGGGTTGCACATCTCCAGGCTTGCAATGCCAGGCCCTGAAATACCCGTTGGTGATAGTGGAGGTCAGACAGGAGATTGATCAGTTGGCCCGCAATACGGCACTAGGTACAGAAGGGTTTTCGGTGATATTTAACTTACCTACAAGATGGTATTTGCCCCTAAGCCCCTCTAGGTATTTTAAAACACCAAGAACATGGGTGTCCTCCCCACATCCATGCAGGAGGCATTGATCATGGTCCTTACCAAACCCGGGCCAGACCGCCGAAAGTGCACCCCTGTAGGCCATTGTCCCTCCTCTACATTGACTGTAAACTTCTTGGGAAGATTATCACAAATAGGCTTCTCTCTTGCCTCACCACTGTGGTCCATTATGATCAGAATGATTTTATTCCAGGGAGGACTACATTTCTTAAGTTGAGGCATTGCATCCCCCTCATGGAAGAAAGCTGAGAGGTGAACCCATTGCACACAGATCTCTTTTTAGATCTAGAGAAAGCCTTTGGCACCCTCAAATGGCCCTACCTCATGGAGGTCCTGAAGAGAATGGGAGTGGGGCCCAAGGTATTGCAATGGATATGCATCCTATACACTGAGCCGGGTTCACATGGGCAAAGAGATTTCTGAAGCCTTCTGAGTTTTTAGAACCACCAGAAAAGGCCACTCTTGCCGATTATATTCACCCTGATGATAACACTGGCAGGGTTAATTTGAGGAGACCTCAGTAGGGGATACCGAGCAGCAATATATGGGAGGCTGTCTCACTGTAAGCGGATGATGCGTTGGTATACCTGCAGAATGTACACAGAGATCCACCACAGTTAGTTGATTCCCTGGATGAATTTGCAACGATTACCGATCTTAAGCCACACTGGGCCAAATCATGTCTTTTTCCCCTACACCAGTTATCTGGCTATGAACAAGGAGCCCTCTCAGGTACAGGATTGGAGTAGAGTCTAAACATTTTAAAATATCTGAAGGCTATTGTATACCATTCAGATGAGGACCTTGTGCTAGAGAACCTGGGAAGGGGGATGGCTCAAGCCCTCTGCTCCATACCATTAGGGAGCTGTCTCTCAATATCCGAGGGTAGAGCAGCTGAGGACAGTATGGGGACCAGATTATATTGAACGAACAGCATTCAGACACTGCAGCTACTGTTTACCTATAGAAATGAAAGAAGGGCTGTCACTGTGCTAAATGGGGTGATGTTGGATCCCATGTCATAACCCCTAACTGCCCTGAGGAACAAATAGGCCCCCCTAATTGGACAAGACCTTACCAATAGGCAACGGACCTCCACACTGGAGCAAGCCTGAAGAGTGTTCTAAAACCCCTGCTTGAAATACACGAAATTCAATCACCTGCACTAGACATATCTTACTCCCAAACGGATCCACTGCATGTCCCCTGGGGTGCCCCCAAAATGTATATGCCCGAAGCTGACTTTTGCCACATGATATGGGCTTGCCGAGAGACTGGGCAAATTTTTGTCAGTGGCCGTGATCACATTGTCAGAAACTATAGGTCGACCCTTATCTGCAGACCCCCTAACATGCCTACTGGGGATGTTACCTCATACATGTAAGAACAAGTACGCTACATAATAAATAGGCTTAGCCTATGCCCTACTCTAATGATGTACAGCAATGTCATGGAAACCTCTAGTTGCACCACCTTTGCGACTCTGATTACACTATCTATCCAAGTGAGCCAATTTACAAATTACAATGTGGCTCTCTCTGCCACTACGGCAGGAGGGCAAACTCCCAGTGGGAGGCATGGGACACAAATATCAACAAACTGTTAAAACAGATGAGAGACTTCCTTGAGGCTCCAAGCCTCACCCGCCTGGTCACCTACCCGCCATTGGGGCTAAATGAGACGGTTATGTCATACCTCACAAGAACAAGCAACCCAAGCGTGGAGTGTGATACAATGGGACATTCGATTATTCAGGTCCCCCTCTAGATTCTAGATACGTGCCTATATATGAGATACTCACACCGTGACACAGGCTGTACACACAGATCCTCCCATTACACGACAACCCACAGCATGAAGATAATATAGTCTGGCAGGCACAAATGGTCGCTTATGTCTCAACAGTTACAGCCCTGTGGGGCATTAATGTTTTTTCATGAAGACACATGTGATATGCGCCGAAACTCAGGGGCATATTTAAACTCTGTTTGCGTCGAATGTGCGTCAAAGATTTTGACGCGCATTAGGCGCAAATCTTGCCCCATATTTATACTTTGACACCCGACCCCGCGGAAGTCAAAAATCCTCCGTGTGCGTCATTTTTTGGATGCGGGAAACCGCCTTGTGTTAATGACATGCAAGGTAGGCATTTCCGTCCAAAAAATGACTTTAAGGCCTGTGCGCCTTATTGATACTCCCACGTCATTTTGATGCACAGGAGGGGGCGGGCCTTAAACAACGGCGCCCAGCCTGATGTGCGCCGGTTTTTAACACCTGGGTGAGGGCAGGCATTAAGGGACCTGTGGGCTCACTTCCGTGGTCTCTGACCATGAAAGCAGTCCAGAGGTGGCCTCCGCTGCCCCCAGGGACACCCCCTGCCACCGTTTCCCACCCCTGGAGGACACCCATGGATGGGGGGACCCATCCCAGGTAAGTACAGGTAAGTTGAGGTAAGTATTTTTTTTTTTTAAGTGGCATAGGGGGGCCTAAATTGCCCCCCCCCCACATGCCACTGTGGCCAATGACCATGCCCAGGGGACATAAGTCCCCTGGGCATGGCCATTGGGCAGGGGGGCATGACTCCTGTCTTTGCTAAGACAGGAGTCATTTCAGTGAGGGTTGTGCATCAAAAAATGGCACAAGTCAGGTTTGATCCATGAGTTTTGCCTCAAACTTGACTTGCACCATTTTATGACGCACAACCCCCATTTTCCCCTACGCCGGCGCTGCCTGGTTAGAGTAATTTTTTTTTACTCTGACCAGCCCGCAGCGCCGGCTAACGTCAATACTTAAATAAGGCACCCGCATGGCGCGTAGGAATGTTGTTAGCCGGCGGTAAAACGTTTGACGCAAACCAGCGCTTAGAGTTGATTTTAAATAGTACTTTTTGCCTTAACTGAATGCCTGGCATCTTGTCTTTGGCTATGTAAACATGCTCCAAACCACACAAGGGAGGGTGATACGCGTTATCCACTCCCAAAGTAGTGAAAGCAATAAAATGCTGTCCCGGGACACTTTCATATAATATGTTGTTGCTTTGCATGGTGCCTATGTACTTACTTTTTGAAAAATCCTATAAAGAATAAATGGGGAAAAAAGTGGAAGCTTTTTATTAAAAAACAAACAAGAAATGCCCCTGGCATGCTGGGTGTTTTATCCTAGTGCATGAAAGCCGTGTTTTTGGTTTCCTGTTCAGGGCACCAGTCTTTCCCTGGTGGTCACAAACGGAAAATGTACGACGGAATGACTGCCCTAAACAGGGTAGAAATCACGTTGTACATCGATCACAATCAAGCAGATCTAGAACACATGTTTTTTATTGCTCTAATAGCAGGAATGCCTGATCTGAGACAGAGGCAACATTCTGTGGCATATTCCAGATGAGCATCACCTTACACCCTTGTACTATCACCCTTGGACCCTGGCACTTAGGCCCATATTTATACTTTTTTAGCACTGCATTTGCGTAGTTTTTTGACGCAAAACCGGTGCAAAGTTACAAAATACTATTTTGCATGTATTACAATTGTATTTTGTAAGTTTGCCCTGCTTTTGCATTAGCAAATGACGCAAATGCTGCAGTAAAAAAGTATAAATATGGGCCTTAGATTTACCTAAAGAATTGTCAGATAGCGACTTCTCTCTCCTTGACCTACTCTTAACTCTAGGTATCCAGACAATCCTACGCGAATGGAGGAACTCGAAAACAAAATTTCATCTCAAACTTTCGAAGATTTAATCTCAAACTTCGTGGGCTTGGGTTTGCTTAATTAGGAGCTCTGACAATTTGCTAACCACCAATTGGACCTCTAAACCACCTTGGAATGAATTAGCCCTCTATATACAAAAGATTAACTCCTGGGTAATATAGCTACACACTTTTTGGCCTTTGACTATGTCTCCAGTTTCAGGCACTATTACCTACTCATCTCAAGAAATCACATACTGCCTGACCAAATCATTTCTACCCGTCTTCTTCTCGTGCAATATAATGGTTTTCTTCCCATCATTAGGTTTAAGTTTCTCTTTATCTTCCTTTTATATTGGTATTTGTTTATGGTCTGATGTACCACGTACCCTAGATTGTACTCTGTACAATTTTTGTGATGCAACATAGGAAACTCAATCAGTTCTGGCTATAACATTCATATTTGACATGTTCCTTTCTGTTATTCACATTGTATGTTATGCAAACATTTGGACATCACTATACTTATGCGTTCAGTTTTATGCTGTCTACCTTAAACTTGAATACAAATAATTGAACAGTAAGGAAATTCTGCCATATATTGACCAACAGAGAAGTGACAGATGGGTTGGTGGTCAAGGTTCATGCCAGCAGAAGCTCTGTCAGGAACAGGACACTTCCCCTGACTTTAAGCCAGAAACCACAAGTTAGCATACAGGAAATCTGTCGCTTTTTGACAGATGAGGTTCATATTTTGTGGCACAACCACTGAGACCTACAGCCTTCCATGTTGCTTCCAATGTGATCTGATTCTGACTGTGCCAAATATCATTGATTCCTTAGGTAAAATGAGCACATTGTCACGATCATCACTAATTATCCGTTCCAGATTGGCCATTGAGAACACCAGGATCAACTTTAGTGAAAGCATCACTGTACTTGAATTTTTACATTATGGGATTTTATTTATCTGTTCCATTTACGTGTGTTTGAGGTGCTGCAGTTTCAAAACCCACAGGCAATTAGAATTTGTCAGTAATCTAGTCCAATATATCATTAAGGTTTCCAAAACATAATATGTATTACATTAAATAGTAATTTTTATATAGATAATAATCAATCACATCTTCAAATGTGTCCCATTTAAACGTATAGGGCCTGATTTGGAACTTTGCGGATGGGTTACTCAGTCACAACGGTGGTGGATATCCCACCCGCCAAAATCTAAATCCCATTATAGCCTGTGGGATTTAGATTTCGTCAGGCGGGATATCTGTCACAGTGGTGACAGAGTAACTGGTCCACCAAGTTCTAAATCTGGCCCATAGTCATTTGTTGGCAGTATGCCAAATATAAACTTAAAATACAATTTGTGATATATTTTTGATAATTATGTCTAGTTATGTTTCAAACCTAACATTTTCCTTAAAAACAAGAAATTGCATTGTAACATTTAAATCACACTTCCTACCCCTAGTGTGGCACTGAAGCACTTGCCTAAATGGGTAACTTTCTACATTATGTAAGGTGTCTGGTTGAGAAGTGTTGTCTTTGTTTTGATCCTCTGTGTGACTTGTTTCCATGTCATGCCTGATGACCATTGAGGTGCAGTTATTGTGTTACTGGACGTAGCGCTTAGCAGTCTGATTGATGAAGAGGTGTGAGAGATAGGCATGCAGTTATGGTTTTCAGAATTAAAAGCTCTGCAGGTCTCTTTATGCTAATCCTTATAGTCATAGCCCATTTACTTGGAGACTGCACTGAGGTGTCCATTCTGAGATGTTTAATATAAAGTTTATGTCCTGAGTAGCCATCAGTTTGGAGGGAGAGGGATCAAAGTAGCCTGGCTTTTTTTTTCACTGTCCAACGGTCATGATCTTTTTCTTTGCGGTGTTGAGCATTAGGTGGCTATTCATCATCCATGCATCTATTGCATGAAAGCTGTCGTCAAGTTTTGATTTTTTTAGGTCTTTAGGACCACTTCTTTTTAGAATCATTTGCATATCATCTGCATAGCTGTAACAGGTGAGTTCGAATGATCTAATCAGCTCCAGTACGGTAGAGGCTGAATAATAGAATAGATATGCCATGGGTGACATAAGTGTTGGATATGAGAAGCTGATGTGAAAGGTTGCAGGTATACCATGTTTGTCTGTTTCTGAGGTAAGAGGCAATCCACTATAGAGCATTTGCATGTATTCCAACATTATCAAGTCTTCATAGTAGTAGTCTGTGGTGGTGGACAGTGGTATTTGCTGCTAGGGCCCTAAACTGTAGGGCGACCACTCTGTTCTTGTCCGCTGTGAGTTTTAGGTCACCCCAAATGGATACGGCGGTTGACTTCGTGCCTCTGCCTGGTCTGGTATCAGAAATGCCAGTGCACTATACTTGATATTTTAGAAAATGTTCTCACAGTTTAGGTTTGGCCCATCATTTCTTACAAGCAAATCCCTTTAAGGAATGTCTGGTATGGGATCACTAGAGGTTCTTGTTGAGCCATAATTTAAGCAGCATCAGTGAGTGTTCCATGGTACATTTCAGAATGGGGATTCCTACATAGTCTAACCTATTACAACACCAAAAATCAATTAAGCCTACAATCGGGTCAACTCCTACCTCACATTTAAGAGAGACTAGAGGGTTTCCTGGTCCTGAACACATGAATTTTAATGTTTGTATTACAGATATATGTAAGTGACCTTAAACACTGGGCACCATAGATTGATGCTTCCAGGCCCTCATCTGATAAACCTGTAGTCTTTTTTTTTTTATTTCAGTCTTCATTTGACAACAGGTGACTATTTATTATCTACCAGAAGAATCACATTATATTGTGACTCATCTACCAATACCTTCCACCTGAGTGAAAATTGCCACCCCAACTGAGAAAGTATGTTAGTACCCAAAATGCTCTCATGATGGGCCACAGTCGTAATCATCCGATATTTCTTAACTCACATTAAAGGCATTCCCATCTGTTTCTTCCTCCACCATTTCTCAAATGGCAACCACATCCCCGCCTTTCCCATTGTGGGATTATTATTGTCAAGCCTGCAAGCCCAGAATGCTGATAAAGCCCACTCTTTGAGTCTCAGGGGATATAAGATAGCAATTTCATGCATAGCTCCCTTCTTGTGAATAAAACTAAGACAAATACAATTCTTCTCTGTTTCCGAGGTAGTTTGACCAAGGAGCTGTTATCCTCCAGAATACCAAAAAACATCAGTGCAGGGCTTACCATTTTCTCTCCGGTCAACAACTGAGATAGAGCCTTACCCACTGCTTGCCAGAAGAGCTGGATAATGGAACACTCCATAAGCATGTGTAAATCATCAGCCATCTCGAGTCCGTAACAGAGCTCTAACGTTCTTCAGCTAAAAGGTTCAGTACTAAATGTAAATGTCCGGGGCACCATTACCTCCTTCAATCCATCCCCTTCTGAGCTTTTTCCATGCTATTCTAACCCCTCTAGAGGCTCAAATGAGGCTGCTCACTTCTACCTGCAACTTCCTAGACTTCCCCACCTTAAATAACAGAGGAATTGCATTAAAAAGAAATGTAAAGATGGGTAAAATCAACATTTTTATAATATTTATTCTCCCTTTCATTGTATGTGGCTGGCACATCCAAGATTTGAAATGTTTTTTGGTTTCTTTCATAGCTTTCTTAAAGTTAATTTGAGCCATTTCATCAAGATCCTGAACTACTACCAACCCAAGGTATCTAATTTCTCTTTTTATAAGGGGCTGTCACAGGGAGTGTTCCAAATCAATATCTTGTTTTTTGTGTGTTTCTCAGGTAGCCGGAAACATACCCAAAATGTTCTAATGTCTTCAGTAGGACCAGATAAGGCCCTTCGAGATCTGAAGTGTACACCATCAAATTGCCTGCATATAATGCAACCTTTTTCTCCCATCCGTTGCAGACAAAGGTACAATGCCTGGATTCTCCCTTAACTTCTCCGCTAAAGGCTCAATGTATAGGTTGAAAAGCAGGGATGACAGTGGGCACCCCTGCTGGGTCCTGCTCCTTGAATTAATCTGTCCTGTCAGTCTCCCATTTACAGCAATCCTTGCTGTTGGCTCTCTATAAATTATTTGAATTGCTGTTATAAGTTTCTCACCCATATCATTACTATTTAAGGTTGTGTGCAAGTATGACCAACTCACTGTGTCAAAGGCCTCGGCAGCATAATACATTAATATTGCAAGAGGTATATTCCCCTTTGTAGCAACGTTAATTGCTCCTGCCAGATTGTGTATGAGCTCATGTAACGGTCAGCCCCTGACAAAGCCCTTTTGATTTTCATGAAACAAGCTCCCAATCACTTTATCCAATCTCTTTGTTAAAATATATATATAGATCATATAGACAGAATTCAACAAAGAGATTGGTCTGTAAGATTCACAGAACTTTGGGTCTTTGTGTGGTTTTAAAATCACATTTATTACGGCTTCATCCCATTAGTTTGTTAGTGAATTCCCTTTTGAAAAAATGTCTTCCATCAACCTCTAAAAAAGTTGGAGTACCATGTCCTCCAAGGCCTGATCCAATTTGTTTGGAAGACCATCGGGCATGCAACTTTCCGCTTTTCAAGTACCTTATTGTCACCCTCACCTCTTCCTGACTAATCACCTCATTTAGCACAGCTTTCAAGTTCAACTTCAACTTCAACTTTGGGAATGATACTTCCCATAACCAGTTCTCCATTAGATCTTGTGAGACCTTCAGATCCTCAGTATACAACTCCTGAAAGTGCTTAACAAGTATGTGTTCTATGTCTCTTTCACCAGTTCACCACTCTTCAAAAGTCACATCTTTTAGCCCCTTCATAAAATTTCTAGTGGTGTCAATCTTTGTTTTCCAAGTGAGACGTTTCCCACATTCTTCCCCATAATCATAATGAACTAACTTACTGGACTCCCGTCTCCTACGCAGGATGCTGTCTAGATGTTCAGCCAACTACTCCATTGCCTGTCTAAGCTTATTTTCGAGAAAGGGTAATTCTTGCAGTCTACAGTAACAGTCTTGCCTCACATGTAACTTGGCTGTTCTCCTCTCTAACTCTCTCAGTATACCCTTGGCCTCTTTGTTTTTATGGGCTGCAATACTTATTATCCTCCCTCTTATAAAGACCTTAAATGCATCCCAAACTATTTAGAGGGGGACTAATCCTTTATTAACTTCAAAATAGCCCAATGAGTCCTGTTTCAGTCTTGCTGTCAGTGACTGACAGACAATCTTTTGTTTACATCATAAAAACAGCCTGTGTGATTAGCTTAAAAATGAACACAACTGTATTGCTTTGCTCTCCTCATGCTACCTTAGGACCAAAGGGACATTCACACAACCCATATCGGGTACAGGATTGTTTTTTTTAACAAAATGTTCTCCTGAGAGGTGCCCATGGCTAGTGGATTGTCTTCCAGAAGCAGTATGTCTCTGCATGAACCTAGATTCACTTTCCTGGCACGCAGGGTATATTCAAGCACAAGTGAGGTTTAAGCCCCCAAACTGAAACATGCGGCGTGGTCGTTCCACATTTGTTTTGGAACTGCAACTCTGTGCCAATACAAATTTCTTTGCTGCTTCCATGGTAAAGAGCTACTCTGTTTGGGTTCTTGTGACCAGGGACTTGGGAGCAGAGCTCGATTATGAACTTTGGTTAAACTCTGAAGTAGGTGTAGCTACATACTTCCTGTTTTTTTTCCATTTACAGCATCTGAAGGACATTTAATCTACTCCTGCTTCATTGTCATTATTACATCACATCTTGTTGTGTAAACACTCTTTATACGTGTTTGAGACATTATCTGACACATAACTTAAACTGCGGCAAGTCTCAAATGAAGGCTTGTGATTGTAGGGACTTCCCCAGTCTGGTGCCCGCTGAATGACTAGGCCACACACTTAGCTCTAAATCATACGTCTTTATTCCTCTGTGTGTACTAGTGAACTCTCACATACTAAAGCAAGCTTTCATACATTCTATTCTAGCGATTACTCCATATACTGTTTTGGAATCCTCAGGGAGCCAGAAAGGTTGTATTCTTAGTCATGCAAGGACCTACAGTGGCAAAAACACTGAAAGTCCATATGTGTGACACGTGCTGCTAATAAACCTGTACAATGGCTTCTGGCAGATGAATGGGTCCCATCTTCTCCCACAAACCACCACCTTTTATTTCCAGGTTCAAGAAATAGTATACATCTTAGCTCATCCTCTGAGAACCTTCTGATAGATCTGCCTTGAAAAATGTCAAACTGCTTTTTTCTTGTTCCTTGGAAACATTTCTAGAATAAGCAATCAAAAACCATCTGAGGTTTGGATTGTATTTATTCTTAATAGTTATGTCTTTCCCTACTGAGGAATGAAATACTCAGGAATTAGCTTCTAGTAGCTTCTCAAAAACACATTTCTACCCGCAGTGGGCAGTGTCATCTAAAGGGTTTTGGGGTCCTTGTGTAAGAAATATTTGGGTGCCCCTATTTGGAACAACTTTGAATTGTATTCCATTCCTATGTTGACTAACAATATTGAATCATACCTTGAAGGTTGAAATACTGAAATACACAGAAGTGAGCTAGACTGAAAATGTACTTTATCAGGGGCCCCTCAGAAGGTGTGGGCCCTGGGAAACTGCCACTTTGCCAAGCCTTACACATCTCTGGCAGTGGGTAAAAAGATCTGTACATGTGAGGTTTCCTAAAGCAGTGCCAATGGGGGTGGGGGAGCAGGAGGGGAGAGGGTCGTTCTACCTTTATTTCAAAAACTCATTTGTAGTTAGTCCGTCAGTCACATAGCTTTCTGTGGAGTCTTTCAGATGAGGTTTGGGGCTTATGACCTTGTGTGGTGGAGGGCTGCAACAGCTGTGTTTGTGTGTGTCTGTATGTGTGTGTGATTATTATACCATCCGTAAAACTATGTCACGCTAAGATACCACTTTCTATATTTTATTTCTCATCAAAGTATTTAAAATAACTACCACAAGCATGAGAGCAGTCGGTCTTCTTTTGTTTTGTCGAAAACAGTAAGGTAGATAAGTTTACCTGACGCCTAGCCATTATTTTTAATACCCTCCCAAGGCTCTGGTGTTGCTGTCTTTATACCAGAACAACCACCATCAAGTAATCAAAATCTTGGCTTTCCGTTAATATTTATGTCAAATATGACTATAGATACATATTGTCTTCTTTATATAGCCCCCTAGTGACAATGTGAGCATGGATGGCAAAGCCAATAGCTCTGCCATTGGCAAGCTGGTGTGATGGTTAATTGTTTTAATTATTGCAAGCACAAGCCACAAAACCAAAAAGAGAAGAAAAAAAAAGAAAATATACCACGGCCTCAATGTTGTGACCATATGTTTGCAATACAAATGTAACATTTTCAAAAATATTAACAGCCATATATACTTTTGTTTAGCACAATACATGGGCTTTGTAGCAGACAGGTGTGCTTAGAGCAGACATAGAAATCATTTTTAGTTTAAATCTGTGTCACAGGAAAATATATAGTAATTATTACTGTAGTCTTTGTATTCCTGTATCCTGAAGGCAAAGGTTAAACACACATGGATGACTGAAATGTAAAACATGATAAAGAATAGAAAGAAAAAAGCATTGGCAAAAGATTGACCCACCAGTCTTGTCAACAAAGCACACTTCTTTTAGGCAAATGTGTACACATGGTAAATGATGCCACTCACACTAAAGAGGCTGAAATGTTTATGAATTTTTGCGAATACATGAGGCTGATTAGACAGCTATATCAAAATAAAATGTCTGAGGAGTAAAATGGGCTCATTACAAGGCTGGTGGTCCTAGGACAGCCAGCCCTACAGTGGCGGTCTGACCACTGTGGCGGTCCGACTGCCACATTACAAGATTCGCGGGTGGACCCACCTAAAGACCGCCAACCCCACCAGGTTCAAAGATCTTGATGAGGTGATGGTGGTCGGGCTTGTAACCAGCCGTGGCGGCTCTGAACTCAGCTCCGCCTGGCTGATTACATCCCCCCTTTCCTCCAGTCTTTTCATGGCGGGGAGCCAGCCATGAAAAAGCTGGCAGAAAGCCAGTGCCGGGGGCCACAGGAAGGCACCTGCACTGCCCATGCCCAGGACATGGGCAGTGCAGGGGTCCCCCTGTCCAGCACCATCGGAAAGCGCACTGTCTGCTTTGCAGGCTCCCTTAAGGGAGCCGTGGCCAATATCTTTACACTGTTCCTGCTATGCAGCCTGGCAGGAACGCATATTGTAATGTTTCCACTGGCCAGCCTGGCGGGAGGAATATTGTAATACGCATGGGGGGAACGTAACCGCCATGGCAGTGGCGTCCCCCAGTGAGTTTTGCGGTCCTGTGGTGGGACCTCCAAACTCATAATGAGGCCCTTAGACTAGCTCCTTCTGTCCGATCAATATGTTTCTGCTCCTGAAGGACCCAACTGAGTGTTTGACCAGGATCTTTTCTTCTGCCCCAGTATGCTTCACCAAAACCACCTCAGTTTTGTGACCCATTCTTCATTAAGCATCTTTGATAAATATATGAAGAGAAATGTACAACAGTTTATTAGATCCCTACTTCTTAGTTATGGGTAGAACTATTAACTTTGCCAATGACAGTAATTGCTGATGCTGTACAGCATTGTCATAAATATAAATTAATAAAACTAAAAGCACAATTATGTGGGAGAGTGCATCTGTCATCATACATATGCATGTATAGGACATGACTCCACAACAACAGCTGCATGATGACTTATATGTGCACATGGGGCACCACACTTGCGGGTGCAAATATCATAACACAGCAACCAATTTGTTTTCTTTTAATTTACCATTCCAAAATGGCAGACTCTCATAAAGTGGTTTATTAGAAAACAAATAAGTGAAAGGTACACAAAAGCAATTTTTTATAAATGAGCAGCCCTTTCACAAAGAGCAATTGCTGGACTTTCCTAAACAGTTTAAAATAATTAAATAAATAAACAGGACTGGCAGGGGTGCAAGAGAGGAGTAGAGGTTGCAGGTGGAGCACTGCCACCAGCAGCAAACAAAGAGGGTTCTGGGGGCAATGGAGGGTTATTGTCAGACCCTCTTCAGGGGGCCAAGGGGCAAGAAGTGGCTAATGGGCCTCAACCATGGGGGTTGAGGCCTTTTGCTGCTGCTAACCTGGGGTGTGTATTACTATGGCTCTGCAGACTTGGTCAAGTAGAACCGTTTCTGCACTCAGGAGACAGCTGGTAATGAGGAGAGCCATCACAGGCTTTTCAGGGATGTTAGTGTTGTGGTACCCAGGCTCCAGAATCAATACCACCCCTACCAGCAGCACAATAAGATCAATGTCCAGCCCAGTGCTTCTCTTTGTAGAAAAGACAAATATTGTATTTTATTATATAGGAAACACCCAATTTCACTACACATTGAATAACACCCAAATATTTAATTTGCATGTGTTAGTCTGTGCTTGTCAGGGGCCTCTGCAGACTAATCCCATTACCCCTTCACTTTTCCCTTCATGGGCCCCACCCTTCCTGGGTGCCAATCCTCAGGTTCAGGCTCGAAGATAATGTCTATTGGTGTAACTCATCCCCTCCCACGGGTGGTCCTACTACTCAGTCTCTCGTGCTTAGGCCTGCTCTGTCTCTCACCCAGTTTGGCCCTCCAGTTGCAGCGGGATCCCACCAGTCACAAAGAGCTTCCAGGCAGCACACAGACGTTTTCCAGTGGACTGCACAGCAGCCCGCCGTGCAGAGTGTCATTTAATGGGTCATGACAGGAGCAGAGGCCTAATGTCAGTGGCCCTCTTCCAGGTGGCTGGCTGCAGGTCCCGATTCACTGCAACACTCCAGTAGGTATTTGACTCATGGCTCTACTCACTCCAACACTCCAGTGGGTACTTCACTCATGACATGGCTCACTCCAACACGCAGATGGTTAAGTGACTCACAGCTCACTCTAGCACATCAGTGAGTACTTGATTATTTTTCTTAAGTGAATGGCCACATGTCCACAAAGGATGATTCTTCAGCCAATCAGTCCAAATGTGGGTCGCCCAGGCCACCAACAGGCCCTTATCTCAGCATCGGTCAGTCCCACCACTCAAGCAAACAGCTCCAGGTTCCTCTGTAGGTACAACAGGTATAAGTGATGAAGATCGCACTGCCCAGTTAGGCAGTACCCTGATTGATTTGGTGCCCTTGCGCATCAAGGGGCATATTTATATTCAGTTTGCACTGAATTAGCGTATTTTTTTTAACGCTAATTCAGCACAAACCTAAATCCATATTTATACTTTGGTGCTAGACACGTCCAGCGCCAAATTTATGGAGTTTACGTCATTTTCTGGAGGGGGAAACCCAACTTGCGTCAATGAGATGCAAGGTAGGCGTTCCCGTCCAGAAAAGGACGATATGGCATTTGTGTCATATTTATCCCCATGCTAATATCCAGCACGGGGGATGGGGGCCTTAAATAATGGCGCTAAGGTTGCTTATCTATACCGATATTTTTTTTTTTTCAAACTGTCCTTTTGAACCCGCTTTGGTTCCCCCTCAATTTTGACATATTTTTGGCTCCTCCCTGTCACAGGCACTTGGCCCACCTACACAAGTGAGGTATCATTTTTACTGGGTTACTGAGGGGGATGTTGGGTGGTAGGAAATTTGTCCCGGTGCAGTGATCCCACACAGAAATGGGGGAAAATTTGAGGTTTGCTGAGGATTCTGGGTAAGAAAACTTTGGGGGATCCACGCAAGTCACACCTCCCTGTACTCCCTCTGGTGTCTAGTTTTCAGAAATGTCTGGGTTTGGTAGGTTTCCCTCAATGGCTGCTGAGCCCAGGACCAAAAACGCAGGTGCCCCCCCCCCCCCTCCGCAAAAACAGGTAGTTTTGTATTTGATAATTTTGATGTGTCCAGATAGTGTTTTGGGGCCTTTTCTTTCGCAGGCACTAGGCCTCCCCACAGAAGTGAGGTACCATTTTTATCGAGAGACTTGGGGAAACGCTGAGTGGAAGGAAATGTGTGACTCCTCTCAGATTCCAGAACTTTTTGTCACCGAAATGTGAGGAAAAAGTGTTTTTGCCAAATTTTGAGGTTTGCAAAGGATTCTGGGTAACAGCACCTCGTGAGAGCCCCACAAGTCACCACATCATGGATTCCCCTAGGTGTCTAGTTTTGAAAAATGTGCAGGTTTCCATAGGTGCTGGCTAAGCTAGAGGCCAAAATCTACAGCTAGGCACTTTGCAAAAAACACGTCAGATTTCAATGTAAAAATTTGATGTGTCCAGGTTGCGTTTCCTGTCACGAGCGTTAGGCCTACCCAAGCAAGTGTGGTAACATTTATATCGGGAGACTTGGGGGACCACAGAATACTAAAACAAGTGTTATTGCCCCTTGTCTTTCTCTACATTTTTCCCTTCCAAATGTAAGACAGTGTGTAAAAAAGACGTCTTTTTGAGAAATGCCCTGTAATTCACATGCTAGTATGGGCACACCGGAATTCAGAGATGTGCAAATAACCACTGCTTCTCAACACTCTATCTTGTGCCCATTTTGGAAATACAAAGGTTTTCTTGATACCTATTTTTCACTCTTTATATTTCAGCAAATGAATTGCTGCATACTCGGTATAGAATGAAAACCCATTGCAAGGTCCAGCTCATTTATAGGCTCTGGGTACCTAGAGTTCTTGATGAACCTACAAGCTCTATATATCCTCACAACCAGAAGAGTCCAGCAGATGTAACTATATATTGCTTTCAAAAATCTGACATCGCAGGAAAATGTTACGGAGTAAAAGTGGAGACAAATGGCTGTTTTTTTTACCTCAATTTCAATATTTTTATATTTCAGCTGTTATTTTCTGTAAAAAACCCTTGTAGGATCTACACGAATTACCCCTTGCTGAATTCTGAATTTTGTTTACTTTTCAGAAATGTTCAGCTTTCTGGGATCCAGCATTGGTTTCACACCCATTTCTGACACTAACTGGAAGGAGGCTGAAAGCACAAAAAATAGTAAAAATGGGGTATGTCCCAGTAAAATGCTCAAAATTGTGTTGAAAAATTGGATTTTCTGATTCAAGTCTGCCTGTTCCTGAAAGATGGAAAGATGGTGATTTTAGCACCACAAACCCTTTGTTGATGCCTATTTCAGGGAAAAAACCACAAGCCTTCTTCTGCAGCCCTTTTTTCCCATTTAAAAAAAAAAAAACGAACTGTTTGCTGTATTTTGGCTAATTTCTTGGTCTCCTTCTGGGGAACTGTATATATTAAAATATTTACCATTTACTAATTTAACCCCTATTTATATTAAAATATCGATGTTTTGTCAATCTTTGAACGATGTTAGTGTAAAAAAAAAAAATATCTCGATATTTTTGCACTTACCGCTCGCTATAAGTACGATATTGTGGTAAATTATGTTTTTGTCAACTATGTTGTTTATCACAACATTGTGTCAGTGATCCCGTTTTACCATCAAGTCATCTTTACTGTTGCTAAAATAGCTGATATCCACTCTTATGTTTATCCTTCCCATGCCCAGTTTTTAAACAAATGATGACTATCAATGCATAAGTCGTTCAGACACTTTTCTTATGATGGCTTCTAATGTAGTTTGTTCATGGGACTACGTTTGACTGCTACTGTAAGCTAATGTATATTTCGTTATTTGCTGTCTTGTTGTACTGCTGTTGACCTCACGTGTAAATACTCTATGTCGATTGCCTTGTTATTGTACATGTCATGTATAAACATACCTCCTGCAAATTATCTGCTCATCTTCCTTAAATCAAAATTAATCTTTGTTGAACAGAGCTCTGCCACACAAGTGTCTATCAGCACAGTCTATAAGCCAAATAATGAACAAGCACTGCTGGAAACCCTCAGGCACTGAGTCAGGCAAACAAAGTCCCCAGTTCTGTGCAAATCAGCTCATTGAAATACAAAGTATATTGAACTCCAGACCTATGCAGTGAAGAGCTTGTAGATCATGGCCGCACTATTAGTCAATGAACAAGCATTCAACAACATACACTTAACTTGGGTTGACATGAAAACTTGGGATTGATAGCCTTTCTTTAAATTGATTGCAAATCGATTATAAGGAGAACTTAAGGCTACTGGATGAAACAGTCATATGCACTAGAGTTCCAGTCACCTGCCCCATCGGAATTATGAGAACTACTGGAACGCAGCAGATCTCATCATTTTCACACAGAGATCTCTCTCAGATGCTAGAAACAGCTGAAATCTCTGTTTGAAAATAGCGTAGAAAATGGTTTTACCAGGGGAATCGGACCCAGAATTACTGATTGCCTGGTAAGTCCTCCTTTGTTAGTGGTAGTATCCTCCTAGGCTCGATTTCCCAGAGTTGTGCTTTTTGATTTGTTCTGACCGTGACGCACGAGAGGTGGTCAAACCTTTTACTTCACCCTGAGAAAGCCTTCAGCCTGGGTTGTCTATCAGATCGTTCAGCCATACTTTCAGAACACTTGGATGCCCTGAAGATTTGCCTTTCCTGGATCTTGGCCTCTTAAAAGTGTCCCTTCTTAGAGAGTGCCATATTCTCGCAGTACCTATAACGGTCCTGTCGGGGTAACGGGCTTTGCTAGCTGTGTGCTGCTCTCTCAACCCCCCACCCCATTCCTCTTGATTGTTAGGCCCCTGATGGAGGTGGTTCTGCACTTTGTTTACACTGGACCGCGCTTTGTCACCCCCTTTTCTTTGGAATGGAGACTTCTGGATTATACTGCCCATATATAAATGAAGTAATTGACATTGTGTACCACGCTGTATTCCTATGTATTATGTTTTATGAATCATCATAACTGAAACTGGTGTTTGTGACATAACTAATGGTTGTGATGAGAATACATAATTGGATAAAATATATGTTCTGCAGATCGAACCTTTTGACATTTTGAGAACACGTTGTTTTGTGGTGGTATTTTGTTATTTTTGGTCTTAGATAAAGATAAAGGTTTTACATGTGAATGTTGTTTGGCTATGAATGGATGTAGTATGATTGAAGATGATGTGAATGGTTAGAGTGGTGAGATAAACACGAGTCATGAATGTGGGGTCTATTTTACTATTGTGCAGTACAATGTGTTTTTTTCTCGTTAAAATTGTTGTATTAGCGCCCAAGAATATTAGAATTAATAATGTATAGCTATCATTACTCATGAATTATACAAAAGTGGTGTATATATAGATATATATATATATATATATATATACTAAGTGTTTTTCATCATTTTATGGCTCGAAGTGCTAATTTGTATATAGCGATGAGAGGAATCACACCAATTTTAAATAAGTAAATAAGTAGGTAGCAAGTTTGTTGTTGTTTTTATAACAGTTTCCCGTGGTATTGCTAGCCCTATTTTGGTCTTGCAGATGCACCTCACCCACCAAGTGGAGGTTTGCGTGGTGCACCCACACACAGCAGCAAAAAAACGGGTTGCTCTCTCACAGTCTCACTAATATTAGCCTCTGGAAAAAGACTGAATAAAAGCAAATACGTATTACATGCTTTTGTGATCTTTCCTCTCTCTCATTTTCGCAGTGGAGGAATCCGATGGAGAAGACTACGAGGAGTGTGAGACTGTATTCCGCGGGGGCACAGGCGATGCCATCACATTCGTGGACAGCCCCCTGCTCCTACTGCAGGGTTCTCAGAACAGCTTCTCTGCCATGTCCAATGAGCAGGTCTGTGAGACATGATGGAAACCCACTTTCTGTACAGCAGTTTCGGTCTGTCCTGGCCTTTAGAGCCCAGAGCTTGAGTCTAGTGGCCAAGGCTGAGTTTCAGTGAGGAAGGATGGCATTCAATGAGGGAGGTTGGAGGTGGGGGTCAGTGAGGGAGGTGGGGTTTCGGTGAGGGATGCTGGGGGTTCAGTGATGGCTTGACGTCAGCAATGAAGAAAGGGGTGCAATGAGTGAGTCTGGAATGCAGTGGATGGGGTTGCCATTCAGTGAGAGGTTGAGCTCATGACGAGCTTTGTGACGGAAATGAATATCGCCAGCAGTGGGCACCACAATATACAAAAAATCATAAACCAAAATGTCGCTTTACCTATGGTACGAAAAGCCATGGCTCCTGGCCGGGTTTCATTAAGGGAGGCTGGACTCCATTGTGAGAAAAAACGAAATTGAATTCTCAGGCAGGCTGATACTTCCAAAAAGACATAAAAGTCTTAACAACAAACAATATCATATCAAAAATATTCATAAGCACACAGCAAGCAAATTCAACAAATCGAAGAAATGGCAAAAAAGATGGCAGAGTGTGTACACGAAGCTTACAAAAAATGTACGCGTGAGAATTTATCCTTTTCCAGATTTTGTAGAGAATAAACTGATATTGTACTTATAATTAAGAGATTTACGTAGGTTTAACAGATTCGCCTAGAAATATCAGGGACTTGTTTTGAATATGTTTTGAATATGTGTAGCTTCTTTAAATTGTTAAACAGAACCACTGTTTTAAATAAATTAATAACTGACTTCTTACGTGAGCATCATGAAAGAGAAATTCTATTTTAATATCAGTATTCTTCCCTTGAAAGAGCTTACGTTTGAAGCTACAAAAATAGCAAATGTCACATATGTCACCTTAAACTCATAAGTTTGCATTTGAATTCAAAAGCACAGCCAAATTAGGATATTATTCACTTTTTGCCATACAAAATGGTACTTAATTGTAATTACAGATTGACACAAAGAAGAATTAAACATCAAAACGTAGATTTAATTAGTATGAAAAATATTTTATTGGGAATGAAAAACCTGGTTTGAAAGTTTGGATCGACTTGTAGTAAAAAATGTCGAGATAAATAAATAACACTTAAAAACAAACATTTAAAAAAATAAAAAAATAAATTGATTTATTTTAGAAAGCAAACAGAATGACACTGCTGAGTTTAATTAAGTTTGGAGAATACTGTAATCAAAAATTCTAATTTTATTGGCATGAATTATTTACAAGGTACATGCAAATAATTTTGGTTCTGAAGTTTGTTATTTCACTAGTTTGAAATACATTCATTGATCTGCCAACCCATCGATTTTCAGACTTAGCTGAGTCTTAGGATATGTATTTTCTGTGTTTGTTCCTACCCCTCTTATTAGTGTTTTAGTTGATTGGGCACATTTAGCATGCGCCGTCATCGGAAATCGTCTATTTGCACTTAGTTCCTTCTTTCTCCTCCTTGATATGAGTGTGTGCAGGGTTTTTGACTGCTGCAATGGGAGCAAGCTCTAATGAAAGTAGGAACTGGAGGAATACCACTCTCAAGGAGTTTACGCTGCTTCGCCATTGGCCGGCCTGAAGGCTGGGCGGTCCCCCATGCCTAGCATTACTGCTGCTCAACTGCACACAGAGTGAGAAGGAGTCTATGTAGGACATATTCGTCCCGAGGGTGCAGTGCTTGAATGGCAGCAAAGGTGGGGTGTGCGTTTCGAGCAATGCTCGAGATGTCTATGTTAATGGCAAGATTTGCATTAACTCCTGGTATTCGGGACATACTCCTAATTGGGAGTAATTTATCAGAGCTGATAGATTTCTTTGTCAGCAGTTACATTGTATGTGGTCTGATACATATCGTCCCAAATCCTGGTCTCCTCTAATGAGGACATTAGAGTTAAAAATTTAAAGAATTTGGGAATGCATAACATGAAGGGGCACCTGGGTGTAGGAAGTGACAAACTGTGCCATTTATCCTGCCCATGCAAAAGAGCGCTTCCATTTCTGTGCATCATGCCGCAGTCCACAGTGAGGTACGCAGGGCACACTGATTCTCTTGAATTTACACCAATGCATAACAAAAATGTAAGCTTTGAGCTGACATCCCAGAAGCAAAAATAAACTTTAAGGAAATTGTCAAATTTCATAAATGCAGTCTTAAAACAGCATTCTAACATCTGGCATTTGTGAAATTAGACAAATTACACAAATAACTGGAAGAGCAGTATTGCCCATATTGTATCAGAGTAGTTGCAAGACTTATGACTCGCAAAAGAAGACACCAGTAGAAGTGTCAGCACTAGAAAGGCTAAAAATACAAAAGTGATTTTCAAACTCCATCCAAAGTGAAGCTAAAGACTAAACATGATGTCTTCTTTCATTATCTTTCTTTTTGCCTGTTGGTGCATTGCGACAGGAAGAGGGGCATATTCTTGCAATGCGACAGGAAGAGGGGGTTATACTTGCAATGTGACAAGAAGAGGGGTTTATTACTGCATTGCAACAAGAAGACAAGTTTATTACTGGAATGCGACAGGAAGAGGGGTTTAATACTGCAATGCAACAGGAAGAGGGGTTTATTACTGCATTGCAACAAGAAGACGGGTTTATTACTACAATGCGACAGGAAGAGGGGCATATTCTTGCAATGCGACAGGAAGGGGGGTTTATACTTGCAATGTGACAAGAAGAGGAGTTTATTACTCCATTGCAACAAGAAGACAAGTTTCTTACTGGAATGCGGCAGGAAGAGGGGTTGCAGTGCAACGAGAAGAGGGGTTTATTACTGCATTGCGACAAGAAGACTGGGTTTATTACTGGAATGCAACAGGAAGAGCGGTTTATTACTACAATACGACAGGAAGAGGGGTTTATTACTACAATACGACAGGAAGCGGGGTTTATACCTGCAATGGAACAAGAAGAGGGGTTTATTACTGCAATGCGACAGGAAGAGGGGTTTATTACTGCAGTGTAACAGGAAGAGGAGTTTACTACTGCATTACAAAAAGAAGACAGGTTTATTACTACAATACAACAGGAAGAGGGGGTTATTACTGCAATGCGACAAGAAGGGGGGTTTATTACTGCATTCTGAAAGGAAGGGGGGTTTATTCCTGCAACGTGACAGGAAGATGGGTTTATTACTGCATTCCAACAGGAAGAGGTATTTATTACCGCATTGCAACAAGAAGAGGGGTTTATTACTGCATTGCGACAAGAAGACTGGGTTTATTACTGGAATGCAACAGGAAGAGCGGTTTATTACTACAATACGACAGGAAGAGGGGGTTATACCTGCAATGGAACAAGAAGAGGGGTTTATTACTGCAGTGCGACAGGAAGAGGGGTTTATTACTGCAGTGTAACAGGAAGAGGGGTTTACTACTGCATCACAAAAAGAAGACAGGTTTATTACTACAATACAACAGGAAGAGGGGGTTATTACTGCAATGCGACAAGAAGGGGGGTTTATTACTGCATTCTGAAAGGAAGGGGGGTTTATTCCTGCAACGTAACAGGAAGATGCGTTTATTACTGCATTCCAACAGGAAGAGGTATTTATTACCGCATTGCAACAAGAAGATGGGTTTATTACTACAATGCGACATGAGAAAGGAAGAGGGTTTAAGACTGGAATGCAACAGGATGAAGGGTTTATTACTGAAATGCAACAGGAAGAGTGGTTTATTCCTGCTATGCGACAAGAAGAGGGGTTTATTCCTGCTATGCGACAGGATAAGGGGTTATTACTGGAATGCAAAAGAAAGAGGGTTTAGTACTGGAATGCAATAGGAAGAAGGGTTTAGTACTGGAATGTGACAAGAAGAGGGGTTCTAGCTCTATTGCAGTATACAGAGCATCATACGGTGCCTGGGAAAGGTTCTGGTTTAAGGGTGCTGGGGTCTAAAGGCTTTCAGAGCAGTTTGACATCCTCATGTGCTAGCTCTCCACGCTGCCTTCCAGTGGAAGCTCCATATACTGCCTCTCAAAGTTTGCTCCTTGCACTACCAGCAAGCGTCATCTACTCACACTGCCCAGCTATTCTGTTTTTATGCAATGGTCCCTCTTACTTACACCTAACACCTGTTCCGGCTAATCACTACTGACCAAAGCTATTTGTATACACTTCCTTCTGTTTCCTCACGTCTCCCACCATTACTGGCTCTCCACGCTGCCCACCATTGTGTGCTTCTCACTTTGCCCACCAGCCCAACCTCCGTACACTTCATACCAGACCAGCGGTGCATACTACCCATCAGTTCTCCTTTTTCTGCCCATTAGCATTAGCTATTCACAGCTATTCACACTGCCCCCAGTGTGTATTCTCCTCAAACTTCCAACTTGAGTTGGCTTCACATATTGCCCACCGACCAAAGCCCACCCTCACACTTTTTCCAAGCAGTGCTACCTCCCAGTGCCCGCCAGTGCAGGATCCTCACACTGGTCAACAATGTGAGTTTCTCTTTCTGCCCAGCAGTGCCAGATCATCAAGCTACACAATAGAGCCAGCTCCTTGCACTGATCACCAGTACCAGTTTTTCCCACTGACCACAGTTTCCTCTTTTTCTACTGCACACCAGTGCCAGACCATCACACTGCCCAATAGTTCCACTTTCCCACACTTCCCCAGTTTAATCTAGTGCTTGTCCCATTGCCCACTAGTGGCAGATCCCTACACTGACCACTGCCCCCTCCACATACTGTCCACTGGTCAATACACCCAACACTGCCCTCATGTGCACATCTGAACTTCTGTGGAGGCTGAAGGGAAAGTTTATTCTCCATGAATGAATTACTGAATGAGTAAAAAGGTTTAAGAAATAAAACAAATAGTGACCTGCCCCTGGAGAGGTATCTCACTGCTGGCAACTCAACAGAGTAGGAGTGATGGGATAGGGCGAAATAGCAGAACTTAGATGGTAACTCAGCAGTATTAACCGTCCTTCATTCATAGCTTTCAAGTGTCCTCATTCAGAGGCCAGTCTGATTTTACCTACTTTTTTAAAATAGACAAATGTCCAGGGGCAGCTCCTCCACTATGGCGTCACCTCCCTGCCAGCAGCAGCAGCTGCAAAATGTTTATAAACTCTATTTATTATGTTTCTACTATAAAAGGGGCGGGACCACAGGCATGACAGGGACATCCCCCTCAGAGCGCATGTGTGTTTGGCCGGCCATCTCAGGCCGACTGAACACACATGCGCAGTAGGCTCTCTCCAGCCCAACAACACAGTTGCCAGGCTGGAGAGAGCAGGCGCAGGCTCTCAGTCTGCCTGGGAGTACCTTTGCTGGGCATTCCCAGCCAATCCTAACGCTGGTCTGAGCAGCTTCAGGTTTGGCCGCAGGGCAGGCTGGGAGCCAGTGCCTGCAAATGCAAGTCGGAGCGGATGGAGTAGTGCGGCGGCATGGGAAAAAGGTACGTTTTATTTTATTTTTATTATTGACTTTGTTTGGTTCCCCCCGCCACTCGCCGCCCGCCCCTTTTCCCATGTCTGCAAATGTCCCCTTCCTTAAATTTTTTTCATCTGATAGGGCTAGCGCCTCTTAATTGGGAGTTTGGGTGTGAACTCCATGTTTTTTTTATCAATGCCAAAGGAGTGTTGTTACGTCCTTGGCTGTAAAGTGCCTAAACTAAGGCATTGCAATCACACCATAAAAACATTTCTCTATACAAAAAAGTCAAAACTATTGGCTTTGTCAGAGCTTGTTGACTCCAGGTGCAAATATGCAAAACAGAGAACTGAAATCCAGCAACACTTTAGGTAATTATTATGTGGGTTTAGTGCATCGGCCTCATTTATGGATGGGTGGTAACAGAATGCATGCCAAAAATTGTCAAATGCCCTATCTGCTAGGCGCAGGCAAAAATTCACTGACGTAGATGAAATTCACATAATTTCTGGCAATTTGCCTTATGTTTTTCACTCAACGTCATGCGATTGTGCCACTTGGGGGTTGCTTATGTCAAAAGCCAATTGCGGATGTACCTGAACAAAGCAAACACACGGAGTGATCACAGCTCTTGTTAACGGCACTTATGTTTTTGAGCTATTTGTTTGTGCAAATTGCATCCTTATTTTAAAAATTGGCATGAGGATGCATTTCAAACCAAAATATATCACAAAATGACAGATTTGCATTTCACATAAATTTGTATAATTTGTTATAATTTTTCCAAAATTTTTGGGAATTACTTTTAATGAAATTACGTACATTTTGCACACCCCTGCTACCTGTCCAACCCTCACATTGTGGGTTTCTTGGCAACATGAATACCCTCTCCGCCGGTCTACCACGGTAGCTGGAACTGGTGTGGTGGGGTTCATTAAATACAGCCGTATGGCGGTCTGACGGCCAACCACTAAAAAAAGTCCCATCTCTTCCCAGAGAATGGGTTTAGCACAAAGGGATTTCAGATAAAGTATTCAGGTTCTTTCAGTCATCTTAGTATTGCATACATGTAATTGAAACAGCAGTATATTTGGACTAACAAATTAGGTGTCAATCCAAGGCAGTTACAGCATTAATTCTTATATAATTAATACTGAGGGGGTGATGTCTTCCAAGCAGTGCTTTATGGTTTTTTTTCTTTGTGTACATTTAGTGTAGAGGTCGAAGTTGCTTTGGTAATGCTACAAACAGGTTGTCTCAGTAATAACGTCTGAAACCCTCCGATGGTGAACACATGCCATAGTCCAGACTAAGGGATTTGGGTTTTACCCTTAATAGAGATGAAAGACGGCCACCACTTGAATCTGAAAACAAACAATGCCAATCAGTAGCGCCGGAACAATTTTCAGAGCGTGGGTGCTGCAGTCAATGTTATGTCAATGAAGTCACAGAGATTGTGAAAAATCCAAGTGTTACACAAAGAGCAGCCAATGAGCCACGCCAAGTTAGTAGATGAATAGTGAGTAGTGTATGCCCAGTGGTGCACATTCTGGAACACATTGCCTTAAAAATGTGGCAAAAACATGGTGTGACAGGGTAGTGTCTTTTATAGGCGGCACAATTTTCATTGAAATGGGTCTGAAAGGAGCACTGAATTTGCACCAGTTATGCAGCTACACTGAGAAACCTATGTTGTCCACAATTGATAAAAGGCGTAAAATGGATTTCTGCATTAATTTATCACTTGAGCATTATACAAATGAAGTCTCATATTTTGTTTTGATCCCATTAATTTTTTTTTGTCTATCATACATTACAAAAATACGTGCGTCATTTAAAGCGTTTCTTGCTGGTGGCATATTTTGAAATATTTGTAAAGTTCATTTACTTATATTTCAGTTTTGAGCTGTGTTAGAAAACCTATGACACCCTTTCCCTTCACACTTCCTTTGCCTCAGCAAGATTGTCACTTGGATCACATTACAACCTTATCTCACTCTGTAATCGAGGAAAGGAAAAGTAAATTCCAATCTTCATGCTAAATAAGCAGCACCTTGTACACTGCATGGCACTAGACCTTTGTCTTTGAACTTGCAGCAACTGACACGATAAAAATGACACCTATAGGTCTCTTTGTCAGGCCCGGGTGGAAAATGTCATTCCGCTTGCGGAATTGGTGAAATTTGGCGACTCAGGATTACTCTTGTGGGAATTTTTATAAGTGGGAGCTCGCAAGCCCAAGTGAGATTTCGCACCCCCTAGCATGATTTCGGGTAGCTAGGAGGACTTCCAGTAAGATTTTCTAACGTGGCCTGTCGTGTGCGCTAGTGCGAGCTGCTTCTTGAGTAGATTTTTTACTCGAGCAGCAGCAAAATCAACTCAAATGGCCACACATTTTTGCGCACCGCATAGTGCCATTTGCATTGATCTTTCAGCGCAGAACGTGCTGCTGGTGGTAAATCGCAGCTCGAGCAGCACAAGAATCCACCTGTTGGCGAAACTACGCACAATCTTGCAGAATTTTTCTGTAACTCTGACAAATTTTGCGGATTGAAAGTCCGTGAGTTCCACCCACCCCTACTCGTTATTGCTTATTGCCCTTCTGAACTCCTACATCATTATATTATGTGTGCTGCAGGACCACCTGTACACCGACTTCTAGTGCCTCTGTCTGGTTTTAGTCAAGAAGACAGGAGCCAGCTTGGAATAGAACTAACTCTGTCCTTGGTACTGAGAATGCCAAAAACGTCTGAAGTGTGTCTGGTATCAGCCACAAGAGACGGTAATCTGATTTTGCCATGAGGAGTGCAAAACACCCCGCTTTCTGACTCCAAATGGCTGACCTCTGTCAGACCCATTCATGCTCCACATCACCAAACATCCCTGACATCTCAGAGTTGCCGCAAGGATGCGACCTACCCTATGATGCAGCTTATACAACACCATTTCACGATCCAGGGAGCAGAATGCATACATCTGCCCCACAACTGTGTAATTTTCACAGACATTCACATTTACACTGAACAGTGCAATCATTGCATGTTTGCACTCCCAGTTAGTTCAGAGGTTTTGCATTGCTTGTTGAGTGCAAAATTTCACCAACTCAGTTCTACTTAATGTAATGTAATTTTGAAAATGGCTGTACCTTCTACAGTGGCCTGAAAAACAAATCAGTGGCTGATTAAAAATGAACACCAAGCTATTGGTCTTCTGTTAAAAGGGGTTCAGCAGAAAATATTATGAGGTGTCTGGCACCACTGTGGTGCAAGAAGCAAGCCTCTCAGTCTCTGTCTCTTGCCTCAGGTGGTGTCATGCGAGCAAGATCTGCTGGAGAAGCGGACCGCTGCCCTGCGGAAGATGGTGGCGTGTGAAGCAGAGTATTTGAGCGGACTCGAGGCCCTGGTGCTCGTGAGTATTGTGAGACCATTGTGAGAACGTCTCGTGCCCCTTCTTGAGCTAAGTGTCTTAGTTTGTATGTCCTCAGTGCTTTACTAGCTTGCCCTCTTTCCCCCCAAAAAGGGTCTGTTTAGAGCCACATCAGTGGGCCTGCTACTACTGACACAGGATAATAATTTCAACAAATATCCGGCCATCCATAGTTTTGCATTCTATTGTGCCCTTTATTTTTATTCTGTCGTACCCTTGCTGTATGATCCGTGAAAATGTAGTTATGCGCATTACAATACTGATTATGAGATTTGTAGTGCCATACATGGGTAATATGTTATATATTTGTCTTAGTTTTTTAACCTGTTATACCTAAGTTTGATATGATCTCTGCTGCTCTACATACGTGATGTGTAGAACCCTAGATGGTCTACCCATTATGCCTTAGGTCTGTTATTCATTATGGGTATGATGAATCCCTAAACTGTGAGACATGTGGTTCCTAGTTTATGTTATCAAAGTTAGGTGATGAGTTTTATGCTGCTTGTATGGCCCGTTGTATCTGAGCTTTGAGGTCTGTTGCGTCATAGAGATGCAGCCAGTGGTATCCTAATTGTATAATCTATCTGACTCTAGTTAGGTGGTTCGTGCTATCCTTTATGATTTTTCCTAGTTTTGTATTCCATTGGAGTGCATTTAAAGAATCGTAGATTTATGGGGCCATGCCTATTAATATTGGAAAAAGTGGTCGCAAATTTTACACCAATATTTTGCGAACCCAGTGAGGTTTTGCAAAGTAATATAAGGTTGGCTCTCAAAATTATGCTTCAAAGTGGGTTGCAATCCCGTCTACCTCATGAGTATTAGTGGGGTGCATCTCAAATTGTGACTTACTCCATTACAGTGATGGTGGTCTACTGGAGTGGACTCCTGGACCACTGCCTACTCCCCAGTAAACCTTTTTAACATTTACAAATGAGACAGGGTCCCAAAAAGACCCCTTCCACTTTGTATATAGGTTACAACCACATTTGAGGAGTCAGTAAATTCTTGTTGGTTTATGACCAAAATTGATATATTGCATGGCAAATTGCAGGTTGGAAGGGATGTCTTAAACACAACCCGTCCAAAACTGCAATTGCAAAAAACTATTTAGCTGTTGCAAACCCTGTGGTTTAGTGAATAGCAGGGTTTGCAACAGCTAAATGGCTTAGTACATCTGGTCATTAGTTGTGTGATTCATGGAACCCTTGTTGACTGTTCCTTAGTAGACGTGTGAACAGAGGTTCTGTCAGGTTCTGGAGTACTTATGCAGGAGCAGAATATAACCACTCACTACCCACACTTTGATAGATTTGTTGATCAAAGACAAGACAACAGACTATGGTAAAATATGGGGGGAGTTACGAAAGGGTCTGGTGGGAGTAGGTCCTGCTGGAGAGAAGTTGAGGAGGCGCTCAGCTCAATGTTGTTCATGAAGGAAAAGTCTTCCAGATTCTAATACAAGTAAGACTGCTAATCTTCCTTCCTTGATTGAGATGGTGTGGGAGGCAAAACCGTACTCCAAAATCTAGACACCCCAAAAATGTAAACACCCCAAAAATGTACCTCACGTTTCTTACACAGTTTGAACTTGCACACGAGGTCACCCTTCCAAACATCAATTAGCACAGTAAAATAGGGTCCATTCAATAGTTCTAGATAAGTAAAAAGGTTAAAGGATTTTGTTGCAAAAGTTTGAAAAGTAAGCAGTACAGAGTCAGATGCCAAGTTATACAGAGTATAACGAAATAAGAAATTATTTTAAGTCCCAAATGAGCAGCAAATTCAGTAGGAAATCGGACAGCATCCAGTGGCGGCTGACTGCTTTAGAAAGTGGTGGCACAATCAGCCAGGCACTCCAGAAATACTCTTATGCACAACCCCAGAGTTCTCAATTGTGGTCTGTTATAAACAGTGTTTATAATGGACCATGATTAAGAGCTCTGGAGTTGAGACTGAAAGCAGTTTGCGTTTCTCACGCTGTCTGGCAGTGTGGAAAAATAAATAAAACAGTAAATACTTTTTTTATTTTTATTGACTTACCTGCTTTTCTCTGGTCCCGTAGTCCATCGCAGCAAGGAGTCTCTGAGCCAGCTCCACTGATCAATCCCGATGCTGTGCTAATGCTGTTAACCAGCATGAGAGAAGCATCAGGATTGGTTAAAGCAGGCTGGCTCAGCACTCCTACAAGCACTGGAGGCCTGTGCCTGCTCTCCACCCAGCTGTCTAAGATTGCTCAGGTTGGAGAGGATTAAAGTGCACATGACAGGCTGGCCATTGCAAGACAGCCAGCCAAATGCACACTTTAAACTTTAAGTGTGCACCATTTCTCCTACTCTGCAGCTGGTCAGCAGTGATGGCACAGCCCCAACATTCAGATTGGGCTGGGCAGCTGCACTGAAAAATAAAACGGTAATAAAATCATTTTATTACCATTTATTTTTCATGTTGGCTGCACTGGCAGCAGGGTGGGCGACGCCCCACCAACCATATGAAGGCACCACTGCTAAAAGCATCCCTAGTAAAATAAGGAATCGTATCTTGGCTCACCTCCAAATCAAGAGATTCTTATACACAATTCTTGCATAAATTTGGAAAACCAGCAGTATCATCATGGTGGCAGCAAAAGTATCAATTCTTTAGCAAATCAGAACACAAGGTAAATAAGGGTCATTACCTTAACACATGAGCACCATCCCAGTTTCTAGAGAAAATTATTCAACACCTTCAATGATAATGTCATCCAGGGATATTTAAATTAACAAGAAACATTTGATAATAGGACCTTCTGTCAGTGAACGAATCAAGTATGAAAAAAACAAGGTATAAAATGTGTTGCATTCTTGCATCTGCAGTATAGCAAGTTCAACAGTAGCAAGATCACTACAAGAGGAACAGAGGATTATGTCATCAACTCAACTGCATGCTCTAAGTAGCCTGTGAGGAGAGATGTGTTTGCAGTAGGCAGAGGGAGCAGGAGTGAGTGAGTGACAGAGAAGACTTCCATCTTGTCTGAGATGGTGTTTTATATAATACATGTGGCATAAGCATATCACATTAATAAAAGGATTTCTACGTATCATGTGAAATTTGTTGCTATTGCAATTCTGTTAATTCAATCTACAAATGCAAATTCAAATAAAAAGACACTTTAATCATAATTATTAATATGTAAAAAAGAAATCCTTAAAAAATGATCTAACAATGCAATACAGTTCAAATGACACCTGAATATGATACTGTCAATTGATGTGTCTTCAAGGAAAACCTGACCTTCTACTTTCTACTGCCAGGAGAGAAGGGATGTTGGGGATTATGGATTAGGCGAGAACCAGTAATTGCCTAAAAAGATAAATATCCATTAACAGGAGACCCCCTTTTAAAAATAGCATGCATATTTGTATTTGCTACAATTTGCACCCCTAAAGTTCAAACACATATTTTGCACAGTTCTGTTAACTGTGCAGACTTTCTGGCAAATTGGCTTCAGATGTCTTCGGACGTCTTTCTTCACACTTTCTAAATGCCCATAGTGGGAACACTGTTGCTTGTTTTGAGTTTCCTGGAATCTTGAAACCGAAATGCTTCTTTGGACTTGATCTTGCCTTACTATTTTGCTTCACTCCCAAACCTTCATCCAGGATCTACTATGTCCCTTCTCCAAATGTCACACAGAAAATATCTCTGGAGGAGCTTGGCTGTGGCTTGGCCACAAAGCACCCAGTGCAACTTGCTTATTCACTCAGCAAGTTGCGCACACTCTACACAAACAGAAATTCGTATTCCCCCAAATGGTTCTGTCCCTTTGTGATATCCACTTATTAAGAAAAAAAGCTTATTTTTAGGTAAGTCCTCTGTAGCTCTTCGACGCAATGCTTCTCTGGTTGGATGCTCCTAATCATTGACAATGGCCATCTTGGTCTTAACCTATATAGAAACCCCAGTTCCACCAAAATGGTGTTATCCTGCAAGATCCTTAACTCTTCCATGAAATCTTATTGTTCCTGAATACATTCTCCTTGTGAAAGAGTAGGGTTTAAATAGCCTTGTGCCCCATCACTAGGTATGCGGGAGACCACCCCAGAACCTATCTCATTCCTTCCTAAGTGCCTGTGTCCATACATTAGACATCCTGAACACTCCTCTTCACACTTCAACGGTCTGCAGTCTCAGGGACATTGAGTGGGAAGACAAGGGTGGTGGTGGAAGCTCCAGGGACACCCAATTGGGCAACGAACTGAGGGACATAGAAAGGGGCAGGAGTGGATGAAGTGACAAGCATGATTCCTAGGATGGGCTCTGACAGGTACTTCAGTTGAATGTTCAGGGGTATCCAATTTTGATGTTTTATGCTATACAAGAAGAATTTGATTTCTGTCATTCTGATAGATGAATTATGGTACTTAGATGGCCCTATTTGGATGACCTGTGCAAACTGAATTGGGAAAATAATGTTACTTTACCTGTGTGAAATGTATAGTTGATTTTGAGTGCTTTATGGTAACTTAGTTAAGCAAACTAAGTTACCCGATCTGTGTGATCCCACAGTTGGGTGTTCAATGGCACGTTAGTTACAAAATTCATGCTTACTGAGTTGGTAATGTATGGAGCCCTAGCTTTAGAGGGGCCTTTTACATGATGCATGTGCAAGGAACGTATTCAGATGGTGCATGCTGCTACTGTCACCACCTGGTTACAGCTCCTGTGCTACACCTTCTTCGAGGTTCCCTCTGTGACTTCACAGAACAGTCACAGTAAGGCCAGGATCAGTCAAAATATCAGGAGCAGTGTTCACACACCTAAACAAACACCTCCAAACAACCAAAGTGAGTGTTCATCACAGATGTCAATTGAAAGAGCAGCAGATCCACTAGTCCATGAGACAGGAGTGCGATGGGGAACTACAGATTTTTCACAGTTGTTTTATACAGCACAACCTTGACCAGAAGTTATTGCAGTGCTCTACATGAGCAACAGTTACATTACAAAAGGTCACATTCATGTTTTTAGGATGGTAGAGATTACATGATCTGCCCAGACTTACAAGATGTTGAGCCAACGCAAAGACTTGAATCTGGTTCCCCTGCTCCAAAGCTCGCAGCTCTGGCCGTAAAACCTTATCCTTACAGTTATGCTTAGAGGCGGAGCTCGTGAATGCCTGTCCTTAATGTTGTTAAAAGGGGTGTTAGGAGCTACAGACACAGATAATGAATGCCTTTATATGAGTTGAGGAGCTTCAGCATTAAATCATCACTCCATTTTCATGCATCTCCATAACTGACCAACAACTCAAAAACTTACATTATATTTGTGATACCTTAAGCATTCCAACAACCGTTCAAACCCACTCTAAGGGACTAAAGCAACTGGAACATTACATTTTCTCCTTTTTAAAATAAACAAATTATGACAATAAATAAAAGAAACAAGTATAACAAAAGGAAGTTAGATGAATAAAACATTAAAAGATGCAGTCAACCTGCACTGTCATATTGCAGTTCACATTAAATGCTGATGTATTTATATGATCCTTCCAGATATGTGGACAGGCGTGGCATCTGCCATTTGTATCAAAACCAAAATTGTATTGCAAAAGGACATCAGACTGAACTAGTGACATCAGGGATTTAGCTTCTACCATTACTTCCTTAGAATGCTTTGACTCTGAAGAATATGAGCCTTATTCATAAAGGAAACTTACACTTTTGAGTACGTAAGACATTTAGGGGGTGATTCTAACCCTGGCGGTCGGTGTTAAAGCGGCGGCCAACCCGCCAACAGGCTGGCGGTAAAAAATATGGAATTCTGACCCTGGCGGGAACCGCCAACACAGACAGCCACTTTAACACTCCGACCGCCACGGCGGTACAAACAAACAGCGCGGCGGTCACCACCAACAGCCAGGCGGCAGACAATGTACCGCCCACACTATCACAACTCACCAATCCGCCACCTTTTCCGGGGCGGGAGCACCGCCGATAAAAACACGGCGGAAACAGACTACGAACGGGAAAACGCTCACCACTACGCACTCCAGGAGGAAGGAGGACAGCATGGAACTCGAATTAAACATCCTACCTGCTCTCGTCTACCTTCTCATCTACCACGAGTACGAAGTCCGGCGCAGACGACAACGGTGAGTACTGCACCTACGACACACGGGAGGGGGGAGGACGAAAGGTTACGGGCACACACATATGCGACCCCCCCCCCCAACTATGTACACACCAATGCAGAGCAACAAGTCACAGTGACACCACCCAAACACCCCAGAAAAATGCTAGGACATAATCAAATTTGGAATAAATATTTATGTACCAAAAAGCTCCTGAAAATTATCGTACAACCATGAAAGATATTCACAAGAAAACAAATGACATACACATCAGTGTATAACTGAAGTAACAAGTCCTGCACATCCTACGAATTCATCATGTCCGTGGGCCAAAGTTTTGAGAAACAAGGGCAAAGCCCACACAGGAGACCTGAGTCCTTTGGAGAGAACACTGCAGGGGCATCAGATGTAAAAACTACAGGCACCTCAGGGGGAAGGGAAGGGGGGGGCACCACAGCCACATGAGTCCACGACGCCAGATCCACGAGGAGCCACCATGCCCACTGTACCATCCTGGGGAGTGCAAAGCCACAGTCTCTCAATGTCTCTACAGTGGGTGGGCTGCCCACTGTACCATCCTGGGGAGTGCAAAGCCACAGTCTCTCAATGTCACTACAGTGGGTGGTTTGCCCACTGTACCATCCTGGGGAGTGCAAAGCCACAGTCTCTCAATGTCTCTACAGTGGGTGGGCTGCCCACTGTACCATCCTGGGGAGTGCAAAGCCACAGTCTCTCAATGTCTCTACAGTGGGTGGGCTGCCCACTGTACCATCCTGGGGAGTGCAAAGCCACAGTCTCTCAATGTCTCTACAGTGGGTGGGCTGCCCACTGTACCATCCTGGGGAGTGCAAAGCCACAGTCCATCAGGTGGATGACAGTCTCCACTGGTCAAGAAGGAGGCATGGTGGGCACAGTGAACCATAAACAGTGATTGGGCTTGAGAGGAAGGGCCCAGCGGAGAGGTGGAGAGACAGCGGGGCCCAGCGGAGCGGTGCTTGAGACGGCGGGGCCCAGCGGAGCGGTGCTTGAGAAGAAGGGCCCAGCGGAGCGGTGCTTGAGAGGAAGGGCCCAGGGAGCGGTGCTTGAGATGGCGGGGCCCAGCGGAGCGGTGCTTGAGATGAAGGGCCCAGCGGAGCGGTGCTTGAGAAGAAGGGCCCAGCGGAGCGGTGCTTGAGACGGCGGGGCCCAGCGGAGCGGTGCTTGACAGGAAGGGCCCAGCGGAGCGGTGCTTGAGAGGAAGGGCCCAGCGGAGAGGTGGAGAGACAGCGGGGCCCAGCGGGGCCCAGCGGAGCGGTGCTTGAGAGGAAGGGCCCAGCGGAGCGGTGCTTGAGACGGCGGGGCCCAGCGGAGCGGTGCTCGAGAAGAAGGGCCCAGCGGAGCGGTGCTTGAGAGGAAGGGCCCAGCGGAGCGGTGCTTGAGACGGCGGGGCCCAGCGGAGCGGTGCTTGAGATGAAGGGCCCAGCGGAGCGGTGCTTGAGAAGAAGGGCCCAGCGGAGCGGTGCTTGAGACGGCGGGGCCCAGCGGAGCGGTGCTTGAGATGAAGGGCCCAGCGGAGCGGTGCTTGAGAGGAAGGGCCCAGCGGAGAGGTGGAGAGACAGCGGGGCCCAGCGGAGCGGTGCTTGAGACGGCGGGGCCCAGCGGAGCGGTGCTTGAGAGGAAGGGCCCAGCGGAGCGGTGCTTGAGACGGCGGGGCCCAGCGGAGCGGTGCTTGACAGGAAGGGCCCAGCGGAGCAGTGCTTGAGAGGAAGGGCCCAGCGGAACGGTGCTTGAGAAGAAGGGCCCAGCGGAGCGGTGCTTGAGAAGAAGGGCCCAGCGGAGCGGTGCTTGAGAAGAAGGGCCCAGCGGAGCGGTGCTTGAGATGAAGGGCCCAGCGGAGCGGTGCTTGAGAAGAAGGGCCCAGCAGAGCGGTGCTTGAGACGGCGGGGCCCAGCGGAGCGGTGCTTGAGAAGAAGGGCCCAGCGGAGCGGTGCTTGAGAGGAAGGGCCCAGCGGAGCGGTGCTTTAGACGGCGAGGCCCAGCGGAGCGGTGCTTGAGATGAAGGGCCCAGCGGAGCGGTGCTTGAGAAGAAGGGCCCAGCGGAGCGGTGCTTGAGACGGCGGGGCCCAGCGGAGCGGTGCTTGAGATGAAGGGCCCAGCGGAGCGGTGCTTGAGAGGAAGGGCCCAGCGAAGAGGTGGAGAGACAGCGGGGCCCAGCGGAGCGGTGCTTGAGACGGCGGGGCCCAGCGGAGCGGTGCTTGAGAAGAAGGGCCCAGCGGAGCGGTGCTTGAGAGGAAGGGCCCAGCGGAGCGGTGCTTGAGACGGCGGGGCCCAGCGGAGCGGTGCTTGACAGGAAGGACCCAGCGGAGCGGTGCTTGAGAGGAAGGGCCCAGCGGAGAGGTGGAGAGACAGCGGGGCCCAGCGGAGCGGTGCTTGAGAGGAAGGGCCCAGCGGAGCGGTGCTTGAGACGGCGGGGCCCAGCGGAGCGGTGCTTGAGACGGCGGGGCCCAGCGGAGCGGTGCTTGAGACGGCGGGGCCCTCTTCAGCGGTGCCTATCCTCACGGCGGGGCCCTGTTCAGCGGTGCTCTTCTGCACCGCGGGCCCTGTTCAGCGGTGCCTATCTTCACGGCGGGGCCCTGTTCAGCGGTGCTCTTCTCCACGGCGGGCCCTGTTCAGCGGTGCCTATCTTCACGGCGGGGCCCTGTTCAGCGGTGCTCTTCTCCACGGCGGGCCCTGTTCAGCGGTGCTCTTTTGCACCGCGGGCCCTGTTCAGCGGTGCCTATCTTCACGGCGGGGCCCTGTTCAGCGGTGCTCTTCTGCACCGCGGGCCCTGTTCAGCGGTGCCTATCTTCACGGCGGGGCCCTGTTCAGCGGTGCTCTTCTGCACCGCGGGCCCTGTTCAGCGGTGCTCTTCTCCACGGCGGGCCCTGTTCAGCGGTGCCTATCTTCACGGCGGGGCCCTGTTCAGCGGTGCTCTTCTCCACGGCGGGCCCTGTTCAGCGGTGCTTATCTTCACGGCGGGGCCCTGTTCAGCGGTGCTCTTCTCCACGGCGGGCCCTGTTCAGCGGTGCTCTTCTCCACGGCGGGCCCTGTTCAGCGGTGCTCTTCTGCACCGCGGGCCCTGTTCAGCGGTGCTCTTCTGCACCGCGGGCCCTGTTCAGCGGTGCTCTTCTGCACCGCGGGCCCTGTTCAGCGGTGCTCTTCTGCCCCGCGGGCCCTGTTCAGCTGTGCTCATCCAGCAGGTCAAGGGAGCCAGACCTGGCCTGGACTCCCTGCTCAGTCGCCCTCGGACCGTGACGTTTCTGGACCCTTCGGGGACGGACTCCTGGCCTCCTTAGTGTCCTCCTTCCCAGCTGGGATGTGACATGTGGGGTCCACCTTCTCCGCGCTCCTGCTGCCCTTCCGCTCCTTTGATGGGGCTCTCGGGCCCTTGCCTCCCCTAGATGGTGTGGGTGGTGAAGTGGCCGCACATTGCTCCTTGGGGGCAGCCCTATCGGTCCTCGCACGGCGGCCCTTGTTTTTGCGGGTCCTCTTGCCGGGGGGGGGCTGGACGTGTCCTTGCTGCTGATCGATGTGTCACTGCTGGCAAAGGGTGGGCTCCAGAACCCATGCACAACAGTGACACCCGAAGCTGGGCTGGTGGTGGCTGCGGTGCTCTTGGGACTCTTTGAAGATGGAGGGGGGAGCTCATCGGGGGGAAAGAGGTCAAGGTTAGCCATGAAAAGTTTTTTAGGGCCAAGGTAAAGGGTAGGAGAAGTGGAGATGGAAGTGGAGGTAGAGGAGGTGGTTGTAGGAGAGTCAGGTGTGCTGTCATTGGGTGAAGGTGCTGGTGCTGTAGGCTGTCGTGAGGTGGATGGCTGTTGGGTGGGTGTCTGCCTGCGTTTGTGTGTCTTGGAAGAGGGAGTGACAGACACAGTGGGAGAGGACACAGGGGACGTGTAAATGGCAGTGGGGGTGGTGACTGCACGAGTGTGGACTGTACTGGAGGGTGAGGTGGTGATGGAAGCACTGGCTGATGTTGGGGTGCATGCAGGTGTGAGTGTAGACGTCACAGGGAGGGAGGAGGGAGACGAGGAGGAGGGGGACACAGGGGTGGCAGTGGCTGTTGGCATGTCTGCATCTGGGTGTTGCTTGGGTGAGTGTTTGTGGGATCTGTGGTGCTTGTGTTTGGATGAGCTGCTCTTGGGTGTTGAGGTGTGTGCAGGCTGGTCTGATGGTGTGGATGGGATAGGCTGAGGAACAGGAGACAGAGAAAGGCTGGAGGCAGTAAGAAGAGGGAGGCTGGAAACAGGGACAATGGCTGCCGTCAGTGCTGAGGCCAGAGCAGTGAACGCTCGTTGATGGGCAGCCTGACCCGAATGAATGCCCTCCAGGTACGCATTGCTCTGTTGCACCTCCCTTTGCACACCCTGGATGGCATTCAAAAGGGTCGTCTGCCCAACAATGAGCGTCCTTACCAGGTCAATGAGCTCCGCACTGAGGGCAGCAGGGGCAACAGGGGCAGGGGCTGAGGTGCCTGGGGCGAAGGAGACGCACGCCTTCCTGGGCGAACGGGCACGGAGCGAAGACTGAGGGGCTGCTGGGAGGGCGGGGATGGTGCGCTGGGTGGCGGCTGTACCTGTAGAGGCGTGGGGCACGGATGTTGCCGCCACCGCTAGGGAGCTCCCATCCGAGGACGTGTCGCTGTCGCTGCTCTCACCAGCGGTCCCCGTCGTGGTGCTCCCCTCGCCCTCCGGATCACTGGTGCCCTTGGTGTCTGTTCCTGGGCCCACCGGGGCCTTGTGTCCTGCAGCTCCCTCGTGCTCCGATGCCAAATCTCCTCCGCCTGATGATGCTAATGCACACATGCACAAGAAGATGAAGAGAAAGGGAGGGGGGAGAAAAAAGAAGACCAGGTTGAGTGCATGCAATGTCAACACCGTTGGCGGAGAGGACAGACACAGGAGCCTAATGCACTAAGCCGCGCATTCGGGGTACACTACTCAGTACTACTGACTAGGACAACAGGCCAAGAGACGTCAAACGCGCACATGGGAGATGCTGGACCTTCAATGGCTGTACTTGTCACCCTACAGAGGTGGGGGCCGGGGGCACAGGGCCATGCCTAAGGGAGAGGACTACACTACAGAAAGCGCCCTGGCCTAATGTCACCCACAGCCCTCCTCCCCCACCCAGACGCCTCCACTGCGCAGAAAGATAGGAGAATGTGCTGATACTCACCCCCTTGTGTCTGCTGTGATGTCTTAAAGCGCCCATCCAATTCTGGGTAGGCCACCGCCAGGATCCGGGACATCAGTGGGGTCATGGTGCGACTGGCACCCCTCCTAGGTTGGGAGGCCATCCCCAGCAGTGTTTCTGCGGTCTTCCTTGTTCCGCGGCGGATGTCCTCCCACCTCTTGCGGCAGTGGGTGCCCCGTCTGTTGTGGACCCCCAAGTTCCGGACTTCCTTGGCGATGGCACGCCAAATCTCGATCTTCTGATGGGCGCTGACCTATTTGACATGTACAGGGTGGAAAGGAGGAAATCATCAATGACCTGCATGTTAGATGTGATTGGCCCCCCCCACCAACTTTGCCATATGGCACATGCTCTCATCTGTCGGGCGTTGCACTCCTCATTCGCCCCCCACCCCACCAACTTACATCCACCCCAATCCACACAGGCATAGCCCATTCCATGTGCACCCGGTGTACTCACTTGTTGGTCTGGAGGACCGTAGAGTAGCGCATACTGGGGGAGGACCCCATCCACGAGCTTCTCCAACTCTTCAGACGTGAAGGCAGGGGCCCTTTCCCCAGTCGCAGCAGCCATTGTATCTTCCAGACGAGGTCACAGCAGCACTTGCAGTATAGGTCCTCTCCTGTGGATGATCAGGTCTCGAGTGATTAAGCAGATAGAAAATGGCGGTCACGCCCGCGGCGGTGCGTACCGCGGCGGTGCGTACCGCGACCGCCGGCGCACATCGTCATTGGCTCCTGAAACCCATAGGCTTCAATGTTAACCAATGCGGCTTTGCGCCGCGGTCTTCGACCGCCTACCGCCACGGTGTGCCCCGCCAGCGCATTGACCTCACATCCCATTGTCCCACTTCACAGGTCAGGCAGCCGCCATTTCAAGGGCCTACATGGCTTAATTTTGACTGCGACACACAGGCCTAGGCCTTGCATTGCCACACATACACGCCTTTCAACCCATTGCCATTCTTTAACTGTGCAAGCTGTCTGTACGTACCTGTGGTTTGGCTGACTCTGTGCTCCATGTTGTCCTTCCTAGGCACCGTCCGCTGGGACTTGCGATGAGAAGGAGGAATCCTTGCATGTACCGACCGCTGGTGGACCTGTCGACAATGGAAGAACGCCATATAATACTTCGATACAGACTTGACCGTGCCACTATCCATGAACTGTGTGCCCAGCTGGAGCCAGCCCTGATGTCCCCCATCCGCCAACCCACAGGGATTCCCCCTCTGGTGCAGGTTTTGTCAGTCCTCCATTTTTTGGCAAGTGGGTCATTCCAGACCACAGTGGCCATGTCATCTGGAATGTCTCAGCCTATGTTTTCAAAGATTTTGAGCAGAGTGTTGTCTGCCCTGAGGAAACTCATGCGGAGCTACATCATTTTCCCAGAGGAGGGTGACTTGCCTACAGTGAAGGGTGATTTCTATGCCCTTGGACATATCCCCAACATCATTGGTGCCATTGATGGGACCCATGTGGCTTTGGTACCCCCAAAAGACGATGAGCAGGTGTACCGAAACAGAAAAAGTTATCATTCGATGAATGTCCAGGTGGTCTGTTTGGCTGACCAGTACATCTCCCATGTAAATGCCAAGTTCCCAGGGTCAGTGCATGACGCGTATGTGATGCGAAATAGCAGCATCCCCTATGTGATGGAGCAGCTACAGAGACAACGTGTGTGGCTAATAGGTGACTCTGGTTACCCCAACCTGCCTTGGCTACTGACCCCAGTAAGGAATCCCCGGACCAGGGCAGAGGAACGGTACAATGAGGCCCATGGGCGAACTAGGAGGATCATCGAAAGGACCTTTGGCCTCCTGAAGGCCAGGTTTAGGTGCCTGCATATGACTGGGGGATCCCTGATGTACTCACCAAAGAAGGTGTGCCACATCATCGTGGCCTGCTGTATGCTTCACAATCTGGCATTGCGACGTCAGGTTCCTTTCCTGCAGGAGGATGGTGCAGATGGTGGTGTTGAAGCAGCTGTGGAGCCTGCGGAGAGTGAAGAGGAGGAAGACTCAGAGGACGACACAGACAACAGGGACAGAGTAATAGAACAGTATTTCCAGTAGCACACAGGTAATAATCACCCATGCCATTTTACATTTCCTGAAAGCCTCCTGCATCTCAACTTTGTCGGTTTCCCCCCAGACCTATGAACATGATGTTTGATTTTCCCTTCCCTTTTCTGTGCTGTATGAGCCACTGCGTGTCCTCGGCTTGGTTGGCCCATGGACTAATGCTAAGTTACCTCGGTATGTGTAATTCACAATGTTAACAATACGTAATTGATATGTAATGTGTCATACATTTGTAAATAAGACAGGCTGAGTCCTGATTGATTTCAGTGCAATGTGTGATTTATTATTAGTGCATAGATATTGGTACATGATAGTGAAACAGTGATGGGTGGGGGTGGAGTAATGTCCATGGCGGAGTCCAGTTCTCAGTCTCACAGGTGCATTGTCCATATGCCTGTGGCAGGATGGAGCAGGGGCAGTTCAAGGTTTGACAGGGTGGCAATGTGGAACAGTGGGAGGACTTCAGGGGGTATGTGATGCTGGCGGGGGACTTGACATCCTACTCTGTCGGTTTTTTTGATCTCAGGCTCCTTTTGCGGGGCGGTTGTTGTTCAGCAGGAGGTGGGGTTCTGGTGGGCTGTCGTTGTGGTGGGGCCTCCTGTCCACTAGCGCCGGCGGAGGTGGTAGGCTGTTCCTGTTCCTGGCTAGTGACAGGGGCCCTGTGTGATGCCACATGGTCCCGAAACGTGTCCTCTATGCGGTTCAGGGCCTGGACTATGCTCCCCATAGCGGTTGAGATGTTGCTGAGTTGGTCGCTGAACCCCATGTAGCGTTGCTCCTGCTGTGCCTGGATCTCCTGGAGCCTGGCCAGTACCGTCGCCATCGTCTCTTGTGAGTGGTGGTAGGCAGCCATGATGGTGGTGAGGGCCTCTTGGAGAGTGGGTTCCCTGGGCCTCTCCTCCCCCCCCTGTCGCACAGCAGCCCTCCGAGTTGCCCTGTTTCCCTGGGCCTCTGTCCCCTGGACGGTGTGCCCACTCCCACTGCCCCCAGGTCCCTGTTGTTGTTGGGTTGGTGGGTTACCCTGGGGGCCCTGTAGTGGTAGACACACCGCTGCTTGACCTGTCCTAGAGACAGAGGCATGGGCCCGCTGGGTGGGAGCTGTGCTGTTGTTCCCAGAGGGGGTTGGGTCTGCAGTGGCCTGTGTCTGGGTGAGGGGAACCGACTGCCCAGAGGTCCCCGATGGTCCGGGCTGGTCGTCAGGTTCCAGGTCGACAGAGCTGCTGTCATCACTAGGGGCCTGTTCCGGGGGTGGGATGGACATTTCTGGTCCCTCCTGACCGGTGTGTTGTCGTTCGGGTCCTGCATGGGGTAAGAGGGTATGGTTATTGTTTCTGTGTGTGCATTAGCTTGCGTTTTATGGGTGCCCTTGTCCCCCAGTGCTGGCATTCCCTTGGGGGAGGTGTTGTGAGGGTGTTTTGAGGGCCGGGGGTGATTGGTATGTGCGGTGGTCATGCTTAGGTGATGGGTGTCCATATTTTGGGGGTGGCATGCAGGGGTTGGTGTTGGGTGGGTTGTGCTGGGGAGACATTCTCAGGGAGGATGTGTGCTGGGAGGTTGGGGGTGAGGGTGGGGGTTAGCATGCTGGGGGGGGTGAAGTGGTTGGCCTTGTACTTACCAGAGTCCATTCCTCTGTGTACTCCAGCGAAGCCAACAGGATGCAGCATGTTGAGTACCTCTTGCTCCCATGTTGTGAATTCGGGTGGAGTGGGTGGGGGTCCCCCGCCAGTCTTCTGCACTGCGATGTTGTGTCGCGAGACCATCGAGCGCACCTTCCCCCGTAGGTCGTTCCATCGTTTGCGGATGTCCTCTCGATTTCTGGGATGCTGTCCCACCGCGTTGACCCTGTCCACGATCCGCTGCCAGAGCTCCGTCTTCCTTGCTATGGTGGTGTGCTGGACCTGTGAGCCGAAGAGCTGGGGTTCCACTCTTATGATCTCCTCCACCATGACCCGGAGTTCTTGGTCCGAAAAGCGTGGGTGCCTTTGTGGTGCCATGGGGTGGTGTGTATGAGGTGTGGGGTGGTGTATGTGATGATGTGTGTGTTGGTGTGTGGTGCTTTGTGCTTCTATGTGGTGTGTGTAATGTTGCGGTGTGCCTCTGTGTGTCTGGCTCTCTATTCTCTGATGTGTCTCTCTCTCTCCTTCGTCTCTGGTTTTTGTTGGTAGGGGTTTGTGGGTGATGTGGGTGTGTGTTTTATATGGTATTGGATGTGTGGGAGTGGTGTGTGTATGTGTTTCAGGTGTGTGCCTTTCAAATTGTCCAATGTGGTAGGGGTTTGTAAAGGTGTGTGTATTTTGAGCGCGGCGGTGTGTACCGCCAATGGAATACCGCGGTTGAATGACCGCCGCGTGGATTTGCGGGTCATAATGGGATGGGCGTATTTCTGTTGGCGTGGCGGTGGAGGTTTGGTCTTCTCCAGTTTACCGCTGGCCGCTGATGTGGCGGACTGCAGTGGAGGGCGGATTTTCGGAGGTTTTGCAGTTGTGGGTCAGAATGTCCGTGGCGGCTGACCGCGGCGGTATTGTGGCGGCCTTCTGACCGGCGGTAAGCGGCTTTTACCGCCGAGGTCAGAATGACCCCCTTAATTTACTCTTGCACTTTGAGTAATTTGCATGTGTAATTTGAGTAACTTTACACTTGAATTTTGTGAATAGCTAAGAGTAATAAGGTTATTGAAACTTGTAAGGGTAAATTACACATGTAAAGGGCCTCATGCATGTTGTGGTATGTATTGTAGCACCACAAAACGCTCTTTAAAATGCAATCTGTGATTTCCCAAGGGCCCTTCAATTTGGTGGAGTAAACTTACACTCAGGTTGTATGAATAGCCAAAAACAGTAAACATACTCAAAAGTGTAAATTACTCAGAAGTGTATGTTACCATTGTGAATCAGGCCCTATATGTACAACTTTGACACATATTCAAAGTAAGATACATTTCTGGCATGAAGGTGATTCCATCTCATACCTCTTTGATCCACCAAACGATGCCCCCTGACTGTTTATCTCACTCAAGGAACTCCTTGTTCATCCCTGCTTTCTCCCTTTGTCACGTTTTTCCATGTTTTTCTTCCTCTTTCTTTTCTCCTGTGTACTTTGCTCTCTGTTGCTCTAGGTCAAAGTCTGATGATGAAAAATAAGTGATGCTACCCAAAAATAGTGTTAGTGGGCCCCACCTTCAACCACTAGCTCAAGTTAAGCACTGGCTTTTAGACTGCCTTTCCTAAGTTTTGCCACTGGCCTTCAGTCATACCATTTGTATGCAGGCACTGCTGGGTAATTTTCAAACGATTAATGTCTTGGTAGTGCATGAAATGCCAAAACTCAATTTGTTTAATGATGGCCATATTTGTGTGTAATAGATAATCCCCATTTAGCAAACACTTCATCCAATGCAGAGAGCACAGCCACAGGAAACACAGAGGTGAACTGTCAAACAATGGGAAATGTTTGTGGTATTAAAATCCTGGCTCCTCCTAGAAGTACGACTCTTGCTGTTATTGTCAACTCGCTTTGTATCTGCTTGTAAGCTAGCATTTCATTGCTTTTATCTCTTTTTGGATCGTTCATGAAGAATTTACATTTACATTTGCCTGATCGTACAGTTCTAAATACTTCCTGAATAATGCCATTTTACTTAGAAGCTTTTTTCTAATTTTCCTTCCGTTTTCCTTTCTGGTGTTGATTGCCTGACGATAAAATGATTATATTACTTAGCAGAAATGCACTTTTCCCTATAGTTAGGCAATGGGTTGCTTTAAATCTAATATGCTGGTTTGTAATTTTTGCCTGGTTTATGGACAATTTTGTAGTTTTGGGTGCTGCAGTCTCTCAATGGTGGTATTCGGTATTTGCACCTCTATAGAGATGACAATCTTGTCAGTTTCTTTTATTGGCACTATTACCCTGGGATTCTGTCCTGATATTCTTTCAATTATATCCTTCTTAACAGGTTATGTATTTCTTCTTGCATTTTTGTAGCTGTGTTGGCACCTTCCTTTGCTCCTCTTCAACAGGGCGAACAGTTTCATTAATGTGTAGAGTTATCTGCAAATTCTTTAATTTTCCTTTTGCTTGTAATATTTATCAGCACTTTTTGGGACTAGATGTTCCTCTCAGTTTGAATGTCATATTCACCAGGCCCATGATTGTGCAGTGAAATTCTCAAAAGACAAGGGGCCAGCATGTCTCCTTTCAGTACACATGAATGTCTTCTTGTAGTGTTGTATTTCCATATGTTATGTTTTCCTTACTCTTGACCGTGTTAACGACATTGAAACACCTTTATATTTTATGACTGAAGAGTCAGCTTCTGAATCATCCTCTCGTATTCGGATGCAGACATTCTGTTTCAACTTGACCCACTGTTAAGTATAATAATAGCTAAGTGCTGTCCTCCTTTTAATTGTATTGATGAAGTATTTTTTCTAAAAAAAGAAGACTTCGGACTAGCAAACTGATTTGTTGTTCTTCTTTGTGTTCACTATACGTAGGTGTGTTGCTCCTCTTCTTTCTCTTCCTTTATCATATGCTCCTCTGACCTTGCAGACCATACAGAGGGAAAGTGATTGATGTTTTGTACATTCACAATATTTGTATCCGAAGGCTGGTCATATTTCTGAATCGGAAAATGTTAATCCACATTTGTAACATAACTTGTTCCCTTGTCACATTTTTCTTGGTATATCAGGTCTTTTCATTGATTATGTTTCATTCACTCTATCATTCTGTTTCTTCAAGCTTCTATATCTCTTGCATGTGCCTCCACTCATATTTCATTTCTAGCAAGCTACAGAACTTTTGCTAATTCTAAAGGTTTTTTAATAACTTGTTTCTGTTCGCAGTAGAATTGAATCCTTCTATGACCCTTGTGGGAAGGTCACCCTTATTGCCCTGGTCATCCCCAAACCTGTTGACGGATACTGGTGGTTACTGACACTGCTAACCAGTCCCAGGGCAAGAGCTCTGTGTAAAATGGTATGTGCAAATTAGGCTAATTATAATTGGCAGCAATAACCTACCTTTAAGTCCCTAGTATATGGTAGGGCATGTAGGTTTAGGGACCCCAGCATAGCTAGCTCACAAATAGGCGCATTGCTGTAGTACCCTTGTCATTTTAAAAGCAGGCCTGCCTTCCTGGCTGATTTTAAAGTAAAGTTAACCCTAAATTTGACTTTAGAATTAAAAGTACTTCCAAAGTCCTAAACTACCTTATTTTTACATATAAGTCACCCCTTAAGGTCTGCCCTAGGTGTCCTCAGGGTTGGGTGCAGTGTAAATATAAGCAGGGACTTTATAAAAGATGTTTTATACGCTCTGGTGAGTGAAAAACAGCCAAAGTCATTTTCCCCATTGTAGTGAATGGGCTCCATAGGCTAACATGGAGAAACTTTATTTAAAATTAATTATGTCTTATTTCCCCAGAAAGCAGCAAGAGCTATCAAACTTTTATCAAATTGAGGCACTGATTTATACTTTTTGACGCAAACCTGCGTTAGCGCAGGTTTGTGTCAAAAAGTATACTGCCGGCTAGCGCCATTCCAAAATTATTGATGCTAACCGGGTGGCAGAGTCGTAGGGGAAACTTGTGGTTGTGCGTAAAAGAATGGCGCTAGTCAGGTTAGACTCAAAAAATGACTCTAACCTGATTAGCGTCATTATTTCCTCGCACAGAAAAAATACTTACCTGGACTTACCTGGGATGGGCCCCCAATCCTTAGGTGTCCTCCAGATGTGGGTGTGTGTGGGTGGAAGTGTCCCTGGGGGCAGGGAAGGGCACCTGTGGGCTGATTGCATGGTCTCTGACCATGGAAAAGGCCCACAGGTCCCCTAACGCCTGCCCTGACCCAGGCATTAAATAATAGTGCTAAGCAGGCATAGAGCCATTATTTAAGGCCCTCCTCCACCTGTGCATGATTTTTGCACAGGAGGATAAATAAGGTGCTAGGGCCTTTGAGTCATTTTTTGCCCGGGAACACCTACCTTGCATCTCATTGACGGAAGGTAGTTTTCCGCAGGCAAAAAATTACTTTAACTCCAATATTTTGGCGTTAGACATGTCTAGCGTCAAAATATAAATATAGAGTTAAGTTTTTGCCGGATTTGCGGAAAAAAAATGACGCAAATCCAGCGCAAACACAGTATAAATATGCCCCTAAATGTTATAATACATCCAACAACTTGCCAAGGTTGAATTTATTATGACTAACACAGAGAAAGAGTTTTAGAACTCTATCTGACAGTTACTAACTTCAGCCCTTTCCTCATTGGTCAGCCTCTGGCAGCCTGAGCCAAGCTCCCTTCATAAGGTGTAAATTGGCCTGGGCTGAAAGAAAGGACGCAGCTGGTGGGAGGAGAACTGCCCAGCAGATGGCAGAGCAGGGTGGGGGGAGAGTAGCCAAACTGTTCTTCAAAGGAGGACCTCCCCCATTTCCTGCTCCCCCAGACAACTAGGAGCCCCAATGATTAAATTAAGAGAGGGGCTGGAAAGGGGTGTGTTAGGGAAACTTAGCCACACCAGTGGGTGGACTCAGCCAGATCTAGCCTCTAAGGAGAAATTTTCTCCATCCTGGAATTTTAAAGAATGTTGCTTTCTGGGATTGATTTCTGCCACACTTCACAGGAAGTAGTCATCCCAGAGGGTGGTGGCCTGCACCCAATTGGGCATGGGCACCCCCTGCTTCTAATTCCCAGGAGCAATGATAAATATGGCAGAGCTGCTCTACAATTCAGATCCCCTCTGGCAGAAGATACTGGAGAAGAAGGACTGCCCTGGTGGACGCCGGGCCTGCACCTGGAGAGCTGCGCTCACAAAGACTGCACCAGCTGCACACTTTGGGCTTGACAAGAAAAGGAGTTTGCCTTACTTCTGCAACTCCAGGAGTGGATGTCCTGTAAGCTACAGGTATAAAGGCACTAACCAGAGTCCCATGGATCAAATCTGGCAAGAATAGCCCAGCGGACCAGTGCCCAGTGGCCATTTGTGGATTTTGACCAGGTGCATTCTGGAAACTGTAGTCTCAACTTCCAAGGAGCAACTCAGAGCTTCTGGAACCTTGGATCCAGTTTGTGGACACTTCAAGGACCCACAAAGTACTTCTGAAAGGCGATCCAAAAGTTTGGAGCAACTTTGGAAAAAGCTCCATAGGATGACCAACTCTTCAATGAGAGTCAAGCTGGAAACATTGAACCGTGACCCGGCCTGAATTTCTGGATCATTCCTCCGATAAAAAAATCTCAAAAACCTACATTCTACTTGTAAAAACATTAAGCATTCAAAAAACTATTGGATTCCACCTGTAGGGTGTAGCGGGAAAATTACAGGGGGACAAGGTCAGCGGTATACACTTGCGCAGAGCCATGCACAGTCTTGGCAATAGTGCATTTCCAGTGGTCTGCAGTTTCAGTCCTTTCAGTTTGTCACATTTTGGGGATTTATAAGCCACCTGAAGGGTTAAAGGAAGCAAGTCCAATTGCAGCATGGTTTCCACGTTGGGAAATATGCAGCTTCAGTTAGCGGTGGCAACCCTGCCAAACATTTACTGACCAGGAAGGAGAGCTGAAACAATCTTGAGGTCCATTTGGGGCTCCCGAGAACATTGATACATTGAGGAACAGGAGCTGGCCACAGGTCTTTGCAACGCTTATCTCACATGGCCTGCACAGTTCTGCCTCTGGTCAGCACTTCGTCTTCCAGTCAGAGTGACTATGCTCTCCCTTAGTCAGTATCATTCTGCACAAAGACCTTCAGCATACTTCTCAGGAGCAAAGGCAGACATGTCTTCTATAGGACAGAGCCTCAGTTCTTCCAGCAGAAATATTGGACACCACGTAATGCTCCTCTTCTGGCTGGGTACTCGGCTGCCAGAGGTAACAGGCTGGATCACAGACTTTTCTCCCACTCCCCTCATGGGGTGTCATCTGGACACCAGTCACTGAGAAGTTTTGGAACACCGACTTTGGGTTTCAGCTCCATTTCTGTACTATGTTTCATGATAGAGTTTGTGGATTCTACAGGCGCAATTCTGGTATTGGTTTCAGGAGGTTGTACACCTTTTGCTTATTCCTTCCAGACAGGCCAGCCTTTGAGTATCAACGGGAAAGAGGGAGAAGCTGCAAGTCTGTGTCCCAGTGAACCCCAAAATACAGGCCCAAAAAATGGAGAAATCCTCATACTCTATGCCTAGCAACCTGATTTGGGTAACACCTCAAGGAGAAAAAAAGAGCGTCACGTGGGCAAAGATTATCACTCTTTATTTCAGAGGCAGTGGCTGTCTCCTGTCCTACCACACCCAGTAATCTATCCTATTACCAAGGCTTCAGGAATGTATTGGAGAAGCCCGACAATATGCAATGCTCTTCTGGTAGACCACATTCATACTCCATTTTGTACAAAATCCCGCGAGAAGAAATAAAAAAGAATTCCACTGTGTCCATGGACACATATATCATGTAACATCCACATGCACCTGAATGCTACCAAGCAACCAGTTGCAGCGGATTGGCACACCAAGTGACTGAGAAAGGGAGGCCAGTAGGCACTCTCCATGGGCAGTTACCGGTAAGAAGGATGTACCGACCTAATAGCACATAGTTTCAGTCTGCTAGAGCCCAGTGAGCTGGCAGTAGGCACAGACAATTAAGAAGGGTTCGCATGGTGTGGCTCTGGCGACCACAGAGCCCTGCTCTGAGTTACAACAACGATACATTAGACCTTCAAGGTACGTACATACATGTTGTGTGCACTGACATAAAAGAAATGCTTATCTCCTTTTAGTCCAGCGCATCACCCAGTTAAACAGACTTTCTCAAGTTTCTTCTGACCGTTTAGCCCAGCCGAAAGATATCGCCATTCCCAATGGATACAATGCTAAGATGCCAAATCCTCTTAGCAATATGCAGTGTTTAATTGCATTATTTGTAGCTTTACACATACCTACTGCTTGTTATTTGCATCTGACGTGCCTATTTCCACATTTCTTTCTTCGGTTTACCTCCCATAATGTCTGCAACCTTGTAAGCAATCTGGGGCAAACATTTCACTTGTTGCACGTTACAGCAATGTCATAAAAGCACATCACAAACCTCTGCATTCTCCAGGAATCCAGCCACTACTGCAGCCAAGAATCACCACCAATCGCACAATCGTCATATACTGCATCGGTATGTAGGGGGCACATAGCCAAGAAGATGATGAAGCTCGAACAAGTATGAATTCAAACACACAGACCCCAGAACTGTTGCTACTCCACTGGCTCCTGATTAAACCATTCAAGGTCTTCTGCCTTTCCGCAAGGCTATATAGAAGCAGGCATCACTCTACTTCACTTGGTGGTACAATGCCAATCTGCCAGGCCCCACAAGTCGGTTACCCAAAAGTAATCCTTCATCCACCTGTGAGGTACACATATTTTGGGCACAGAACATATACAAGGCTCCCTCCTATCGAACTTCCTATCCCTTCATATACAATTTTTATTGTGATTTCCTGGGAAGGCCTGAACTTTTGTCTCTCCCATCAAGCTTAAAACTTGTATCACAACATATAGCTCACCAGTCTGCACTTACTGCCTTACTTCTCAACAGGATCTCCCTTCTGCTGAATCATTCGTCTGACTTCATGTGCACCATATAAAAATACATATATAGTACAATAAAGATAGAATAATATAACATTTCTTATCTGATGAGAACTGTCTTTCGTTTCAGGTTCCATCGTGTTTTAATATAACCTGTCTTCGTTCTGTCCCTCACTTCAGCTCATGAAAGCCCTGAAGATGACGGCGAAAACCTCCCAGCCAGTCCTGAGCTCCCAACAAATCCAGGCCATCTTCTTCCAGGTGCCAGAACTTCTGCAACTGCACCAGTGGTTCTACCACTGCCTGAGGCAGCGACTGGAGCAGGTCGAGAACCAGCAGCCAGCGGTGGGAGACCTCTTCCAGAATCTGGTTAGTAGGATGCGAGAGCACGGGGGATCAGGACAGAAGGGACAGAGTGGGGACAGCGTGGGGACAGCAGCCAGTGATAAAAGACTACTTCCGGAACCTGGTTTTGAGAATACAAGAGTAGGTAACTGTAGATGGAGAATGTGGGCAGGTACAGTATATAGAGGCCAGAAGCAAAAGAACTCTACCAGAACGTGTTATATGAGATATCAGAGTGGGGAGCAGACGCCGAAGAACAGAATTGGGAATGCAGTCAGTGGTGGGAGACTGCTTCATGACTCTAGTATGTCTGATGGGAAAAAAAGGAAGGGGCTCGAAGGAATGGAGTGGGGGTGGCAGGCAGCAGTGGGAAACCTATCCAGAACTAGATATGTGTGCTAGGAGAGCAGAGAACTGAAGATGAAAATAGGGTGAAGATTTAACTAGAAAAGGAGACCTCTTTCAGAATCTGATAAGTGGGAGGGAAATGAAGGCTAGGGAAAAGGCGACAGCAGGGAGTGATCAGCTGAATGTAGAGCCATTGGTGTAGGGACCCCCACCCCCACTTTAGCACCTTAAGCGGGGCTGTCCCGGGGCCCCATGGGCTGATGAACTGGTTCCAAATAAACATTAATTAGTTGTATATGGCCTTTTCTGTTTGCAAGGCGCTTATAAAAATACTGGCAATCCCATGGCAGCTGGATGTGATGGGTACTCTGATATGCACAGAAAAGGGATTAAAGAATAATAAACGGTGAAATCAGAGGAAGCACTGGGTGAGGGACAAACAGGAAACGTGAGCATGAGAGGGAAATGTTAGAAAAAAATAAGGATAAGAGACAAAATGGATATGTAGATAGAAGAAAAGAAGGATTAAAGGACAGAAAAATGAAAGTATATAATGAAAAAAGGTAAAAAAGTAGGGGGGAGGGTGAAAGTAAGGATTAAAGAATGAATGGTTGAAAGGGCGGAAGAGGGAATGGAACAGTAAAACTGTTGATAGGTTTATAAGAGTGAGTTAATGGAAAGATGAGGAAAGGACACCTAAGGAAAAGTGAAAAGTAAAACAAAAGATCAGTGAAAGGATGGCTAGATGGCTACATGGACATATTGATGGATGCATGATAGGATATATATTGTTGGATACATAAAAGGATGTATATATGAAAGGATTTATACATGGAAAACCAAAACGTGAAGGTCAAAGGTAACTGTCCAAAGGAGGGTCACAGTAGCTTGCCTCATGCCCTTGGTGTGATTAGAGGTATGGTTCAAGTGGGGCATTTTAATGTTCTCACTACTCACTTGTGTAGACCCCTTCTGTAGAACTTGGTAAGTAAGAGAAAGGATAAGCAAATACAGAAGAGGGAGAGTCCGTAACTGATATTGTGGTCCTTCCCCAAAGCCCAATACATGACTTGGAGGATGGAAGGTAAATCAGGTGGCAGAGTCACAGGCTGATAGTAAGACGGGGCTTAGTATGTGAGAGAAAAGATGGGTCAGAAGTAAGGGTTCTACCTGCAGTAACTGCACATTAGCAGTAGGAGGATTAGTGAATAGGAAGAGAGGGGAGCAGCCTATGACAGAAGACTGATTCCAAAAACCTAGCTCATGGTTAATGTAACCAGATAGGTCCATGTCACCAATGAAACAGTTCTTCAGTCATGGATATCAACCTATTGCATTCTGGGAGTTGTAGTCATGGTTCACGTCTGTTAAACTGAGTAAATTGGCACCTGAAAACAATGCTTTGTAAAAGAAACCCTTTGACACATGGAGTCATGTGGTAACAGAGCACAGGACTGATACAAGCAGAGTGTTCAGAAAAGCTTCAGGTGGAGCAGTGAGCGTGCTAGAATTCGATGGCGGGAGATCTCGGACCCTTAGATCTCTGCATAACGCTGCTGAAGAGAAGGCTCAGGCGTGGACAGACTCAGAGCCTCTGTTCAAGAGAGGTCACAAGCAGGTTTTTTAGTGCACAGACCTCCGCCTTTCATTTAATCTCAAATCACTTCATACAGATTAGCTGCAGAAGAAAAGTTATGCTGTTCTGGCATCCTAGAAGATATTTCCTGGCTGCTTTATGCAGCCAGGCCTTTGGAGCTTAGTGACAGAAAATAACATAGTTCATCACCTCTCTCACTTGCATGTGAAGAAGAAATATCATCCCCTAGACATGAATAATCCCCCTCTCTAGCAACACGTTCTAATAGTGATGGAGGTCTCCACACATTCTGTGGCTCCTGGATGGTTTGGAGACCATATCTGCACATCCAGATTGCTGGAACAAGTCACTGGCCCTCCTGGAACATGAGATGGGGCAGAGAATTTCTTTGAACAAAAGTGCTACAGATCATCGATCTTGTTAACCTAAATGAAACAATAATGTGTCTATAAAAAGAGCTATTTGTCCCAAGTCAATTCAAAGCTGTGCATACAATGGGCTTTAGAGAGCAATTAACTTTGGCTTGCAGACAAAGGTGCTCAATGGCCAATTGAGTCCAACTGCCCCAGCATTTACTGATGCCCCTATAGCTGTGCTGCTTTGCACACCAATTTGGATGTGCATCATCTATGTTAAGGTTGCCGAGAAAGTGTAGGGAAGCATTCACAATCTATCATTTACTTTACTGGCTCTGTCACAGACAGCCGGCTTCACCTGGAACGTTGGACTCCTAGCCCTATCCGTGCATCAACAAAGATCTCCTCCGTTTTCAAGGGGTCCTCAAAAGAGCTACAGAATTCCCATGTCTACCCTTTGGATTGAGAAAACATAAAGAGAGACAAAACTCACAAGAGAGTCGCAAGGTAGGAACATCAAAGCAACACATTAAACAAATACTCAACACACTCACAGCAAAAGCAAGTGACCAAGCTATCATCACAACCTTTTCTACAAGCTGGGAAATATCTGGAGAGTAGCATGAAGTGAGGAAGAACAAGTGAATATCAGGAAATATATTTTTCCAGCTTTGATCCGTGCCAGAGAAAACTGCGGACTTGAAGGAGATGCCAGGAAGCAATGGCAACTGGATGAGACCTCTTTCAAAGTGGTTTGTAAGATGGCTGAGAAAGGAAAGATGTCATTTTCTCATTTCTGGTACACCATGACACATGAGCTCACGAATGACTGAAGACACATCTGGAAAAGTGGAGTACCTGCAGCCTGGTGCGGACCTTCTCTCTTTTCCTCCACCTTATTTCCTTCTCCCCCTCTTGGTTTTTCTTTACCCACTGTGTCTATCACCTCTCATCAGTCCATCTTACGTTTCTCTACAGGTGACCCAGCTGGGTGTATACCGCTCCTATATTGGTAACCATCACCTTGCTCAGCAGACAGTGAAGAAGTGCTCCAGCACAGATGGGCGCTTCCAGAAAGTGGCTGAGGTAGGTACATTACCAAAGACCATGCCCCCACCTGCCCTGTGAATGTGAAGACTCAAACTCTGTATTAAGAGTCCTTGTTGGTAGGCCCCTCTGAGTAAAGGAACTGTTGTCTCATTTTTTTAAAGTGATGATTAAAGAATAATTTATTGCTGGAGTAGCTCCCACATCTAAGAAAAGATTATTTATTTTGTGTAGAAAACTGATCTGTTGGGTGATAAATACTTTGTTGCTCCAGAATTAGTGGGTGAAGATGTTTGCATTCACACGGATTCTTGGATTATGCGTATTCTATTAAAATAGACTCTTATATACTCTTTATTTGACATACTGAAAAGGAGCTTAGGGAAGGAGCTGTCCTTGAACTATATCTGTTCTGATCTGTAGGTCATGAGTTTGAATCTGAAAAAAAGATCCTTCGGCCTTCCACTCTTCAGAGGTTAGAAATGTTCAATCAGTTTAGGCAGTTGTGCAGAGCTAAAAAATAGGTGCAGCATCTGGAGCACTAGTCAAAAACAAATTGCTTTACCCATCTGGATCCAAATGCGTTAATGGTTACTTAAAAACATACACATTCAGAAGGGACTATTCAAAACGTGATTCTAATGATGTTGTCTTGCATGGAAGCACAATAACATCTCTGTACTATCTAGTTAATAGTGTTCTCCATCAGGATTTAAAAGATGAGACATAGTTAAGAGATATATACAATCTTTCAGATTCTTCCAAATTGTGAGTGCACAATAGCCACATTGCCTTTGGTAAAAATTTGAAGTAGTTTGAAGTATAAGAGCATGAAAAAAAACTTTGAGGTAGACTTAAGGTATGGGACGGGGATACGCTTAGAACTAAGGCCCATATTTATACTTTTTTAGCGCCGCATTTGCGTAGTTTTTTGACGCAAATTTGGCGCAAACTTACAAAATGCAATTGTATTTTGTAAGTTTGCGCCGATTTTGCGTCAAAAAACGACGCAAAGGCGGCGCTAAAAAAGTATAAATATGGGCCTAAGTGTTAGATGACAGCTTACAGATACTATTAGAGTCAGGTTAGTATCAGGGTCAATTTTAAGGTTAGGGTAAGGGTTATATTTAAATGTGAATGTATATCTTTATTTCAGACATATTTTAAAAATATGGTTATTGTAATGTATATTATGTGTTCTACTGTATGTTGAAATTTTGTTTTTAGCTTTAGATTTTGTGAAAAATATATTTATTTTTTTAACAACTTTTATTGACAACTCCCTATTTATTTGCTGTTTTGAGAACATTGCAATATAAGCAGTCATTGACATCCACTGTTAAACAGGATATAGTAGTGAAAAAGATTGAATCTTTCTTTCTGCTTAGTTTAAAATATATTTAAATATATAGCTTATTGTGTCCTGATGCAGATGAACTGAAGTATACAAAATGTGATGGATGGAATGCTTGAATTGAATAGATGATCCTACGGGTTCAAACGGCTATCAATTTCCTGTCATACTTGTCTTACACAGGCAATAAAGCTGCCAGTCTCTTCAAAAGATGCAAAGTCCATCTACACACTCGAAGGTAAGCGTCTATTCAGGCCTTTCCACAGTCAGCCCAGAATTTTGGATCTCGCTAAGCAATCACTCCTTTGTTGGTCCGTACATGGAATTAGTCAAACATTTTGGCACTTTAAGTCCCTTTACACTTTAGGAGGGGAAGCCCAAAAGGGTTTTGTCTCCATGCTGATGGGTGGTTGTTTGAAAGATAATGGGTGTTTTTACTCTGACATAATGTTAGATGGGCATTTTCAGCTATGAGTTTGAGCACCACGAATTTGAATATTATGCTGAATATTGAGGGCTTGAGGATGCTTCTACATATTTGAAGACAGAACACCTTTGGGCTTTGATGCCTCTAGCAAATGAGGCTTGTTGTCATTGGTATATTGTTAGGTGTCGAATAATATGATGTTTTTTATATTGGAAGGCTCTTGTCTGTTTTGGGGCTTGCATGCTGCGTGCTCCTTATGAAGGTACAGTAGCATAGGGTTTCTATTGAATAACACTAGTGCCTTTGAAGCAATGCTTTATTTGGACAGATGCTTCTAATGGTAGAATACTGGTACTCTCCCGTTAGAGACATCTGTCCAATTCAAACGCTACTTTGAAGGATTGAAGGTCCTTGTTACTTTCCAACATTGAATGATTGTAGCTTGAGGACTTGTGTATCTTTGGCTGGTCTAGTGCCTCAAGTCTTACACTTGGGGTCTGTTGGACTTGTATTTAATGCTTCTAGCTTGTTTAATACTTGGTAGATTGCTTGTCTACACGCACGGGCAGTGAGTGGGAAGCACATAATGCTTTAGGACCATATTATGCTTCAGTTTAATTATGCAGCCTCCAGAGACACAAAACGGGACTTTCTATTAAAGTACAATTATTTAGTCCATTCTGTGAGAAATAAGTATTCTTATAGTTAACAAGATGGCTCAGGGAAGGGGGTGCCCTTGAACTACAGATCAGAACAGATGTAGTTTATGAGTTTGAATCTAGAAAAACTATCCTTCAGCCTTCCATCCTTCAAAGGTTGGAAAATGTCAGTTAATTTTAGCAGTTCAGATAGAGCTTAAAAATAGGTGCGGCATTTGGAGCACTAGACAAAAACAAATTGTTTTGACCATCTGGATTCCATTGCTTTATGGGTACTTAAAAACATACACATTCAGAAGGTACTATTCAAATGTGATTCTAATGATGTTGTCTTGCATGGAAGACCTCTGTACTATCGATTTAATAGTGTTCTCTATGTACCTGGTTGGAATTGGTTGTGCAAAATATATTTATTCAACGTTTTACTGATAGTAAATAATTCCTATGTGTACACATTTCTTGTAATTTATGACAGGAAAAATTTCCAATTAGTTATCTTCTGGAGTGTAGTCTTTAGGGTATTTGAAGCTCAAGTTGTGAGGTTTCTGGAAGCACTCCTTTCCAATAAAAAACATATCAAGATTGAAAAGAGGAGACCTAATTAAGAGATAAAAAATCTTTCGGATTCTTCTAAATTGTGAGTGCTCATTTACATTGCCATTTGGTAAAAATTCGAAACAGTTTGAAATATAAAAGCATGAAAATAAACTTTAAAAAAAATTTAGGTGTGAAAGAAAAAGTTTGAAAAAGTATACCTTTCAATTCGAAAGTGTAAAGTATACCTTTCATTTTAAAAGTGATTTGCAAGTTAAGGTTCAAGGTAGGGACCTGGATCAGGGTTGGATTGACAGTAAGGGCTTGGTTTAGTGCACGGTCATGTTTAGATTCAGGGTTTGTGTTTGAGGTAGGCTTAGGGTATGGGGGGGATAGGATTAGAACTAAGGCCCTGATGTAAGAGGGCCTAGCTCCACTTTACACTCGCCTTAGCATAATTTTTTTTACACTAAAGTGGCCTTTTCCCCGCTCCATATTTACCAAGTGGCACAATGCATGAATTGTGGCACTTTGTAACCCTTTGCACTACATTATGCCTGCGCCAAGCATAATGTATGCAAAAGGGGCGTTCCCCTGTTCAGGGGGGCAAAAAAATGGCGCAAAGGAATCTAAGAGAATTCTTTGCATCATTTTTTTCAGCACTTTCAATGCCTGCTCAGAGCATGTGTTAAAAGTGGGCACACTATTGTTTACAATGGGCCCCTATGTACTGTTCATGGCTAGTGCCAAAATTATGGCGCTAACCCTTAACAGTACATCAATAACATCAGGAAATCTGACACTATTTCCCCCTACTCTGTGCCATGGTGCACAGTATTTTATATACAGTGCACACATGGTGGCCGTAGGGGGAGCGCAAGGGGCCGCAAGAAAAGTGGTGCTACATGTAATGTAGCACCACTTTTCATAAATCTGGCCCTAAGTGTTAGATGACAGGTTACAGATACTGTTAGGGTCAGGTTAGTGTCAGGGTCAGTTTTAAGGTTACGGTAAGGGTTATATCTCAATGTGAATGCATTTGTTTATTTCAGACATATGTATTGAAAATATAGTTATTTTAATGTCAATTATGTGTTCTACTGCATGTTGATGATGATGATGATGATGAAATTTGATTATTAGTTAATTAAAACCATAAAAATAAGTTCCTTCCACATAAAATTTAACAAATAATATTAGTGCAACAAGAGATTTATAGTACAGTAAAAGTCGTGAAATAGAATTGATATGATACATCCTATAGATTTGGGTTACCCCTACTTGAATCCAAATGTCAGTACAAGACTTTGTTTCAGCACTGGCTGAGTACTCTGTGATACGATATTGGTGCGGTAAAACATTTGTAGTACAGTAAAAGTCGTAAGAAGAAAATGGCATGATACATTCTACAGGTTTGGTTTGCCCCTACATGGATCCGATTTTTTGGTACCAGCATTTGTTACAGCGCTGGCTGAGCACTCTGCAATGCTGCCTAAGAACCTTCGATTCTTTAAGGTGTTCATACTGAGTTAAAGGATTTTGTTGCGATTTTCGCCCTCCCTGTGACTGAGTTGTTTCAGGGGACAGAAGTTTTGAATGAAAAAATTGCCAAAAATTGGACCAGCCTAATATTCAATATGGTATTTCGTGGGTTAAAAGCTTCGATTAATGCTTGTCTACAGGATCTGATCCTTAAACCATTTTATTCTTTTGTCAGTAAAAGTCTTCTTTCAGCAACCAAAGCTGGGCAGATGCAGCATTCCTTGGAGCCTACTCGCTGCTCTTTCTTCCATTTTGGCATGAGGTATAGCGTTGGAACTTCACCCAGCCTGATTCTTAGAAAGCGTTGCTTGATTTTCTGTGAGTAGGGGCCAGCCATAATTGGTGATTCTTTGAACGTTTTATAAGAGTTAAGGATCAACCAACTATGCGCCCTTTTAGCCAGAGCTTCCCTATATTTTAGCCAGCTCTGCAATTTACTTGATTTATTCACTGCTTTGTTGAAAGCTGGGATGGGGAGCGACTGGTCCCATACCTCATCTAAGTTCAAAAGACTTTTACTCTTTTCTAGATACCTTAAGTAATTGCAGTTCCCTCTTTCTGAGATAATTTCCTGCCAGACTAGATTAGCTAAAGACCCTTTTGGGGCATGACTCAGTTTATAACAGCATTTGGTATATGCCGCCGGACGGGCTAGCGACTGCTTGACCAGCATAAATTTCAGTCTGACCTGGGCTTGCGAGGCACGCCCAGGTAGCCGAAAAACATGCTTGTATGTCTTTATCAGTAGCTTATCCAGGAGATCTATTTCCATCCTCCTCATTATTTCGGTCCAATAGGTGAGGGTTGGAAGTAATTTTGGCTGTTAATGGGTTCAGAGCATGATCACAGATTGAGTTTGATAGCTTGCAAAAAGCTTTGCTAAGTGCCTGCGTCTTATTTGTTATTGCTTCTTTTTGTAGCACATAGTTACATCTGGCATTGACCATGACTCCTAGGTATCTGTATGAACTTAGTTCCTCTAGGGTCTTCCCAGTCAAGTACCATTTACGTTGGCTAGTGGGTCTGTGATTTAAAGTAATCATTTTAGATTTATTATGGTTGATTTCTAATTCGTTTGCTCCTGTAAATTCTTCTAATTTGTTTAGCAGTTTTTGCATGCCTATCCTGGTGTTACTAATTAGTAATAGATCATCTGCAAATAAAATATTAGATAGTTGTTGACCACCTAGGGAGGAAGAATGAAATGAGTAATCGGTTAACTTGGCGGGGAGATTTGCTATGTACAGGTTAAAGAGTGTTGAGGCCAATACACAGCCTTGTTTAACCCCGACTGTTGTTTTAAATGCCCTAGATAGGTGAGAGCCTCCCCCCATTTTGACCTTCACCCGGGTATCGGAGTAGATCATTGTGATGGCATTTAAAATAGTGTGCGGTAACCCCCAGAGTTGTAGTTTGGCCCACAATTTGCTAGGGGAAACACAATCAAAAGCAGCTTTAAAATCAACAAAGCACAAATAGGTAGGAGTCCCTGTTGCTTTTGCTCTGTTGGTGATCAGTCCCAGTGCCATAAGGTTTGTCAAGGTTCCTTGGTGCTTGGTGAAGCCAGTTTGGTTTAGGGGTAAAATGTTTTTATCTGTGATCCAGGCTTCTAGGTATTTTAGCACACAGGATGAGAAATACTTGAGGTCAACATCTAAGAGAGCTATTAGTCTGTAATTGGTTGGGGAGGCCGCGTCCCCACTCTTAAATATGGGGTGGATTATAGAGCCTCTCCAGGTTGCCAGGACAGTGCCTGTTGTAAGCACATAATTGAACATTGCAGCCAGGAAATTAGCCCATCTTTCTGTTTAAATAATGCTTGCGGTAAACCGTTAGGGCCAGTTTGTGACTTTTGATAGTTCTCATGCTGTAAATTTCAAAACTTCAGGAACATTGGGATCCCGATTATTAATGTGCCCTGAATTTGTGGGCCTTCTTCGATGGTCAAATCTTTTAGGTGGGACTTTAAGTGGGATACCCATGCTTCCTCTGTTATGTTTGCATTATTAGCTGCTTTTGAACCCTTGTCCATTGTATTAATGATTTCCCAAAACCTTTTGGAGTCAGATGTTTTGGAAGCAAAATGTAGTTTGGCCCAAAAGGCCTCCTGCTGGTGTTTTTGAGGGTCCATAGCTCCCTTTTAAACAGTTTCCTTTGCTTTCGCAATGTGGCCAGTATTGATCTATTGTCTGGGGATTTACGAAGTTGCCTTAGTAGTTTACCTCTGGCTGCTTTCCTTCTGCGCACTGGCTGTGGTAAATGTAAACATTGGCGATGTTTCAATTGTACTCCCTTTCTTGTGTTGCCTAAAGAGACTTTGTTTATAAGATTGGAGGCAAAGTTCTCCCAGACCGTTGTCAATTTTGCCCTGCTTGCGGCCATTGATTCCAGCTTTCGTAGAGCCTCTTCTGCTTGGCTTTCAATAGTGTCGGAGGACCATATGAGTCGTTTTAAGTTTTAGGTGCCCATCACCCCATTTAAGGATACCGCTTCCTCTGGCTTATGGGGTGATGAGCAAATCCCAAATACCTGCGGCTTGTGATTGCTTTCCGCACGGTTCATAATGCTGAAGGCATTTACTAACGTATACAGAGCAGGGGACACCAATGTGTAGTCTAGGTGGGAGACCGTTTTCCCGGAGGATCTTGTCCATGCCGGGGGAATGTCGGGCGACTTCCACCCACTTAGCACAAAGAGGCCTACTGATTCACAAGTGTGTATAAAACTCTCCCCTAACTTGTCTTTCTTGAGTTTCTTTGGGAGAGTTTGGCTGGGTACCCTTGCCACTGTTTGGAGGTGATCCTCACCGGGGTTGTGGAATAGGTAGAGGTTGAAATCACCCGAGATTAGCCAATATGCAGATTTTACTGTGCTTTTTATCTTTATCAGTTTATTTAATAAGTTGTTTGCTCATTTTTTTTTTTTTGGATTAATGTATAAATTGGCTAAGATCAATGGTTCCTGTATATTCTTTCCCCATTCATCCAGCCTGAGTAGCCGAAAGGGTAGATCTTCCTCCTTGTGCTCTGAGATTTTTACTAAGATACTCATGCTAACATATATTGCTAAGCCTCCCTTGACCTACCGGGCCCATTGGGTTTTGTGGCTGGACTGAGATATTCCGTTAATCCAATTATCGGTATTGATTCCATTGCCCAGGATTCCTGTAGAAGTAAAATATCAAATGAACTAAAAAAATTAGTTACTGCAGGGTTCTCCAACTTTGCCCGTAGGCCACCTACATTCCATGAACAAATGGTTAATACGCCCTGTGCGGGTTGATCTTTAGCTATTCAGCTGTTGCCCATCGGTCCTGGGGGTGATGCCGTTGCTGCCCATTCCCTTTCCGGATGGAGTTTCTGACCCAAAACCACTCTTTTCCTGCATGTTGAAATTTTGTTTTCGGCTTTAGATTTTGTGGCAAAAATATTTTTGGTTTTCAACCCAAAACTAGCACTTTGGATCAAGTCTTTCTGCTATACTGGAAGTATGTATTTCTTGCCAAACAAAATCTGTATGTTGCTTTAGTGGACCTTCGATCCACGTTCGATTTGGTTCTTAGAGAAAAATTGTGGGAGGCTCTAGATAAAGAGAGTATACTTAGGAATTTAATACATCTTATAGCGTGGTTACATAAAGGCACCTACGCTCAGGTGAGATGGGGTAATCGGGGTGAATTAACTGATCGTATTCATATACAGTATGGGGTTCGCCAAGGCTGCACCCTGGCACCAACATTATTCACTCTATATACAGATGAGGTGGTTTAAGCTTTATCTTCCTGCCAGAATGATGCTCCCACTTCTTGCGGCCGATTCACTTCTTATTTCCAAAACACTGATGAGTCTTTAGATCCTGGTTGACAGGTTTCTAGCTTTCTGTGTAGAGTGCAAGGTCTGGAATTGAATGTCAACAAAACCAAATTCATGGTATTTAGTCTTAGGGCAGCTAAGAGATGCACAATCTCAGTTGATGGAGTCTCGTTGAATAGGGTAGGCTCCATAGATTGTCTTGGTGTAAGGATATCGAATAATTTTAGTTGGGAGACCAGATTACCAAGAGTTCTTTTATCATACAACATAGGTCGGTACCATCATGCGTTTTTACAAGAGTACTAGCACGAGGACAGCATCTCCGGTTCTCAAGATTTATCAGACAAAAGAACAAAAATGCTGCCATCTATGATGCAGAGGTGTGGGGGTACTGGAAAGCTCAGAGAGTGTCTGCGAAAGAGAATAGTTTTGCTAGAGCACTACTTGCTTGCTCAGTTAGTATCCCTTTGGCTCCTATTTATTTTGACTTAGGTCTTAATCCAATTTCAGATATGATAGCATTAAAACCTTTGTTATATTGTGTAAGGCTCTGGACTACTCCAGAACTCAGTATTTACAGGGATTTGCTTTCTGATCTGCTAAAAAGCCTAATGTAGCTTCCAGGTCATGGCTTAAGCTTGTGTCCGATTGGTTTTGTGAAAAAGTGATTGGTGCAATGCTTGAACTAATCTCAGACACTGATAATTACACTGGGCAGCATCCCATTCCATTGTTATTTTGCACACCATGCCACCTCAGTCTGGACCCAGCTATATGCAAACCACTCTTGACCCTGCTCAAATGGGAACAGTCCAGCTTGAACTGCCAAACCAGATCCTCCCGGAACCGGAACACTGCCAACCCAGGTCTGGTCTCGCCACCGTTGTGGACACAGCAGCCAGGAATAGCTTGGTTCCAGTGACACAGTATGCACGGGTCCCACGTCTGGGCATACCCATCCCACTTAGGGCAGCATGCTAAAGTATACAAAAAGTGATGGATGGAATGCTTGAATTAATCTCAGCCACTGGTAATTACTCTGGGCTGCATCCCAATCCATCATTATTCTGCACATTATGCCACCTCATTTGAGATCCAGCTATATGCACATCAGTCTTGAACCTGCTCCAACAGAAACAGTCCAGCCTGAACTGTGGATTGGGATGTGGCCCGAGTAATTACCAGTGGCTGAGATTAATTCAAACATTTCATCCGTCACTTTTTGTGCACTTTTTGTATACTGGAGCAGATAAATGCACACGCACATCTTGCAAAGCAACCATTATTAATATTAACACCATCCAGGAAAAACCATCAGCTGTTTAGTGCCTGGATCCAATACAATCAACAGGTGGAAGGTCACAGATACGTTTTCCAAAGTATCATCAGCTGCACAACATTTCATGTACCACATTTTAGTATCTTGTCTGTTTGAGGTGGAAAACATTTGTTCTCAAAACCTCCAGGTGACATACAAGATGGTGGATTATATGGAAAATTTACAATTACACACAAATACCATTGCATTGTGAAAACCATAATGCTAGTGTGCCTATCTATAGCATAGAAGCTAGAGACACACTTGTTTTTGGATCTTGCAATAAATGGATATAATGTACCTGACCATTGATATTTTAGTGGGGGTTCCACCATTGGTAGTTCTAGCATGTTTGACATCTTTACATTTGGTGTTACTTAAAAGGTTTTGTACTATGGCTCAGTGAGTTTGGTATTTAATTTTCTTTCGTTTAATGTCCAGAAATAACCCTGATGACTATCTCATTTTAGGTTTCAATGCCAGATTTTCGATCCAAGAGCATGGCCATATGTCTATAAGTAACTTTGCCCAATCAATTATCTGGCTCAGGCAGTTTATTTTTCCTTTCAGAGCTTCTTCTGACACCAATTGATCGAGTAACCAGGAATACTTTGGCTCTTCATGTAAGTATTGCCGGACATGGTTTCCTTTGCATGTTGTTCCAAACTACACCTTCTTTGAGGTTAGTTATCCACACATGCCTGTCCTATTCTGCTCAGTCAAACGGCAGAGAGGGGTCTGTTTTTCAAACAACTAATTGTATGTGGAGAAAAATAGAGGTAATTGTGTCGCCACCCTGTTGAAGAGCGATAATTAAATTAATGACAATATGTCATAGAGTCCTAATTTTCTTAAGCTGCCTGTTCACTCACACAATGTCATTCTCCAGCAATGTGCCTCTCTCATGCCTTCTTTTCCTCGTTTTTTTGTTCTGCAGGACCTGTTGAGGTACACCCCGAAAGACCATCAGGATTATCCCCTGCTACAGGATGCACTCTGCACCTCCAACTATTTCCTCTCAGGGGTCAATGATGAGATTTCTCCTCATAAGAGCAGTGAAAGCTCAGCCATGTCTAAGGTTAGTCAGTGTGGATGATCGACACTGTATCTTAAATATCTTGTGTCAGATTCAAGGTGAATCTGTCTGTGTGTTGCACTTTCCCTCTGTCAGTCCTACTGTTTGCTGTCCATTCTTAAAATCTATCTGTATATCTGTACTCATGGTCTGTCAGTTCTAGTATGTGCATGTCTGTTTGCCACAGCAGGCCAATTTTCTATCTGTCCCCTATGTTATTTACATCCAAACAGTTTTAGGGCTGGAGGGAGTATAGTTGGGGGAGGTATGATGACACGGTCTGCTTATGTTTTATCTTTTCTCATATCATTTATGTTAGGTTACATCATGTCATATCACACCACGTACATTCTCTAGGCATATCTTAAGGCACAGGTATGAAACTGAGACACCCAATGAACTTGTTGAAACATATCACGTTGTGGAAGGAATTGTGCTGTTTCAGAGACAAACATTTGTGAGCCTAAGGTCAAAGTGAGACTTAAAAGGGAGAATTTAAAACTCCAGAATGGCTCCAGATTTGGTTGTCCACATTAAATGTCGGGAGCGATATTGTATAATTTGGCCATGCACACTGCTAGACAGCAGTCTTCTGCTTTGTATTTGGTAGTCCAGTGTGGTGAGATGTATTGCATACTTTCTAAGCACATAGGGCAGATTTACAAGAAAGTGGCACATCGGTTCAGATGCACCACTTTTCTTGCATCACCCTACCAGCACCTAATGACACCATGGTTGCACCATATTTATATTATGCTGCACCATGGCGGTCATTAGCACAATAGCATGAAAATTGTTGATGCTATTGTGGCGCTTTGCTGCACAAGCGTCCAAAATTTGGACACTAGTGCAGCAAAGCACAGGGAGGCCCATAAGTTAATATGGGGGCGTCATTGTAATGCCTGCCTTGAGCTGGCATTAAAATTCACAGGATAAATGGCGCAGTGAAATCTTGTAAATTTCACTACGCCACTTTTTCGAGCCTCACTGCGTGGCAACACCCCCTAGGATACTTTATGCGTGGTGCAGGCATAATGTGGTGCAAGGGGTTAAAAAGTGGCGCAATGCATGCTTCGTGCCACTTTGTAAATATGGAATGGGGGAATGGCCTACTTAGCACCACCTTAGTGTAAAAAAAATAACACTAAGGCGTTGCTAAGAGGCCAGAGTATGAAGAGCTTGCTTGGATGGGTCGGATGTATTTGGAAAAAAACTGCACAGAATGACTGGTTCATTCAGGTGGAAGTAAGTTGAAACTTTTAGAATAAACTGAGGATTTGTTCTTAATAATACGCAGGCATCAGTGAAATGAAAGAAAGGCTCTTGAGTAGTGAAGGCTTGTATCTCACTGACTCTTCTTGTAGAGGTGAGTGCTAATAATAATGCTACCTTCCAGGTGAGAAATTTTAAGTCTGCCTTATGAATTGGTTCAAATGGCGGTTTCACCAACTGTGAAAGTACTATGGTGAAATGCCATTCTGGTGGTGTGGCTCTTACTGAAGGGAAAGCCCTGAACAAACCCTACATGAATTGTTTGATGATCCTCTCCGAGCAAAGGGATGGAGAATTAAAAGATCGTCTATATCTTGATATAGCTTCAAGGTGAACCTTGATGGAAGCATGCACTAGCCCAGATCTTGCTAGATATAGGAGATACAGTAATATCTGTAACAGTTATGTTTTTAAAGGATATGAGGTAGTTTGTTGACACCATATACAGAACCTTTTCCATTTTAGCCTGTATATTTTGTACGTGTAGTCAGCGCTTGCTTTAGCCAGTATACCCTTGAAGTCCGGAGGAATATTTAGGTCCTTGCATTCATTGAATCCAGTAGCCATGTCTAGATGTTGGGTCCATATGGAGAATCTGGCCGCTGTCCCGGGTCAATAATGTTGAAATCAGAGTTAGGGGAATGGGTTTGCACTCCAACATCAAGAGAAGTTCCATATACCAGTGTTGCCTGGGCCATCAGAGGGCGATTAGGATCAGGTGACAATGCCTTTTTTATTTTCCTCAGAACCGTTGGTATGGGAGGGAAGGTGGAAAAAGCATAAGCATAAATCCCTGACCATCTCATCATTCCCCCATGACCCTGGGAGCAGGTATTGCTGGCATAAAGCTGGCATTTAATGATGATGTTCATCGCAAAGAGGTCCAATGCTTCCCTGCTGCAACCTGCACATATCTTGTTTGTCCAAGTTTGATTCAGCTCCCACTCGTGGCAGTTCTCTGTTGTCCTGCTAAGAGTGTCTGCTAGTGTGTTGTTGACTCCTGATACATGCTCCACCCTTAGTGATATATTGTGAACCGTGAGCCAATTACAAAGATCCAGAGCCTCCTGGGAGAGTGATAGAGATTGTGTTCCTCCTTGTTTGTTTATATAATGCATACTGGTTGTGTTGTCCGTACGGACCAGCACTGAGGAACCCTGTATCCTTGGAAGGAAAGCTTGAAGAGTGAGAAAGATGGCTTTTAATTCCAGGCTATTTATGTGTGATGGTCTTTGCTGTTGTGACCACTGCCCTTGAATTTATAAATCTTGTAGATGGCCATCCCATCCCTGGAGGGAAACGTCTGTTGTTATCACAAATTCGGGCACATGAGGAAGGAATGTGATGCCTTGAGATAAGTGAAAAGCCTGGGTCCACCACTCTAGGGCATTTGTCATGTTCAGAGTGATAGTTATCAGATTGTCAAATGATCCTTCTTTCTGTATCCATTGCTTCTGCAGTTCTTCCTGAAGTGGTCTGATTTTGAGTCTCGCAAGAGGCTCTAGATTTATAGCCTCTTGCGAGACATCATGCCTAGCATGGTCTTGTACGTACGTACTGAAACAGACTTTTCTCCTGAAAGCTTGATCGCTAACTGATTTAACTTGTGTTGCCTGTCCTGGAATAAAAGTGATTTGTTCTGCCTGGTGCCCAGAAGAGCCCCTAGGAACAGGATTTTCTGTTTTGGGGTGATATCTGATTTCTGCAAGTTGATTGTTATCCCCAATTTGAGGAATAGGTTGAGACAAGTTTCCTTTGACTTTCTTGCCTGTTTCGCTATTGGGGCTTTAAGGAGCCAGTCGTCAAAGTAGGGAAATACTTGATGACCCTGGTTCCTGAGAGCTGCAGCTACAAGAGTCAGGCATATTGTAAGTATGTGAGGTGCCTATTTTAGTCCAAAAGGGAGAACCTTGAATTGGTAATGGGTACCAGGCACCGTGAAGTGAAGGTATTTTCTGTGTTTGGGGTGGATGGGGATATGGAAGTATCCGTCTTCCAGATCGAGCAATGTCATAATATCTCAGCTGTTGAGGAGGTTCAGGATGTTGGAGAGAGGGACCATCCGAAGTGACTATTTGCGTAGAAATTTGTTCTGTTTTCTCAAGTCTCGGATGCGTCTCCATTTGCTTGATTTATTTTTTATGAGGAAGAATCTGAAATGGAAGCCTATGCCTCTTTGAGAAAAGGATACTCTCTTGATTGCTCCTTTTGCCAGCATGATGAGGGCTTCTTTTTGTTAATAAGTGAAGATGGTGGAGTACTCTCCTTGGGGGGTAATTTGGTGGTGTTTCTGTAAATTCCAGAGTATAGCCCTACTCTGTGAGTTCTAAGATCCATCAGTTCACTGTTTGTTTCCATTGATGTAAATGCTTGGAAATCTTCGCACCCACTGGATGTAGAGATGTAGTTGTGGCTGATACCCGATAGAGGTCATTGCTTGTGACCTGTGTCTCTAGACTGGGAGGGATGTTTTCTGCAGGGGCCCTGTTTAGTGTAGGCAGCTGTAGTTGGTTGCCGGTATTGCTGCTGGTAGGACAATCTATATTGTGATTGAAAAGGTTGATATTGTAGTCTTTGTTAGGCCTCTCTGTAAGATTAAAATCCTCTTCCACGGACTCCCCGAAAGGCAGCTTTCTTATAATAGAGAGTGCCCAAGGATCTTGCTGTATCCATGTCTGTTTTGATGGCTAAGAGGGCATCATCAATATGTTTTCCAAACAATGTCTCTCCATCATAAGCCATGATAAGGACCTTAGACTGTACCTCTGGTCTGTATGATGTTGACTTCAGCCATCTTCGGCATCTAAGTACTGCCACTCCAGCTAACAGTCGAAAGCCTGTTGTTGCTATATCCAGAATGCAATCAATTACCTTGGAGAAGGTGTGCTCACCTTCTTGCAGTATTTTAATTGCCTCAGGCTTTTTATCCTCTGGGATGAGGTCTACCAGATTTCTGATGTCCAACCACATCTGCTGGTCATAGCGGACCAAGATAGCTAGAGCATTAACAGCACGCACCACTGTCGCAGGCTTGATGGAAAATCTTTTGCCCATATTGTCTAATCATCTTCCGTTCCTGTCTGGTGGTGTGGAGATGGGGGTGGATGGATTTTGTAGATCGTCTTTGAGCCGCCTGAGTGATAATAGAGTCAGGTTTGGGATGACCCGTTAAGCATGCCGACGAATCATCAGGGGCTTTGTATTTCTTGTCTAGCCTGGGCGGCACCAGTACCACTGTTGCCAGGTTTTTCATAATTTTAATCCCCTTGTCCCAGATGTAATCTATTATGGGGATGGCCCTGACAGACTTCCTTGCTTGCTCCTTGATATCATAAATGAAGCAGACGGCTTGTTTGACTGAGGTTGGGAGGTGGAATCAGCTGGCTGCTCTATCCATTAGGCAATGGAACCACCTGTGTCCTCTGGCGGTAAATCCAATGGAAGTGGAGGTAGAGTTGAAGGCATGGGAATGAGATAATCATTCCACTCACTTTGCAGTTGAATATTCTCTTGGATTTCTCCGTCTTCTCTTGCCTCTTCTGAGGAAGATGGGTTGTCTCTTAGTGGTGCTGCCACGGTTGATCATGGTGTAATTCTAGGAGTTACTGGAGGAGATATAAGTGGAGGTGTAGATGGTGCAACAGGCTGAGATGGTGTATCTGATGCCCTGTCCGGAAACCTTCTTTTATAGTCTTACAACATTGTCTGCAGATCCTGCACCAGCAATGTGAGTATTTGTAGATTGTCCGCCCTTTGTTGGTAATAGCGTTCATATAGAGACTTGCGCTGAGGAACGTAATATTGTTGGTAGTGTGGGTGATCTTCCTCAGAAAGTTAACCTTCGTCATCAACCTGGCATTTAACCAGAAGCTCAGATGGAGTATGTGCAGTCCCTAACCGTCCTTCGTCATTTTTGGATTCCTCAAGCTCAAAGAGATGTGATGAAGGATAGGGAGAGACTTTACTAGGGGAAGTCACTTCCAGAGTAATTGTCTTTTTTGAGACTTTCAATATCACTGTTGACATCGTCGATGGCAGTTCAATTCTCACCAATGCTGTTATCGTTGGTGCTGCTGTTGACAGAGTCGTCGCTGACGGTGGCGCCTTAACAGGCAGTGGTAGTGCTAGTAGCATAGTCGTCGATGGTGGTGTCTTCTTCAATGGTACTGTCGCTAGGGCTGCCGATGGTGAACAAATTCTTGTTGACTGAATGGGAGCCAATGGCTGTCGTTGTTGTAGTGCCTGGCGATGATGGTCTTGTTGACGAAACAGTATTAGTTGTCGACAAGAGTATTGTCAACGGTGGTGTCGTTGACATAGATTTTTTGATAGAGATGGAGATGGAAGTTTCTCCAATTTTGTAAGAAGGATAAGCAGGCTGAGAGGAGGCTTTGTCCGAGAAGACATAGGCCCTCATTACAACCCTGGCGGTCGGTGGTAAAGCGTCCGTAAAACCGCCAACAGGCCGGCAGTAAAAACAAATGAGATTATGACCATTGCGGAAACCGCCAACATAGACAGCCACTTTAACACTCTGGCTATTGCTGGCACCACTGTGCCCGGTGATGTGGTGGCTGAGGTGCTGGGTTGGGACCTGGAAAGGCGGGCCCTAGGGGACGGACGGGGTGGGGGAGGTGTAGGAAAGAGATCAACATTTGATAGGAAAAGCTTTTTAGACACTGGGACGGGTAGATGGAGGGGGTTTGGGAGTGGAGGAAGAGGTAGTGGTTGTAGGAGGTGTTCATTTGCTGACTTTGGGTGAAGGTGCATGGGCTGGAGGCTGTCGTGAGGTGGATGGCTGTTGGGTGGGTGTGTGACTGCATTTGTGTACTTTGGGAGGAGGGCTCACAGACGCACTGGTAGAGGACACAGGGGATGTGTGAGTGGTAGTGGGGTGGTGAGTGCACGTGAGCGGTGTGTGGTGATGGGCGTGCTGGTGATGGAGGTAGTGGCTGAAGATGTAGTGCATGCAGGTGTGAGTGGAGACGTGACAGGGAGGGAGGAGGGAGACGTGGAGGAGGGGGACACAGTGGAGGCAGTGGATGTTGGTATGTGTGCATGGGTATGATGCTTGTGTGAGTGCCTGTGGGATGTGTGGTGCTTATGTTTGCCAGAGCCACCCTTGTGTGTTGATGTGTGTGCATGCTGGTCTGATGGTGTGCTAGGGATAGGCTGAGGTACTGGGGATTGGGTCTGGGTGGAGGAAGTTGGAGGGGGGAGGCTGGACACAGGGACAATGGCTGCCATCAGTGCAGAGGCCAGAGCCTGAAATTCTCGCTGTTGGGCTGCCTGGCCAGAATGAATGCCCTCCAGGTATGCATTTGTCTGTTGCAACTGCCTCTCTACACCCTGTATGGCATTCAGAATGGTAGACTGCCCAACACTGAGGGATCTCAGGAGGTCAATGGCCTCCTCACTGAGGGCAGCAGGGCTGACTGGGGCAGGGCCTGAGGTGCCTGGGGTGAAGGAGATGCCCACCCTCCTGGGTGAGCGGCCACGGGACACACGCTGAGGGGCGGCTGGGAGGGCGGTGCTGGTAGGGGGGACGGCGGCTGTACCTCTAGATGCAGTGGACACATAGGGGCCCGCCACCGCAAGGGAGCTCCCATCAGAGGAGGAGTCGGTGTCGCTGGTCTCTGCTCCTGTCCCCTTTGTGGAGCTCCCCTCGCCCTCCGTCCCACTGGTGACTTAAGACTCCGTTGTCTCGCCCTCCAGGGCCATGTGGGATGCAGCTCCCTCCTGCTCCGGTGGCACAACTCCTCCGCCTGATGATGTTAATGCACACAAGAACAGGGAGACCACAAAAATGGGGGGAGAAAGAAGAAAGACATGTTCAGTGCATGCAATACCGCTACCGTTGGCATACACTACAGACACAGCAGCCCTCTGCACTACACCATGCACTTAGAGTTCCCTAATTAATCACAGGGACATGGGGTACATGGCCTATGCCCGATTACTGCACACATGGAAGTCACAGGAGCCTGACTAGGTGTAGATGGCTCTTACCACTGGTGGGGTTGGGGTGCCACTTAGCCTGTCTCACAAAGGGTCCTTGCCTACAAAGCTCGCCCTAGCCTAGGGGAACCCACTGCCCAGCTCCCCCACCCAGACACCTCCAATGCGCGTAGAGTCAGATGGATGTGACGATACTCACCCCCTTGTGGCTGCTGTGATGCCCTCAAGCACCCATCCAACTCCAGATACATCACCGCCAGGATCCGGAACATCAGGGGGGTCATGATGCGACGGCCACTCCTCCCACGTTGGGAGGCCATCCCCAGCTAGGCCTCCGCTGTCTTCTTGCTCCAGCGGCGCATGTCCTCCCATCTTTTCCGGCAGTGGGTGCTCCGTCTGTGGTGGACCCCAAGGGTCCGGACGTCCTTTGCGATGGCACACCAAATATCCTTCTTCTGGTGGGCGCTGACCTAGCGAAATAGTACAGGTGAAAAGGAAAATCTTTAACCGTCGGGACCGTCACAGTCATTGTCCCACGTTCCCACCCTTACCCTGACGCACATACACTCACCGTCCGATCATGCAGGCCTCATCGCCCCTCCCCGTATCTTCCATCCACACCACTCCAAACAGGCATTGCCCATACAGCATGCTCACAGTGTACTCACCTGTTTGTCTGGAGGACCGTAGCTTAGCTTGTACTGGGGGAGGACCCCATCCACTAGTTTATCCAACTCCTCCAATGTGAAGGCAGGGGCCCTTTCCCCAGACACATGAGCCATCGTCGCTTCCAGACTGAGGTCACAGCAGCACTTGCAGTGTAGGTCCTCTCCTGTTGAAGATCAGGTATCAAGTGAGTGAACAGACAGAAAATAGCAGTCACGTCTGCGGCGGTGCATACCGTCACCGCCGGCGTACATCGTTATTAGCTCCTGGGACTCATAGGGCCCAATGTTAATCAATGCAGGATTGCGCCGCGATCTTCGACCGCCTACCGCAACGGTGTACAACGCCAGCGCAGTTACCTCATATCCCCTTGTCCCACATTACAGGTCAGGCAGCCGCCATTTCAGGGGGCATTACTTTTAAATGCGTCACACATATCTAGGCCTTGCATACACAGAGACAGGCACATAGCGGATTGACAAATGTGTGCAATAAAATTGTTTTTTTACTACCTCAGTGTTGGCTGACTCTGTGCTCGCTGTTCTCATCCACATGGCACGTCCGCTGGGGCAGGTGAGGAGATGGCGGCATCCTCCGGTATACAGACCGCTGGTGGACCTGTCGACAATGGAAGAGAGACATGTAATAGTCACCTACAGACTTGATTGTGCCACAATCCAGAAAATGTGTGCCCAGTTGGAGCCAGACCTGATGTCAGCTATCCGCCATCCCACAGGAATCCCCCCTCTCGTGCAGGTCCTGTCAGTACTCCATTTCCTGGCAAGTGGGTCTTTTCAAACAACAGTGGCCATAGCATCAGGGATGTCCCAGCCTATGTTCTCAAACGTGTTGTCCAGAGTGTTGTCTGCCCTGCTGAAACACATGCGCAGCTACATCGTGTTCCCTCAGGTGGAGGATTTGCCTACAGTGAAAGGTGACTTCTATGCCCTGAGATATATCCCCAACATCATAGGTGCCATTGATGGGACACATGTGGCCTTGGTCCCCCCGCAGGGGTGAACAGGTGTACAGAAACCGGAAGAGCTACCATTCAATTAATGTGCAGATGGTGTGTTTGGCCGACCAGTACATCTCCCATGTGAACGCCAAGTTTCCTGGCTCAGTGCATGACGCTTACATTCTGAGGAATAGCAGCATCCCTTATGTGATGGGGCAAGTCCAGAGGCACCGTGTGTGGCCAATAGGTGAGGACAAGTACCCTATACCCTGTGAATAGTTGTCTGGATCTGGGGTTGTCCCTAAGGGTTGGTATGTGTCTAACAGTTGTCCCTCGACATTTGCAGGTGGCTCTGGTTACCCAAACCTGTCATGGCTACTGACCCCAGTGAGAAATCCCAGGACAAGGGCAGAGGAACGCTACAATGAGGCACATGAGTGAACTAGGAGAGTGATAGAAAGGACCTTCGGCCTCCTGAAGGCCAGGTTCCGGTGCCTCCATATGACAGGTGTGCCAGATCATCGTGGCCTGCTGTATGCTGCACAACTTGGCTTTGCAACGACAGGTGCCTTTTCTGCAAAAGGATGGTCCAGAAGGAGGTCTTGTGGCAGCTGTAAGGCCTGTGGACAGTGAAGAAGAGGAGGCAGAAGAAGAGGATATCGACAACAGAAACAACGTGATCCAGCAATACTTCCAGTGAGACACAGGTAAGAAGACATCACTGTCTCCTACAGCTGATAAAATTGTTAAACCTACCTTATGTCTGTCACTTTCACCCAGTGTATGGACCCTGACCTGTCAGTTTGCCTTTCCATTTCACAGATGTGGGTCCCACTGTGTGACCTCTGCTATGTTACCTCATGGACTAGAGCTGTGTGACATAGGTATGTTGACAATACAATGAACATTGCTATTTTCCTCAGTTATTGTAAATACACATTTGTGAAAACACAGACTGACTCCAGATTGTTTTGTGATTCACAGGTGTTTATTTAAGTGCAAAATAGTGGAGGGGGTTGTAAAATGGTCAGGGGTGATGGTGGAGCAATGTTTATGGCAGAGTCCAGATATTTGTCTCACAGGTGCATTGTTCAAAGGGGCATAGGAAGTGGAGTTAGGGCAGTTTAAGGATGGACAGGGTGACAAAGTGGGACAGAAAGATGACATTCAGGGTGGTCTCATTTCTTGGCAGGGTCTTGGCATTGTTCTCTGTCTTTGTCCTGGATCTAAGGGACCGTTTGCGGGTTAGTTCTCCATCTGCAGGGGGTGGGGGGCTGGTGTCGTGGTCCTGTGGCGGTGCCTCCTGTCCACTAGCGCCGGCGGTTGTGGTGGGCAGTTCATCATCCAGACTAGTGTCAGGGGCCCCTTGTTGTGCCACAGTGTCCCTCCTGGTGTTCACAATGTCCTTCAGCACCCCTACAATGGTGACCAGGGTAGTGTTGATGGATTTGAGTTCCTCCCTGAACCCCAAATACTGTTCCTCCTGCAGCCGCTGGGTCTCCTGAAACTTGGCCAGTACCGTTGCCATCGTCTCCTGGGAATGATGGTACACTCCCATGGTGTTGGAGAGGGCCTCGTGGCGAGTGGGTTCCCTGGGCCTGTCCTCCCCCTGTCGCACAACAGACCTCCCAGTTCCCCAGTTGTCCTGTGCCTCTGTCCCCTGAACCGTGTGCCCACTGCCCCCAGGTCCCTGCTGTTCTTGGGTTGGTGGGTTTTCCTGGGTTCCCTGTAGTAGTGGACACACTGCTGCTTGACGTGTCCTGGGGACAGAGGTATGGGCCCGCTGGGTGGGTGCTGTGCTGGTGTTTCCTGAGGGGGGAGGCTCTGTGGTGGCTTGTGACTGTGTCAGGGGAACCGACTGTCCCGAGGTCCCAGATGGGCCAGGCTGGTCATCTAGATCCAGTTGGACAGTGCTGCTGTCATCACTGTGGGCCTCTTCTGTGGGGGGGTGGACATGTCTGGAACCTCCTGTCCGGTGACTTTGGGTAGGGGTCCTGCGGGGGTGTAAAGACATGATTATTGCGCCTGTGTGTGCCATCGTGTGCAATGGGTGGGTGACCCTGTACCCCAGTCTTACATTCTTGTGTAGGACCTTGTGTGATAATTGTTTTGGGGTCGGGTGGGTATCTGTAGTGGACATGCTTTGGTGATGGGTGTCCATGCTTTGTTGTTGCATGCAGGGCTTGGTGTTGGGATGTGTGGTTTGTGATAGTGGGATATATGTGAGGTGTTGGAGTGATGGGGGTGAGGGTGGGGGTATGTGATAGCATGCAGGTAGGGTGGGGGATATGGTAGTTAAAGATTTGACTTACCAGAGTCCATTCCTCCTGCTACTCCTGCAAGGCCCTCAGGATGCAGTATAGCCAAGACCTGCTCCTCCCATGTTGTTAGTTTTGGGGGAGGAGATGGGGGTCTGCCGCCAGTCCTCTGAACTGCAATCTGGTGTCTTGAGACCACGGAACGCACCTTTCTCCCGTAGGTCGTTCCACCTCTTCCTGATGTCATCCCGTGTTCTTGGATGCTGTCCCACTGCGTTGACCCTGTCCACGATTCTGCGCCATAGCTCCATCTTCCTAGCTATGGAGGTGTGCTGCACCTGTGATCCAAATAGTTGTGGCTCTACCCGGATGATTTCCTCTACCATGACCCTGAGCTCCTCCTCAGAAAACCTGGAGTGTCTTTGCGGTGCCATGGGGTGGTGTGAGTGATGTGTGAGGTGGTGTGTGTTGTGATGTGTGAGGGGATGTTTGTGTGTGTTGTGTGAGATGCGTGGATGTTGTGTGAGTGATGGTGTTGAGTGCCTGTGGATGCTAGTTTGTTGATGGTGGTGTCTCTCTCTGGCCTTCTGTCGCAGTTCTGGTCGGAAGGGTTTGTGGGTGATGTGGGTGTGTTTTATATTGTATTGGGTGTGTGGGAGTGGTGTGTGTATGTGTATCAGGTGTGTGTATTTCGATTTGTCCAATGTGGTTGTGTATTGTAAGTGTGTGTGTATTTTGAGCGTGGCGGTGTGTACCGCCAATGGAATACCGCGGTTGAAAGACCGCTGCGTGGATTCTTGGGTCGTGATAGTGTGGGCGTATTCTTGTTGGCGTGATGGTGGAGGTTTTGTTATCGCCAGTTTATCACTGACCTTTGGTGTGGCGGACTTGTGTGAGTGTCTAGATTTTGGCGGATTCCGAGCTGTGAGTCGAAATAGCTGTAGCGGTGTGTTGGCAGTCTTCTGTATGGCGGTAAGCAGCATTTACCGCCAATGTTGTAATGAGGGCCATAATGTTTTTCTCCTTCTTGGTAGGGTCCTTATGATGTGACTTGAAGGCCGTCTTACCTCCTTCAGAAGGTCTGTAAGAGGATCGCTCTCTCTTCCTGGATCTTTCAGAAGTGTTGCTTTTGTCATCAGAAGTGTGACTCTTGGACTTCTGTAGTCGCAGAAGTAGCTTGCCTTCTCTGTACTTTAGTGTTTTTGTAGAAAGAGTTCAACAAATTTTGCAATCCTTCACCTGATGACTTGGGTTAATGCAGTAAAGGCACTCCTTATGTGGAACTTCCACATGTAGACGCTTAGGACCTCATTTCAACCTCGGCAGTCTTTTCCAAAGACCGCTGAGGTTCCACCGGGCCAAAGACCGCCAACCATATTATGACTGCTGGCGGCTCTCCGTTCAAAAAAGGGCAGAGGATCGCCAGCAGTCATAATATGGTTGACGGAAGACCGCAGTGTAGTGGAGGCTGCTCCTCCGTCACCGCCACGTCTTCAGAACACCGCCCACCGAAATACGACTCAGTATTCAGCGTGGCGGTGTTCTGGTGATGGGGTGCTGGCGGCGGAGCAGACCCCATGAATCCCGTTCCCTCCCAGAGGATCACCGAAACAGGTAAGGTGATCGTCCGTTAGGGGAGAGAGGTGGGGGGGTGTTGTGTGGTGTGTGCATGCATAGGGGGGTGCGTGTGGGTGTGCAGAGGGGGTGTGTGAGTGCATGTATGTATGCGGGGGTGTAATGTGCATAGGGGAAATGTTATGTGTAAGTATGTGTGCATGTACGTGTGCGTGTATGTGTGTGAGTGTTGTGAGCGTGCGTGAAGAGGGGTGTAGGGGGTATGTTTGGGGGGTTCTATGAGGGGCAGGGTTGAGGAGGGGGTCCTACTACCTGTGGTGGGTGGTAGGGGGGTTGTGGGTGTTGGGGGAGGACTCTGAGGAAGGGGAGGGGGAGACCCCAATCAGTGCCAGGGAACTAATTCATACAGTGAATAGTGCATACCGCCATGGATTTTGTGGCGGTTAAAAACCCCACAAAATCCATGGTGGTATGCGGTGTCCCGATACCGCTGGCAGACTAATGACGGCTGCCGGGCTGGAGACCATTGTCTCCAGCCTGGCGGTCCTTACGGCTGTGGCGGACGGTGCGGGACATTTGCGGTTTGGCATATGCCAAACCGCCAATGTCATAATGGGCGGTAATGACCGCCGGCCTGTTTACGGTCTTACTGTCCTTTTTGCACCATCCGCCAGAGTCGTAATGAGGGCCTTAATGTCACAGGATTTGCAATATCTAAAGAGACCCTTTTTAGAGGTGTCAGACATTTTGAAGATAGTGTAAGCTCAAGAGATGGGAGAAACTGAGCAGAGCTCCGGGCGACCCCCTTCACATGACGTGAAAATCTGAGGGAATCAGCCTCTCTGGGGAGTGTTCTAGAGCAGTGGTTCCCAACCTTTTGACTTCTGTGGACCCCCACTTTATCAGTACTGCAACCCGGGGACCCCCAGTAAATCATTATTGGAATCCGGGGACCCCCCCCCACCCCAATGAGCCATTACTGAAAGCTGGGGACCTAATCTGTTAGTATTATTACATTTCCTATGCAGTCACTGACCCCCTGAGGAGGGTTCGCGATACCCCAGGGGTCCCCAGACCACATGTTGGGAACCACTGTTCTAGAGGGTACTGTTGACTGATTGGTCATGGTTAAAATTTGCTCCCTTTTACAAAAGGACATGGAATCTATTAAAGATCCAATACTGGATAATGTGTTATTACTCTCATCAACTTTCAACTGTCTACTAGTTTGGCCTGTTTGTATTTGTGTCTTTCTGTTTCTTTATGAAACTGTATTTACTGTAGCTCTCTGTGTCTGTGTGTGACTCTGTCAGTCTCCACTCACTCTCGTATTGGTCAGACATTGGCCAAAGGCATTACTGCGCGTTCAATAGGAAGTTGCATGTTACATGCGGATAGGAAGTTACACAAATCTTACAAATGGAGTAGCAAGTTACATGTACATCAAGTTACACAGGCTTTACAAGTTATAAAAAGTGAAGGATGAACAATATAAATGTGTCACAGTGCATCTCTTCGTCAGCGATATTTCCCCAGTAGTCTCATTAAAAGATAAAAACAGATGATGTTAACCAAGATTAGAGAAAGTGGCAGGTAGAGATCATGAGACGTTAAAGTAGTCAGGCAGCGAAGATCTGACAGTATGGAGCTGTGGAGTAGTGTTTCACGCAGCAGAGGACAGGAAGAGGACAGGTGAGAAAGGAAGGGAACAGGCCAGATGCATGCCCCAACAAGACATTTAAAGTGCCTAGCAAAAGCGGTCTGAGAAGAAGCTGGTCGAGGAGCTATCAAGAGAAGTGGGTTCAATCAAAAAAATCTTTAAAAGAGAAGGGCTTACAGTTTGGCCTTGAATATGGGCATTCAAGTATTTAAAACCTCACTTTAAATCCCATAAAAAAAGAGAACCTGTCCTTCTCACAAACAGCAACCCAGAAACCAATATGCCTTTCTGGATACATTGAAGGAGCTAGAACGTTTTGGTCCTGCTCTGCCCAGGCACTCTACAAATGTAAATATAGTTACCAAAGGTATAGCTCAAGTAAAAGGACCTGATTTAGAGGTGGACAAAGGGCCGGCTTTAAGGTGGTGCAAGCAGTGCGGCCGCACCGGCTGCTGACCTGGATTGGGGGGCTCTGAACTCAGGGGGGCACTGTGTTTAGCAATGATTAACGAAACTTGCAATTTAAAAGCACCTGCTGAAAAGATCCTTGTGTGTCCAGCCTTCAGGAAACAATTAAACTGCCAAGACACCTCTTGTGAATAATGTTCTTGCTAGGGAGAGAGATGGGAGTTTTGTCTAAGGGCAGCTTTGACTCATCATAAAGTAGTGTTGTTGGTTAATATACCTGATGCAAAGAACAGAACTATATTTTATGTGAATATCTGAGTGGATTAGCAATGCCAGCCTATGCAAGCGCTTTAAAACAAATGAATGCATGTGAAAGAAGGGCTACAGAGAGATGAGGGGTACGTTTGCTGGGTGGTCGTGAGTGAATCTGAGGAGGTGGTCATGGGGTAGGGAGTGCCAAAAAAGACTGTCGCACAGGGCGCCACCAGTGCTAAAGCCGGCCCAGGGTGGACAGTAATGGAGTATTTGGCAAAAAATTGTGAATGTCCCATACACCAAACTTGTATTATTCTATCTCATGAAAAGTGTGGGGAAAGGCAGTGTTTCCCCTGTGGAGGCTCTACTGGCTTCATTTTCCAGCAGATTGTCATAACAAAATACCACCTGATGGCTACCTAATTTAGGGTGGTCAGTTCTCCATCATTTCTGTGGTACCACCTCCTTTTCACACTTAGACACTCTTGGGTATTAGGCACTACATAGATGTAGTTAGCAGTAGAAGTAATGGAAGACCACTATGTAAACTGTGCCTCACTTATGTACCAGCCAAAAAGTCTAATTGATGTGTGGGACACTACTTATGTGGCTACCAGCAATAAATCCCCTTTTGCCCCGCCTTGGAGTACCTACATTCCCGATGACCATGCCATCATGCCAGAGAGTCATTGTGGACTTGCTGAGGTCAAAAAAAATTTAGTGATACGTTTCCGGCCATGCGGGCGGGATAAGGCCTCACAGTTGCAGTTCAGAAACTTTGGAAATACTTTCCTTGTGGAGGAAGTTATTTGCTACACAGGTATCTAGGCAAAACATAATTTATGATTGATGAACATTTAAGAACAATTATAACCATAGTAGTTCCAAACAGAAAAAATGAATCAGAACATCTGCTCTAAATAGACCATTCGATCTTCGGTACTTAGACCGATGGCCTGATGTTCTGCGCCAATCTAAGGTTTCAACTGGTGGAGCCAGAGAAGGCTCAGCTGGTAGAAACTTGACTGTTCATCTCACTCTAAATAACGCAAGTGGACCAAGAGTTTGGTGAACATGGAACTCCATGGCGTTTGAGTCAGAGTACTCTCCCTACCAAACTCTAAATAAGCTCCAATGTATGTTCCCATAAAGACTCAGGGCCTGATTCTAACTTTGGAGGACGGTGTTAAACCGTCCCAAAAGTGGCGGATATACCACCTACCGTATTACGAGTCCATTATATCCTATGGAACTCGTAATACCGTAGGTGGTATATCCGCCACTTTTGGGACGGTTTAACACCGTCCTCCAAAGTTAGAATCAGGCCCTCAATGTATTACAGTGTCAACTGGTTTAATAGCTTTCTGTTGCAAAACTTGGACACAAATACACCCTCATCAAGTGGCTATAAAAAATATAACCTGGAAGTATAGCTGGTTTATAGAGGAGTGCTAGATAGTCAGAATAGAGTATCCGAATAGAGTATCTGTAACTCCTCTCCAACAATGATTGACAACCTAACAATGTTTTTCTAGTAGAAAATTGAGAGAAACAGGAACACCATCCTAGTGAGTAACATCATGTCACTTTCAAACAGGCTCATTTTAAGTATGAAAACTGCACGTGTGAGGGAGGGAGAAAGCAATGACCTGGCTGCTCATTAGACTGGGTCATTCTTCTTACTCTTAAACCCGTACCCCATGTTTAGTTTCAAGAGTCTGAAGGGAGTTGTTGCTTCAGCAATGATCTTCATTTTAAAGGTAAAGTTAAAGTGTGAAAATTTCCTGAAAGTAGAAATGGTGTAGTAAAGCTAGAAATGCGAATAACTTGATCACTTCCTCCACTTCACCTCATGTCGAACTTGCCTACGTTCAGTAACATGTTGAAAGCTATTACTTCTGAACAGCTGCATGCACATCATTGCCTTTTGGTAATCAAAAAAATCTTCCTTCATTTTGTTCCATAAGAGGGCAGTCAGTCTGCCTGAGACCATGTTTTTGCTGCCTTGATGGATAACGACTGTAAAACAATCCAAAGAATAGTTCTCTCTGTGCAAATGTTTAGTATCTATTCAGCAACTAGGTGGTTTGCCTGTGGAGGACAGGATGCATTTTCTGATGATACTGAGTTGATAAAGTGATGTCAAAGTGATACTCACTTCAACTGTTTGATTGGGATCCAAGGGTAGATGTGGCTGAGTATTCTGGCCTTGAACAAAGTCAGTCAGGAGGGTGATAATGTTGATGGGCAATAAAGCATTACCATTCTGTCTGACGGGTCCACATAGCTGGGACATCCCAAGGCTGCCAAACCAGCTGTAAAGAGTCAGGGTCTGCAGTTCAAATACAACCTCTCTCTCAACAGATAGGTTTCTGAGTTGATGAACGCTAAGAGCTTTCTACAATACTTTGCTGGGAGCGTTCTTCCTTTCAGGGATTAAAGGTCAGATCAGCCTGTTTGAGACACCGTTCTTTACAGGCTCAAATATGAAAACTCAGACATTTGCAGAAAAGCTGATGTTTTGCCCCACCTCTACCCCCTGAAGCTTATGCCTATACTCCTGTATGCGATAGGTATTTGTGCAAAAGCAAACATTAAGAGATCACCAGGACATGCCAAATGTTGACTGGTTTCTCAGAGTCCAAGTGAACTAAGGGACAGATTTACAATCTGAGGGAATCAGCCTCTCTGGGGAGTTTTCTAGAGAGTACTGTCACCTGATTGTTCAAGCTGCAAGTTTGGTCCCTTTTAAAAAAGGACATGGATGTGTTGTTAAAGACATTGTTCATCACCATTCGGGCCTATAATAATGATGCATACTGCTATGTTATGGTACCGTGAGACTCCCATATCGACAAAGGGGAATGATTCAAGCATGTGAATCTATGAAAGATACCAATACTGGATAACTGAAGTTACAGGTAAGTAACTCATTTTCTTAATCCATCAATGCTTGGGTGAGTTAGTCATAACACTGCAGTCACTGATCTCTCCCTCAGCAATTTAAATTCATGTCAAATGACACTCTCCTGTATTACCTGCGTAATAGATTTCCTCTAACAACGGTAATTGCCAAATTCCCAAAAGAAAACAAGGTTTTCCACATGTTTAGCTGGTTTGTTGCTCTTGCTTGCTCTATATCTCTGCCTCTCTCCATCTACTATTACATGTCATAAATCATAGCTCTTGTCTTTGTTACAGAAGCGGAATCTTGTGAAGGATGGCTTCCTCATTGATGTCTCAGATGGGAGTCGGCATTTGCGACATCTGTTCCTCTTCAGCGACGTCCTGCTCTGTGCCAAGCTCAAGCCAGGGTGAGTGGGGTATGTCCTGGTGCCAGCTGGGTAAGCAAGACTTGCCCAGGTATCAGCTAGAATTAGGTCTTCTTCACTAACCGTATTGATGATCAAGATCTTCCATGTGCTAGGCCCTGGAACTAACCTGACAAGTGCCAGTGATGCCTCGCAGCCTATCTTGGTGAATGGCACTTGTCCTTGTGACATTCTGGCTTAGTGAGATCCATCTTTCTGCGGGCCATGCTAAATGAGATGTCCAGTTCATTCTAGAGTAAGAGAGACCTTCTCCAGGGGTTGCTGGGGTGAGCCCTTCTTCATTACTAACCTAAGTGAGCAAGACCTGCCCAGTACCAGCTAGGCTAGGTGATAACTGGCAAGAGTAAGCAGAGATAAATTTGTTCAACTGTCATCCACAAAGTAAGTGAAACATACCCTGGTGCCTGACAAGCTGGCATGCCAGCTTGAGTACCCGAGAAAGAAAGATTGTATATAAGGTGATATTTATCACGTAGCTGCTGTAGTGTTTGTTATTTGTTTTAGCCGAGTTTCTACTGTTGCCTGTTTAAGCCCCTGCAGCACTGAATCCTTTTGAAGGGAGGCATATACTAGATTGACAAGGTCTGGATTTGAACTTTCAGTGTCACCCTGAATTACTTTAACTGAACCACCATAGGGTGGGAAGCTGAATTTTGGATTTTTTCTGATGCTTCAGGGAGCTTGGCAAGGTTACCAATTACAAACAAAACTGAGATATCTCAGTCCTAGTGGGCAACACTGGGATGATGTTTTTTTGGTGTCATTTGGTAGGTTGGTCTTGATTGTGCCATGTAGTTTCTCAATCTCTGCCTCAGTAAACGATAGAAATTGATCACAGAGTTGGAGTGAGGAAAGTGAAGAACTTTTGATTGTTTCAGATTTGGTACCTTTCGAAGATCTGAGTCAACCTATCGGTTTGGTTTTCTGTCTGGTTAGTTCATGCAGCATAGTACACTTTGTTTGCTCTAGGCCCCACTTTATGATATTGTTTTATGGAGGCTTTACACTGCAGCATCTTCCACTGTTGGATTCTGCAGACTACTGGCAGCAACGTTATAATTTATTTCATAATATTTTCAACCAAGATGGCTCTAGCGCAAATCGCTTGTTGGCCACACTATTAATTGCTTTCATATCCAGGCTAGATTGTCAAGGTTGTGGGTGATATTAGTATTCAATATGCTCTTCATAATAGATGTGGGGGGGTCTGATCCATTCCAGTTGGAATTTCAGACCATCCACGTAGGATATATTTACACACAACAGAACTAAATGAGAATCATTTATGCAGTCAGTAGCTATCCTGAAGGATCCAGCCTTCTTGGAGTTACGTGAAAGAACACTGGTGTCTAAGGCATCAAGAAACTGCTCAGGACTGACCTCTCCTGAGTGCAGAGGCACCTCTGTCCCAAGTGATTACCAGACTGTAGTATTCAACTATCTGGGGTATCCTTGGTCAATCGAGTCCAAACAGACTGGAGTTTTTAGTTTAATGTGAGCATTGTTGATTCCTGTTGACATTGTGATCAACTAGTGGTTTGATCACGTTATGTCCTGGACATCCAGTATTGTTGCTTTAACAACACAGATGAAAGTTGGCCAGATTTACAGTATGTGGTGGAGATTAATTAGATGTGCTCTAGCGGACCCAGATGGTTTGTACCTTGTGTGTAGGGCGATGTAGAGTTTCAGTTACCAGTAGGACGATAATCTGAGAAGATTGATGATTTCCTCAAGGAAGGATGCAATGCATCATGGTCTGTGGCAGGTCAGGATGGGGGACAGTGTGGCTGTACAGAAATGATTGTTTGCTGAAGTCCACTATTGTGATACAACCAAAAATCTCTCAAACAATAATTGGCATTTATCCACCTCTGCCAAACTCTGGAAGATAAATTATTTTTTAAGTGAGATCGAAGTGATTCATTTAAGCAAGTAGGTGGGTTGACTTCAAACCACGATTCAGCCTTCCTCCTTGTTGTGTGCTTGGGGCCAATTGTGCACTGATATTGATGACCTTGCCAGGTTTATTGGGGGGCTGAGTGGGTTTGTCTTAGGAGGATATAAGACTGATAAGTCCAGGTCAAGTGTTGGATGTGTCATTACCAGTGCTGTCCTGGGTGTGTCATTCTATAGTCGGATAGCTGCAATTTTCCACCTATAATCTTTGTAGTAGCCCCAGGATAGTGGTGTTGGAGACTTCAATCTTTCAGTTTGATAGAGCACCTGCAGTCTTCATGCAGTGTTGATGCTAATGTGTGTGTAAAGGTATATTCTCTTCATGGAAGTTAGTACTTCCCTCCAAGGCGACTGCATCAGTTGTTTTTTTGTTATTGTTAAGGGGTGTTAGGTGATTTTTTGCAGTTGACGCTGGGCTTGTCTGTTTAGGGCAGCTGGTGGAAATTCACTGCAAATAATCTCCCATACTCTTTTTAGAAGACGGAAGTCAATGAAATTCAAAAGTTGTTGGTAGCCCACCTGAGTAGTTGTCATACTGGCCAACTGTGTATTACTCTAATAAAGATGTTTGTCTGTCACTTTGAGTACAGTTTAGTGAGTCATAACCCAGAGGGTGTGCATGAGCAGTGGTTAAGGTATCTTGATGATCGCTTGGGTGATTTTCTTCTTCCACCCAAGTGGGTTTCTTATTTCTCGATTCATTGTTGTTGGAGGAAGTGCTGATAGTAATTTAACAGAGCAAAGTCCTGAATGGCAGATTCTTAGCTTGTAAGACACAGGGGTGTGTGTGTGTGTGTTTGTGTGTGTTTGTCCGCATGTTGCTGTGGATGACAGACAGAGAGTGTGTGTGTGTGTGTATTTGGTCTAACGATTTCTTGGTGATGATCCATGATATCCTCAGAGTAAGAGGTGGATTTACATTCTCCAACTAAGAGGTTGGTATGCTTTATAAAGGCTCCTAGCGGTTACTATGTCCAAGCATACAGCTCTGGGTAGCAGGAATACATAATACCAAACTGATTCTGCTGTTTAAGCACTGATTACATAGTGAGATCTAAATTCCAGTCCTTGTGCAAACGTCTGTATGCACAATGATCAGAATTATGCGATGTGTGCTAATTACCACACCTGCACATTTTTGCCCAGATACATTTATGGCAGCTCAAGCCTCCCCCAATTCAGTGAGTGAAAAATACATGGTAAAGACAGAGACCTACAGAATTTGCTCTGTAAACAATTATTCTGCAGTTCCTCATTTTTATGCCAAAACCTCAGAATCATACATATTTACAGTAACGCTAAACAAGACTCCCTTGTGTATCTGTATTTACCAGGTGCTGTAGACATCTCACCTCATGGCGTCATCTGGCCCACTTGTAATCAAACCTTTGCCTACAATTTATCATGCAAGTGATACTTTGGCATCTCTGGATTATCTTGCAACATCACTTGAATGAATTCATCTAATTTTGGTCACAATTATGTGACATGTATTGGGCTAGGGTCCTCTGGACTAAATCATCATGTCCAAAATGTATAAACTTTGATTTGGATGGAGGAGAATCCAATCCATAACCATTCCATGAAAGTCATAGAAACATAGGGCAATGAGGAGTTGCTCAGTTCAAAAGGTCCTCTTTTTGCCTCTATTACCTGATTGACCAAGTGCTTGTCCTCTGGTTTCAATCAATGAGTACATTTGTAGAGCACGCTACTCAATCAATCAATCAATCAAACAAATTTCTTAAGAGCACTACTCACCCAGTAGGGTCTCAAGGCGCTGGGGGTGGATTCTGCTCGAAAAGCCGTGTTTTGAGGTGCTATCTGAAGGTTAGGAGGTCCTGGGTCTTGCGTAGGTTGGTGGGGAGGGAGTTCCAGGTTTTGGCGGCGAGGTGAGAGAAGGATCTGCCGCCGGAGGTGGTGCGTTGGATGCAGGGGACTGTAGCGAGGGCGAGGTCGGCGGAGCAGAGCTGTCAAGTTGGTTTGTGGAAGTTGATTTGTTCATTGAGGTAGGCCGGTCCGGTGTCGTGTAGGGCTTTGTGAGCGTGGACAAGGATTTTTAAAATGATCCTTTTGTGGATGGGCAGCCAGTGTAGGGATCTGAGCTGGGCCGAGATGTGTTTGTGGCGTGGGAGGTTGAGGATGAGATGTGTGGCTGCATTCTGGATTCGCTGGAGCTTTTTCTGAAGTTTGGCTGTGGTCCCTGGATAGAGGGCGTTGCCTTAGTCCAGTCTGCGGCTTATGAGGGCGTGGGTGACCATTCTTCTTGTTTCTAAAGGAATCCATTTGAAAGTGAGGTCTTCAGGGTCTGCTTTGGGGTTTTCAGAAGAGCGTTGACTTTGGCGTGTTTTCAAATATCTGGGAAGGTTGCGGTCTCGAAGGAACTGTTGATGACAGCCTGGAGCTGGGGAGCGATGATTTGGCTGGCGTTGTTGAAGATGTGGTGGGGGCAAGGATCTGTTGGGGAGCCTGAGTTGAAGGAGCTCATGGTTTTGCCAATTTCTTCGTCGTTGTTGGGGGTCCAGGTGTTCAGTAGGTTGGTGCGGCAGGGTGCTGTGGTGTTGGTTGTGTAGGTGGTGGTGATGGTGGGTGATGACAATGTGAAGCTGTCGTGTATGTCTGCAATCTTGCAGTGGAAGTAGTTGGAGAGGGAGTTGCAGAGGTCTTGGGAGTGTGGAGGGTCGATGGTGCAGGATTTGGGTTTGGTGAGTTCTTTGATGATAGCAAAAAGTTCCTTGCTGTTGAGTGTGTTGTCGTCCATGCGTTCTTTGTAGAAGGATCATTTGGTGGTCCGGATGAGTTGGTGATGTTTGCACATGGCTGATTTGAGGGAGGAGGGTCTCAAGGTGCTGGGGGGGAGGGAGAGCTGCTACTGCTCGAACAACCAGGTCTTGAGGTGTCTCCTGAAGGTCAGCAGGTCCTTGGATGGGGAGGTTGTTCCAGGTCTTGGTGGTGAGGTGAGAGAAGGATCTGCCACAGGCTGTTGACCTGTGGATGCGTGGAACGGTGGCGAGGGCGAGGTTGGCGGAGCGGAGCTGTCGGTAAGGGGTGTAGAAGGTGAGTCGTTCGTTGAGGTATGCTGGCCCGGTGTTGTGGAGTGCTTTGTGAGTGTGGGTGAGGAGCTTGAAGGTGATCCTCTTGTTGATGGGGAGCCAGTGCAGGTCTCTCAGGTGGGCCGTGATGTGGCTGCGGCGGGGGATGTCGAGGATGAGGCATGCGGAGGCGTTTTGTACGCGTTGCAGTCTTTTCTGGAGATTGGCCGTGGTTCCCGCGTAGAGAGCATTGCCGTAGTCCAGTCTGCTGCTGACGAGGGCCTGGGTGACCATCCTTCTGGTTTCAGTGGGGATCCACCTGTAAATCTTGCGGAGCATGCGGAGGGTGTTGAAGCAGGAGGATGAGACGGCGTTGAATTGTTGGGTCATGGAGAGCGATGAGTCCAGGATGAACCCCAGGTTGCTTGCATGATCGGTGGGCGTCGGTGTGGCTCCAATAGTGGTTGGCCACCAGGAGTCGTCCCAGGCAGAGGGGGTGGAGCCGAGGATGAGGACCTCCGTCTTGTCCGAGTTTAGTTTCAGGTGACTGTTCTCCATCCAGTTGGTGACGGCCTTCATTCCTTCGTGGAGGTTGTTTTTGGCAGTGGTGGGGTCCTTGGTGAGGGAGAGGATCAGCTGGGTGTTGTTGGCATAAGAGACGATGTTGAGGTTGTGAGATCGGACGATGTTGGCGAGCAGTGCCATGTAGACATTAAAGAGGGTCGGGCTGAGGGAAGATCCTCGGGGTACGCCGCAGATGGTTTTGGTGGCTTCAGATCGGAAAGGAGGAAGACAGACTCTCTGGGTTCTGCCGGTGAAGAAGGAGATGATCCAGTCCAGGATTTTTCTGTGGATTCCTGCGTTGTGGAGGCATGTGCGTAGGGTGCGGTGGCAGACGGTGTCGAAGGCAGCTGAGTGGTCCAGGAGGATGAGGGCCGAGGTTTCACCCTTGTCCAGCAGGGTCCTGATGTCGTCAGTGGCGGCGATGAGGGCGGTCTCGGTGCTGTGATTGCTGCGGAATCCGGATTTGGATGGGTCCAGGGTGTTGTTTTCCACAAGGAAGTGGGTCAGTTGCCTGTTGACGATCTGCTCAATTACCTTTGCCAGGAACGGGAGCAGGGAGATGGGCCGGTAGTTTTTGAGGTCCTTTGGGTCCGCCTTGGGTTTTTTGAGTAAGGCGTTGATCTCGGCGTGCTTCCAGGTTTCCGGGAAGGTGGCGGTCTCAAAGGAGCTGTTGATGATCATCCGGAGTTGGAGGGTGATGATGGAGCTCGCTTTGTTGAAGATGTGATGCGGGCAGGGGTCGGATGGTGAGCCGGAGTGAATGGTGTTCATGATTTTGATGGTCTCATCGTCGTTGATGGGGTCCAGGTGAGCAGGAGGTTGGTGTGGCTGGGGGGCAGTGAGTCTTAAGTGTTTCTGACTGTCGGGGGTCTTGGTGTTGAAGCTGTTGTGGATGTCTTCGATCTTGCGGTGAAATCAGGTGGCTAGGGAGTTGCAGAGGTCTTGCGAATGTGGGATGTCGTTTGTGCTAAAGGTGAAGAGTTCCTTTACGATGTCGAAGAGCTCTTTGTTGTTGTGCGCATTGTTGTCGATGCGTTCTTTGAAGGAGGATCTCTTGGCAGTCCGGATGAGCTGGTGGTGCCTGCGGATGGCGTTCTTGAGGGCCTCGAGTCTTCGGCACGTCTGTTTGGAAGCCTGGAGGTCGGCAGTGAACCAGATGGCCTTTCTGTCGGTGCGGTTGTTGGAGGGTTTCTAGATCAGGGTGAGAACATTGGCGCAGTCGTCCATCCATTGCCAGAGGTTGCAGGCAGCTGTGTCGGTGGTGTCAGCTGGTGGGGCTTGGGTGAGGGCGGAGATCAGCTGGTCTTTCTTGAACTTGTTCCAGCTGTGGCAGGGGATCTATTGCAGGTGATGTTGCGTGGTGGGTTTCTCGAAGGTGAAGTGGATGCAGCGGTGGTTGGTCGAGTGGAGTTCGGTGGTGTGGCTGAAGGTGATGTGGCTGCTGGCAGAGAAGATGGGGTCAAGCATGAGTCCAGCGGAGTGGGTGGGTGACGTGATGAGCTGTTTGAGTCCAAGGTTGGTGAGCAGGGTGGTGGAGTTGCTGTCATTGGTGTTCTCGAGGTGGAAGTTCAGGTCTCCGAGGAGGATGTAGTCTGTAGAGGCAAGGGCTTGCGTGCTGACTACGTCGGGGATGGAGTCGCTGAACTGCAGCCAAGGTCCGGGGGGTCTGTAGACAAGGGTTCCTCTGAGGGTGGTCTTGGGATCGATGTGGATCTGGAAGTGCAGGTGTTCAGCGGTGCTGAGGGTGTCTTCGGTGTTGGTCGAGATTTTGATGGTGTTCCTGTGGACGATGGCGATCCCTCCTCCCGGTCTGTTGGTGCGGTCTCTGCGGGTGATCTTGTATCTGTCCGGGATGGCTACGGCGATGTCAGCTGCAGAGGATGGGTTCATCCAGGTCTCCGTCAGGAAGGCGACGTCCGGGGAGGAAGAGACGAGAAGGCCCCAGAGTTCAATGGCGTGTTTGTGGACAGAGCGGGTGTTGAGAATGATGCAGCTAAGGTGGTTACCTCAGGCTATGGTGGGTGGGGCGGTGGCTCGGGGGCTGTTAAATTTGCAGCTCTGGCAGCAGAAGGGTCCGTGGATGCGCTTCGGGGTGGCCTGGAAGTAGGTGGCTGATCGGCCGGAGTTGAGGGCGTGGAGGGTGTTGGTGTCATAACAGTGTCAGGCTACGTGGCGGTCACGGGGCCAGGGGTCTGGATCTGGGCGCGATCCAGGCACGGACGGGCGCAGACTGGCCTGCCTCTGGTTCACCAGCGGTGCGGCCACCATTAAGAAGGGGAGGTGGGAGGGAGGAGCAGCTGGGAGGCGGGAGCGGAGCACGAATGAGCACACTAGTGGGGCAGGGCTGCAGGGGACACAGCGGCTGGAAGAAGGAGACACAGAGAAAGAACCATGAAGGGCAAAAAGCAGAAAAACACTAAAAAGGCAGAACATAAAATGACAGCAGACACAAAGAAGACACAAAATACTTACAGGCTCACCACTGGCCACCAGGGATGAGGCGCAGGTGGGAGTCTGCGGGTGAAGGCGGGCCTCGAACTTGCAGCAGCAGCGAGGGCGGGGCAGCGGACACAGGCATAGTCAGGTGGAGCTGTGCGGCGTGGGGAGCGATCCTGACCTCAAAACAGGTCAAGGGTCACTATCCTCACTGTGCATCAGCCACCATTAAGAAGGGGAGGTGGGAGGTAGGACCAGCTGGGAGGTGGGTGCGGAGAGTGCGAATGAACGCGCGAGGGGGGCAGGGCCGCAGGGGACGCAGCAGCGGGAAGTAGGAGACACAGAGAGAGAACCGTGAAGGGCAAAAAGCAGAAAAGCACTAAAAAGGTAGAACATAAAATGACAGCAGACACAAGGAAGATACAAAATACTTACAGGCTCACCACTGGCCACCAGGGATGAGGCGCAGGTGGGAGCCTGCGGGTGGAGGAGAGCCTCGAACTCGCGGCGTGGGGAGCAATCCCGACCTCAAAACAGGTCAAGGTTCACTCCTTTCAGCTATTCTGAGATTGTGGAACAGCCTAGCTGGTTATAGGCTGTTCCTGGAAGTGGTTGTGCAGGGCATGCAGCTGAGAGCTTAGTTAAACCATCACCTGCATTGCATTGGTGCTGTGCATCCGCTTGCTCATGGAAGCAAAAATCACCAGATCACACTGTTTAATGCTGTTGTAGTGTGTTACTTCAGTGGATGGCAGAATTTCTAAGGAGAAGTTGCATGGATGTCTAAAGGCTGGGAGCTGTAGCTGGGTAATTCTAACCTTCCGAGATTTGCCAGCACCTTGAGCAGAATGCAGACCTGGAAGTAAAGCCCATAAATAAAGTCTACCCCCATCAGAGATCTCCTCATAAAAGTAGACAAAGGCAATTCTTGGGCTCCTCTCTGCTATCCCTTCCTTGTAGAAAATGTCATGTCTAATCAGCCAGCTCCATAGGACGGAAGGGAAGGTCTAACCAACAGGGTCCATTTTGCCCATGGAGTACACCGTCCCTCTATATCAGAGGTCTTCAATCTGGGGGTCGGGACCCCCAGGGGGCCGTGGAGACCTGGAAAGGTCGGTCGCACATTCCCTCAGCTGATTCTTAAAATGCCTCAGCTGAACTTTAATTTGAGTCTCCTGTGCTGTGAAAGCCGCACAGACAGCTAAGGAGACTTTCAGCCCAGAGCTTCTGCTTCCTGAATGAAATGCAAATGTGCTCTACGAGCTGATCTGCAAATGTAAAGGGTGCTTGGGAGCAGCTTTAAATGATCAAAGCTTTGTGAAGACAAAAAATTTTTTTTTGAGGGGTAGTGCGAAGAGTTAACAACTGAGCTGTGAAGTGCATGCTTTTAATTGTAATTGTATTTACACAGCGTTTACTTCACCTGGAGGTGTTGAAGGGACAGCTATTTAAAAAAAAAGGTATTACATATGCTCTGATATTACTTAAATCCACATTTTGGAAGCACAGTTTTATAATAAACCTTTTTGTAGTGGCCTATCTTATACTGTGTGCAATGCAAGTATAAAATAAAGCCTTTTTATATATTCACAGTGATTTCTGTCATAGGCTGTGACCTCATGGCACTAAAAATACACAAGTCACTATTCTCAACTGTACTAACAAAGATTTAGTTCTGTTGCTCTCCGGTTAAACACAGACCTCTGCAGTGCATTAACTAATAGAGGTTTCATAATGCACTACAGTACATTTCCCAATGAGTAACAACTTTATTTTATTTATTTTTCATTTCAGCTGGCTATTATTTTATATGTAGCTACCTGGCGGTGAAAAACTTAAAAAAAATTAGAGAATATTTTGGGTTTATTTATGAGAGGCTTGTGCTGCTGGAGCATCACCTTTTTTGATGCTCCAGCATCACAAGCCTCTCAATCGTACCTATGAGCTGACCCAAAGCCACCCTGAGTGGATTGAATGGCCTTGTAGATATGGAGTAAGGCAAGGCAGTGCAAGTCGCTGCATTGCCTTACTTTCCGTCAAGGAGGCGTTCCACGGGCGTAGTGGTGGGTGTTCCTATGCAACACAGATGGATCTTGACGCTGCCCCAGATTTACAAAATCACGTAAACTGGAGCAGTACCAAAACCTTATGTCTCCCCAGAGCACGCATAATGAGGAGAAATGTTTTAATTTCTCCTTGTTTTTTTCTCTTTCCATGTGTGCTGCTATCTGCCACACATGTAGAAAGAGGTACAATGCCTTTCTGGATTGTTTTTGTGCAGGGAGATGCCCCTTCCTGCACAAATACAATCCTGCCTATGTTGGCACTAGGCAGCAATTGTGCGCCAGCGCAGGGGAAAAGGACAGAAATGCACTGTATTTCATAAATACGGTCCATTTCTGCCCTTTTTAATTTGCGTGGAGCAGTGTAGCAAGAAGACTTGCAGCTCTGCCCCATGTCAATTCCTAATAAATGAGGACCTTTGTTTTTAGCCACACCTTTGACCACGCCCCCACACTGACTGATCTTTGATTTGCTAAACACTGTCTAATATTATTTCCTCACAGTAAAAATGATTTGCGGTGGGAAATGGAGATGTTTATTATTGTTGATGATGAGGAGTACCAGGTTCTAGAAATGTTTATCAGGAGGGGGTCCTTCCACATAAGTTTTTTTAAGAGGGGGCCCGGCATCAAAAAGTTTGAAGACCTCTGCTCTATGTTGAGTGTGTCTGACACTGGCCAAAACACTACGTCCTATTACAATAAATGCTTTGTCCCCAGCGAAGCTGTGAACATGCACCTGCACTGAGAATAGGGGACTAGCAAAAGGCGGTAAAGTTGTTTGAAGCCGCCTGTCCACGTTTCACCGCTTGCTGATGACCCTCGCTCTCTTTCTAGGATGTGAAGGTGATAGGACGCACAATCACTTGCCACTAGATTTAGTCTGAAAATAATATGCTTATTTTCCTTAAAATAGTCCCTTCGTGAGTATCCTTGTGTTGATCCATTCCGTTTATGGTACAACAGTAGGGTGTCAGGTGCATCACCTGACCGAAAGAAACAGCAGAGGGCTCGCTGCTGCTGTCCCTTTTCCTTGTCGATATAGTCTTACTCTTATAAGCCTAGTCTGAACGCGCACAGATTTGTGGAGGGGCAATCCAGAAGCATTCTGTGCACTGTCAAAACTCAGCCGAATATAAATCTTACTCCGGTCACCCGTCTATATGAGGCTATACTTATCGGAGTCCGTCCTCTGCGTGAAGGAAAGTTGGAGTCCACCAACGAGCTATGCAATAAAGTTTTAGACTGGCTTGTAAACTTTACGGGGTTCTCCTTTGCCTCTGCTAATGACATTTTGCTGACCCACAGAGTTGGATGGATTGGGCCTCGCCCAGTTGGTGCTGAGGGGGACTGTGTTATTGTTCATTTTAGATCTCCATCTCTTGTACAAAGGCTCCTGTTTGGGCCCCTGAGTCGGGCTAAGGTGAGGTCCAGTATATATGTGGTTCTACTAGGATACTTTAATAAACCTTGGGGCTCATTTATAAGAAACTGGTGCATCATGATAGATGCGCTAGTTTTATTGTGCCCTCCTGCGCCCCCCACCAACGCCATGGGAGCTCGGTATTTACAATACAGCGCGCCATGGTGAAAAGTGTCCACAACAGCGTCCGAAAGTCTGATGCTATTATGGCGCTAAACCTTAACATTGCTGAAAAATTTGACACTGAAAATTTTTACACTAGTCCAGCAATGTTAAGGGGGCCTCATAGATAACAGCACAGCATGACTTTTAACGCCTGCCCCGAGTAATCGTTAAAAAAATGACACTATTCTGGCACAGCATGGTGCAGTGAAATCTTGTAGATTTCACTGCGCAATTTCTGCGGGGCTTTTAATGGAAGCACGCCTACCTTGAATACATTATACCTGGCGCATGTATAACGTGGCACACAGCTTTAAAAACTGCAGCAAAGGTGACATTGCGCCAGTTTGTAAATATGGTGCGAGGTGGGGGACTGTTTTGCGCTTCCTTAGCATAAAAAAATGGCACTAAGGTGATACAGAAATCCTTGTAAATGAGGCCCCTAGTTTCTCTATAACCACGGCATCCCTATCTTGGAAACATGACAACAAGAAAACATGCAAGTACCCAAGTTGGTCCCTTGAGTCTTCCTAATGCCTCACTTGCATTAGGGTAGAGTTTGGACCCCCTTCATAGTACTGGGTCCCGGTTTTTCATTGCAGCCTTGAATCGCTTTGACACTCTTTCTAAAGTGGGCGGATATTTTGATGGTACTCGTGTTGGTAGCCAAGCTCTCTCCGTGTACCTTACAGTGCTGTCATTGCTCGGGATGACTGAGTTTTCATCAAGGTTTCCCTCAACCACAGAACAAGGAGTTATTTTACCTTGATGAGTTGGAAAATAGCGGGGGCTAATGCACAAGATCACTAACCCTGAATGGTTAAACTTAGTTGAAAATAGCATGTTATTGCTTTTCAGGAAACTTGGGACACTACCCATTGTACTTGTCCTGGTTTTTAATGTCATTCATGCTCTGCTATCCCCTCCGCACCGGGCAGAGCAAAAGGTGAGCTATCTGTTGGGGCAAGTTAAATCTGAAAGTGGATGTCTCTGTTTTAGACAGGAAAAGTCTTGCTTTCAGGGCTTATTTTTATCTAATTAATTTTTACAATTACTTTTTAAAGCCTGCACGTACTCATTTTAAATGTTTATTTGCTTTCCTTGCGGATTTGAAGCATATTGGTACCAGGCACATCTCACAACCCAACTGTCTTCTCTGCAGAGATTTTAATGCCAAGTTGGTGCTCAACCACAAGACACAGGTGCAGGGCCAGGAGTGTTATGCTGTCCCATGGGCAAAACCAGACAATAGAGGAAATGAACTAGGTGGGTATATTGCTGAACACGACTTTGCTGACCCTGTGGAAGTATATAGCAATGATGGGGTATTATTGGCCTCTTTTGGAGGGCATGTTCGGGCTTGGTTATAGATTAAATATTTGAAACCAAACGTTTCTCTGCATGGTTCTCGTAAGATGCCATCTTTGGCAACAGAATGGAGGGACCACAATACTCTGCACACTGAGGGAAAACATCCGGTCCTTAAAGTGGCATTACCAGAGGTACCAATTTCCATTACTCAGCACACTAGTGATGGATTAAGGCTAGTATGTTATCCGAAAGATCCAGGAGTGACTTGCCGCTTTGTTGAAATTGCATCTAGCGTTATTCTTGAACTGTTCGACAGACAAAATGGGGATGTGATGCTAGCCCATTATCAAACCTTAAGTTAAAAATTTAGTCAGTTTCTGATATAACCGATCAAGAGTGGACAGCTGAACCCTCGTTGGCTTGGCAGCCACTGCTCACAAGCTAATCAAAGGTTAAGGAAGGCTCTACCACCCCAAAAGACACCCTTGTGGAGCAGGAATCTCATAAGAGTTTTGAAAACGCAGAGGACAAGAAAGATTGCTCTGACTAGTAGGGATTGGGAGCCCTTGTAAAGTGCAGCACTTACCAAGAATACTAAGATATTTTGGGACCTGGTTAACAAGATTAAGCAAAGGGAAGCTCCACCAAATCCCCTTTCGAATTGTAATTTCCAGTTTCAGATTGAGTAAACCACGTCAGAGCCATATTACGCTCGGCTGATAAAGAAAGCTGGGGGGCTTATTAAGGGTCAAATTATCCCACTCTGTGACAATGCAGGCTACTCTTCAGGAAGTTACCCATGCTATTAGGCAAAGCCCAAGTGGAGAAGCACAGGGACCGGATGGCGTTTATCAAATATAATACTGGTGTATGGGGGCACCTTTTAACAAACGCTTTCAACAATTCTCTATGTAGTAAGATTTCATGCTCTTGGACTTTTTCCACAATAGTTCCCATTTATAAGAAAGGGGATCACATTGCCTAAATACTATCATCCCATTTCCATCATCAATAGCTTGGTTAAGATCATTGGTCAGGTGATTTGTAACCATTTAAAAACATGGGCTAACCACAACATCTAAAGTCCCTTTCAATTTGGGTTCAGCCGATGGCTAGGTACAGTGGAACAGTGTTTGAATCTAAATCTCGATCATTGACAAGTACTCTGTTGCTAAGCGTTGTCCGCTGTAGCTGGCCTTTATGGATCCATCAGAAGCATTTGATTATGTCAACGAACCAAATTGTGGTTGATACTGTTGGATCTAGGGGTCGAGGCTGCATTAGTAAATTTTCTGCATTCGCTTCATGAGAACTTAGTAGCAAAGGTCCGGTTCAGATCAGCATAAGAAATGTCTGAATTCTTTCCCCTAGCCCAAGTGGTGCACCCAGGATACATCCTGGCCCCCCCTTTTCATCATTTACATTAACAACCTATTCCCTACTTTAGCCAAAGCAACTAGCAGCACCCCAATTCTCAATGGTCTCTAGAGTTCATGTACTGGCGCTGCTTTACGCAGATGATGTGATACTTATGGCACAGACCCAGGGGCAATGCGTATGCTGGTGGAATACTTTATATCTTTCATGAAGGAATTGGATTTGGTTACCAATTTTAGGAAGTCGCACACTATGGTATGAGGGCCGGGTAAGAAAAATTAACAGCGAGAAGGCATTCACTTGGCACTGTCAGGAAATGTAATTACTTGAGGGTTGTTCTTTACAGTGCAAGCTCTGGACAACCGCAGTTCCCTTGTTCTCACTTGAAGTTATGTAGGCCAGCGGGCACACGATTTACCATGCTGCAGGCTGCAGGTAGGGGGACTATTTTGCCATTTATAAATATTTACAATGCTCAGTGCATTTCGGTGCCCTTATATGGTGCTGGGGTTTGGCGACACTATAACGTTGTGACCTTGCAGACCGAGGAAAGCTGCATTTGTAGGCGCCTCATGCATCTGCCTCTCTCCAGCTCTCACTTTATTATTCACTCAGAGCTTAATCTTCAGTACATATCCGATAAGATGAAGTTGTCCCCTCTTTTACTTTGGGTAAGTGTTTGGGCCAGCAAAGAGGCGAGTTTAATAGAGACATCATCTTAAACTAACTCAAATTGGATAAGGGAAATTCAATTCCCTGATTAGCTTATGTCCAAAAAAGCTTCATAGCATTGAGCCTACCTGGTTTATTTGATGCACCTTGCACTTTAAAAAAATAGATAAGTCTCTGGTAAAGCTTCATTTTTTAGAGTGTTATCATTTGCAGAGATTGCAGTCCGAATAATGTAAAAGCTCTGTTAAAAATATCTTACGTTCTTTGTACCTGTGGAACCCGTGTTACATTTAAGTACTGCTTTCTCAGGTTCGGAGAGATCCCTACTATCTTGCTTTAGGGCGGGCGCCATGTGGCGTTTAACAAGCTTTTCAGGTACTAGCAGTCTTTTGGGGGGAAGTCAGTTTCGCCATGTCCTTGTGACGGTTTTTCAGAGCAGACTGTGAGCCATTTTATGTTTTTCTCACATTTTATAAATCCTTTTTACAACTATTTATCAAGCTAATTTTAAAATCTTTGGGAGCTTTGGAAATGCAGGGATGCTGTGATCTACCTTCAGTTTTTAAACAGTTATGATGTTTGTTGTGGCGTTTGTTCCTTTGGTGAGATGCGGGAGTGGTGATTTTCCATTTGGTTAATGAAGAAATATGGCTTTTACATGTCAAGATCAGAGTGGATTATCTCTTTGTTAAAAGATTACTAATAACTTGCTTACTCTGCTAAATTGATTTTATGTAAAAAGAAGAAAACATTGAAGCTAAGATCCAAACGTAACTGCCCTGACACTGTCATCACCTGGGATTTCCCTTTAAGGTCTGTCAATAGAAAACAATAAGGCAAACCTACTGAAAACAATCTACCAGAAATCATCTATAAAAATGTAATACCCCTCCTGCGACATCAACTTCAGGTTTATTAATAATAATAGCACAAGCAGTGTCCTCCCTTGCGCTTTCAGAAAATGGGTAAGGAACACACATATCTCAAGACACCCATCACCTGCCAGTGCCTCTAGAAATGGTCACTGACTGAAAAGCTGAATTGAAAAATGGCAGCCATGATTCTTAAAGCTCGAGAAAGGCAGGCTTCTTCCTGAAGAGATCGTGCTAGTCACCAGCAACCCACAAAACAGGATGAACTGAAACACAACTGAAGCAAGCTTAAAATAACACACGCAATAAAAAGGAACCCAGAAGCAAGTAGTGCTTAAGCAATTATCATTACAATCTGAGGAAATACTATTTTGAAAGCCTGAGCCATAGATAAAAAAAGCATACAACATAGTATAATACTAATTTAATCAAACAGTCTGTATAAATAAAGCAGCAATGAATAATTATAAACATTAAGTCAGTCCCTGCAATAACAAGCATTGGCAGTGGTTGATGTTTTTATTTTTTTATTTCAAGCGTGCGCCTTAAAAATAAAGGGATGAAGGGAAAAAACATTCTACTGCTTAAATCTGGCAGCCATATGCTTGCAAAAAAAATTCTAGTCTGAAAAATGAATTAGCCCTTGCATTTAAATGTAATAGAACAGTACGAATGCTTGCTAGCAGGCAACTGTACTTATTACACATATTGAATAACTTTCTAGCTTTAATACACATCCCAGGAAAATTGGATTCTTATTGGGGCAAGAAAAAAGTAATATTGTCTTTCAGTAGCTGGAACCTCAAGACATAGGGTCCGATTTGTATGTTGGCAGAAAGAGTACTCCTTTGCAATTTACCTTTCACACAAGCTCTTGACATGCACTTGGAATCTCAACAAAAGGTTCTGGGTGTCACATTTAACCAGAACTTTACAAAAGTAGGACCAGTAGGTACCACACAATATATGGACCAGGAAAAAGGCCTGTCCAATACTCAAATCTGCAAGTCCTTTATGTCAACAACCTGGGACATGGGCAATAGGTCCTATGCTGAGACAGAGGGCACTCTTGACCTCACACTCATCATGGACACCTCTAGGCTTCAGCACACACTCTATATTGCCATGTTATCCCGGGCCTAATAAAAGTCTTCCTACCAGTATCACATTTAGTTAGGTCACTCAGGTGAGGGGGACATGCCTTTTTGCCATGCAGGAGACATTCCCATTCCAAATCCATTCTGTCCTGTTTCAGGAGGCACGGTTGCTCCTATAACATTTGATTACTATTGTTATTCCAATCAACAAGGTTGATTGGTTGTTGGATCCCACGACTAGCGAATATAAACAAATGGATTTAAGCAGAAAGGTTCAACCCCTTGCCCCGCTACCCCTGTGTGGAGTTAGACTTGCTCCATCCGCACAGCATACTATCTCTACTTTACAGGAAGTCCCTTGCACACTGACTGCCTCCTGTCACTCGCACCCCCATCAGATGCTGGTATTGAGCTCTCCGCCATATAAAATGGTTTAGCACCAACTCAGCGGCAACTCCACAATGACAGGGCACATGGCTTTCTGAGAGGGAAGCCTTGGCTGGGTTCAACAAATAGTACCTCATCGGTAACTCTACATTAGGGGACGTCTGGGGGAGGAGGGCCGTATGTAGCCGTTCCAGGAATTAGAGGCAGAATTCCACCTTGACTCCTGACAGTTTTATCAGTATCTACAACTGCAATCCGCCCTCTAAGGTTATAGGGAGAATTGCAAGCACTCTCCAAGTACAACCTCTTAGAGTGTAAACAGATAACTGATGATTTGAGAAAGGATGGAATCTTCTCATTATACAAATCTTTAGTAACCAACACACCATACTCCCTGACGAAAATGAGAATAAAGTGGCAGTTGGAAGTGGGAGCTCTTGATGATGAGGAGTGGGCTTAGGTGAAAATTGTGCGTAGCTATTTGCAATATCCATGCGCTTTCAACTCATACATTTTAAATACCTAAACCACATTTACTATTCCTTACCCTGACTATGGTGGATGGGCTGTGCCAGTAGACCAGGGTCCCTCCGGTGTTATTTCTCCCCAGGCTTATTCTGCCATGTGATTTAGGATTGCCCTGAGGCCCCAAACTATTGGAAAGGAGTCAATTGGATAATGGGGCAAGTGATAGGGAGGCCCCTAGATCTGGGGCCAGATGTAGCAAAGTATTTGCACGTCGCAAACGGCGAAAATCGCCGTTTGTGAGGTGCAAATGCCTCTTTGCTATGCAGAAATGCATATTGCGAGTCGGTACCGACTCGCAATATGCATTTCCGACTCGCAAATAGGAAGGGGTGTTCCCTTCCTATTTGCGACTCGCAGTGGGATGCAATACCATTTGCGATCGCGTACGCGGTCGCAAATGGCATCGCAGTTACCATCCACTTCAAGTGGATGGTAACCCACTCGCAAATTGGAAGGGGTCCCCATGGGACCCCTTCCAGTTTGTGACTGGACCCAAAAATATTTTTTCAGGGCAGGGAGTGGTCCAAGGGACCACTCCCTGCCCTGAAAAAATACCGAAACTACAGGTTTCGTTTTTTTTTAAGTGCAGCTCGTTTTCCTGTAAGGAAAACGGGCTACACTTAAAAAAAAAAAACTGCTTTATTTAAAAGCAGGTCACGAACATGGAGGTCTGCTGACGTCAGCAGGCCTCCATGTTAGCGAGTGCCTATACTCGCTATGGGGCCGCAATGTGCGACCCACCTCATGAATATTCATGAGGTGGGTCATTGCGACCCCATAGCGAGTTGCAGTCAGTGTCTGAGACACCGTACTGCATACGAATTTGCGAGTTGCAAATTGCGAGTCGCATGGACTCGCACTTTGCAACTCGCAAATTCGTCAGTTGCTACATCTGGCCCCAGGTTCCTAAGATTGCACTATTGGGCATCATGGACACTTGGAGGGGGGGTGGGGGGGGGGGACACATGCTTCTCACTTGCTCATCGCTAGGACCAACCTGGCGCCAAAAAGAGACTTAGCTCAGCAATGGAGAAAGGCGAGGACTCTACCCCTGGAGAAGTGGACTAGGGACATGGATCACTGTGCTGCAATATAAAACCTGGTACATAAATCCCGTGAGGTGCTGAAAAAACAAGAGAGGGTTTGGCCCCTGGGCTGAATTTGCTGATGGCCCACATTACTAGCATAACTAATGTGGAAAAAGGAATGAGTATCAATAAACCTGTAATATGTGATCTAGACTGTTATTTATTTCCAAACGTGGTTGAAAAGCCTGCACTGATAACCTAGCACGCACATGTAGGGCCTCAGGGTTTGGTCCTGTTATGGTACGGTTCAAGTGTACAAGCACAACTAACAAAATGTGTTATATAAAAAAGCAAATATGACTGTTTTAGGCTTGCTAATGCTTTTGGTACCGTTATGGGGTTGCAGCTGCAAGTGTTGTCTGACCACATCCTTAGGAAAGCCCCTTATCAGTTATCCAGAAGGGTAAAAATGTCAACTGCATTCACTTTGGAAGGTATTTTAAGACTATTGTTAGGTCACAACAAGGTTTATTGATTGACCAGGCATATGTCTTCCTATCATACTTCTTGCATATCATTTCACTTTCATCATGCTGTGTACGATTAGGACATAGCACTGTCACACCTCCCAGTGCTTAAAGTGGCCTTTAAGGTTGTTCCTTAAAATATGAAGCATTCATTTATGTTTTATATATAATAAATATACTAGAAGTTATGCATGGGCTACAGATGTGTTTGAAGTCATTTAATATTTTGGGACTATTAGGTTACAAATTAATATTCACTGTTTTTTTCTTCTGCGTCTCTGTTTAGAAAAAGTCCTCCTGATAAACCTTTAAATACATAAAGTTTTTTTATCAAGATAATATTTTGGAACCCCCTACACCTGACTTAAAGTACCCAAGGTTGGCATAATAGAGGTTTGTCCAATTGTTCGGAATGCACCTGTGACCTATGGAGCAATGGCGGCCTTTTTATGTATGGTTAGACCCATCTGGTTGCTAAGGGAAGAATGATGTTCATGTTAGGTGTGTGTAAACCTATCAATGAATTAACAAGGGGGATCATCCAAGTTGAATGTATATGAATCCATAAAAGGTGGATGGAAGATGGAGCAACCATACTACACACTTTGAACCCTGTTAATTTCTGTCTGGGTCATATAAACACGTAATAGGCAAGTGTGTCCCTTTCTGATTCTCACTGATCATTTCTGTTCTTAAGGAAGCTGGAGGGCTACAAATGTGAGTGGTTTGTGCCGCTCACTGACCTGACCTTGCAGTCTCCACTGGAGAGTGAAGTGCCGCTGCCGGTCCCAAGTGAGCCTCTGGAGCTTCTTGAAGATGTGCGACTGAGGATCTATCAGGCAAAGCTCGAGCTGCAGGAGGAAAAGGTGAGATCACTGAGTTCTCATCATCAACATAGGAACTCTGCTTCACCAGTGTTTGTGCCAACTTTAAACTGTTACAGAATTTTGAAGCATCAAAGTATGGACACTAGGAGAAGAGGAAGGGCCTGGATTGGAGATCAGGGGACTCTTTAGGAGGAGGTGGTGAGCCTGCAATTAGCTTCTATGTCTCAAGGAAAAAAACATTGTGAGAAGGTATTGAAAGGATATCAGTATGTGTCAAACACCATCCCCTAAAAATTGGACTCTTTATTGTAGTTATGACTATTGCCTGATGTTGTTGGTGTATTGATTTGTCATATAAGTATGATTAGGTCTGGTTTCATTGGTTTTGTGCTGGGGACTTGGTTCTGATGGTATGCTGGTCCATTTCATGGTACTGATGTAGAAATTGGCCCTCCTTGTTTGGTAGTGATTATGGATTGCCAATTTGTTTTGTGTTGATGTTTGTTTTGTTTTTTGGTATTGATGGTAGCTGGTGTCATATCTTGTTTGAGAGTTGGGTTAGTGTCTTCTCTGTTATTGGTGATAGATTTCTCTCTTGTCTGTTCTAATGCTGCTTCTGCATTGAATCTACTCAAATATTTTGTTGGTGGCAGGTTATTTTTTACATTGTTAGGTATTATTGAGAGGTTGACCAGTGTTGATGGGTTTACATCTATGTTATGGTGATGATGGTGGCCTGATTATTTTTCCTGCTGTTGATGCAGTTTAATATTTTGTCTGGGTTAGCCTTGTATCTAGTGGTGTGTTGTCCCCCCCCCCATGTATTTGGTATTCATTGTAGTAGTGGTCCTTTGCATAGTGTTAGTTTTGCCTTAGTGTGCCTTGAAATTTGTGGTTTACTGTTGTCCGTATATTTTAGTTGACCAGCAATTTGTCTTGGTGAGCCAAGTGATTGCTGTTGCCTCGTGTGACCAAAAGATAATAAGGGGTCAATTTCAGCTCTCCGGGTTTGATAAATTGAGTACCATTAATTTGGGTAACAGTAATACTTTTTATTTACAACAACATGAAACACCAAAACTGTTAAAGAAATGTGTAAATAAAAGCATAGAAGACTTATCTTTATTATTGTTGTCTTTTTTCAGAGGCTCACTCGGGGATCTTTCAGAAGGGCAATAGAAAAAGCTAAGAAGAAGTTGATAGACAATGAGCTCTGGCTGCTGAAGAATGCTCCTGCGATACCACTTAACATCCACAGCAAGAATGGCAAGGTAATGATATAGATGTTTTGGGAAGGAGGCCAATGGACATGGATCCGGAACTGCTAAGGGCGGGATGTTTAGATGTGCGCATATGACTGCTATGGTTCATGGCAGGCTTGCTAAGCCCTAGAAGGATAAAGGCTATAACTGAGACTGGGCAAAATGTTTACCTTAGTGGAAGGGCAGAAAAAGTACAGTGAGATGACAGTATTAAAAGCTATCGGTGCTGAGAAAAAATGTGCCCTAGAAGAACAAATGCTACTTAAAATGTATCTCTGAGCAGGACTCTGCAGAAACCAAGGATTGTTCAGTTTCACTTTCTACATCCAGTGTGTGTGGAAGTCCTACTGCCTGAAAGTTTCACATTTTCTCCTCTGTGGTTTCTGTGTGATTTTTTTCATCATCTAAACCATAACTGACATTTATTAGATAATGCACCTTATATCATTTCATTTCTAGTGGAGGAATATTTATATGAGGTCACAGAGTGTCCATCAGTAAATCAGTTCAATGTTTGGATTATTTTGTGCAATTTAACATGTGCACCCCCTTACTTCTCATTATGTAGTTTGCTCCCGTTTGCGGTACATTCTCAAAAAATGCTTTAAGAAAACTCCATTTGTAGTAGTATTTTTAGCCTAATGTGTATTAAAATGTAAATGTAGGTACATTTAGGTTAGCCATTGAGTTCTGCTGTATTTTCACTAAAGTATAGTTTTTCATGAGGTCATTTTAGCAGCTTCTTGTGGGCAAGTTATTTTAGCCACTGGCCTGCAGTTTGTGCCCTTTAGCCTGGTGGTAATTCATTTTAATCAATTTTATTTTCTGAGCAGAAGCTTCATTCTGCTGTGATGTTGTTTTTCCTTTATCTATTACACTTTTAGCCCAGAAACGGTTTTCATTCTTTTTAGGTTGTTATTTTCATTCTGTGCTTTGCTCAAGGATGTACACAATATTGTTGTTGGTACAAAGCGGAACACCACAATCTCTACCACTTCACAGAAATATGTGTTCTTATATTAGGGCAGTTTTCTTAGAACACCAGCTGTTTTATTCTAAAGTATCTGCCTGCCACTTATACATTGGAGAGAAGTTCCTGCCAGAAATTGACACTGCATGCTGTTACTTCACTGCAACCGTCTACTGAGATTTGACGTCTTTTCTGCATACATGGGAGAGGACTCTCGGTAGACCAATAGCCCTCTTCGCTACTACCACATTCAGGTATGAGGGATGGTGTCTTCCCAGGAGTCCTAAAGGGAGGGTAAGGGCTAACACTGCTATGCTCTAATATAGTACTTTAGTGGCTTAGATAGGAATTCCCATACTTAGCATTGAGACACTATAGTGGGACTTTTCTTGTGTTTCACTTTCTTTGTCAGCGCTCTGCTATTATGTTTCATTATCCTAATCATTTCAGTACATGCCATTAGAACGCAGCTGATTCAATAAAATACATTAAACCAAATCCTGCTTCTGTTTGTCTTTGCATATGTCAGACAAATGTAACTGAGAGAAAAGGACAAGATCTGTTCTACCACGATTTCCCTGAGAAATCAGAATGTCAAGTGCATGGCTGCCACACTTTCGAGTGCTGAAGAGGTGCTGCTAGCTGGCTGGAAGTGTTAGACCAACAAATGTCACAGTGTGTGGGATTGGACTCAGTTTCCCACAATCTAGTGGTACTACCGCCTTAATCAAGTAGTCTCATTGGTACAATGAGAGCCAACATGGCATGGCGCCACCAATGTTTGGTCAGACACTAAATTATGGAGTATCTCTGTCTCACTAGGCTTCCCAATACTACATACGGAGATGTTGGTGGTATTAGGGTTCTCCCCCTCAGCTGGACAGGTAGCACCTTATTTCAGACTATAGATTGTTCAACCTTGAACCTTAAATGTGTAAATCCCCAATTGGTGTCCTTATCTCTGAACAAGTTCATTCAGAACGGCGAACCCACAAAGGGTGGTAATTGCAGTAAACATGAGGCCCGCCTCACTAATCATTTATTGAATAATGGCCTTACAGCACAGGGGGGTGCTGTTACATTTGTGGTTGAGGGATATCCAGGTTATAGAACAGAAATGTTCTATTCTTGGGCAATTTTCCAGCAATTGTTTGGAACACTAATACATTTCATTCACTATACACTTGCTAATGCACCTGCACAATAAATACAGAGCATACACATACATAGAAATACCTCTAACATTTCAAGACCACCAGAACTGGCTTGATGGCGCCCTACCACTTAAAACACTTCATTTTAGATTAGGTCCTCTTAGCAATGATGGCTCTACTTGGCCTCATTGGGCCACATACAAACAACATCCTGATATAGGCACTTTGGTGGTACTTGAGGTTCGTCACTTATACTTTGAGCTTGTAGTAATATATAGACTCCTAATAGAACTTGTAATGAAAATATTAAATGCTAACCCAGCATTGGCTGCTCCAGCACAACCGCATGCAGATACACCAGATACTAGCCCTGCAATGGTGCATTAGATTATGGGTAAAGTACTCACAAAAAGTTCAGAAAAAAATCTGTTTTGGTTAGCTCAAAAAAATAATTGCGCTGGAAGCAGTGCTTTCCCATATGGGACCCCAAGATAAACACACAGTTCTCACTATGTGCTTGCCATTTGGGATGGTTCCCGCCGTGGATAACTGCACCACCTGAGGCATGTTATTTACTGCGCTCTACACTACCGTGCATGGCACACCAACACTTGCCAATCTTCTGGAAGTGTTATTCAAATTCAAGATGAATAAGGGGGGTGCCCTGGCCCTGTGCTTGGGGATGCAATTAATGGGCGATTTTACTACAGTAACCTCAATATTATTAAGTAACCTTACAGAGGAAGCAGTAGCACTGGCAGTGCACATGTGGCTCCTGGATGTTCCTCCACAGGATCAAGAACATGAGCTGCCTAAAATTATTGGCGAAACCTATTCAAGTATAGGTAGGGATAGTTTGGGAGCCAGACCTAGTAAACCACAATTACAAGGTAAATCCAATAAGGATTTTACCAGGCAAGCAGCTGAGAGTTCTAAAAAACACTAGGATAAACAAAAACAAACATCTGAAAAAGACAGGGGAGAATCTCCACATTCGGAGACCCCAGAGAAACATTTGAACTTAAGAAATAGGGATAATATAAAAACTCTTGCTAGATATCAATATACTGACACATGCAAATCTCGTTCCTTTCAGGACTCAGCAGATAAACAAAGTGAGAGAGGTGGGCAATCAGAACAACAAACAGAGTAAGTGAAACTGAAAAAAAATAAAGATTCACAATGCTCATCAGATGTTTCAACTTAGTAAGAAGAGAAAGTTCCACAACAAAAACCCCAATTCAAAAAGAAGAAGGTGGCAACTATTTCTGCAAGAAATGCTACGCAAGATGAGAGTTTTATTGAAGAACAGGAACTGGGCACTGGCTCTGCTAGACAGCGTAACACAAGTCACAATAGTTCCCCAGAATCTTCAGTAGCATCTGGGGGAGAAAACAACTGACGACTTTATAGAAGTCGAGTCTGCGGACATGTGCGTCTCCCCTCCCAGTAGGGTATACAAAATGAAAATACAATTAGAGGGAGACATTGAGTGCACAATTGATATTATATTTTGGAAACGACTAACCGGCATTTATGACATTTTGTTGGTCAAAAAAGTTTGGCCGCCAGAATGTGTCCGTTATGTCCTATGGTGGGAAGAGATTATTAAGCCTTCCTTCTGGCCACTGGTTCCTGTAAAGTTAAAAGAGTCATACTCATTTGATTGGGCATTGGCACAAGCCCCGACGCTGTATCACAATCATGTTGGGTGGAATAAAGATTCTCCCTACCACATAATACCAACTAGGTCCCAACCACAGCGTCAACCTCAATATCCTATGAAGCAGGAGGCTAAAGCACCTGCGTGAGAGAGACTCGCACAGCTAGAGTACAAGGGTGTATTTGAGCCCTGTGTCTCATCAGTGAACAATCTTCTATTTCACGTTGCTAAACCAGACCATTCATACAGAATAGTCTTAAATTACAGATATTTAAACAGTCATACATACACATTTGCTATTCAAAATGCACATAGCATAGCTCACATTAACAGTATAGTGCACAAAAAATACACAACAATTTTGGATATTTCCAGTGGCTTCTTTCGCCAAAATATAGCACCTGAAAGCAGGGATTTAACAGCATTTAGCACTTTAGGCTTGCAGAAAAATATCTGTAGTCTCCCATAGGGGTATAAGAACAGTCCTGGACTGTTCTCTACACATGTAACATCCGTTTTACATGACATTGACCCTGAGGTGTTGTCCTATGTTGACGACATCTACTTAACGGATGATGATCTTATTCACATCTAAAATGGGTGTCCCACATAGTAGTTGAATTTACCAAAATTGGCTAAAAATTCAATTTTAAGTAAACAAAAATTGCCTTCTACAGTGTCCTATTTTTGGGATATGAGTATTCAGATAATGACAAGAGCCTAGCACCCCACTTTCTAGAATATTATGCACAGTTGTAACCACCAAATACCATTAAAAAAGCTCCATTCCTCATTGGGCTTTTTAAACTTTGGCAGAACGTGCATTCCAGATTATACACAATGCATTAAACCATTATGTGACTTAATATGGGCCAATGTTACAAGCAAATATTGGACAGTCAAACACATGCATCCTCATAGCATTGCAACAAGACAGGCTTGCAGCAAAACACTTACACACAGGGGACAATAAAATACATTTGGTAATCAGAGTAATTGCTGATGCCATTGGCTTCACCTAGGTAACATTAAATGAGGGCGATACCGTCCCTATCGTATACAAATTACACCTGTACTCTACAGAATGCATTATTGTTGTCTCTCTGATCCCATCCCTTAAGGCTGTCACAAAGGCTAGCATTCCAAATGAAAAAGCATTACATCCACGCTGGGTTCAATGAGCAACACCTCTAACAACTAATGATGTTGATTAAATTTTTTACCCAAAATTACAAACTCAAGAATTCCTTCAATACGAAATGGAATAGCCAATACCAGCAAACACCTTGCCTACTGATCAATTTCAAAAGAATTATTTACACTGATGGTTCAGCCCAACCAGCCGTAGGCACTAACCTCCAATACTCTGCAACTTGTGCGTCTGTAAGTGGCTTCATTAAAGATGGTGAGTTCCATCCACAAAACATTTACACACAGAGAACTGCACTGTGCAACTAGCAGAGCTCAAGGCTCTGGTAATGGCACTGGAACACACAGATCCAGAACAGCTAACAATAATAATATGTGATTCATACTACTGTGTCCAGTCCTTCAATGAATATCTGCATTACTGGTGTCAGAATGGGTTTAGAGATTCAAAAGGCAACACCAAACATAGGTTACTGTGGGGGAAAGTAGAGGATCTGAAGGAAATGCTTCCCAATGCCCATATACTTCGTGCATTGGGACACTAACGTGTAGGAATACACGCTACAGGCAATGCCTTGGGTGATTACGTGGTCAAGTCAGCAGTAGCAACAGTTTCTGTTGCTGCAATAACTCATTAACGAATGAGGCTGGATGATGAACACTGACTGCTGTGAAAGCTTTGGCTGATGGCATGCCATTACCAACAGCATATTCTGCCACATATTCCTACCGCATAACTAGTCTAAACACTGCCTTAGTGTGATACCCAACCAAGACCAAAGATCTTAGTTGTTAAAAACGGCACATGAAAGAGTTGCTTCTGCCCATGCAGGTGTGGTGGCTACTATTATCCCAACTTCAAAAACGCTATTGGTGGCCAAGCCTATACAAACAGACAAAACAGTATGGGCCAGATGTAGCAACCCTTTTGCGAGTCGCAAACGGCGAAAATCGCCGTTTGCGACTCGCAAACGTGGGTTTGCAATGCACAAATGCATATTGCGAGTCGTTACCGACTCGCAATATGCATGTGCGACTCGCAAATAGGAAGGGGTGTTCCCTTCCTATTTGCGACTCGCAATGGTATGCAATACCATTTGCGACCGCATATGCGGTCGCAAATGGCATCACAGTTACCATCTACTTCAAGTGGATGGTAACACAATCGCAAATTGGAAGGGGTCCCCATGGGACCCCTTCCAGTTTGTGATTGCACCCAAAAATAGTTTTTCAGGGCAGGGAGTGGTCCAAGGGACCACTCCCTGCCCTGAAAAAACCGAAACAAAAGGTTTCGGATTTTTTTAAAATGCAGCTCGTTTTCCCTTAGGGAAAACGGGCTACATTTAAAAAAAAAAAAACCTGCTTTATTGAGCAGCAGGTCGCTAACATGGAGGCCTGCTGACGTCAGCAGGCCTCCATGTTAGCGAGTGCCCATAGTCGCTATGGGGCCGCAATTTGCGACCCACCTCATTAATAATAATGAGGTGGGTCTTTGCGACCCCATAGCGACTTGCAGAAGGTGTCTGAGACATCTTTCTGCATCCCAAATTGCGACTTGCAATTTGCGAGTCGCAGAGACTCGCAAATTGCAAATCGCAATTTGGTTTTTTCGTACATCTGGCCCTATGTCCTTTGCTGTCAGCAAATAAAAGTGCCCACCATTAAACAGCCACCGCAGACACCCCTTCTCATTTCAAACAAACCACTGTAATTTGTGTATCTGGACCATTGTGTACCCCTGACACCGAATGGTGCATAAAAATACATGTTGGTGGTTGTTGAATTATGCTCCAGATTTCTATGGATGTGGAGACTGATCAATTGATGCTAAATCTGTTTTTAAAGATATGCAAGTCTTTATTGGTACATATGCAGTTGCGACTTTACACTTGCACCAGGGCCCTGCCTTTGCCTCAAGGTAATTCAGGGGCACCATGGCTTTGTTAGGGATGCAACTCCATTTCTTGTTCCCCTAACATCCTGAGGGTAACAGTGTAGTGGAATGGAAGAATTGAGACTTAAAGCAATCCTTAACAACAAGAGTATAGGCCCAGGTCGTAGTTGGCTAAGTCACCTGTATGGAGTCCAGAAAGCATTTAATAATCTGCCCAGAAGGTCCCTGTAAGGGCGCACCTCATATGAGGTGATATTCAGGACACAAATGTATGCTCCAGATCTTGATGGCTGTGGTGCGGAGGCAGCAGACACACCTTTTAACATAAATGAATGTGTCACTGTCTAAGGAATTACAACAGTTCTGTGATGAAAACGCATCTGCCTATGCTGCCTCCTTGGGAATAAGGGATACACCAAAAAAAATCTACTGGCTAGATTCCGAAAGTTGGGGATCCAGAAGGGGAAAAGATTACGGTGAAAAAGAAGTTTGGTTCCTTCATATCGTGCCCCGGTTCCTGTCCTGGGAAAACACAGTACAAGGACTTTTATTCAACCCCGCTGCCCCAATCGAAAGAAGACCGCTTTGTCTTCATTGATAATTTCAAGTTACACCATGTGTCTGATCCTACACAGCAGACGTAGAGGACTCCTGGGTAGTTCCCGAATCCTTCTCACTACAGACCAGCAAGTTCATCTACAGGTTTTGAGCAGTGATGCTGACACTTCCCAAAGCTTGGGGAGGATGGAAAATGATCTTTCATTAGTACCACTATCTTCATCTGCACCAAGAAACAACCAAAATAATGAGCAATGCTACTCAAATGCAATTCAAACTGATGGAATAATCTACTATGAACCACAGAGGGAGACTTCTGCTAATTGTCCACTATCTCACACGGATCCAGCTTTTGCACTAACTGCATCTGGATATTTCGCCGATCGCCACTATTCCTTTTATGATGCATCAACTTCTGCTGCAACACTATCGTCAAGACCATGTAAGATGATAAATTGGCTCAAAATGAACCATTTTATTTGTCCATCGAACTGTCTGTGGCTTTCTCTAACTTTACTTACCTTCCTCCTTTCGATTGAGTTTGACATTGCTTTTTTCTTACTCATACATGGTCATTATCTTTCTGAGTGCTCTGCAGTCAAAATGGTAGATGAAGTCCTAAAACCACATTTTTCCTCATATAAGGTCCGGCGGGACTTGCCCCTAGGGAACATTTCAGCTATACCAGCTCCTGGTGGGATTGTCTGGGATGAAGTATCCTTTGATATATTCGGTCTGACGGAGGTTCTTCAAATCCCACATGTTTTCAAACTTTCCTTGAATGGTGTAATAACACCTGTTGTTTCTGGTGACTGGGATGTAAAAACTGTTGATTCTATGCTTTCTGAGCTAGAGTACTTTATTGTATTTGAAAGTGAATATATTTACCAAGCAAAAGAAAAATATGGTGATACGTTCATTATAACTATTAAGGACATTATTTAATTCATAGACCAAGCCCCGTAAGACTGTTTTTAACTATACACAGTGGGAACATTGTCCTACCCCACCATTGAGGACCTCTAAAACATATATGGAAAAGTTTACATATTTTTCTGGGCATAATGTTCAAAATGCTGTGTCCTATTATTTTAAATTGCCTTTAATGGAAATGCACAATGTATTGTTAACAGACACAACATTGATTTGTTCTGATTCCCTTTTTTTCAGTTGGCTATTGAAGGCTATGAATATTGGATTAAGTCAATTGCCATATAAAGTGTTTGGGGAACTAATAATTAGCAAATACAAGGAAGGGAAGCTTTATTTAGAGCATGCTGGATACCTTTACAAATGATTATTTAAATGACGAAGTGCAGCAGACAATTTGCTTAGGCTTGGCAAAAATTACAGAATTGAATGTGCCCAGTATGCCCACTTCCGCCAAATCATACGAATGGCAAAAGTACATTAATGCAACTGAAGAACAGCTCGATGGGTGGGTCCAAAATAGTACATTTAACTGAAAAGTTTCCAGTCCTGGTGGGTGGTTATTTTGGACAGTAGACACAAATGGTTGTCATGCGTATATTGTAATCTCCACAGGGAGTTTTAGAGCGAACAGACCAGACCTTCGCTGTGTGTCCTCAGAACATTTGGGTATTGTGGCAACATACAGCGTAGGGAAATTATGCCAGCAATGGAGAAAACATTCATCAATAGCTGTTGTAAAAGAAGACCTCATTCTCTTGTCAAATAACACAGATTTACAAGATTTTCTGTTCGGTCCCAGAAGACAATATAAAAAGTGCTTCTTATATATGCAATATACAATAAAATTTGGAAACTTTCACAACATGAAGCCGCTGCCTGGTTAAGGCAAATAGATCAGGAAAGTTTATAGAAACCATTAGCCATTGTACCTAATGGGATTAACACCTTGTCTGACCGTCTATACACTCTCAATATCATCTTTTCTTCTGCAATCAACATTATACAATCTGACATGTCATCTTTACAACATGGACAGAGCCAATTTAGGTCCATTATGCAGTTAAGTTGGACACTACAGACATTGAAAAACAGTCACGTTCCATGGCAATACGTTAGAGCAAAAGACCTACTTGCTGTGTTTAATTTGACATGGCAATAAGAAATAATGGCTAACACAGAAGCGAGTTATGTTATGCTGAACATCGAAATATTAGAAATGTTTCCTTTTACTGTGGCGGAAATACCATCTGCAGTCTGGTTAATTCATGGGGTTATCAATCTGCCTATTTTAACACTCCAATTCAAATCTTGTTTGAAACTAATTCCTGTAGACAGATACGAAATGGTAGGAGATAGTTATAATAATGAGAGGTGGGAGCTACCCTTCTAGTATGAATGTTGTAATGGCATAAAAAAGGTCTTTCTTAGTGGCAGTGAATGTGAGACCTCAGTGAGCCATTCAATGGTTTGAAAACAGCTGTCCTTTCACGGAGCTTGTAAAGCTTCTGCAGCGCATTGGGCTTGTTATATGAAAGGATTTCCTGTCCCCTTAATTCGACCAGTGTTCCAGGTGCTCTCGAATGGAAGTTATGCGCTTCTAAAAAGTGAGAGCTGTTGTGGAATGCAAGCCAAAATTGCCTAAGTAGTTTTGGTCTCCAAAATTGTAACTTGTTGCGGTAACGTGCTTTTTTCCCCTATACAATAGACGAGAGTAGCAGACATTTGGCCTCATATTGCTACTTCTAATGTATAATTTGACAAGCTGAGAAGACTAAAAGTTCTATTGTTTCAGAAACATGTAGCACTGGCATCTGCCCGCAAGACCTATGAGCTCCAAGTAACAAGTTCATCTGTGGAAATACAGCTCCTTCTAAAAACTAAATACAAACTTTCCGAGACACTTTGGTGAAATCATGGGAAAACAAATGTACGTGTCCAATACTGCTGGGATTGTACACTTCTTTAAAGCTGTTGGTCCTGGGTTTGTCAGCACCTTTTTCTCTATAGTTGGCATTATACCTTCATCCATACACTTAATATTTTTGGGTGTATTCAGGGGATTCCCAATTACTTTAACCTTATTTGGTGGCATTTTGCTGTTGCTATTTTTTATTCGTAATAGCTGCCCCCATCTCAACAAGGAGGACTGATGGTGCTTCCGCCAGTGCAACTGTGTAGCGAACGCATGATGTAATATTTTGGAGCATCACTCCTTATGAAACTCGAGGGTAACTGGTCCCTATCGTTTAGACCGGTACTGGACTGTGTGCAGCCCATGTTTCATTGCCTTTGGTGCCCTTATGAATGTGCACTACAACTGTGTCTTTCTATGCAACGCTTACTTTCACAGGATGCTGATCAGTTGATGTTCTAGCTGAAGGCTCATTACCAGACATGCGTGTTGAGGGTACATTTGCTATGGGAAGCCTCCTACGAGCCACCCTTTGTGGATCAAGTGCCTCTTGGTACTTTAACATCTGGGGCTACACGGAAGGCTGATGCCTTGGCTGGAGCTGAGGCTTTGGAACACAACTGCTTTTTTTTTGTTTTCCTTGGCATTGATTTGTTTGCATTAATACCTGCCGAAGTGGGATCTTTCCATGGTTCAATTGTCCTGGATATAATTGGCATTTTTCAAAATAACAATGACTGTTCAATATGACATTCGGTTTTTACACTCACATCACTATACTTTACATTGACTGTTTTAATTTGACCTACTTGAGTGTGCTTTGATTGTCAACTTGGGCATTTGTCTATTTTAGTTTATTTTTAACATAGTATTACTTCGGTCAACTGCCACACTTTGAACCAACAAGGGGAGGGAGTTGTGAGGTCATTTTAGCAGCTTTTTATGGGCACATTATTTTAGCCATAGGCCTGCAGTTTGTGCCCTTTGGCCTAGTAGTAATTCATTTTAATTTATTTTATTTTCTGAGCAAAAGCTTCATTGTGCGGTGATGTTTCTATTTTTTTTATCTAATATGCTTTTAGCTCAGAAACTGTTTTCATTCATTTTACTTTGATATTTTCATTCTGTGCTTTACTCAAGGCTGTACACGATATTGTTGTCAGTACAAAGTGGAACACCACAATCTCTGCCACTTCAGAGAAACATATGTGTTCTTATATTAGGGCAGTTTTCTTAGAACACCAGCTGTTTTATTATAAAACATCTCTCTGCCACCTATACATCGGAAGGAAGTTTTAACCAGAAATTGCCACTGCATGCTGTTGCTTCATTGCAGGTGTCTGATGAGACTTGACGTCTTTTCCACATACATGGAGAGGACTCTTGGTAAACCACCAGTCTTCTTCGCTACTACCATAGTCAGGCATGGGGGATGGTGTCTTCCCAGGGGCTAACACTGCTGTGCTGTATTTAGTATTTTTGTGTTGTAGGTAGGAATTCCCGCACTTAGCATTTTGACACTATGGTGGGACTTTTCTTGTGTTTCACTTTCTTTGTCACCGCTCTGCTATTATTATATTTAATTATCCTGATCATTGAGGACATATTATTTTATCTAGAATGCAGTTGATTCAATAAAATACATTGAACCAAGTCCTGCTCCTTTGCATGTGTGAGACGAACGTAACTGAGAGAAAAGAAAAAGATCTATTCCACCACGATTTCCTTGAGAAATCTGAATTTCATGCGCACGGCTGCCACCAATCACCACCACCTTCGGGTGCTGGTGAGATACTGCTAGCTGGCCGGAAGGGTTAGGCAGACAGTTGTCACATGGTGTGGGATTGGACTCAGTTCCCACAATCTGGTGATGCTGTGCCTGAATCCAGCAGTCTCATTAATACGATGAGAGCCAACATGACAAGTGCTTAGTCGTATACCGTTTGTCACTTAATTTTACCCAATTCCTCCTGAGTATACCTGTCAGGCATCTGGACCACCCTTGAACTCAACAGCACAAGGACCAGAACATTTTAAATATCTTGTGCCCTCTACTCTGTCAGTGCTGGTTACATCCCTGACTCTAGGGAGAAGAAGTGGCTAGGTTAAAAAAATAACTTCTTTTGGTTTGGGAACACCCAAATGTTTACAGTTTAACCACTGCCGCCTCAGTCCATTGGGCCACCCAGATGAGCAGAGCCAGGCCTCACTATACCCCTATGAATGAAACAGTTTTTTATAACTCACATCTACTCAAATAGAGTGCCCCGGTGCTTTGTTAAGTGCTGAGACTGCTGGAAACAGAGGGCAAACCAAGTCTACTCATCCCTGGAGCTTAAACAAACATGTTTTCAGCTCTTTCTTAAATTTTCCTTCCTCTGTTATGGGCCTAATATGTTAAGGTAGTCGGTTCCACAGACCAGCCACTTTGACAGTGAAGGAGGAGCCTCCTCTGTGTTGCCTTTTAAAGCAAGGAACAGCAATTAGACCAGCATTGCTAGGCTGCAAGGATCTCCCAGGATTATACTCCTTGATCCTCTCATTTGGATACTTGGGCCCCTTATTATGAAAAGATTAATGGGTCAGAGTCAGTGCCTTGTACACTTTGTGTTGTCACACTGGCAGCCAGTGTAATCTTTCCTGAAACGGGGACACTGAGGAATGCATCGGAATTTTAAACAGTAGGTAGACTGCCATGTTCTCCATAACCTATAACCGTTGGGCCAGGTAATTCAGAAGACCCAAATATAGAACCTTGGCATAATCCAGCCTGGAGAGAATCAGTGTTCTCACAACTGTAACCTGTGTACCGTGTGGAAGGAAATAAAGACATTTTCTTAGAATGCGGAGAACCCAAAAGCAGGACTTTACAACTGCTGACAATTGTGCCCCAAATGTAAGTTGAGCATCAAACATAATGTCCAAGTTTCTTGGCCCCAGCATTAGAGGGGACGGTGAGGGCACAATATTAGGCCATGCACATATCCCTCCTACCCAAACAATAAAATTTCAGTTTTGTCTGGGTTGCATTGCAATTTGTTGTCCTTCAACCACTCCAGCAATGCTGCCATACAACAAGAAGATTCCTCCTTATCCTTTACAGAGTCTCCGTCATACCTGAGCACAAGTTGAGTATCGTCCACATAGGTGATGACTCTGATGTTAAAGGATTCCACCAAATATGCCAAAGGGGACATATAAATGTTGAAGAGTGTGAGACTTAGGGAGGAGCCTTGCAGCACTCTCCACTTCAACCTCTTTGTGCCCAAGGCATATGGTTTCATCCAGACCACCAGTTCATGTCTTTCAAGAAAATAACCCAGCCAGCCAAGAGCAGTGCCCATCACTGCCAGATGTTCTAGCCTGTGCAGCAAGATGTTATGATAGACCTGTCAAATGCGGCATCCAGGTCCAATAACACCAGGGCCACATTGAGGCCGGAGTCCAAGCTTCACCTAATGGATGCAGAGACATCAACTAGAGCTGTCTCTGTGCTTTGGCAAGCTTTAAACCCAGACTGGGAAAGATGGAGCAAATTGCTCTCAGTGAGGAAAGCGGTAAGCTATTGATTTACCAGTCTTCCAAGACTTTCGAGGCTGTTGGGAGTAGAGAGCAGGTCTAAAGTTGGACACGGATTCCAAATCTCGGTTGATTTTTTTAAGTAAGGGAATCACATTGGCACACTTCCAATCATCTGGTAGAGCACCAGAGTGAAGAAAGGTAACAAATAACTCCTGTTATATTGGGCCAACAATATCCGCAGTTGACTTCAGGATGTGAGGAGGTATGGGATCAGTAGGAGATCCTGACTTACATTTTGCGAAGGAAGCTGCCACTTCCTCCACTGACAGAGACCTGAAAAGACATCAGTTTGGAGTGTGCTGTAGGAACAGCTACAGCTTCAGTCCCTGTATTCCTATAAAAGTTGTTTGTGCCTCTTAAATTGGTCTGACTTTTGAAGATTTTATCCTCAAAACAATTGCTAGGTTGGACACAGAGAGACTGGCTAGGCTCTAACAGGGGGGATCTATAAAACTGGTGACAATTTTGAAAACCTCATTCCCATCATTATCCGCTTCCTCAATACATTGCGTATAAAAAATGTGTAGGGCTCTCTTAATGTTCTTATGGTCGTTTTTGAGGGCCATTGTATAGCTAGCCTTATCTTGTTGTAGGTCTAATCGGGGCTACTTAATCAGCTGCCATCCTAAGCCACGTCTTGACAGCCTTGTCACTCTGCATCACCATTCCTGAAATTCCTAGTTTTTACCCATTCACCCTCCCCCTATACATATGCTCATTCCAAAGAAGAGGTGGTTGGTATTCCTTAAGACAGTCAAACTGCCAACAGAATGACAAGAAAAAGGCAGTTACAAATGGTCGAACCAAGGCACTTGTGGGGAGAGGCCTCCCATTTTAACAATATAATCGATAGTATGGCATGGCCAGCTCTGTGTGTAGGACCTGTAACAACTCTTGCGAAATTAAAGGAGTCCAGAGTTTCCACCAGACATGTGGCAAAAGGGTCCTCGGTCTTGTCAGATAGATGTTGAAATCACCATGAATGGAGAAATTGGCATAAGAGAATCATTTTGGGGCTAATGCTCCATCAAGGAATGATAGAAAATCACCCAAATGACCTGGGGGACAATAGACCAGTGCCACCAGAAAGGAATGTTGTCCGCTGATGGAAATACTAAAACCCAGAACGTCTGCTCCTTTCAACCCAACTAATTAGAATTTGTAACACTTAAAAATCCTTTTATGAATGATAGCCACCCCTTCCCGCCTTTTTCCCACCCTATCTAGATGAACGGAGATGTATGCCTCAGGGAAGGCGAGATACAGATTCGGACAGGAGTCTTAGTTCAACGAGGTTTCTATTATTAAACGCATATCCAAGCTCTTGTCCTTTAACAGATCATAAATATTCCGGGCATATTTGTGCAGAGAGCGGACATTTAACAGTGCCGCCTTCAACTCCCTCAAACTCCTTCTAGAGCCTACCCCACTGTCAACCAGATGATTTAGGGGGTAGAGACTGTGCCTACACTTGCAACATGAAGTGGGGCCTACACATTCTAACAAAAATGAACAGTACCCCTTTAGGACCCCCACTCCGTTCATACCTTTTAAATCTTCCACAGTGTAGGTCCTTCTTGCTACTCCTTCGGTCCCACCACAGACATAGCTGCTCGCACTTGCTGCTGTTGGGACACAGATGGGTGCAGACAGGCTAGCCTTAAGTGTGCTTTTGGTGCGCCAGGGGCATCCACGCTGCAAGCTTGAATATATAGGAAAGAGCCTCCTTCCAAAGATTTCCAGAGCACTAGAGCGCACCTGCCCCAAATTTGCGTTACTCTGTGTCCCGACAAAGCCTGTCTCCTCAAAAATGTTGACAGGGCTATGCTATTTGGGAAAAATCTGTGCAGATAAGAGAGGATCCAAAAAGTGCTAATTTAAAACAAATGTTTAATTAAGTTCTAAAACATCGCAATTAAAAATTAGTATTTATCATTGCATATTCGCATTAAAGTCAGGACTCAAAAATCGGGAATTGAAAAGCAGCAATCACCCTTTCGTATTTAAATTAAAAACAGAAATCAGTCAAGCAGTAACAATAAAAAGAGCAGCAAAGTTTCTAGTGCAAACTAGCATTTTAGAAGCACTGACAGCCTTCGACACCCTCTCTGTACCTTATACCCTATGAATACCCTATGAATAAGTGCAAAGCAATGTGTGTGTGTATGTGTATGTATGTGTGAGAGACACCTTTGGTTTTCTTAACTTGTACCTATGTCAGGATTTCAGTGCCTCTTTTTTCTTTCCATCCCTAGAGTTTCACTGTCCTCCTGTCCTCAGAATATGAGCTCCTGGACTGGAAAGAGCAGATCGAGCAAACCAAGAACAGGAGTAAGGAGTAAAAAGCACTAAACCGTCTTGTCATCCATCTGTATTTTCCCTTTTTCCTATTCCACCTGTCACATCTACTTTTCTCCTTTCCCCCTGTACCATTTGAAAAAAACTCTTGTTCACATCCTTATCTCCATTCCAAGCTAAAAGTGCTACCTGAGAAAATTGGCACTCCTTTTAAAGATTTAAAGAGGAGGAGTGAAGTTTCCCCAGCTCAGGTGCCACTGCGTGGCGTTGCTTTTCCAATGTTGTATACACAAAAAGTGTATTTGTTATTTGTACCAACACAACCTCTACTATTTTGAAGATTGAGTGTTAATTTAAATAATATTTCACTATTCGGCAAGCAAATATGCATACAGGTTTGGGGTTGAAGTTAGTAGACACAAGAACAGAACAGTATTTACTTGAGTCTTGTGAAAGACAACACAAACTTCCAAAATGCTGTGGTCGAAAGCAGTGGAGCTTCACTCTGCACCTGAGATAACTTTGTAAATTACTTCCTTCATAAGAGGGGTTTAAGGTTCTCCTTGAGTTCTTTATCCTTGGGGAGAAAGAATGCTAATTTCAAATAGATTTCCCATATTTGGGATATCTTCCTTTACCGTTACTCTACAATGTAACCTTTCCTTACAAATAAAGTTCTTGGGCTTGGTCCAAGGCATTTATTTTCTATTGTTAGTGTCTTGATTTTTTATGAAAAAGAAAAGATGTATTGATGGCCACTGTAGGACACTGGCACTCTGTATTGTGCACTAAAATGAAGTGCACTTTGCAGAGAGTCCAGTGTATCCCCAAAGATTTGCAGAGGCAGAAATAGATAGATCTAGTGCTCTTTTTGTGGTAGTGTGGCGAAGCAGTTAGGCTTATCAAGAAGTTGTGTTAAGTATTTGTTGTATTCACAGAGGCAATAAATGAGACACACACTAAAAGAATAAATTCAAGACCAATTTAGAAAAATACTAGTTGCTTTTATATATGCTTTGAACCAAATAACTTAGCTATAAGTTAAGCAGTTTTTATATTCAAAATATTTTGCTGTTTCAAAAATCGACACAGTGCAATTTTCAGAGTCTTCTATGGCAACCTATGGGAGGAAAACAAGAATGCAGTTTCACAGGTAAGTACATGACAATCCCAGTCTTCAGTGTTTTAGACTAGCACTGTGCAAGGTTCAGGTTGGTAGAGAGAACCCACAGGGCTGTGGGAGCGGCTGGGTGCAGAGGTCAAATTCTGAGTCAGTGCCCAGTTTTAATCAATGGAGTCTGGGGTGGGGAAAGGAAGTTGTGTGGTTCTCAGGAAAGTACAAGCGGTGTCAGAGGTTAATCTCCATGGGATGAGGCGAGGACCGAGGGAAGGGGGCACAAGGCAGCACCAAACGTACACCCTCAGAGGCACATGGTTGGCTGGGTGTAGAGTGCCAACACAGTGTTGGGTGCCCAATGCTATCCAATGGAGGCAGGAGTATCCACTAAAGCACTGCTTACAGGTGAGTAAAGCGGGGTCAATCTCCTGGAGTTGAGGTAAGTACAAGGGCAGCCATGAGGCAGCACCAAACTTACATCCTTAGTGGCACAGGGACGGCTGGGTACAGAGTGCCAACACAGCATCAGATGCCCAACGTTATTCAATGGAGGAGATCACTTTCAGAAACAGGCTGCAGGCTCTGGCCAGGAGGCTGGGTGAGGTCAACCCACAGCTGTCCAGGTAAGTAAAGATGCCAGTGATTGTAGGTACACTGATGGTCCAGCTCCCCAAGGCCTAAGAACTCTGGGTGCAGGGGTGTATTTTGGCGTCTGAAACAGCTTACCGGGCAGGTTGATGTCACAGGGAGTCCTCGGATTTAGGCTGCAGGCGTCGCTGTGGAGTCCAGCATGGGTCTGCCCAGGGTGGGCTTTTGGTCAGAAGCACTGGGGAACCTTCACCGGACTGGTGGGCCACTTGGACTCAGGCCGGGGGCATCAGCGCAGAGGTGATTCCAGGTGACTGTTCCACAGTTCCTCAGGCAGACTTCTTCTTCTTTAGAAATGGTTTATTTTGGACAGGTCCACTGCCCACAGGAGTTCAGTCTTTTTTAAAGGCAGGAAGTCCTCCCCAGGCTCTGGAGGTCACTGGGCTGCAGGACAGTCATCCACTGGGTGTAGGTTTCTTTTAAGGCGGCAGACAGCTGGTAGGGCTGAGGCCAAGTCAGTTGGTGTCTTCAGTTTTCCCTGCTGGGTGATTTCTGTGTTGTCCAGCTTTTCTTAGGTTGACAGGAATCTGACTCTAGAGTTCAGGGGTGCCACCTAAATACTGAATTTAGGGTTGTTACAGGGAGTACAATGTTGTAGCCAATGGGCTACTGACCTTTAGGGTGATTATACCCTTCCTATGGCCACTTCCTTTGGAAAGTGGCATAGCCCTAAGCCTATTGGCCTAATTCCATCCATACAAGATGGAGGAATTTAAAAAGTTGTGTCCACTTCAGCTCATCCGCCCTAAGGGGCTGGACTGGCATGAAGTGGGCACTCCTCCTAATTTACCTAATTTTCCCACCAGTCCTGCCACAAAAAGTGGGGTCAGGAACTGGGGGTCGGCCTCCTCCACCATTTGTACCTAATTGTCCTGCCAGTACTGCCACCAAAAGTGGGGTCAGGAACTGGGGGTCGGCCTGGGGTGCATTTCAAAGGCTGCAAGTCCTTTGAAGCTCCCCGTCCTGGAATGTCCATCTTGCCTGGGAGAGAAGGTCACACCTCTGCCCAGAGCAGACCTTTGTTCGGAGCCCTCAAGAGCATTCGCACTCACTTCAGGGGGCCAGAACTCTGTCTAAGGTGGCTGCACTGGGTTTGACCAGTCAGTGCCCACACTTGGAGTTGGTATGTTTTCAGGAGGCACCTCTAAGGTGCCCTCTGGGTGCATGTATTAACAAATCCATCACTGGATTCAGTGAGGGATTATTAATACGAGATGTTTGATACCACACATCCCTATTGTCAGTGAAGACATCATGTAACAGGGCAACTCATAATGACCAGTGTCCAGCAGATGTACTTAAAATGGCATCACCAGTCACTTACTATGCCTAAGAATCGACAAAGACATAGCAGGGGCATACCTGCTCATGCAGGTATGCCCTCATAAGCAATATATGACTCCGTCTTTAGGGCTGGAAAGCCTCCTAGAGTAGTGACTTACTTATATTGCATGTAGTGTAAAGGGGTCAAGGCACACAGGCTATGTGCCATGTTGTGTTTTCATTATAGTTCTGCACCAAGACATGCAGCCTGTGAAAGCAGCACTGTGTGCGCTTAGTGAGAGGGTCCCTGAGGGTGGCAAAATTCGTGCTGCAGCCCACAGGGGCCTTCCTTTAGTATCCCATGCCCTAGGTACCAGGAACACCATTTACTAGGGGCTTATAGTGGTAGCTAAAGGTTTGTCAATTGAGAAAAACGATTGTGCTGTTTTAGGGAACGAGATCTGGCACTGGGGACCTGTTTAGCAGGGACCAAGTGCGCTTCCAGTCGAAATTGCACCAGAAATCAGTCAACAAGTATGGGGGTGACCATGTAAAAAGAAGCATTTTCCTACAGCCACCTTCAACGACCCTACACAAGCAACCATCTTTCTCATCTCTGCTGTATATGCTTGGGTTTTTCACCCAGGACTTTCAAAAAACAAGCAGAAGGACAGTGGATTCTATTTTCTGTACACTTGTACCATAGACGAAAGATAGCCCCTGGAGTGCAGTGACATATTAGAGATGGGGGTAACCATTGCCTCTGCCCACTCGCCTTAAGGGATTAATATAGGTGTTGCTGTCATTTGTCAGGATTATTCTCTGATTTCTCACCTCCCCTTGTGGTACTAGGCTGGCAACTCTCACCTACCCCAGGAAGACACCAAAACGGAATAAGTGGATGCGTCACTAGCACAGACCCTGGGAGTAGACCAGTCCTGACAGCTAGAGCCATCTGATACTTAGACTGCCAGGGTCACTGAGTACCTTCTCTATCCTGCAATGCTGACACCTCTAGTACAATTGCTTCATTCCACTAGCCCCATGAGAGTAGACCCTCTTCCCCTAATACATTCCGATATCATGTAAGACCATTTTAATTTACATATCGTTCCTTTCCCAGATCTGGACTCAGAACCATTGGTGTTTTCGGCCATCACTAAGCTAACCGGTTTCCTGGTTGCACTACGCAGGACTGAGAGACTGCCCCTGCAGAGTGAAAGCAACGGTATGTGTATGAGTTAACTAATATGAGGTGGTCTGGGGAGGGCATGTTTGATTCCATGAGTATGGAAAAATATATGCTTGCCCCTTCTTGGTTGGTTCCCAGTGGGTAGAGTAATGTGTAGATGGTTAAATATATATCAAGGGTTCCCTGAAAATACCAAATATAGCAGCGGGGCAGGGAGCAAAGAACAAAAGAAACCCGCCTCCTAACCAAACTCTTTGACATAGAACGCAATCAGGTTATACCAAAATGTATATTCAAAGTGCAATGTATGATACAGAATAATTTGTTGTACCTTATTAGAAAAATAGTAACACAGCCGGGTTGAATAAACCTTAGTGCGCATGACTGTTAGGCTGGCCGAAGACGGACGTACAAACAGACATGTGCACTTAGTGCTCTTTACTCCTTCTCCGCCCTCTAATGGCCCAGCCCCGCCTCTCCTCCCCACACACTGACTGAGCCAGCAGCTGAAAATTAAAAGGATAGTAAACTATTGTTTTATTTTTTAGCTGCTGTCTCTTAGCCTTTGTGAAGGAGCCACCCCTGTTAGTTCCTGTGAGCAAATAGTGCATGAGGGAATTCTCTCATGGCTAGATTTGCACCTGTGAATGGAGCGGTGTGTGTGACACTTCCCCTAAACGTTGCTTACATGTATGTGACATAGCCTCTTCTGGTATGGCTGGTATGTGTTGGGTAACATTTTGTCTGCCCCAGCCTGAGAGACGTCTGAGCTTCTCTTCTTCATTTAAGTTTGCGCTGCCATCTTGATGTGATTCTGCAGGTGCTTTTTTACTATAGGCCTTAAAGCACCCTAGGGTGCAGTTAGACTTCCTAAATCATTAAATGTGTGGGCACAGGGAGTCAACAGTGAGGTAACAGTGACAGGTCTGCTCTAACTTGGCGAGCTTTGAGGGAAGGAGATTCAGAGTGACTTTACGCTACCTTTCATTACACCTGCGCCTTCCTGTTTCCTCTCATCAGGCAGCAAACACTGTTTCTTGCTATGTGGAACATTGACCGTCGCTGTTCACTCAATCAAGAACCTCCCAAGCGCGGCTGGTAAGATTCTTTACTAATGGTAAAAAACCTCATGCTTATGGCAGGTTTTTGTCTAAAACAGTGTCTAGGGCAAGAGTGATGGGAAATCCTTCCTATCTTCTACTTTATGAGTTGTGTTCTTGTAATTGGCAAAGGAATTATTTTAAGAAATGATTGGCTTTGGTGCCTTTCAATTCATTGATATGTTCCCTTTCAGGGCCTGTGTGACACATTAGTGAACCTAGAGGTATGTTCTCTAGAGAAGCGCTAATTTTATCTTCCTTGATTCTTGCAGGCTTTTCCAAGGAACTGTTCCACCCAATTACTTAAGGTTTTATTAGTTCAATTAAAAAAAGCTATAGCTCACAATTAAGATGATTTCCAGCCAGTGGCGTAGCAATGATGCAATTGGTTCTAATTTGGGATTTAAGAATTGTAATGGAAGCATTGAAAAATTATACTTTCACCACAAAATGTGGTCCAAAGTCTTCTTATCACTCCGAACTCCAGCGACAAAACACCTTTTTAGGCAAAGACATCCTTAATAAATACCTCACAAATGAACAAGCTCACAAACTGAAGTGAGAGAAAAAAGAGAAGTGCTCAGTAGGTGGTACAAAGGGAATCACCAAAAAGTGTCCTGGTACATGGACAAGACCCGTGTGTTACAAACCAGAAAGATGTGACAATTATAATGTTCCTCCCTTTTGTAAAGGGTAGAGGGGAGGGCACAAATCACTTTCCTGACATTCCCTCCTCTGGCCTGGGCATGACAGGGAAGGTGGAGCGAAGGATAGTACGAGGTTCGTATGTGGTTCAGGTATATGCCAAGACATAGTCCCAAATGACCATCAGAATCTTATGTTGCTAGCAGCCTAGCCCTAGAATACAGTCAATGTATACTTTGAGCAAGCACTTCTTACAGATATTAAACATGTATTCCTCATTATGGTTCTTTTGTTGTCAATATTATTAACCTATCTGTTAATAAATGTAATAAATCATACGGTCACAACAGCAAATTCTGGCCTTCCTACAAAACAATATTGCTTTGCAACATGTTCTGATACTGTATTGATTCAAAGCATTGCAAAGCCAACATCTACGTTAATTTAACAAAGTACTGATGCTTAGTAAATGGATTAGCAATTCTTTTTGTCTACATGCTTCTGCATAAGGCTTACCAGACGTATTGAGATTGTGTCCACAACAGAAAGAATGGTTAATCAATTTACTATGTATGTGTCATTCCTTGTTGAATGAATACAGATATTGGCTTTGCAATGTCACATGAGAATTATTGGGCCTCATTTACAAGGCCTTTGCGCCACCATTGTATCATTTTGTTTGACACAGCGGTGGCGCTAACCAGTGCTTCACACTGCTCCTTATTTACAAACTGACGCATTGGGCCCAATGCGTCGGTTTGTAAAGCCTTGCGTTACATTATACTTGCACCAGTTATAATGTATGCAAGGTGGGCATTCCCTGGCAAAAGGCACGCATAACTGACACAGTGAAATTTACAACATTTCTCTGCGTCATTCTGCGACTTCACTACGTTAAAATGTTAATGCCTGCTCAGAGCAGGCATTAAACTGATATAGGGCTTTTGTCTATGGGAGCATTCCACGCATTGCTGGAGCAGAGTTATTTTTTTAATGCTAGTCCAGCAATGTGTCAGTTTAGCGCCACAGATGTGTCAGAATTTCTAACACATCTGTGGAAAAGTGCGCCATGGAGCTCTGTATAGTAAATACAGTGCATCCATGGACTTGTTAGGGAATCGTCAGGCAGTGCAAGAAATCTGACGCATTGGGCCCGATGCACCAGTTTCTTGTAAATGAGGCCCATTGTTTCCCTTTTGGAAGTGGTAATGCTATATTCAGAACTGATGCATGCTTAGTGGCCAGCTTGTATTTGATTTATATCTTTAAAAAACGGTAAACGAAAATACAACAAAAGAAAATAAACTTCAAGGTGGACACAAGGACTAACAGAATACCAGGTTGATGAACCAATTTTCAGTGATTATTTAGGTTTCTATACCTAAAGTTGCTCTTGGGAATTTACAAGTTAAACCAGAAAAAACGTGTTTGACTCCCTTACCATTTTTGCATCTCTTTACTTATCTGCACACGATTTGGCAGGACGAAGTGCTAAACGTTGCACTGTGTTTGGTGCAAATTGGTCAATGAAGACCTAAGTTATTAACGTTGCAAAATGGTGGTCTTCTGTGGAGTGTTGCATCAATCGTAACTACAGTGTCACTAATGTCACCTCTAGGATAAAACACATATTTTACAGTGAATCTCAAATTGCAATCACATAACCTGTAATAATTCTCAATCTTATGGTATCTCTAAATCAATTGCCTCGGGTGATCTGCCAGCTTAAGTACAGAGACTGAAATAAAAAGAGAGTAAAAATAGTGACAGAAAAATAAAAGAGTAGGAAGAACGGGTAGGCTGGGGATCAGGGTTGGTCACTGTTGTTAAACTCTGGAATTTTCTCACCTATTCTCTGCGTGCTCTCAGCAAACTTCTGTCGTTTCATAAAGCACTGAAAACCAGACACTTGTTTAGATCCCGCCTTTAGACTGAAGTCTTCTTACCTCCAGTGCTTAATTTGCAAAAAAAGGAAGTGTCAGGGCCCTTGTCGGGAGGCCTCTGCATCCTACATTACCCATTTCCCTTGCTAGCTCTGCCAATAACAGTATCAACACAAGAACTAACCATCGCACTCCTATAAGTGTGACAACTCAGCCTATTCTAGACCCTCCAGTGCTATATTAATGGTGTGAGCTGAAGCAAACATTCTTTTTAAATGTGTATTGACTTACTACATCCTGTTCTTGTGCTCATTTCAGAATTAAAATAGACAGTCCCATCATGTCAAGGAGTGTCACTGGAGCAGGTTTTGACAATTAAGTGCTGGTGCTGAGCACCGGAAACCACCAGCTCAAATTAAGCACTGCTTACCTCTCAGTACTTTTTGTAGGTAACCGTGCACTTAATACATACCTCACAAAGCCACAAATGTACAAATTGAGGTGAGAGGAAAAAGAGAGGTGTGCATTTATTATTTACATACCAAACTTCTGCTATTGCTAAGCCCTAACACATTAAGGGCCATATGTACGAACACTTTTTCCCATAGACACAGAATGGGTAAAAACCTTTGCTACATCTGGCCCTAAGTGTGAGAGAGTTGGCAAGGTAAAAAGACAAAAGTGAGTAAAAAACAGTAAGAGGAACAGACACCATGGAAGAGAAAAAGAGAGCGAGAAAAAGTGAGGAAAAAGAGTGGATAAGATCAAATATGAGAAAGACAGTAAAGGTAGTTGAAGAGACAGCATGAGAGCAATGAGAAGGAGAGGGAAAGATGGTGTTGCAAAAGAAAGAAAATAGACTGTACAGAGCAGGGTGGGGCAGAGCTTGCCTGGCCCGAAGATGGCCCCCTTTTAGGCAAACTCCTTTTCCTGCATCAATATCCTACATTATCCTATGCCATTGTGCCACAAATGACTCCTCACGTCATCCTGTCATGCCCCCTCTGCACTGGAGCCCCTGCTGTTGCTGAAATGTTCCGGAGGGAGCGGCGTCCAGGGCCGTGCTGTAACCTGCTGTGGCCCGAACTAGCTAAATTAGAGGATGCTCATAGGAAGATGGCGGAGCAGACAATGCTGGAAGATATTAAAGTCAAACTACAGGAATACCACGAGTTAGCTCAGAGCGAAGCCATGCACTTGGGCAGATGCTCCATGGTTAGGATCTATTGCGAGGGCTCAGGTGCTGCATTAGCGGCACTCATGCGGCTTAATTGCAAAGGGAGTGAAATACTATCATAGACGAGCGGTGTGCACCCTCCATAGAGCAGATCAGGTGGCGGATAGACTCTGCTATATTATTCTGACCTCTATACCTCCCAAATTGCACATGATGAACAGGCTACGACTGATTATCTCACTAACATTACCATGAAGTGACTGATCGATGCGAACAGGGAATGGCGTAAGGCGCCACTTCACCCCTCTAAAATAGTTGCTGCATTAAGAGATATGCCGAGTGGGAATGCGCCCAGCACAGACAGTTTGAAAGTGGCCTTTTTTATGAGGCCTACCTCGAAAGACTTGTGCCACATCTGGTCAGTCTGTTCGAGGAGATGGTACACGACGGATATATGCCCACAACTATGCAAGAAGTCCTTCTGGACACCCTGCTCAAGCTGTGCTTTTTGGTGGACATGCCAGTTTGCAGGTTAACTGGGACAAATCCCTCATATTCCCCCTTACTGCTGTTATGACACTGATACAGCTCGAGTTCCCGCTCAGGTGGACAACGGAGCTAGTGCCCTATCTGAGTATTCAGATCCACATCGATCCCGGAGGTGGTAATGCACAAAAACTACGGAAAGGCAGTGCACTGCTTTACTTAAGCAATACTGGGTCTGTCTCCTCATCTCTCTATGAGATCGTAAAGCCATCATGAAGATGGTGGTGCTACCCCAATACCTGTTTCTGTTTACGACTGTATCGATGTTGCTCCCTGGCATGGTCTTTTGGATGCGGCTTGCTCTTTTGGTGTGCCTGGCATGCGTCAGAAGGCAACCACGAGTGTGATGGGATACACCCACCCGGCCATACGAGATGGGAGGCTTAATGCTCCAGACCTCAAAGCTTATTACAGAACGGCACAATGCATGTTTGCCTACTACTGGCTTCATGGACCAACAGATTTGCCACATTTCTGTTGGGACCTGATGCAGCATCATTGCTGTCGCTACCTCAATTTTTGTTCAGCAGGCCGGTTCGTTGTTATCACGTTTTCGACCTTATAGGCACTACAAAGTGTCTCTGGAAGAGATTGATGAAATTACAACCCAAAACCCTTCTGTACTCCCTGTAGCTGCCACTGGGGTGGTGTGCGTGGCTTTCACTAGGACAGGAAAGGGCAGCCACAGCAGTGCTCCGGGAACTTAGGACCCATGACCGGGGAACCCGTGGCTGGAGCCAGGTCAGCGCACGGTGCAACAAACCTACCACACTTGTGCAGTTCCACTACTACCGAGCACGTCATACGATGCGGACCTTATTGGATGATACTTCTGTCCTTAGGCCTACTACTGACATGGCGTAGAATAGCAATGCGATGGATGAATGATCCCCTACCCACAGAGACAGAATGACACAGCAACATGATATACTGTAATACCCACTCATATGCTTATCATTACCTTATTCCTCCTTGTAACTGCCTGAAAGATATATGGGGCCCCTACCAAGAAGATCTGGTGCATATGAGGAATGAAGTAAATGCCGGGGTAGAGCCGAATAATGTTATGTGATGGACTCCATACTGCGGCCTAACCTGATTGCTGGGTATGTGGTGTTACACCTGATGTATGCGGAAGATGGTGTTGTGATGCAGCAAAGACGCCTGTTACATATGTTGTATGCCAATATGTATAAGAATACCATACATTGGCTCCTGCGGGCAACCACAAAATAAGTAAGTATATCCATATTAATAGCACCTGTATTTGCTGTTGGATATACACCTTTGCACTGTCTTCAATCTTGATCATACCTGTACTAGCCATGCATCTGCAGTGATTTTTCAGCTGTTGTATTTAACTCGTCTGTGCCAACAATGTCATTCTATAGTGCCTGATTTTTAACCAATCCAAAATGAAAATTAAGTTTAAAAAAGAGACTGTACAGAGCAAAAAAGACAGACTAATAGATACAGTGAGGAAGGCGAAGTGAATGATAGCAAAGGAGCAAGAGGGGTGGAAAGACTACAAGAAACCAAGGGGGCAAAGAGGAATAGAAAGAAAGGCAAATAAAAGAGGGAGTTGAGTGAGAAATCAAGAAGGCTTGAGATAATGAGTAAAGCCAGTGAACATTAAGTCAGACTCAAGTGGAAGTTTGCTGGACTGGAGAAACTGGAATGGCCTCTGAGAGGACAATGCCTCTGAAACGTTGGCAAAACAATGGCAAGGTAAGAACTATGTCAGGCTCAGACTGATGTGTGATTTACTGACGCATGGCTAACGGCCTTCCAGAGACATATTCAATCAGACATGTTTCTGGACCTGTTACAGCTTTACAGTCTCATCTAAATTTCCCCGCTGGCCTTAAATGTAAGTCCACATTTACAGGGAAAAAAGCCTCTGATTGGTCAGAACAGGGCAGGTGGTGCTTATGAAGAAACAGGATAGTTAGTAGTTCAAGTCATGGCACTCAGAGGCCTACAATGTAATGCACGAAGGAAAGTACTAGGTGGTAATGCTTATGCCACACCCTGCTGCCTCAAGTGAAGTCCTAAAGCAGTGAGGTGCAAAGGCACTCCTTCGTGAGATGCAGAAGCTCCTCAAGAAGATGTACATGCTCCTTTTATTAATATGCACAAGGTCCACTCACTAAAGTAAACACACTCCATTCAATGAGCTCGACAAGTTGCACTTATTGAGATGCAAGAGCTCCCTCGGAGAGATACTAAAGCTTCACTCATTGAGATCCACTTAGTGAGATGCAAAAGATCCACCGATTGGGATGGGAAGGCTTAACTCCATGAGATGCTAAAACTCTACTATTTGTGATTGGTAAACTGCTCAGTGCAAACCAATAGCTTCCCTGACTGAGAAGCACATGTTCCAGTGAATGTCATCCACTGCACCATTACCTTAGATGTACATTCTCCACTCAGTGAGATGCACAGGTTTGACTCATTGAGATGGACCAGCTCCACTCAGTGAGATGTACATGCTCAGCTCAATGAGATCTACAAGCTGCACTCAATGAGATTCACAGTCCCCTCTGAGAGAGATGTACAATCTCCATTCAAGGAAGTGCCCAAACTATCTCACTGAGATGTATAAGCACCACTCAATAAGATGCACCAGCGCCTCTCACTAAGACGGACAAACTTCACTCACTGAGATGTACGTGCTCCACTGAGATGTATGTGCTCCACTGAGCTACATGAGCTCCCTAGGAGAAATGCTCAAGTACCCCTCACTTAGATGCACATGTTGCACTCAACAAGATGCACAAGTTTCCTCACAATGATGCTCAACTCCACTCAATGGCTTGAAGAAGCTCCACTCAAAGAGATGCACATGCTGCACATGCTGTGATGCACAGGGCCACTCAATGAGATCCATGGCCTCCACTCACTGAGATGCCGGAGCTCAACTATGTGGGTTGCACAAGATCTATTCATCGAGATGCACAAGCACTCTTTGTGAGTTGAACAAGCTTCATGCATTGATGTGAAGAAGCTGCGCTCAACAAAAAGCACATGCTCCACGCTTTGAAATCAATAGGCTCCTCTTAATGAAATAGACAAGCTCCACTCGGTGAGTACACAAACTCCACTCATTGAAAATATGTCACACTCCTGCAGTCTCGAAGGGTGGTGCTGAGCCCCTCCTGTTGAATAAATCATGTCTATATTCCAGCAATGAACATGAAAAATATCTCAAGGGCGCCCAGATTTTACACCACATCACAAAGAAGGGGGCCCATCTCAATGATAGAACAGCAAGATCACCAAGTATCCCTAAGAAAGTAATACAGACATGCCAATTTTACTAGGTAGCAATTGTATTTTTAGACCTAAAATTACACATGAAATCCACAGATCAGTCTTAGAAAAAAAGGGTCAAATCATTGGGAAATCTTAAGATATTACACGTCTTATGTATGTGTCTGTTCTTAGAAGTGCAGTACTTGTTCCATGCTATACCATTTTCAGCAAGTGCCAGAACAAAACCTGGTTACTTTCCTGAAAAGTTGCCTATCACCTTTATCCATCTGCTAGCACTTTGAAGTGGTGGTTCACATGTTCAGGCTCAAGATCCAACACCTAAATAAATAAGTACCCAAAGAGTTGGAGCACCAAGATAACCCTGCAGGAGTGAGTCATATGTGTTATGCCAAGCTCCTGTAACATAACGAAGAGGTGAGGACAGAATAAGTACATACATGTCTGGCTGAGCAGGACGTGTACTGCAGTAGCGTTGGTCTCAAATATTCAGTAGAAATGGTGACTTTGGAGCATGGGAGATGTGCATTGGCTGTAGAGAGTGGTGTGGGTTTTGAACCATGTATCAATGTTATAGTAGATGTGGTACAGGAGCACCAAAAATGTGGATGTATGAGAGCATTTGATGGGATGGTGCCATCATCTCTTTTTCGTTCATTTCTCCAGCTCATTACATCTCTCTTGAGTCAGACACATATGGATATTTTGAGAAGAAATCACAGAGCAGTGACTTTGCTTCTGGGACAGCCATTGACTGGGAGGAGGTGAGTGTCACTCGGTGAGACAATGTAACATTGAAAAATGATATAGACTTTTGACCTCGAAAGGTTGAGCAACGATTACTAGTCGCAGATGTCACATCCTGGACCCTGGGATACCGGAGGATAGATAACCATCTTCTCTGAGCTAGAAGCTCGACAGAGAGTCCTCGTGGATCAGCTCCTCTGCTGTTACATATCTGCATATGATGTTATAGTTATGTCTTAATTGGAGTTTATGCTCGTATCTACAGCCAATGCTAAAGGTTTTCTTTACGGCATGCAACAGTTGAATCTTCATGAACTGAAAGAGTGACATTTTCATGTGGCATTAAAGTTGAGTTTTCATTGATTTTCAAATAGTATCTTCATACAAGGCTATAGTTGCATGGTAACAGAGTGATAGAGTTGCATCTTTATTGGTTGCTGGAACTTCATTAGAATGTTAAGTTGTATCACATGGTATTTTAGAGCTGGATCCTCTCATGATCTTATCATTCTATCATTGGATAGAACTAATTTGTACACCATGAGATTCTAGAATGTTATCTTCAGAAGTTGTTAGAGTTGCATCTTCATGAAATACTGGAGTTTTAACTACACTGGATGTTAAAATATTGTCTTCAGCTGATAGCAGACATTGATTTTCCTGTGATGCTAAATTTGTATCTTTCCAGTAGATACGAAACTTTGTGAATACTAGAGTTGGATTTTCATGTTCAGCTATGAATGGATATTTAGTAGATGCTCGATTTAGACCTTTATAAGAGGCTAATGCTGGGTGATCTGGGATGCTCTAGTTGATCGTCATGAGACTCTTTTGTGGAGCTTCATTTGAGTCATCGTGATTTACTGCAGTTGAATCTCCATGTTGAGCTAGATGTAGATCTTCTTGGGATGGTATTGTTGTATCTTTGAGGGATGCAAAAGTTGTATCTTCGTACAACGCTAGATTGTACTCCACAATGCTAGAATTTGCTCCTCCAGAATTTGATCATCAAATTATTTTAGTATGCTCTTGATGCAATGCTAGAGTTTAATGTTAGTGGCTGCACTTAAATGTAGTGGGCATGTGTCTACCGCTGACTGCAATCCCCTCTGTGGCGTGGTAACATATTATAAGTTTCATTACTTATCTTCAGTTTAATGGTCAGTCATTGAAGGGGTGATGTCTGATCATTGATGGTGTGATGACTGTTCGTGAAGCTGTGACATTGCTAGGGCTGTGGTCTCTAAATAATTCCTTTTTTCACTGCAGGAGTTGGAGTTGGAGCTGGATGGAGCTCGAGCACTACGCCTTCTGTGCTATGAGAGAACTGAGGAGAAAGCGCTGTGCAAAAGCAGAGTGATCGGGAGAACGGAAGTACAGGTAAGATGGGTGACTGAGGTAGAGTCAGTCACAAAGTAGGCCTCAAGTCTATGCTTACGAAACTCTGATAGGGTGGATTAATTTGTATTTCAGGCAGACCCAACGGGACAGCCAGTCAGTTGCTAATTCCCAGCCTTTGTAAGGCCGATAGTTCAGGGGACGAGTCAGTTACATGTAAAGTACGTACCTTTGAAAGGCTGATATGGATAGATGTACAGTCAATTCCATCTGGATGGTTTCTTTAACAGCCAGTCGGACGTGGGTAGAGTCAGTTAATGTCAGATGGAAGCCTTTGACAGGCTTAAGTGACTGTGGCACACTCAGGTACATATTGGTTAATAACTCTGAATTATCACATTGGAGTAAAACATACCCTTGTGGCAACTAAAGGCCAGGAGGGTTAAACAAAACTAGCTACGTGGCAGGCTCTCCCAGTACCTCTCGAGTATTACCACCATCAAAGTCTGTCACGCCAGAGCTAACCAACCCACGGCAATAGCATCAGATCAGTATTTTACAGCTTTAAACAAGAAATTGAGAGAACCTTAAAATGGCCACTCTTACTGGTAGAGTCTCAAAGTCTCAACTAAGATGAATAAGCATTTTCACAGCAGAGGGCTCATGTGGGGAGCAGGAGAGTGTGAGACTTGCACATAATAGTCAGAAGCGAGATATTATAGAGGTGTGTGCAGTACAGGATGAAGAGAAGAGACATAGTAGCGATGGCTTATTGTAAACTTTTACAAAACATTCTCTACAGAACGGGGAGACAGATTTGAGAGATGCATTTAAATATTTCCATGGGTATAAGTACTGCAAAGATGGAAATAATGAATAGACATTTATTTTTAAAAATGTTGCTAGTGCTAATAATTTTAGATGTGTTTGTTAAAAAAGCTAGCGGTAGTGGACCCATCTGCTAGCAATTACCACGTAACTGAAATACTAACCATTTAAAAGTTATGAGCTTTCTAGCATCACAACAGCATTCTCAACTTTTCTTATAACTCATGACTTATTCAGATAAGTGTTTTAAGTCGGGCCCTTTTCTCAAAATCCCTGCATACCTCTGAAAAGGGGTTTCATTGTTAAATGATACAAAACCAGTCATGTATTTTTCGCATCCTCAACGTTTTAAATTGATGTGCAGAGATTTAAATAACTGTCGATTTTGGAAAACAGAAGTTGTGTAAAGTGCTCCTGAAATCCCGTTGACCACTCAATCTAAGCAGACACCTCGTGGATAGATACCATGCTAGTTACAATTGTAATGCCTCCTTTGTGTTTAAAATAACTGTTTGTCAATTCAAAGGCGTTATTTTAACTATGACTTCATTTAGTTCTTGCTTTGCAGAAGAGAGGCCTGGTTTAGGGTTGAGTGGTAATAGATAACCCTCTATATAAGGGCCCTATTTAAAGTTTGGCTGATGGATTACTCCATCACAAACATGACCGCTAGCCAATACGCCTTGTTACAAGTGCATAATATTCTATGACAGAGGCTTAGGGAACCCCCACTTAAGCAGCTTAAGCGGGGCTAACAATGGGCTCCATGGCCTGGGGAAATAACATTCAGTAGTTGTCTATGGGCGTCTTTTGTTCCCAGATCGGCCGACAAACTTCTAATAAAAAATACTGTTGGGCAAAAATGACAGCAAAGGTGGCCAGACATGCCCAGAAAAGGTAAGAGAGAAAGAAAAGAATGAAATCACTAAAATAGGGGATTTTCTTTTTGAAAATAAAAAAACAATGCCCCCTCACCATGGAAGTCTCCTCCCCTGGTGAGGGGTACATTGAGAACTTTTCAGTGCCCTTAACCGCTAGGTTTTTCCTGGCAGTGATGGGCATTGAAAAACGTCTGTATGTCCACCCATCTAAATTAGGTGGGAGGGCATATAGCCAAACCACTGATGGCCCCTTTCCCCATGAGGTGGTTGGAATGCATATTTTTAGACTGGATCTCTTTGTTCATATTAAGTGGCATGGATGAATGTGACCTGCAGTCTTAGAAAGGTGCTGTGTGTCTGGGTGCACTGCTGCACTTCTAGAACTTGTTTTTTTTGGTGCCCCCCTCATGATTCTCTCCACGTCTCCTCTCTTTGCCACAGCTGGACCCTCATGAACTTCAGCCCACGGAGTGGAGCGAGGTGTCCTTGGACCTCAACGGTGTGAGTATTATGTGTGTTGACTGCTTCCTTTAATCCATCCAACCATACAGAAGTCAAGCTCTGTATCCTTGTGCTCATTACCTGAGCCTAACCTGCTCCTGAAGTCGGCCTTTTCTGGATTCCCATACCCATTTAGCCGTTCAGCACCAGTGTTTATGGGCCATGGATCCTGAAGATGAGCCCATGATCCATCATGGTCTGCCTTACTGCACACGCCCCTTGGTCATCTAGTCCTCGTGTGTCGACCTCCAATCCACACTGTGAACTCCTAAGCCACTAAGGCCTAAATTTAAGAAGGGCCTAGTGCCACCTAGCGTCATATTAGCGTCAATTTCTTTACACTAATGTGGCGTTAAGTTGACAAAATCGGCATGCCAAATTTACAATTGCGCCATTTTGTAAACCCTTGCACCACATTATGCCTGCGCCCGGGGAGGGTTCCTCCGATAGGAGGCCCAGAAAAATGGCGCAGTGGAGTCTATGAGATTTCACTGTGCCATTTTTCTCATCATTTTTAATGCCTTAAATTGAGGCACACCGTTGTTTATAATGGGCCTCTATGTACTATGCAGGATTGGCACCAACATTTTTGCAGCTAATCCTGCAAAGTACCACAGTAGCGTCAGAAATGATGACGCTATTGATCCTAACGTGCGCCATGGTGCACCGTATCATTAATATGGCGCACACATGGTGGCGTTAGGGGGGCGCAGTGGGGCGCGCGAAAAGTGGTGCTTCATGTAATGAAATGCTACTTTTCATAAATCTGGGCCTTAGTCTGAGAGGTTGCAGGCTTTGCATCCCACAGCGAAGACTTAGATCTCAAACAGCTATAGAGGTCCTTTTCAGGCTGGTCAAGCTCTGGAGCCAGGATTCTTTCATCAGACCTCTGGGTCCAGCTAGCCCGTGATCTTGTCTCTAACAACTGAGTACATCCAGGCCTAGAGGTAAGAAAACTCTATAATGATGTGCCAGTCTCTTTGACCAATCCAGTAGTGGGGTACCAGACTCTCTATCCCCGTGCCAGTACCCTTAAGCATCCAGTATATACTGCACTATTTAGCCTTCATACCACACTTCCAATATTTCTTATAAGGTCTTATTATTACCCAATATCATGGAATGAAAGGCTTTATTGGTGATGCGAGGATTCTAACTCGAGATCTGGATTGTATTGTATTGTACTGTAGCACTTTAGTAGAGTTTTACCCATGATAAGGCTGCTAAGCACTTCTGTTTGCATCAATTACTTGTTTGGGCTTAGCTGTCTGGGCCGCCTTGTCAGCCAGCTGATATTACTCACAGTAACTTCCTTTCCTTCCTCTACATTTATACTCCCAGGTGGCGATATCACTCTCAATGCGGTTTGTGGCCCATGACCTACAGCCACCCAGTGCTATGTCATCCACCCAGAGGGAAGTGTTTGGGGCACCCATAGCCAGCACCTCCAGGTGAGCATGAAGACTCCTCTTGAACATGAATCGCCCCCTAGGGAGGAAGAGAGGGAGGAAGGCAAGTTTGTATATATATACAGCAATCAAAAAGGGAATTACTTCCAAACAGCTAGGGGTATCTCTTGCCTATTCAGGGCCCTGATACCTAGCAGTGGTCATTTGGAACAGGATATACCACTACACATTCAGCTCACTCCCACTGAGGCACACAATTTTTACAGTGTAAGCTACAAAAATGTTGAAGTTTAAACATGGACAAGGCTTTTTCTGGTATTATGATGACTTCACTCCCCAAATTTTACAGAAGGACATGCTTGCTCTGGCGACAGGAGATAGGAAGGGTGGGACATGAGGGAACTTCAGAGAAGATCTATATACTCCTATGTACATTTTATGTAAGGCTGTACAGGATTTGGGTAAAGCTGAGAGAGTTGGAGTCTCTCATTCATTCTCTTTTTCTGGTGTGTGTTTTGTGTGTGTTTATGTGATTGTGGGCCTCATTATGACCCTGGCGGCCGGCAGTAGGCTGGCGGTAACATCGCTGACAGGCCCGCGGGGTTACGCCAGCTATTATGACCATGGTGCAATAGCCACGGCCATACTGCCGGCCCCTCCAACATACCGGCAGGCTTCCGTCTGGCGGTCATAATCCCCAGGGCAGCGGTGAAAGCACTGCTGCCCTGGGGATTATGAGTCCCTGACCGCCAGCCTGGCGACGGTGGTAAACTACGCCATGGAAAGGCAGGCGGTAAGGGGGACTTGGCATGGGCAGTGCGGGGGCCCCCAGGCATAGCCCCGTCGTGCATTTCACTGCCCAAATTTCAGGCAGTGAAATGTGCGACGGGTGCTACTGCACCCGCTGCACATCAGCATTGCCGCCATCTCTATTACGAGCCGGCAGCAATGATGATGTGACTTTTCCGCTGGGCCAGTGGACGGTAACACTGTTACCGTCTGCTGGCCCAGCAGAAAAGTCATAATAGGGAGCCAGGAATACCGCCGGCACTGGCGGTATTCTGGCTCCCGCAGCCTCGGCGGTCTTTTTAAAAGACCGCCGAGGTTGTAATGAGGGCCTGTGTGTCTGTGTGTATGTGTGTGTTTGGAGGGGTAGGTGTATACATTTGTTTGTGTGGGTGCCTTTTGTGTCTGTCTGTGTGACTTTGTGCTTGTGTGTGCATGTGCATATGTGTTTTTGTGTGTGTACATGCGTGTGTCTGGAGTGACTGGTGAGTGATCACGTGTGTGCAGGGGGTGGGGCATCTGGGTGGGGGGATTGATGGGGCACCACTCCACAATCTGAAAACTGTGGGTCTTGATGGTCACAAGGTAAACGTTGGTCTCATAAATGGTGGCTAACCACCCTCTGTGACCCTATTTTGCACCCTTAACAAAACAAATTGAAATTTGTCCATAGTCAAAACATTTTCCAGCCATCAGAACCCTACAGTTTCCAGAATTGTTATTATTTTATGAACTGTAAATTATCAATTCCTAAATCCCAACAGTGAGCTGCTTGTTCTCCAGAATATGTGATGCATTCATCTTCTGTTATTGACCATCTGGTAAAAGAAATGACAGGGCAGTGAAAAGGAACAATCTAAAGGCAATGCAAATATATAAGGCATAGAGGGCCTTCTTCCGGCATCACACTTGGCTCTCGTTCTGGGCACATGTGCTGTCGACAATCACAGTGAGGAGTTTTGATATAAGTACCCAACATTTTTCTGACCAACCATGTATGTGAGAAATATGTACTGTATGGAAATCTATAAATATGCAGGTGGTAAAACTACTGTTGTGTAAGGCTTCAATTGGAATCCATTACCCAAACATCTGATTCACACAAGGTTATTCACCTCTCCCAAAGAACAGCACTAAAAAGCCAGTTTCATTTTCAATGTTCTCATATCAAAGCAGAAAAAAAGTGGACTTTGAAACAAGTGTTCTGGTGGACACTGATTCTCTGCTTCTCATAGGCTTCTAGGAGCCTAAGGGAGGAGTTGGAAAGATAAGTGATGTCAGCGTCTCATTCACTTTCTTTGGGCCCCTGATAAGAAGTGAGTATGCCTTGGGCCATGAACTACATACAACATGTCAGTACCAGAATGTGCCATTGATTACATTCATATACCATGGATAACCTAGATGTCAAAAACTACCTGTCGGATGTCATGGCCAGCATTTTGTCTTGGTTGCCTGTGATAACGTGTCCCAATCTAGATAATTTATTCACTCTGGGACTCGTTTTAGGCCGATGAATCTTTTGACCCTGATTGAAGACACCTTAGGATGAGATAGCTAATCAACATGTCAATCAATAGATCAATAACCTCATCAATATTCACAATATCAAATCAATCAAATTAGTCAATGACATTAATGAAACCCGAAACACCCCATGACCTTTCAGTCATGAATAACCACACAAAATTTTGTAAGATTTATGGTATTTTATTCCCTATTGATTACACTCTACTAGCAAATTTATGAGTCTCAATACCAGAAAACACATCAACAATGTCACAATATGGCAACTTGAATAAGATTTCATCAAAGCAAAGATCATAAACATTAGAACAAAGCACAACGTCAACATGGATTAACCTTAGCAGAGTATCATTAGCGCATTATTCAACAAAGCATAGATTCAGTCAATTGTCTATTTACGTCCATTCAGTGATCCCTTAACTAACCTCGAATTAGCATTAGCATGTCGGGCTTCATGCAAAACAATTTAGCAACACTAATTTAGAAAACATCTAACTATTGTCTCTATCAAAAGAGCAGTTGGTACCTAGAAAGAAAAGGCAAATAGACAATTACAATTTCATTATCATATAGTTACCCTCCGTAATGGGTCGGCATACAGAGTCAGTCTTCGTCCTCAGGACATCTGTTGATTCGCCATCAGCCAGGAAACACAGCAAAGTTCAGCAAGACATGTAATAAGGGGCACTTCCCTCATAAGGAGGAAAAGTATGAATCGAGCAAGGCAAAGTAAGGATGGTTTGAAAAGTAAAACAGCAAAGTCTTTAAGACAGAGTGACGAAGTGGCTAGGTAACAGCAAAGATGGCACGTAATGGCAACGGCAAAAAGGTAGCATGGAATGGCTAGGATATGGCAAGGAATGGCAAAATAATGGCTGAGTTCTCCTTGTGTCAAAGGGTTATATCAATCCTGTTGTACAGTCCCCCTAATTTCCAATTGGGCAAGTTTTGGTGCATCATTATCTCCAACCAATGATCGGCTCATCACCCCATTAGGATTTTACTTTAGGACAGTTCTCACTTAGTTTATTGGTTCCTGTAATTGACGTCTCCAACGGGTAGAATGTCAGGTACAACTTCTTGTTCTTGCGGTCCTCTCACAGACCCAGTCAGTAGTTTCATTGTCTATACCATTTCAGGCGACCTTGTACCTGTTGCAAGTTTACACTGTTGCATTCGCAAGAATGTCTCCTTGAGCAAGTCGGGCCTCATGAGAAAGAATTTACTACGGGTACACACATCTTCTAGCTTCTGGAAAAGTACGGCTACATGTCCTTCAGCAAGTCAGCACATTGCACGTTAGAAAAACACATTTAATATGAAACCGGGCAGCTAGGCCCCGGCTCAGGCTAACTAAGGCCTAGTGATTAATTTAGCAAAACCTTAGCATATACTCTTAATACTAATACAAAATCATACATTAGTATATTAATAATTCATTATTAGTCAATTTTATTTATCATCGTATACATTGGTGGCCACTCCCCGTGGGCTCATTTCAAACACATGTGTTAAAAGTATATTAATTCATTTTCTACGCGGCATCATTTTACTTTAATCTGCAAATATCTCATGTTAATTTTGATTATAAAACTACACTCCAACAATCCCTCCTCTGAGGACACTTGTCATCACACAAATCCATTCTTTAACATTTCTTTCATTTGTTCATTTCCCTCATTTCAATTTCCTCTTTTTTTTCGCCTTTTCGTATTTCGCTCTGAACATTTTCTCCCTTTTATTGTCTTCCCTCCTCTCTTTATGTTTTGCCCATTTTGTTTTAACCCTTTAACTGCATTTACTCAATATTCATAATCCAAATAAGCAAGTCAGAACAATTACTACCCCCTGTATTAATTTTCCTAAAAACCCATGCCAAAGACCACTAAACCAGCTTCCCACACGCGCAAATCCCTCTCCAACCTTTTCCCAGACTCCTGGTTCTTTCAGTTCTTTCAAATCTGCACTATCTCTTGTCAGGTTAGTAAGCATACTTCTAATCTCATTACTATTATCCGGTATGTAGGCACAACAGTGACGCTCATTAAGCATCTTACAGACTCTGCCACTTTTTGCTAAAAGAATGTCTAAAGCAAGCCGGTTTTGAAGAGTCATAGCCCTCTCCGCAGCAAGTTCAGTATTCATCAGGAGTATAGCCCCTGTGAATTTTGTCAGCATGTTATCCACAAGAGTAGACAACTTTCGAATCTTTATGGAATTCAAAACAACTCCCACTGAAGGAATTATTGCTCCAAATATGTCTCCTTCTACACCAGCAGCAATTTCTCTCTTTTGTCTAGCACAAAGTAATTCTGTCACTTTCGGAAATTTCTTTAAATCATCCAGTTGATAGATCTTTGGAAAAACTATTCCCAAATAACATGTCCCATACCATCCCTTTGGAAGACGGTAATAAGCACTAAGTCCACAAATATAATAGACCCCTGGGATCGCTTGATCCATTCCATTTAGCATGAACGTCCATTTTTTCTGAAACAAAAACACATGCTTACACTCACTCGTTCCCACAAACACATTGTCATAATATGACTTCGGTCGTGTAATGCAAAGCCTACCTACATGTTTCGCATCTAAAGCTAGCTTCCCTTGTTCCCTAACCCCATTGTTGCTATTACTAAGGAATGTTTGTTGCTGTAAGCCCTTTTCTAATTTTCCCTTTAAAATTCTCCTCCTATCTTCAGTGTGAACTAGAAAGCTCTTTTCTACAGATGTGAGCAAGCATGTCAAATTATTGTGGTGTGCATATGATGTACTAATTGTCATTCTAGCCTCAAAGAAACCCTTAATCAACTTTATGGCATAATATTTAGCTACACTATTCAAATCTTCCATTATAGGCACATAAGAAAACACAAAATCATAGTTAGAGTAAAAATATTGCACTTCTTCTTGATTATAAAAACGAGTTAGTAGCAGACTACAACTAATCCTGTATGTTAATGGGAAGCCGTGATAGGTAATTCCCTCTTGGACTGAAAGAGGAATTTGTGTACACACATAACAAGCTTTTGCATCCATGGTGTCAACATACTCACTCAGCAAGCGATAGAAAACTTTAGTAGACAGCTCCCCTTTTGCATTAGTTTTGTCTTGCAAATACCTTGTATCCTGCTCAAACCTATCCCACGGTGTTAGTGTAGCAGTCTCAGAAACTCTAGCATTGTTAGCTTCACTCTCATCCACCAAACGCATTTCCACAAATATAGCTATAATGAATATCACACATACAACACCCAAAGCAACACCCAAATATTTACAACGCCTATTTCCCTCAACGTCATCTCCTGACCTAGGCATGATCTGTAAAGAATCAGAAAGTAAAGCACTATAAATGTAAACAACTAATTTGAGGATGGTTAGTAACTCTCTTTTCTTCTGCTGAGCTAAGCAAAGTCTTTCTTCAGCAAGTATTTACAGCGTTCTCATTCACTCTCGGGGTCTTTGTCAAATCAAGTTAGCAGCTTGTCACAATCGGTTTTCAAGAGTCAATTCAGGTTAACAGTGTCACATCCGGTAATTTTCATTAGTCTTCTTTCTCAGGTTTCCCTTTATTCAATTTCAGCTTAACACAGTCTCTTATTTGTGAGCAACTTCAAGTACCATAATATTGACCTGGAACTTCACGTTCAAAACAGAATGCCAAGAACTCTTGCTGCCATTCAGCTGACGTCGCATAAGCCCATTCAGGACCCGTGTACCTTCTGTTTGCTATTCTCTTTCTTTTCAACTTGCGGTCACCCTGCAATTCTCCTTCACTCAGATCTTCCTTCCTTGTGGTATCGACCTCTTCCTCTACTGTTTAGTTGATGACCACTTTCCCTTTTTCCGTTTGCGACTCTGGCCAGTTATCTCCCCTTAGTGTCCTTTTAATATTTGGCTTTTCAGGTTGCTGTTCACTGCCCTCCTCTTGTGCTATGGTGTTTTCTCTTGCTGGCTCTGCAAGTGGCTCAGGAGGAGTCTGAACACTTTGACTTCCTTCCGCCTAAACTCCTTCGCCTTCTGGGTCTGTCAGGAGTTCAACTTCAAACCTGTATCCGTCTGCTTCTGGGAGAACCTCTCTTTGGGTCGGTCCTCCTGGTGCCTGAGTTGAGATAGGCTCACTGTCACCCTTCTGGATCTCGTTTGCTGTTTGAGTGACCAAGCCGTCCTCAACTGGCTCTCCTTCAGTCTCAGTTCCCCTTTGATTACTCTCCGGCCCTGAGACTTCCTTTTCTGTAGCTGTTATTTTCGACAACTCAAGTTCCTCATCAGTTGGACATGTCACCTTCTTTGTGTGACTGGCATGGATCCAGTTTGGAATTCCCGCACATTTCACAGCAGTAGTGGTTGTCAGTATCACTTGATACGGCCCCTTCCAACGTGGCTCCAAACTCGACTTCCTCACATGTTTCTTGACAACAACCCAGTCACCAGCTTTCAGATTGTGACCTGGATCATTAATCGGTGGCAATGTGGTTGCTTCCACCTGGTGAGAGAAAGAAGGGACCACGTCAGCCAGACCCTTGCAGTAGTCCAACACCATATCATCTGTAATATTCACAAGAGCATTTGCAGGCACTGCGGGCAGTCTCATAGCTCGGCCCATGAGAATTTCATGAGGAGACAGTCCTGTTTTCCTGTTAGGTGTATTTCTCATTGACATTAGCGCTAAGGGCAATGCATCTGGCCATTTCAAATTTGTAGCTGCACACATTTTCACCATTCTCGACTTCAGTGTAGCATTCATTTGTTCCACTAATCCTGAGGCTTCAGGACGGTACCTACAATGCAACTTCTACTCAATGTTCAATGCTGCACACAAGAGCTTAACCACCTCGATGTTGAAGTGACTTCCTCTATCTGATTCTAAAGAGATCAGGAACCTGAAACGTGGTATCAACTCCCAAAGCAGCAACTTCGCTACTGTGAGACTGTCATTCCTACGTGTAGGGTAAGCTTCGATCCAGTGACTAAAGATGCACACAATCACCAGCACGTACCTCAAACCTCCACACACAGGCATCTCAATAAAATCCAATTGCATTCTGCTAAATGGACCTCCAGCTCTCCCAATGTGGCTCAAATTCACCACGGCCCCTTTCCCCGCATTCATCTGCTGACAGATGATGCACCTGTGACAAATTACTTCTGCAGCTTGTCTGAATTTTGGATTGAACCAATCGATCTTGAACAACCTGATCATGGCGTCTCTCCGAATATGTGCTTGACCATGGTAAAACCTTGCAAACTGTGACAGTAGACTGTTTGGCAAAACCATTTTCCCTTCATCTGAAACCCACAAATCATCAGGTCTTTCTACACATTGCATTTTAAGCCAAGATCGTTTCTCTTCTCTGCTGGCACGTCCCTGCAACGACTTTAATTCTTCCAACGTGTCAACCACCCTCAATACGAAACATGTGCATGTCTCATTTTCGGTCTCCGGTAACAATTCCCACTGATCCTTGAACGATATACAGTTCAATGCACAAAACCTTGCAACTTGATCTGCATATCCATTTCCCATTGACACAAAGTCTTGTGATTTCACATGAGCGCTGCATTTCACCACGGCAATTTCAAGAGGTAACTGAATCACGTGCAACAATTTCTTAATTCTTTCACAATTTTTCACTGAAGACCCAGAAGAGGTCATGAAACCCCTCTGTGACCATAGCTGGCCAAAATCATGGACAATTCCAAATCTGTACCTGCTGTCAGTGTAGATAGTGACTTTCAATTTGTCAGCGGCATGGCATGCCCTAGTAAGAGCAACCAATTCAGCCACTTGAGCAGAGTATACTCTCTTGAGCCAAGATGCTTCTAGGATACCAGTGATTGTACACACAGCGAATCCAGCTCTTAGTACTCCCACTGAGTCTCTCAGACATGAACCATCAACAAAGATAATGTAATTGTTTTTTCCCAATTGAGTATCTTTAATGTCAGGTCTCGGTTTGGTGCACAGTTCTGTTACCTCAAGACAATCATGTTCTACTTCCTCAGCATCATCAACATCGGTATTCTCATTAGGAAGCAAAGTTGCCAGGTTTAATACAGTACAGCGTTTGTGTGACACATTTGGTGACCCCAATATAATCGTCTCATACTTGGTCAATCTAGCATTTGTCATGTGCTGAGTCTTTGTTCGGTGAGTAGTATCTTGACTGTGTGTTGGACCATTACTGTTAAGGGATGTCCCATCACTATGCCTTCGCATTGAGTAAGGCTTTGACCAACTGCTGCAACTGCACGCAGACAACCCGGTAAGGCTGCTGCAACTGGGTCCAAAGTAGCTGAAAAATATGCAACTGGGCGGTTTGCACCTCCATGGACCTGTGTCAGGACAGACAAAGAACAAGCATCACGTTCATGACAAAACAGGGCAAAAGGCTTTGTGTAGTCAGGCATACCTAAAGCTGGAGCCCTGCACATACACTCCCTCAGCTCAATGAATGCCCTCATCTCTTTCTCGGACATGGTCAGGGTATCCGGGCCATCTTTAACTTCCTTAACTGTCAACCTCACCAAAGGCTTAGAGATAATTGAGAAGTTTGGAATCCACTGGCGACAGTAGCCTACCATTCCCCAAAATATCCTAAGGTCTCTCTTGGATGCCGGGGATTCATCTGCAATATGGCTGTCACTTTCTCTTTAGAGATTCTCCTTGATCCCTTCTCAATCAGATGGCCTCAGTACTTCACCTCTTTCTGACGGTACTGTAGCTTCTTTGGGGACACTTTATGTCCGTCCTTTCCCAAGTGATTCAGTAAGGCAATAGTGTCGTACCTGCAGTCATCTTTCGTTTTGGATGCAATCAAGAAGTCCTCAATGTACTGCACTAGAGTTGAATTAAAAGGCAGTTCCAATGATTCCAAATCCTTCTTCATAATCTGATTGAAGATGGAAGGCGATTCTGAGAACCCTTGAGGAATTCGACACCAACTGTAAACCTTGTCCAAGAATTTGAAACTGAAGAGGAATTGGCTATCCTCATGAAGAGGCACCGAAAAGAATGTTTGAGACAAATCCACGACTGTGAACCACTCTGCATCACATGGAACCTGGAACATGATCACGGCTGGATTTGGCACTATAGGACAACACTTTACCACTATCTCATTGATCTTCCTCAGATCCTGGACAATTCGAACTTTCCCACAAGGCTTTCTCAGACCCATTATTGGTGAATTACATGGACTGCTCATCACTTCTCTTAGGACCCCTTGCTTTACAAAGTCTGCAATTATCTGCATCACCTGTATAAGGACATCTTGTGCCATGTGGTACTGCGGTACCTGGGGAAACAGACATTTGGCTTCACATCTACTTTGACTGGTTCTACTCCTTTTATCAATCCTACTTCTTTTCCTGTCAAGTCCCACACCTTCTCTGTCACTGTTCCCTGTAATTCGGTTGGTAAATCGGTCATTGTGAACATCGGGAAGAAGCTTATCAAAGGGTATTCCTCATCTGTGGTCTCCGTCTCTGAGATCTGACCATCGACCCCTTCATCATCACTGTTTGTCTGCACCTCAATTCCTTCATTGGAACAAGTGATTGAACACCTTGTCTTACACAGAAAGTCTCTTCCCAGTAGGGACACGGGATTTGAATCACAGACCACAAACCTGTCCAATCCCCGGAAGGTACCAATCTCAACCTGGACCGGATCAGTAATTGGATTTGTCAAGAGCTGGTTTGCTACTCCTACCACCTTTATAGTACGTCCTAACAGTGGCAATTTCGGAACCTCTGCACTTCTGACTGTAGAGCGTGTAGCTCCTATATCAACAAGGAATGAAACATTGTGACCCATCACCTTTCCCTGCACGTAAGGTCCCCTCTGATCTACTTCTAGGGACGATGCAAGCCTGCACTCCTCACCATCTGAACAATCATCCGACCATTGATCGTTTATTCCATTCTCACCATGCAATGGGAACGGTTGTACTGCATTATTTTGACTCATTGTTTGGCCTGTGACCTGTTGAGGAAGCATCACCTGTTGCTGTCCCATCGTAGCTAAAGGCAACTGCATTTGCTGTCTAGGTACCACGGGAATCTGCTCTTGTACTTGTTGCACCTGCTCTGGTTGTATACGTGGCATTTGCATTTGTTGCATGGGCTGGAGACCCTGCATCTGAACCATATTATTATGAAAGTTTGGATTTGGACCCCTCATTCTTGGACCCCTTACATTTTGAAATATACCGACATCATTGCTTTGTTGAACAACACCATCCTGCACCATCATCGGACATTCCCGCTTCCAATGTCCCACGCCCCCGCACGCATGGCATGGTGACATCTTTTTCATTCCTTGTACATCATTTTGAACCACAACCGTCTTCAAATCTGGACCACGGTTCACAAAACTTCCTCGACCTCTCAGTTGCGTCTGAAACATCCTGTTCCCTTGCAGTTGTTGCACCATCTGCTGCACTCCATTTCCCTGCATCCCTGCTTGAGCTGCCTTAATTTGCATCACCATCACCTTCTCTTTCAGCTTTCTGTGCTTCAACTCAATCTCATCACTACAGTATTTCGCATACAGCAACACCTCATCAATCGGCTTCGCTTGCCAACAGATCAAATGATTCTTAATCATCTCGCTAATCTCTGGCTTCAATCCTTCAACAACCCTGAACACAAGGTGATTCATGTCCTTTGGTTCTATGACCTCGGTGCCACTGTAGTGTTTGAACGCCTTTAACAACCTCTCATAGTAGGCATGCATCGACTCTTTGCCTTCTTGTGCTGCCCGATCAGTTTTCTGCCAATCAGTAACTTTCGGCGACACTTTGTTTCAAAAACTCAATCACCTTATAGTAGTACCTCATTACTTCAGGAGACTGTGCTCCAGTAATCTTGTCCCTTGCCGGTTCCTTTGTCGGCCAATCCACGCTCCTCTTGCATTCAAGCCACAAATCGGCTGGAACTATAATCTCAAACAGGGTATTCAAGTTTTCCCAAAGGCATTTCACAAGCTTCACAAACCTGTCTGTCTGCTGATACCATTCTATCGGCTTTTACCTCTATCTGGGATAGTCATTTGTGAATGACAAAATGTCACCTCTAGACCATGCTACATGAACTAGAACCCCTCCAGCTGTCTCTCTCATTGGTAACATCTTTATTGTTCCCGTGTCTGGCACAGCTTTCGTCTGCTACGGTTCCAGGCAATCACTTTTCCTCTTATCTCTCTTCTTTGCCCATCTGCCTTCCCATTTCTCTAATGCTCCTCAAACTTGAGCACTCTGCAGTATTTCTTTAAGGTGTGCCTTCATCCCAGTAGACCTCATGTGATCAAAATCTTTGGGCTCGAAGTCTAACCTGTAACTCCTCTTCAGATGCTTAGTATTATCTAAGTCTATGCCATATTTGTCTGCCAAGTTCGCTAATCTTGGCAGACAAATATGGCATAGCCATAACTTTACTCACTTCTTTGGTTATTCTCGGGCACAGATATCTTAATTCTGCTTCAGTGTATGATTCTAACCTGTTCACTCCCATAGTTCCTTCAACTAGCTCAGCTGCTTCCACACCCAACCTCACAAAATTCAGGTATTCCTGTCGCAGGAGTAGTCTGTGGAGTGTTAAGCTTGTCTAACAATTCATTCAGTTGCTGCACTGTCAAACCCTGTAACGAGATATTTCCAGCTTGCACCATCGGTGTTTGTGACATGTTTGCACTCAGTATCTGTGGAGTCAGCAGACCCAAACCTGCTTGTCTCATGGTCTCTAACGGAACCCCAATCGGACTGAAGTCCAACAAGGATCTAGAACTCTCCGCTATCTGTTCTCCCGGTGGCATCCCTTGGGAGCTTCCTGTGAACCCTCCTCGTATCACCTCTTGAGTCATTACTCCTTGGTCACATACACTAGGCTTCGCCTGCGCATACAGCGGTACTGGCGGACCAACAGTGATCGGCAAAGATATAGCACCTGGTGCTTGTCCATTTCCCAGACCCTGTGGAGCATTAACTCCCATAGCTTGATTCATTATAGGTGCTGTAACTGACTGGGGTCCTGTGACCGAAGTGTTATTCGGAACCATTTGTTGCTGTGGCTGGGGCAGCAAATGTGGAGTTGGCTCAATCTGCACTAACTTTGATCTCGTGTATACTGGATCAGGTGGCACCATCAAATTTGTAGTTGTCTCTAAAACCGGGACATCAGGGTAGAGCCTCTGAACTGGTGGTGGCTGCAACTGTATCTGCGCCTCGGGTGCAGTGGATACACTAGCACCATTCTGTACCGGAGCTGATTTGGTAACATTATTTGCTTGTGTTGTATTTGTGGTCCCGTGATTCTGTGTCGAATTTACAGGACCTGCACTAGTACTCAGTCTATTATCATTTATGGCATATGCTGGTGGTCTATCATGTAACAGCTGATTGAGAAATTCATCATCATCTGAATCATCTGCATCTACCCAAGACTTCTGAGTCTCCTTTTGTTTACTAGAGCCCTTGTCTGTTTTGCAAGTGGCCTTTCGTCCCTGTGTTTCGGCCTCTTGAGTTACTGCCGGAAACATCCTAACTCCGTCTATTATTTCCCTTCTCCACATCCGAGTCTCACTATCCCATCTAGCCTCCGCTAGAGTCTTTTCTGCTTTCCTCATTCTCCTCTTGAACTTCTGTTGCCTCTGTCGTATGGCCATTAATTCCCAAATTGCTAATGCCTCAAACTGAGCTGGCCTTGGAGGCGGTTTTTGCTCATTTAGCGCTTTCTGCAAATTTTCTAGAACCCCTATGTTAAATGTCCCATTCTCTGGAAACGCCAAACACCCATCTTTCGCTGTTAATTTGCACCAATGCTTTAGCCAAAGACATGGCGCGACTCCCTTCTCTTCCATTACGGCATAAGCCGGAGTATCCTCCAGCGGTGTAGGTTCCCCCACACTTGCTGCAATGTACACATCTCCCCTCAAAGCACTCTTTAAAGCCTTGAAAAACTTATTTTTTTCCGTCTTTTATTTCGTTTAGAATCTAATCAGGAAGTGATTTTAATTTCCAGAACACTCTTCGCCTACCCCCTCAACCAATTGCCTCTCACGGACGGCTGCCAATCCATGCGCGACACTTCCCAGCAACTGACCTATCCCAGCGCGGCTCCAATGATGTCACACTCACACACTGCAGCTGACAAAGTCTTGCAGCTTGTCCTTCTTACTCTGGATCCACACAAAACTAATGCAATATATTGCGAGCACTTCAACAATAAAAACTCAAATTTGCCGGTTTACTACAGGAAGGGTAACACAATCGCTTCAGAACTTTACAGAGATTTCACTTGAAGCCTCGGCCGCTACTCTCTCCTTCTCAGATCCCGCACTCGCAAGCAAAATTTGACCCGCAAATTTCACTCTCGACTTGTCAATGGTTCGTCCTAGTGCACTTTAGAACTTACCAAATCTCCATTGAAGGTTTCATTCACACACTTTGACTCAAACTCGACTCGTCAACCACACCCGATTGACCTATTAAACCGGGCAAATTACAACATAAACCAAGTGTCTCATACACTTATCAATATACTCCGGAGTCTTAGACCACGCCGGGTCCGTACATCACCAACAACCACGTGGACAATTTTTTTTAGCACAAAGCGCCACACTCACATTAAGTTTGCCGACTTCCCTACTCTCATACTGCGTAGTACACCCACTCCTACTAAAACATTACCTGGCCTATAATCTCACAAACCTTCACAATTCACCTGCGATATGCATAAACTGAGCAAGCGCAAATTCTACGTCACACATACTATCACTAAAACGCCTAGAACATACCCAACTCACTTCGGCAAGCTCCGAGATTCTGGGAAAGTCATTTGGGACTTAGGAGCACATCATGTTCCCAATTTGCATTATTTCAAAAACAATTCTAAAACAATGGTCCCTCGCCCTAGGGCCCCAAAGGGCCTAAACTGTCCTCTGCTACCAGCACTGATAACGCGTCCCAATCTAGATAATTTATTCACTCTGGGACTCGTTTTAGGCCGATGAATCTTTTGACCCTGATTGAAGACACCTTAGGACGAGATAGCTAATCAACATGTCAATCAATAGATCAATAACCTCATCAATATTCACAATATCAAATCAATCAAATTAGTCAATGACATTAATGAAACCTGAAACAACCCATGACGTTTCAGTCATGAATAACCACACAAAATTTTGTAAGATTTATGGTATTTTCTTCCCTATTGATTACACTCTTCTAGCAAATGTATTAGTCTCAATACCAGAAAACACATCAACAATGTCACAATATGGCAACTTGAATAAGATTTCATCAAAGCAAAGATCTTAAACATTAGAACAAAGCATGACGTCAACATGGATTAACCTTAGCAGAGTATCATTAGCGCATTATTCAACATTCAGTCAATTGTCTATTTGCGTCCATTCAGTGATCCCCTTAACTAACCTCGAATTAGCATTAGCATGTTAGGCTTCATGCAAAACAATTTAGCAACACAAATTTAGAAAACATCTAACTATGGTCTCTATCAAAAGAGCAGTTGGTACCTAGAAAGAAAAGGCAAATAGACAATTACAATTTCATTATCATATAGTTACCCTCCGTAATGGGTCAGAGTCAGTCTTCGTCCTCAGGACATCAGTTGATTCGCCATCAGCCAGGAAACACAGCAAAGTTCAGCAAGACAGGTAATAAGGGGCACTTCCCTCATAAGGAGGAAAAGTATGAATCGAGCAAGGCAAAGTAAGGATGGTTTGAAAAGTCAAACAGCAAAGTCTTTAAGACAGAGTGACAAAGTGGCTAGGTAACAGCAAAGATGGCACGTAATGGCAACGGCAAAAAGGTAGCATGGAATGGCTAGGATATGGCAAGGAATGGCAAAATAATGGCTGAGTTCTCCTTGTGTCAAAGGGTTATATCAATCCTGTTGTACAGTCCCCTAATTTCCAATTGGGCAAGTTTTGGTGCATCATTATCTCCAACCAATGATCGGCTCATCACCCCATTAGGATTTTACTTTAGGACAGTTCTCACGTAGTTTATTGTTTCCTGTAATTGACGTCTCCTACGGGTAGAATGTCAGGTACAACTTCTTGTTCTCGCAGTCCTCTCACAGACCCAGTCAGTAGTTTCATTGTCTATACCATTTCAGGCGACCTTGTACCTGTTGCAAGTTTACACTGTTGCATTCGGCAAGAATGTTTCCTTGAGCAAGTCGGGCCTCATGAGAAAGAATTTACTACGGGCACACACATCTTCTAGCTTCTGGAAAAGTACGGCTACACGTCCTTCAGCAAGTCAGCACATTGCACGTTAGAAAAACACATTTAATATGAAACCGAGCAGCTAGGCCCCGGCTCAGGCTAACTAAGGCCTAGTGATTAATTTAGCAAAACCTTAACATATACTCATAATACTAATACAAAATCATACATTAGTATATTAATAATTCATTATTATTCAATTTTATTTATCATCGTATACATTGGTGGCCACTCCCCGTCGGCACATTTCAAACACACGTGTTAAAAGTATATTAATACATTTTCTACGCGGCATCATTATACTTTAATTTGCAAATATCTCATGTTAATTTTTATTATAAAACTACACTCCACCACCTGCCTCCAGCTCTGCCCATCTCCCATCTGAGCCCATAAACCCTGTCTGCCCTCCCTTTAGCCATCAATTGCCTTCAGTATGCCAGCTCTAGAATTTTGTTGTGAGTACCATATGCCCGCAATTAACTGTGTTGTACTAGTATTAGCATTTTGCGATGGGTACCCTATATGGCAAGAATTATCTCCAATATTCCAGGTTCAGCATTTTTCCATGGTACCTCATACAACAAGAGTAACCACTAGTGTGCCAGGATCAACATTTTGCCATGCACACCCTATAGAACCACAATGTAATCCAAAATGCCAGCTCCAGCATTTTACTGTAGGCCAATCATATGACAAGAATTACTTCCATTAGGCAAGCACCAGCATTATGCCACTGGTGTCCGATATGCCAAGAATAACCTCTAGTGTACTAGCACTAACATTTTGCCATTGGTACCCGTTTGCCAAAAATGATTGCCAGCATGCCTGGTCCAGCATTTTTCAATGGCACCCCACATACCAAGAACTACTTCCATTGTTGCAAGAAACACCATTGGAACAGCTTCAGCATTTTGCTGTGTGCACCTTATATGGCAAGAATTAAATCCAGTGTGCTTGAGCTAGCATCAGACTTGCAAGCATAATACACATTAACACACACACTCTCATACACACTCTCACGCACACTCATGCTCACTTACCTTCATTCACATACATTTACTATTTTTCTCACTCACGTCTCTGTCGCTCTCACTAATTTTCTATCACATACACTCATTCATACACATAAAGACATGCTCATGCATACAAAAGCTCTCTGTCCCACACACACACACCAATAACATATCATCTTTCTCACTTACTTGGCTTCAGTCGCCTTTGCCAGTCTCCTTCAACTCTTCAACTCCTAGGGCATGGAACATCGGGCAGGTATGAAAATTAACAATGATCCCGGGTAGGTACCGAGGCCATTCCAGCCTCTGACTTCGAAGCAGGAAACTAAAAGCTGACAGCTGCACCATTATTTGTTGCTTTGTGGATACCATTGCTGTTCACTGAGCAAGCTTCAATTGTTAGCTACTTGCCTTTTCACCTCACCTTCTCCCATCTTGTCACAGAGTGGGGAGAGGTTATTGAACCCACCCAACCCTTTGAAAAGATGAAGAGGGTGATGGCAGTGTGCTTGATAGATAGCCCTTGGCATTTCAGCGCTTAAGTCTGAAGAACCCAGGACTATCTGTATGTATGCCACTGTGCAAACCTCTGCGTGCAGGGCTGAGACTTTGCAAGCCCTGCACAATCACTTTGAAGGCCTGTGCAAGTGCTTCTATGTGCCTGGTCCAGCTACCAGACAAATTTGCTGTCTGTTTGAAACTCCTGCTTGACTCTCACACTGAGGATTGACATTTGTTTTATTATACCAGTAGTGAATAATAGGCTAATATCCACTATTGCTATAACAAAATAGAGGCAGAAATCAAGGAAGGAGGAGCCCTGGTCCCCATAATGGTGGGACGCTTATGCTTGGGCCTCAGAAGAACTGACAAAGAAAATGGAGCAGGTGCCGGTGCCCTGGAGCCGCTGCCTGCTGTCTTTCTGTCAACCACTGGGTTTATGCCATCCTTGCAGGGGTGGCTCCTTTGCTGTGGAAGCACATACATATATATATATATATATATATATATATATATATATATATATATATATATATATATATATATATATATTTGTTTTTATTTATTTACATGTAAATTACCCTAACAGACATGATGGACATGGTGAAAGGACATATCTCGACAAATCAGGTGCCATATTGTAATAGCTATATCTCCATGCATCCCTAGGAAGACTTTAACATTAAACATTAATAGGTAGTTAATATTTTGTCAAGAAATTCCAAAATAACATAGAATTATATTAAGTAAGACACATGTCATACATAAGGCACAGACGCATAGAAAATAACATAATAATACTAAAAGAAACAAAACAAATGTATACATGATTGTGCAACATGACCTTGCGAGGGGTGAAAATAAGATAATGAATCAACTTATATAAGAGTACCAAAATGCACTGAATGCACACATAAGAAGCTTCACATAATGTCCAAGCAGGCTAAAGTAAGTAATACAATGAGGCAATTGCCCGCTAACCCTCATGACCATGGTAATAAATGCAATAATAATAATAAAGGTCAGTGCAAGGGGAAAGTAGCCTAGACTTCCACGGAATATAAACAGCTTAATAAAATCTCTCTATACCATAAATGTAAAACAACCGAGATTTATTAATACTTTCAGGCGTTATCTCCATATGAATCTTATGCTAACATATAATTCTAATAACAAATTGTCATACTATTTATAAGCAAAGGTAGGTGCTCCTAAAAGAACAGTGAAAGTGCAGAAGTGCAAGTGAGTGACGGTGATATATACAAGTAGTGCAGAGTGTGGTTGTATAAAATTATCTTCCAGTGGCTCCTACAATCCAGGAGGCCCTGGAGTATCATTAAATTTCTTTCATGTTTTTCACATCCACTCTTTTAGAAATGTGTCGACGTTTCGACCCCGTATGCAGACAAATCAGGATGGGGTCATCATCAGGACAGGGATGATTGCAATGGAAGCACCTATGCTCCAATGTGGGGAAAATGACACGCAATGTCTGGGGTCTCCAGGAGTCGTAGTCCCAGGAGTCTGTTATTTGGTGTCAGTCATTCTTGCTGAATTTTCAAGAGACCGCACGTCTGAATACCTGGGCACTGGCCGATTAACGCGGCCGTCTGAAGGACACAAGTGTGTTCTCGACCACAAATATCGGGAGCACCATATCTTTGGCGCTTCCTGGCTATACATAGCCTACGGATTGTTCTAGTTGGTTAAATCTCCTGAACACTGGATTCAAGCGACATTTGTCTTATCCAAATAACAAGAGCCATCTGTCTGACACCAAATAACAGACTTCTGGGACTACGACTCCTGGAGACCCCAGCCACTGCGTGTCATTTTCCCCACATTGGAGCATAGGTGCTTTCATTGCAATCATCCCTGTCCTGATGATGACCCCATCCTGATTTGCCTGCATACGGGGTTGAAACGTCGACACATTTCTAAAAGAGTGAAGAGTATAAGATTCATATGGAGATAACGCCTGAAAGTATTAATAAATCTCGTTTGTTTTACATTTATGGTATAGAGAGATTTTATTAAGCTGTTTATATTCCGTGGAAGTCTAGGCTACTTTCCCCTTGCACTGACCTTTATTATTATTATTGCAAGGAGGCTAAAGATCAGAGCAGAGGGACAGAATACACATCAAGGTATTCTATACCAGCAACCTCAAAATACAAAATAATAACAGATCTATCAAGGACATTGCATAAATCACACTCTACACTCGAAAATCATACTTTAGCTGTCTCCCTCTATTGCATACCTCCAAGAATTCACCTGGCATCATCATTTTAACAACCCAAAATCCCAAGAAATATAAAGACAAAAATAAATAAGAGAAAAAAACAAAACATCTTGTCTGCAAAAAGGTGTTTCTAACATGACCATAACATGAAGAGGAAAATGTTAGAGGGGTCTTGCCCACATGGGCAACATCACATCTCAATAAAGTTTCCCAAAAGAGAGGGGGAGAAAATCCTGTTAAAAACAAGCATACAACCATACAATGAAATCAAAAGAAGACAAGAAATATGATTCTATGAGCAGCTAATGTAGAATCCTACAACCATGCAGCTCACCTTCTTATTATCAATGAATGGTGACACATGAGGAGACCCAGTATATGCTTTGGATAGATTGGCGATGGGGAGTACCTCCAACAAGACTTACTTGCATGGTGCGGGCAAATGGAGGGATCTTCCCCCAGCCACCAAAGTGGTATTCAACCTGTGGCATTCCTCCCTCCACTGCATGAAGTGTTGGGGTAGATTGACAGAGCAGACATCCTTGTGGCGGGACCACTTGCTTTCCCAGGTTGCCACACTAGAGGGATTCCAGAAATGGGTTCTTATTGGGATCTCCACTTTGGGGGATGTGATACAGAGCATGGGCCTTAAGACATTCCAGTCCCTTCAGACAGAGTTCCAAGTACAATGCAGCCAATTCCATCAATATCTTCAGCTCCTCTGTGCAGCGTCCCCACATGTTGCCGCTCTCGCAGACATCCTGGAATTCAACCCACTGGAGGGTAAACTCCCTATGGGTGACGTCAGGGATTTCAAAATCACAAAAATGTCTCAGTCCCTGATCTCTAATCAACCTGACACATTCAGCCCCCTCTTCGTGGCATGGGAAGTAGACATTGGGGAGTTGGAAAATGAGGAATGGACTGAAATCCTGGGAACACGATGTGCAGCAGCAGTGACGGCTAAGTTGAGACTGATTAAATTCAAATACATGCGCAGAGTGCATAACACGCGACATAGGTTGTGGAAGATGGGAGTGATTGCCTCACTGCCTTGGCTTCACTATGGAGTGATGAAGATCAAATTTTTTCCTACAGTATGGACTTGTCCAGAGTTAGACAAATTTTGGCAGGGGGTATTGATGTGCATGAGTGGGGTCCTGTCTTGGCAGGTCCCGAGGGATCTCCTCATTGCCCTCCTTTATCTCACAGAAGACTTTGATCGGAATTGGTACAAATTGACCCTGCTTTATCTGGGTGTCACGCTGGCAAAGCGTGAAATTGCCAAGGAGTGGAGGATGGCAATCCCCCCCTTCCTTGACGGGGTGGAAAAAGCAGATGGATCACTATACGGGGATGGAGGTAGCGGTTTATAAAGTACAGTGCTGTCACAATAAACACTACAAGATAGGGGCCGAGTACAGGGATAAAGATCTAGGGCCAATCATTCGCCCAGACGACTTACCTGGTGGTATGCACTTGAACATTCTAGGGGGTGGGGCACGTCAGGTTGGGAAGATGGGTTTGCAAATTAGGACTTCTTTAAATTGTCAGAGAGGCGGAGGGGTTCGGGGTGGTTGGGTTAATGAGGCTGGCATATTTCAATGTTTCTGTTTGTTATTATTAAACTTTTTTGTTTTTCATTGCTTTACAGTTTAATGTCAGCCATGTTGGCCAAGATGTATGTGGCATTTACAACAAAACAAATAAAACATGTTTTAAAAAAAAGATCCTATGAAGCTCCTAAGGCCCAGCACAGCCCACAAGGAATTACAACTTTCTTCAATTGTCTGCCAAATGAACCTTAAGTACTTCTTTGGTATTCCACCCACCAGACATTTTGGTCTCAAGATTGATAATATATTGTGACTCCTTCTGTCTTAGCAGTAGTTCTCTATTGCCCCCATTATATTTTAAGGAATGTGTTCAATACCAAAGAATGACATTTTGCTTCTTTCCTTGTAATGTCTATCTTCAAAATATTTGGCCATAGAATAGTGGGGCTCACCCTTTTCAATAGCTTGCATATGTTCTATAATTCTTTTTTGAGAGGATGTATCGTTCTCCCCACATACCTTATGTTACAGGGACATTCAAGAACATAAACTAAATAGGGGGAATTGCACGTCAATAACTGCTGTTCCCATATGGTACAGTAAACGTTTCTTTTGTGGTACTATATTTGCATGCTTTGCAGTTCAAACATGGATGGAATCCTTTGAGGGTACAGTTAGAGTTGCTATTTACAGTGGTCACTTTTGACCAGAAGATCTCTCAGGCTCTTACTCCTCCTGTAAGTGAAACTAGGTTCACTATTCAACAGGGGAAACGATAGATAGTTCTCAACTATACTCACATTATTTCTCACAATCTTGGCAATTTCCTTGGTTCTGGTGTTAAAAGTAGTAATCAGACCCATAGACACGTCTTTGACCAAGTCAGTGCTCCAAGAGTTGTGGAAGAGAATGCCATCCCTGGAGATATTCCTTATCCATGCTTTAACTCTCCTAAATGACCATTCTACGTACCCTCTCTCTAAATCTACCTATCATAATGTCTTCTTCAGCTAACTGTCCTCACTACTTCAATTTCTTTTCACCTTCAGCAGTCCTCTATATTGGATATTCCACATACTTGGCTCAGGGTGACTGCTGAGTCTGTGAAGTATACTGTTATCTGCCGTAGGTTTCGTCTAGAGAGAAGTTAAAAACTTACTCCCTTTGATCTCAATCAGGGTATGCTGGAACTCAACCATATTTCTACTGATCACACATAAAAAGTCTAAATTGAATTCATTGTTTCTAAGCTTGGCAACAAAGTCCCAGGCAGGGCTTTCTGTGCCCTTCCATGTGATGAACAAGTCATCAATATAGTGTAGCCAAAGGATGGCTCTTTCTATGTCTTCGGCTGTATTGGGTGCGGTGGACACCTACTCCTCCCACCATCCATAAAAAGATCTGCAAAACTGGGAGTGAAACAGACGCCCATTGCAATGCCAGTCTTCTGTTTGTATGATTTCCCCATTAACCATAAAAATGTTGTTCTGGAGGCAAATAAGGATCATTTTAAGAAGCATGTTAAAAATGTCTTGGAGGGCAGTAACAAGATCTTTCAGAAAGAAGTCAATATAATTGGATGTGTTTTCTAATACATTTCCCCTGGTGGAAACTATATGTCTCCAGAGGGATAGGTTTTGTTTTTATGTATCTTGGGAAAAAGGTAGAACCCCAGTAGTGTAGAATAATCATTCTTAAGGTAGAGATACTTTTCTCTTTCTAGGATACTGAAATCCATAATTTGTTTCAATCATACCCAATATTCGATTACCATTGTGATTCTCTTATAACATCTACTATCTCTCAGCTGTCTATTTGCTTGCTCAATAACCATATCTATGGGCAAAATGGAAAAGTTATGACCCTTGTCCGCCGGACAGATGACAATGTCAGAGTTGCTTGCAAGAACGTACACAGCTTTCACTTCCTCTCTGGAAAGGTTCCAATACACATTGGTATTAATATTCCTAAGTTTTTTCAAGTCACAAACTACACTTTCATGAAATACATCAATAGCGTCAAAAGACAAACAAGGCTAAAAAACAAACTTTGGTTGAAAATTTCTGGAAGTCATAAACAGTACTCACATTTTTTTAAAGAAATCCTTTTTGAAATGTTATTTTATATTCAAGTATTTGTATTTTCTTTCAAAATATAAATAATAAACAGCATCATTTTACCCATATTTTACGATAGGACAATCTCTGCTCCAGTGGTTGAGATCTCTTGTAAACTCAGTCTTAGATGTCTCTATCCCCTGGTTTCAGGGAGTGAATGCATCTAAGTATACAGTTAGGTATAAATCTACACTTAGAAATGGTGAATAGCAAAATAGTGTAGATTTACACCTAGGAACAGGAGTAAGTTTACATGTGAGTAAATCTGCATGTGTAAGTTTATCTTTGTGAATAGGGCCCTCTAATTGTAGATCTAGACTGTTAGAAATGGGGTATTGGCTAGGGTATGCACCTAAGCCAGGCAGAACCCACCCACTCTAGTCAGGGCAAGGGAGTTACACATCCAAGATAACCCCTGCTCACCTCCTTGGTAGCTTGGCACGAGCAGTCAGGCCTAACCCAGAGGCAATGTGTAAAGCGTTTGCACAACACGTGACGCAATATATACACCACAAAGTAAACACAACACTGAGCTATGTAAAAATAAACTGTATTGCACAAAACATGATTAGACCAAACATTACATGTCAGTAATACCCTGCTACCTTAGCAGTTGTCAGAACGTTACACAGGTTATTAATACGCTGCCAGAATAGGCAGTAGTCACACTAGAACACATAAGTACTCAGAATTCTGCAACATAAGCAGTATTCAGGAATCACATTGCTACATAAATGCACTGGTCATAGACACATCATAAATATCCATAAAAGGAACATTAGAGAACATATGGCTAGTCATGTATATATATTGGTATGTTATGCCCATTAAAGGAACATCCACCCATATATATATTACATCATAAAATAAGCAGGTTAACATATCACCCCCCCCAATGTCCATATTAGGATCAGAAGAACGAATATGTCCAAAAAGTACCTGTATTATGATGTAAGGGCACTCCTAGTGCCAAGAAGAACCAAATGGGGCCACTGGCACTCTGTGCGCTCACTTTGGGGGCCACTTTGATGATTTGGGCAGGAGGGGGGGTGACACGCACCCCCTCCTGTTTTTTAGCAGGCCTCTCCTGGGGCCCGCAATCTCAAGGGAGCCTCTACTGGCCCTCCAATGAGGGGAGGCAGCCATGACAAAGCCCTAAAACAACAAGGACCAAACAGCAGGAGCCCCGCCTGTCTCTTACGGGGGGAGCAAACTGCAAAAGCAGGACCTTGCAGTGCGGGGAGCCTCTGGCGAGGCTTCCACCCCACCTGTGTCCTGTAGAGGTGATTGGGGTTCAATTGGGACAGGGGAAGCCTCTGATGAGGCTTCCTTTCCCCCCTGCCTGTCTTGAAACTATGGAGAAGGGATTCCAGTGGGGCGGGGGGCTCCCGATGAGGCTCCTTTCCACACCCGAAAGGTCTGCTTCAAATCGGCCCACCTGGGCTGCGGCGATGTGCAGGCACCAAAGTAGGTGCCTGCCTATACCCTGGGGGCGCTCCTCAGAGAGAGCTTCATTCCGGGGACATGGAAGGAGCGCACCCGCTCCTTTTTTATCTGAGTAGTGCCCCGGGGGTTCCAGGGCAGTGCAACTCCGGCAACTTCCCAACTGAGCCATGCTGCGACGGTGAGATCAGAAAAGCGCTTACGAGTCCTGGGGGCAACTTCAATGAGCCCGGGTTGCGGCGGTGAATCTCCTTCATGGTGACTGCGCTAAGAAGTGCGGGAGGCACAGAAAAGTGCCGTCCAGACACTGTAGAGGCAGAAAGGAAGCACTCCTCGTGCTTTGGTTAGTTGCAGGGGTCACAGGCCACGACAGCCTGCCCCTGGAGACAGAAGCGGGGGGAGAATCACAGGGCTAGCAGGCTCCAACAATAGGCCAGCTCAAGGAATGCATATGGTGGCAGTTCCTCCTAGTGACCTAGCAGGTCACAGGTCAGCACAGCAGCAGCAGTCCAAGGTGGGTCCTGGTGAGTTAATTCAATAGCGTTTGGTGTCCTGAAGATATACCAAGAATGTCTAAATTGTGGGGAAAAATACCCTGTACTTATATTCAGTTTACAGTGTGTTTCACAAAGAGAGTGGAGAGGAGGTTCCAACCAGTTACAACTGGTTTTGGAAGTGCCCCCTCTCTCCTCCAGCACAGGCTCCAAACATCAGTTGGGGGTAAATGGCCCTATTGTGTGAGGCCAGGGCACAGCCTTTACAAATGCAGGTGTGCCCCGCCTCTCCCTTCTCTCAGCCCAGGAAGACTATTCAGAATGCAGATGCACCTCTGTGACACCTCCACCCTCCCTGTGTACAGGCTGCCTGAAAGGTATGCACAGACCCAGCTGTTACTCTGCCCAGACATGGATTGGAGTCAAGCTGCAAAACAGAGAAATGCTCACTTTTTAGAAGTGGCATTTCTGTAATGATAATAAAAAATCCACCTACACCAGTAAGCAGCATTCCTCACTACCATTACAACCATACCAAACATGCCTACTCTACCCCTCATAAATCGGATGATTCCACCTACACATAAGACAGGGCATTTCCAACGCAATCCTATGAGGAGGTAGCACTCGCAGCAGTGAGAACCCAAATAGGCTGTTTGTCACTACCAGGACAGGCCACGCAACCAGGCACATGCCCTGCCTTCTATATACATAGCACCTTGCCCATGGGGCTAGCTAGAGTCTACCTTAGGGGTGACTTACATCTAGTGAAATGGGAGTTCTGGGCCTGGCAAGTAAATGTAGATGCCAGGACCCTGTGGCAGTAAACTGCGCAGGCAGGCTCTGCGGTAGCAGGCCCGAGAGAGGTTTGAAAGGCTACTTCATTGGGTGGCGCAAGCAGCGTTGCAGGCCCACTAGTAGCATTTAATTTACAGACCCTCGGTATAGAGATACCACTTTACAAGGGACTTATAGATAAATTAAATATGCCAGTTAGGTATAAGCCAATCATACCAGGTTTACAAGTGAGAGCACATGCTCTTTAGCACTGATTAGCAGTGGTAAAGTGTCCAGAGTCATAATGTCAACCAAAAAGGGTCAGAAAAATAAGGAGGAAAAGGCAAAATGTTTGGGGAATGACCCTGTAAAAGGGCAAGGTCCAACATGCACATAGGTGCAAGAGTAAATATACACATGAATAAATCTGCATGTATAAATTTACCTTTGTAAATTGAATTAACTGTGTGTGAATGTGTCTGTATGCCTGTGTTTCTGTCAGGCATTTTCTGCAGTGCCTGCAGCTGCAATGGCCCCCGTATACTCAAAACGAGAGAGCTATAGCAGTCTGTAGTGACCAGGGCTCCTGATGCTGGGGTCTGCTCCAGAAAGGTAGGCTCACCTAGCCTCCTTTACTCTCTGGGTAAACGTAGTGAACTCAAAGACGTTGGAGAAGAGGGAGTTTAGGGATTGTGCAAATACACTATAGTACTTGCAGCAAACATGTAAATGATCATCCGGAACTGTTAAGGCACAACATTTTAATAATAACTTAAGAAGAGCATATACATTTATTTACAGAACAATGGTGAGTCAAACGATAGAAAGTATACAGGAAAGCACTGTATATATTATTTACAGTCAAGAAGTCATCATGAATCTTGACAACTATGAAGCTAATAGTGCAGTATCTCTCTACTATAGTTATAAAAACTTTGCAAGGGCTGAGTAATATACACAAACCTATACCATAATTGCAAACACTAGCAGGCCACAGCGTACATGCTGCAAAATGAAGGGTTTGGAATGCTCCTGGCAAAATGATGTTACTTTGTTAAGCGCCAATAAAGTTTTTGTTTGCTACCCCAGTCTTGTAAACACTTGAAAAGAAGATAGGAAAAGCAATGATAAATGGCAGGCAGTCTACCAGGTAAAGTGCATCAGAAGTGTATACTTGTGGAATTAGACTTCTTGGGAAGTCACCCTCCGGTCACTCGTGAGGGGCAGAGATTGATTCACACATTGTGATGCATTCATATACTCCTTGGAATGGCTGGTGCCTCTCTGCAGTATCAGGCCAGCATCAGGGCAGTACAGCAGGGCTTCAGCAGGGGTCTTTGTCCAGGAAGAAACTGACAGCACTCTTAGGACTCTAATCTGCATTCTAAGAGGCACCACCAAAAGCAGGGCCCATGGCTGTGTCAGGTCCATCGGTGTTCATGAAGCTGAAGGGAAGCTTCAGCCTAAACATTTATGTTTAGGTTGTTGGACAAAAACCCAGTGCCATTCACAGGCAGTGCTTCCTCCACATTCAAAGTGGCCAGCCAATCAGGTGGGTGCAGTTTCCCTCCTCAGAGAGAAGCCTTGGAAGATCCCCACTCCCAGAATGAAATGTGGTGGTCACTACGCAGGTTCAGATGACTATGTGCACCTAACAGGGGGCTGCTGGTGTGGGATTGCGTATAGCCTCCAGAAAGGCATGAAAAAGAATAGAAGTTGGGAATGGGATTTCTCTCTATGGACAACACCTATCCTCCATCCTGCAACCATTATTCTTCCAAAAGTAATTTTTTGCTAATAGCAATGGATAACACTAGAGACAAGTGCACTGTTAGTGGCCGTGAAGCATTTGCAGTGCACACAAAGTCTGATGATCATTAAAAGTTATTGCAAAAGTTATGCTCATAACATTAGTAAAGATGCCAAAAAGGATCGTCCTCTTCATTCACAGAGAGAGGCCGATAGATATCATGTTTATTTGTGGTTCTGCACACCAGAAACTGCCAATATGAGGCCACCAGTCAGATCTTGTGCAGATATTATCAATGGGGGTTATCCCTTGAGATTGCAGGATGGGGAGACCAATGAATGGTATCTCTTATTCGGCTAAACCAAATGACTATCTTTCAGGAGCACCCAGGGATCCCTCACGATCACAGATCCAACTGCTGAACGTTTAGGGACAAAGGCAACTCTCCCATTTGTTTCTGTTTGTAGGGTTATAGAGAGATGGGAGATCTGGGACAAAGGTCGAAATCTCTTGCTTGTGTGTGTGTGTGTGTGTCTGCGTGCACATGCGTGTGTAATGAATCTATGGGTGATCAAAGAAGAAATGAGAATGTTAACTATGTTTATATGCTTAGGGTAGGAGCTATACATGGGTAGAGTGGGCAGAAAGGAGGAGACCTCGTGAAGCTCATTTAGTCTGGATGTGACTATTTGCTATTGGAGCAGGTCCCATGTTGTGTGTAGGGGTGTGAGAATTTCACATCCTTTTTCATAATTATGCAACATTTCAGGAAAAGGAAGAGAAATTATGCAAAATTAGAATCAGCCATTTAGCGCTATATTCTAGTGTGAAACAGAGACGTTTCAAGGCATGGGCAAAGTGGGCTCTAGCCCAGGGCCCCACCTTTTCAGGGGGTGCGCATGATGGAGCCAGCTCTGTTCTGCCCAGACTCTTGTCCTGTTGACCTTGAATAATTCTTAAACGGATTGTTTTAAATAATGTTGTCCTTCAATTTATTTTTATGGGGATTATGTATAAAAGTCTATTACATTTTGCAGAGAAATGTTGTGTTATGTTTCATGCAACACCCATAAAAAAGTTTCTTTTAGATCACAAAAAGACCACATATATGAGAAATGGGAGGGTCTCACGGAGATTATTTGCAGTAATATTAGTGAGCTACTGCTGTTACAATATTAAAAACACACGTCACTATTCCTGTTTATTAGATGCAAACACATTTAGAATTTGGACAAGTGTGCCTGGGCATTGTCAGTGATCTGGCCAAGGAGGGCATGAAAGAACTGAAATTCAAAGCTGTTCTTAATAGGGGCCCCCAAAATACGTTTGGCCCAGGGCCACGAAATTCCTTAAGATGTCCCTGGTGTAAAAGGCACCCTTGCATCCATTTTTGATGCAAGGACAAATTTCAAGCTAAAAAAATAAATAGCGTAAAAAGCCCAATTGCTATGAACAAAAGCTGCTTGCGTTCACGAAATACCCCAAACTATTCGAATTACGCCGCTATTATTTAAATTTCACCTAAGTTTAATTGCGAGTGCCATTTTTACTGCAGCCAGGGGATTTTCATAGCATGCATGAAAAATAAAGTATAAACTACTGTAAGCTCTGTTTGTGATCTGAGATGGTACACCAACACTTATGAAAGATTTTAACTCGCTCTCTCTTTCTCTCTCACACTCTCTCTCTCTTTTCCTCTGTCCCTCCCTTCCACCACTGCAGGAGAGATGGGTCTCTGGTCCCCCACATTATCCAACGTTGTGTGGAGCAGGTTGAGAAGCGCGGGCTTGAGGAGCTTGGTATATATCGTATTTCAGGTCTCTCAACCGATGTCCAGACCCTTAAAATGGCATTCAATACAGGTAAAGCGGCAAACCTCATTTACAGGGAGGTGACGTCTCAGACTCCGTGGGAGTCAGAGACTGGTTCTTAAATGGGGAATCAGCAAGGTGTTTTATGTCTCAGCTGCGCCATATTCCATAGGATGAGATTTGAGTCGGTAGGATTGTGCTGGAGCAGGTGCATGCGGTTGCATACTTAGAGCCTAGGTTTAGAAGAATGTGGGTGATTTTCTCCACCCACTCCCAGACTTTTCACCCATTATTCCACCCAGGGGTGTAACTCAGGGCCTAGCAGCCTCCGCTGTGTCAGAAAGGCGTGGTGGACGCCCTAGCAACTGTAGAGGACCCCTCAACATCACGTGTATGACTGTACGATCTTGCAAAACAAAGGACAGCTGCCTGTCTACAGCCCACAATGCTCTAAAAGCTGCCCCCTAGACTGCATCCCACCGGGGAAATGCCAGAGTGTCAGAAAGGCCTTGAAAACGTGTTCCCCCATAGAGAAGGTCTTAAATGGACTCTTTTGTGGAAATCCTTCTGAGTATCCATAGTTACTATCCAACTTCTTTTTAAATGCTCTGCCTTCACAATAATACATTTAGGGCCTGATTACGACTTTGGCGGGGGGATTACTCCATCCCAAATGGGACGGGTATCCCGCCCGTCGTATTACGAGTTCCATAGGATATAATGGACTCGTAATTCGGCAGGCGGGATATCTGTCACATTTGGGACGTAGTATTCCCCTCCGCCGAAGTCATAATCAGGCCCTAAGTGGTTAAAATATTACACTTCGGCGCTTTCACTTCCACATTGTTATCACCAGAACACTCTTCCTGAGATTTTAAAGAAAAGCCTGTAAGTGCATTGTTATTGCTATGCTCCTTATCCTTCCCAGAATGCTTCACATCAGGATGTGATTGCAGTACCCTGCTGATGTACTGTTTCCCAGTGTTTGCCACTAAGGTTCTCTAAAGCATATCCACAAAGGCGGTCTGGAACCCCGTGTGGGAAGGTCCAGGCACACATCAGAGAGATCCCTTCAGGACTGAAAGAAACTCCTATTCGTTGTTTCTAACTCTGGTGGGCTCTTTCTGCCCACTGCCCGCCTCAGTGTATCCTCCTCACCTCGGCATCAACATGTGTGCAGGGATTCTGGCTGCCAATTCCCATTCCTTCATTAATGCCGGAGGTTGCGGGTGGTCCAGTGGTCTAAACCAGCATTCATTTTTTGTGAACTGGGACTTATTTATCATCATTATACTTTAACCTATAACGAGAGGCAAAGGCAGGGCAAGGAGAAAGAAGGAGGGAAGAAGGGCAACCAAAATGAAAAAATTGTGAGGGCCAGAAAATGTAATGTGGAAGAGGCACTAAATCTTGGCATCCTTGATAGTCGTAAAAAAAATATTCTTATTCTTTTACAAATCAGGCATTACCGTTGCGCAGCCTCTGTCATAACCAGCAGAGGAAGTGAGAGCAGTAAAGATTCTTTCTGACGCTTCTGATCCGCAGGCATTGTTTCAAACCCAAGGATGTTTTCATCAGACAGAACCCTGATGCTGTTAACTAGGCCACTTCTCACACCTTCGACTAGCATTAAAGTAAATCCATCTCCTTGTCAAGTTATTTCTCCTTTTGTCTAATACCAGGGGTGGCTGTGCTTCTTCCCGTGTTGGTCTCTGGAGCAATACAGGGCCAGGGTTAGCAGCTTTTAATCAAAAAAATAGAAGAGAATCAAAATGTCTATTTTTTTATTATTATTATTGCAAATGCAGATGCCCCTTTCAGGCAGGTAACTGCCCCATGAAAGTAGTCAGGAATGCGCAGAAGAACTGGATATTTATGATAAATATTACAAGTATGTACTGAATCTGTAACTTTACAAGGAGGACGTGTTGTGTTCTGAAATCACACATCTAAGCGGTCCAGCTTTCAACCATGTTAATGATGGTTTATCGTTTGAAACCACAGCTTCTCCCTTTGTTGGTTACAGTGGGACACTACTCACAAAGGCATTGTGGATAAAGTTACCTTACGGCAGAAAATTACTCCGGCCCTGCCCAGCTTCCCATGTCCATGCGTATCCAGCTGCCCTAGTCCAGTTTTTTTCTTTGAATTATGGAATTTGTAGACCTGTTTATTCTTTCATAAACTGTATATACAAGCACCAAAATTAACAAAAAAACTGGGCTTGGGCAGGTCATCTTGCATGGACCTGGAAATCTTGGCATGTATGTACTTCATCTATGCCTGCCAGGAATTCACAAAGGACTTTTTTGATGGCCATAAATGCATTTAGTACTGCATATTTCATTGCCACGAGTGCGGAGAAATATGTTTTGGGTTATACGGGAACAACACAGACCACTGACACCTTATTTGTGTGAAAATGGCCTCTTAATTGAAATAGGTGCACATCGCATAAAATGAACCTCGCCTTAAGCCTTGCAAAATTAAACCTCACTATACAAGCAATTACCTAAAATAACCTACTCCTACTCTTATAAAGGTCCTTTCCCCCAAAACATAACCTGCAAAGCTCTGCCCCCTTTCTGGGTTAAACTTCCTCCCTTGAGGCTGTCAACCTCCCTTCCAGTTTAACTGCAACTATTAAACCTATAACTAATTTAACTTGTTAATGGACGTTAAACTTCCTGGCTCATCCAGGTGTGCGCTTGTCTACACGCTCCCTTTCCGCCTTGATTGCCACTGCCAACAACAGTAAACTTGGCTAACCCATGCCAACTTCACAGCCAATCGTCTGTGCTCCTGCTTCAAGCAACAACCATTCAACTGCTTAACTGCCCTGAGCTTCTGTTCCAAAAACCCAAGCCAATAAACTTGTCCTTTCAGAAGAAAAACCCCCACCAGACTGCCCTTATTCTGGGAAAGTGTGGAGGAAAAAAGCTCCTGACGCTACTGCCAGCCACCATGCTAATTAATAACAAAATGGTGGCTGGCATACTGAAAATGGGCGCATATATACCCTACGTAGCCCAAGTAGCCCAAGATGCCCAATAAAATGAAGCAGCCACTGGACTGCTCTATTTCCCAAATTTGCCTGGGAGGCAGATCTCCCTGTGATCAGCTGACCCCCAAGTCCCCAATAGAAAATCTCACTTTAGGAATGGAAAGTGAGAGTTCAAAAGCATGGTTTGCCTTGGAACTTTGGGCATGCCCACAAGCACGTACCTTTGTGGGCATTTCCAAACTTAGATTTGGCCTCTTTCCACCAAGACATGGTCAGAGAGTTGTTCTAGCCGATTAAGTCACCTTCCAGGGTGGAGACAGGAAGGGATCACCCCAAAAGTTGCAAGGGGTTAAAATGAAAGCAAATTGATTTCTTTCTTGAGGAAAAAATTTCTCCCATGAAAAAAAAAAACATGCATGTTGATGATGAACCTCAGTCAAGATTAAATAATTTTTCTGGACATTACGATCAAAGTCAAGAGCAAGCAATTACTATTGATTACACATTCAAATTTCACTGCAGTAAATGCAGTGTCACAAACAAATTCATGTCATCCAACCCCCTTGACCAAAAATGTCTCCTATGGAGAATTACGCTGTGCCAGACGTAATTGTAGCACTAATGATCTGCTCGAGGAAAATGCTAATAAAAATTCCCACCTGATTTTTTGATTGGTGTTATAAAACTGGTTGCTTTGCAGAAGTGCGTAAAAGGGCAAATGCTATCAATAGAAATGCCATTTTATTTGACAATTCTGCAAATAGGCTTTTTCAAAACAACGGGTCTCGCATTTCCTTGAATTAGCGTTGTACAGTCCTAACTGGACTTTTCTTGCCACATAAATTGAAAATGAAAAGTAAAACAGTTTCAAATAAGCGAGCAAATTCACAGCACCACAGCCGCCATGAGCATCAGTGCAAAGGAGAGACACAAAAAGAAAAATAAGTTAGCTTGCAGTCAATCCTATTGGCAAAAGTGCAATTAGCCATGTAACAGGGACGATGGCCAAGGCGGTAACAAAACCTCCCTAAGGAGGGACAAACATAAACCATTTACCAATGTCATCAAAGGATTTCTGAAGGGCAAGCCCACGAACAAGTGGTAGTGATGGGCGTGAGGTGAGCGTTGTGAAAAGCCCAGATACATACCAACACGTCGGAAAAGCAGTGCTTGCGAGCTGCTTTGCTTGACCTAAAAAGTCTAACTGTTTCATCTAATAACGAGGTTGATTACAAATATTGCAGCAACCACCTGCAGCTTAGAAAAAATATTAACAAGACAGTGGTATCTTGTAAAATAAAATTGAAACCTAGATGTACCTAAAACACCAGTGATCCTTTTTTCAAAAGTACCAAGTCTTGGCAGATCCCATTAATTAGCATAAAAATTTGATAAACCTGAACGTCAGTGGTTGCCACCATTAGAAAGTGTCTTTTAAATAATTGTAAATATTGCAAATTCAGCTTTACAATCGATTGACAATGGTGGCCTTATTAAATAAGAATTTATAATTATTTTATATATCTATTGTTAAGTTGCTCACGCTCAAAACTTTATGTTGGCTATACGATCCATCAAGTGAAAACCCTCATTGTGGAACAATGTAGACCAGGCTTCTTCAACGAGTAGCTTGTGAGCTACTGGTAGCACTCCAGCTGCATATAAAAAGCTCTCCAATGTGCAGCCCAGCCTACTAAATTAGAAGCTTTTAATTGGCTGAATTAAATATACTTATACTAAAATTTCAAAAGCATGTATTTGAGACAAAACATGTGTATTATTTAGACCTCCTAAGCTGATAATTGGAGAAATAAATGGTTGTATTTCTAACATAGATTTAAAAATGATATTTGAGAGACAAATAATTTGGTATTGGGGAAACGTATTATTACTGTTATTATCTGGGTGCCAGGAGCGTTGTGAAGACATTCCAAAGTGACAAATATATTTTCTATGTTACTGCTAGAAACCCTGCCTTATGCACAGAGGTGATCGCTGTTGCAAATCTTCTAGATGGTGGCCACTAAAGTAATCTTGTCTCACGTCACTATCACAACACTACAATACTTATATTAGTAGATCATGATGATTTTCATTGAGCGTAAGTACCTCCTATTAAAGAAAAGATTTGGGCCCCTGCTGTAGCGCAACCTACAACAAAGATTTTAAATATACAATAGCTTCTGATATTCATACACAACATAATTGTAACATTGAAAGCCTAATTTCTTGGCTTTAGAACATTTACTGAAGGTTTTTGTAGAAGCAATAGCGAAAATCTATATTTCCTTTAGGATTCATGGAAAGATACACTAGATGGCGCTAAACCGCCTTCTATATTTTGTAACTTGAATCGGCTCCCGTTCCCTTACTAAAGATGTGTATGATTATTGAATGCATTTATTTGCAATTTTACATAGCGCAAAAGTGACCTGAAGGCATCAGAGCGCTTTACAACACACCAGTAATACCTAATGTAGCTGGCCTAGGCTGTCTTCTGCAATAAATAAAATGATATGTTTGTCACAAAAATTACAACACACAATACTGAGTTACATCGGGTAACATTAATAATAACTGAACTCAGATGTTTAGGTCAGTGTAAGTATACAGGAATTTCCACAGGAGACAGTTACAGCAATAGGGCAGAGAACATGAACAGCTAAGTGAAGCAGATCAGGATGCATTGGAGAAAGTAAATAAGTCTGGTGAAGGGTGAATTAACCAAGATGTCTATAAAATAAGAGAAGCTCAAGGTCCTTTTTGAAGGTTTCTAGGCAGGTGGTTATACTGAGTGAGAGAGGCAGAGGGATACAGATTCCAGTGGCGCCGCCAGAGAAGGACTGGCTCATGTATCTTTCTCGCCTGAAGGTCAGGGGTTCCAGGAGCAGGGATTGGGCATTTCTGAATTGCAGTTAATGTTGTTTTCTTTTAGATCAGTGATTGGTTAATTACAGTTAATAGCTGTGAAAGGATAGCCTCTTGTTTTAACTCTTTTGCAAGAGTTAATATGTAACATGCTAATTGAAATTAATTGACAAACGATTTTGCAATTGAAATATATATAGACTTGCTTCACCCTCTGCGCTGCTTACACGTTTTGCTCCAGTGAATCCCTGAGCAAGGGAGATGCCTACTTCCCAAACATGTTATGTTGTGTGTGGAGCTTTAATGACAGCATGAAGCACTTTATTGAATTTGCAAGCTTTTGATTTTTGTACTTTCAAAGTTTGGATTAATAAAGAACTCATACTTTGTAATATATTTTTGTGACAAACATATCATTTTATTTATTGCAGAAGACAGCCTAGGCCAGCTACATTAGGTATTACTGGTTTGCACGGATGGTTACGCCAACTCCCTGAAATGATTTTTTCAACATAGACAACTTCACCAAATTCTCCAATTTGATAAAGTGTAATAATAAAGCCGGGGGAAAATACTGGGGAAAAATACTGCAGAAAGTAGGTTATATCAGGAGACCACAGTATGCTTTCCTTTATTGCAGAATAACACTAGCAAAGTTTTTCAGAGTGGTGAAGTTTGTCACCTTTTAATAAATTGTCAGATTACATTTTTATTTTGCGAGCCCCTATCTGGATTCATGATATCCTTTTGCAAATATTTCTCTTTTTTTCCTAACTCCTCATATGGCGCTCAGATGCTCTTGTCTTTTTCCAGCTGGATACCTAGCAAGAGATCGTCGTCGGAACCCTTATTTTTCAGAATATCATTGAGGAAAATCCCCAAAAGATCCTTAACAAATATGGCATAGTTATAAGACCCATTGATGAACTATCTGAATACATCATCTAACTCTAGCCATTACTGTTACCACAGGTGCAAAGCAACGAAAGGTCTACCATGTCTCTTTAACTAAAGCAGGTTTCTGTGTGGTAGATATATTAAACATCTCCAGTCCACCGTCTGAGGAGGCACATTTACTTATTGTTAGGGCTGGCTTAAAGTTATCTTAGTTGATTCACATGCCTTAGGTGATCAAAAGAAATCATAAAGAAAAATAATAGTTGCATATGCTTATAGAGAGGTGTGTTGTGTCATCCCTTTTCATCAATTGATCGTTTTGGGTGTCATTTGCATTTTGCTTCTGCCATCGACAGCATATAGCGTGGGATAATGCATCAGCCCACTTCAGCCACTGGCTCGAATGGGGTGTGAGTGGTAGCATTTCACCTAATCACAAATGCACATCTGCCTAAAAATGAGTGTGTTTTAGTTCGCTGGCTTTTTCCATTGTCTCCTTTGCTAGTTCCCCTTTCATTTATTTAAGCATGGTCCACTTCATATCTTTATGAGTATCTTAGGGGCATATTTATACTCTCTTTGCGCCGAATCTGCGTCAAAGTTTTTGACGCACAATCGGCGCAAACCCTGCCCCATATTTATACTTTGACGTCCGACCCCACGGGCGTCAAAGTTCCACCATGTGCGTCATTTTTTGGAAGGGGGAACCAGCCTTGCGTTAATTATATGCAAGGTAGGCGTTCCCTTCCAAAAAATGACTTTAAGGCCTGTGCGCCTTATTTATACTGTGACGTCATTTTGACGCACAGGAGGGGGCAGGCCTTAAAAAATGGCGCCCAGCTTGATGGGCGCCGTTTTTTAACGCCTGGGTCAGGGCAGGCGTTAAGGGACCTGTGGGCTCAGAAGGAGCCCAGAGGTGCCCTCCCATGCCCCCAGGGACACCCCCTGCCACCCTTGCCCACCCCAGGAGGATACCCAAGGATGCAGGGACCCATCCCAGGGAAGAAAAGGTAAGTTCAGGTAAGTTTTTTTTTTCGTATTTTTTTTGTGGCATAGGGGGGCCTGATTTGTGCCCCCCTACATGCCACTATGCCCAATGACAATGTCCAGGGGACATAAGTCCCCTGGGCATGGCCATTGGGCAAGGGGGCATGACTCCTGTCTTTGCTAAGACAGGAGTCATTTCAATAGGGGTTGGGCGTCAAAAAAAATGGCGCAAATCGGGTTGAGGCCTGAATTTTGCCTCAGACCTGACTTGCCCCATTTTTTTACGCCCAAGCTCCATTTTCCCCTACGCCGGCGCAGCCTGGTGTGAGTCATTTTTTTTAACGCACACCAGGCCGCTGCGCCGGCTAACGTTATTCAATAAATAAGGCACCCGCATAATGCTTTGGAATGGCGTTAGCCGGCGGTAAGATTTTTGACACACAACTGCGTTGGCGCAGTTGTGCGTCAAAAAGTATAAATATGGGCCTTACTGTTTTTAGAGGTCCCTACAGCTATTCCGATAGTACAACTGGGCCGTGTGCTTGCCGTGCTGCTCAGTTCGTATGTTGGAGCCGCTTCACGTACAGCCATTTCTTTAAAACTGGGCACCCTTTTTTTATTTATTTTTTTATTTACGCGCATAACATCAAGGTATGTAGTTGTTAAGTCAAAAGTAATACATCTTTACTTACGTCATGTGCATACTTTCAGAATGATGTAGTAGTCAGTACTGTGGATACCATATTTGTGTTGCTGATATTCTAAGATACAACCCACACAAAGTAAATAGTGTGAACCATGATTCATTTTACCACCACTGAGCACATTGCATGAACTAAATGTAAAAGCCTGTCCCAGAGATTCACTACCTACTTATATTCCTGTGTATAATATAGAAATTGGCAAGGCACATAGATGTGAAGCAAGAATACTAAATCCATACTTACCTAGATATACTTTCCTTCCAGATATGTGGAAGTCGATAATCTGGATAAAATATCCAATACAATAATATTTAAAACTCAGTACACAGTTAGTACACATTTTCGCTATGAGATTACTTTGTTTATTTAACTTTAATAAATCATCTGAAAGTGAGCAGGCCAAGAACTCCGTTTGGTTCTAAGTATATGGGGTTGGCTGATGGGGCGAGTGTAGTGATAGCTCAGTCTAAAAAGGTTGTTTTTCAATGTTCAAATATAAAAAGTGGCGTGGTGTTAATACTTCTCTCCTCATACTAACCTTGTACAGGTATAAGTACCATACCATCTTGTTTGGATTTGACCATTTCACAATCTTGGTTTGAGACTGAGCCATCACTAAGCTTACAACAACATCCTCTTTAAACCCAACAAATGATCACAGAGTGAAAATGTTGCAAAGGGTACCAGGTCTATAATATACTCTAACAACAACTACCAAACAGTCACACCCGAACTTGAACCCTTGCTATGGGCTTAGTCAAACTCTCTCTCTCTCAAATTTTTCTCTTTCCCTCTGACCCTCTCTTCTGGCCTTTCTCTCTCTTGGGGGCATAATTATGCGCCCCTAGCCCCTCCTTGCACCACATTTACGTAGTTTTTTTAATGCAAATATGGTCCAGTCAGGACAAAAACGTCGCACCATCTTTACAAAGTGGTGCAATGCTTGCATTGCGCCACTTTATGCCTGCGCCAGGCATAATGAATACAAGGAGGGGCGTGCCGGTGCTGCGGGGGGCGTAAAAATGGTGCAAAGGAATCTCTGACATTACTTTGCAGCATTTTTATCTGCATTTTTTAACGCCTCCTAAGTGCATGCGTTAAAAAGAGGCTCCCATTGATCACAATGGGCCTCTGGGTGCTTTGCAGGATTAGTGTCATTATTTTTTTATGCTAATTTGGCAAAGCACTGGACTAGCGTCAACAATTATGATGCTAGTCACCCCAACTACCGCCATCGTGCACCGTATTTGAAATATGCCGCTACCTTGGTGGCGTTAGGGGGTACTGAGGGCCACAGGAAAAGTGATGGTGCACTAGGTGCAGTGTCACTTTTCATAAATCTGACCCTTGGTTCGTCTAACTCAGGCTTGTGACTCCGTTGTTGCCTGTTATGGTCAGGGACGAGTCTCGGCCGTGGCCTCTCACTCTCACCAGTGGCATGGGTCTGTCCTGCCTTCACCAGCCAAGGCTCGTTATTGCCTGTATGCTGAGGATGTGGCGGTTCTTGCTTCCACAGTCCCAGAGATTGTGATGAGCTGGTGTACAGTATGGGCTATATGTGGAGGAACAGGCAGTGGTCGAGTGTCGTTGTCTGATTGTTAGACTGAGCATTGCTCTTTGCCACGTGACAAAGGTGGAAGCAGCTCCTGCAGCTAGTCTCACCCCCAGGCCACCTCCACAAGTAGGAGGTAAATATAATGGCTAAAGGTTAGGCAGGGTCTGGCTAATTCTGTTTATCCACTAATCTTGTATGTGTGGCGTCATCCTCTGTCTTTGGCCACAAAGGCCAAGAGTCCATGCGGAACCAGAGCAGTGCCACAGTAGCAGTATACATTTCAGGTAAGCTGCAGTACTGAGAGAACTTAGCGAGGCTTGCATCATTTGTACAATGGTGCAGCAACATTCTCAGTTCCTATAGTTGGCGACACACAAACAGCATATGTCAGATAATGATCCTCAGCAGGAGATAGGCTAGATGACTAACTTTGCTGCTTATGCCTACAGATGTCCCTCGGCTTACAACCTTTCTGCTAATTGATTAAGAATAAAAAGCTTAGAAGAAGTGGACAGGCTAAAAAAGCAAAAATGTTATGTTAGTAACGGATTCGTAGAAAAAGAGCAGTAGTCGCGAAACTTCATTTTACGAAAAATGGAAATGATGGAGAACTGGATTGCATGTAAGTAACTTGTTTTACTCACCCTAATAACACCTATAAATAACATCAGTAGAGAACCCTCAGTACTTCTCAGTCTCTAGTGGGGACTGAAAACTAGCCGAGATAGGAGCGTGGTAAAGTCTTCTGCCATCTTGTAGCATCAGCTTTGCAAGCGCAGTCCAGGCCAAGCAAAAAAATGACAAAGGAATTTTATCACTCACCCACTTCAGTCATAGAACCCACTCTCTGCCCCCTGAACTCTGTTCCGGTCTCTCATACTCTTGCACGCGAAGAAAGAAAGGACTGAATGGGAAAGGGCAGATTACATTTTGGGGGTGGTGCTTAGGAGACAGTGCCACTCTCTCCCAGGCTTCAAAGCTCAGCCTACTAAGCTCTGAAATGCAACGCACCCGCTCTGTTACATATAAAGGGTATTAAATACTTACGACCAAAATCAGAGGTGCATCTACACCTTTTCACAAAGCGAAGGGACATTCCTCACTCTTTCCTGATAAAATGCACACGCTATGCTCCTCTGCCGTTGTCTCGAGCCAAGCACACTTATATCTAGAAGCTGGGACTCCACGAAGCCAGGATTTTGGTGGTTTATGATGTGTCCTCTTTGCTGGGCTGGAACAAAATACGCAAGGAAGAAGTGTCAGCTTTTATTGTACTGGGTTAGTGTCTGTTGGTCTTTAGTGCCTGATGTTGTCCATTGGTTTCTGGGTGTTTGTTACAATCAATAATGACATCCTTTGTTCTGCTCTTTCATTCCATCTTTCTCCATTGCTATTGGCTTTGTTGCATCTTTAGACACAAGGGTGGCCTCCATACGAGCGTCTGGGATGGATGTTCACGCTGTCGCTGGGTGCCTGAAGCTTTACCTGCGAGACCTTCCTGAGAGTCTTCTTAGCAGCGAGCTGTTCACTGACTTCAACCAAGCCCTGGGTATGTGGTTTAATGTGTGGCCACTGACTCTCTGTACAGGTGTATCACTGCAGTTCTCACAAGGCAGGGTTAGAGATGTTGCCTCCGCTAGGGGATGATGGCTCTCCAAGGCTATGCTGGATGCATGGGGAATGCTAACTCTTCTGGGAGATGCTGGGACTGCTGAGGGACGTTGGCTGTGCCTGAGAATGCTGGATCTGCTGGGGGAAGATGGCTCTGCTGGGGGTGCTGGTGGTGCTGGAATACTGACACTGCTGTGGGATGCTTTCTTTGTTGAAGGATACTTGCTCTGTTGGCACTGCTGCAGGATGCTAGCACTGTGTTTCAAAGTGGTCAATGCTGTGGGGTGCTGTGACTGCTCAGGGATGCTAAGTGATGATAGCTGTAAGAGAATGTCCCTAATAACATCTGCGAGTGCTTCTCAGAAAGTGTGCTTTAAGCCAATAGGAGTCAAAACTAAACAAGAAACTAAGAAACAGGAAAAATATCAGCATAAGGTAATGAAAAGTGCAAAGGCCCTTTATAAGCCTCTCCTATAAAGTCCAAGAATGTCAGGGCCAGACAGGCCGTTTATGCCACTGGGCATTTCCCCAGTGGCATGAAGCCCTTGGAGGCTGTTTGTGAATGCTGTGGGCCACTGCTGGTGCCTCTGTTATTCCCTCCGGCTCCCTGAAGTTAATTGCAGCAGGCATGGGAAGTCTTTAAGGGAGAGAGAAAGGGGAGGGTGGGGCGAAGAAGAGAGAAAGCAATCAGAGAGGACGCGAGAGAGAGAGAGAATTTAATAGATGGCTAGAAAGAGATGGATTGCATGAGGAGATGACAGAAAAGGGCTGTTTTGAGGATGTTTTCCTGGGCTACTTGTGGTTCTCGGTCCGGCCCTGGCAGTACTCATGAACACTGACAAGGAGGTCATCATCCAGCCAGCCGCAGCCCATCCTTTAGGGTGGAGGGGCCACGCCCCCCACCTCTTGCCCCTCATGAAGAGTGTCTGTCAGGCTGAATAAAGGTCAGCCTGACAGACACTCTTCATGTTCAGGTCAGGCAGCCAGGAGCAGACATGCGATTTGCGCAGACTCCTGGCTGCCTGAGTTGAACTTTGCTGGGCTGAAGAGGTCACAGCTTCTGTGGGCGTGACCTCCTCGGCTCAGCAAAGGTGCCTCGAGGCCCTCCCCCGGTTGATGAGGGAAGCGTCACCCATTGTCTTTGACCTGGGCGCTTCAGGTTTAAGCCCTGAAGCGCCCAGGGCGAGGGTCAATCAGTGACACTTTGTCACAGAGTGGGGTGGGGTCAGCAGCCTCACTGACCCCATCCCACTCTGTGACGAAGTTGGGATTGCTGCCTTTCCTCATAGGCTGACCTAAGGTCCGCCAGAGAGGGAAGGCAGCAGTCCCAACCTTCCTGGGAACCTCTGAGCTGAAGGTAAGTGTGTGTGTGTGATCTTTTTAAATGAATGTTTGGGGCGTGCATGCGTGCATGTTTGAATGTTGATGAGTGTTATTAATGGATGTGCGTGTGTGCATGTGTGTGTGAAAGTGTGAGTGTGCTTCCCGCCCGCCCCCCTCCTAAAACTGCCGGCTGCCACTGCGTCTGCTTATGAAAGGGGAAAACATGGCCTTTGTATGTAATTTGATCTTAGAACTGTAACAATGCAACTACCAATCCCCGTGGCACAGGGCAAGTACATCCACTGTCAATTCTAAAAGCAGCAAAAGGACATCAATAAACACTAATACAGTTAACACAGCATTGACAATGACCATAACTTGAAAAGAGAGAACAGCAGCAGCAGCTGAGTTCTAACGCAAGCAACTACATATGTTGTAGTCAGTTACCAAGCCTAGTGCAAACCAGAGTTTAAGAAAGCTGCAGTGAATGCATGTATGCCAGTATCTTCACAGAGAAACTGGTGATACACACCACAAGCCACTTATCACCTACTGCCTGTGAGATATAATGGCTGTGAGTGCTGCTTGGGGTCTTAGGGTCGTGATCCTCTGAATATAGCTTCCTGCAAATATGTAATACATACAGTCGCTTTGGTCTAATGCAGCACACACGTGTAACGCAAATCACGTAATAAGATCTAAAAAAGAGAAAATGCCTGTTTAGTATAAGGAATCTCCACAAAACTATAATACTGGGTTAGAAGGATCCGCATGGCTAGGATTTTCATTCCTGAGGTGGTCCTAACTATCAAAGGTGCCTTTATAACTTCAAATCCATGTGTATGTTTTGTTATTAGTTTTTGTATGTCGCCCTTTCTGCCTCTTGTTTGGCATTGCAGTGCTTTTGGTAGTCCTGGTATAAATTTCTGAAATGGTACAGAGTTCCCTCTGTAGATCCCAGTATGGATCAGCTTGTTGAAATTGGCAAGGCTTAGCACACAGAGGGTTTATAAGGGGGTTAAGAAATAAGTCACCTGGGGGACCAGTGATCTGAGAGAGGGGCACTTATGCACAAAATAGAGGGCAATCCCCTTCTTTGCCACAAGAGGCCCGGATGCGGGCAGGAAGGAGGAAGACCAAGAAGCACACCAAATCAAGTGACGATGGAGCCAAAGGATAAAATGCCACCAGTAGATTGATTAATCAGAGGCATTCAAAATGGAGACTCTCCGCCCCTTTCAGCAGCTAACAATGTAAGAACCTACAGCAGTCTTACTCACAACATTGACAGAAAGAATACACTTGATTTTGTGGCAGTCAAACTGGAGGCCCTTCAAGGGGACAGTGCCTCACCACAGTTTATTAAGTTCTGAATGTGATCCTACTGAGACTCTATGTCATCCCCCAGCCTTTGCACACCACTGAACAAAAAGCCACTAAACTGTGGTTACTTAATCTTTGTGCATCACATGTTCCATGGTTTCCCACATCACAGGAAGTCGCTGCCCAGAGGATAGCTACTTCACTCCAAGGGTGGATGAAGTTTTGTAGTTTTTTCCCATGCAGCATGCCTCATTCTCAGAAAAACTACGGGCTTTATGTGTGCTAGGAGAGAGAGACCGGCCATGTGAAAATTGTCTTCCACAGTACTTTTCATTGTGTGATACTCATTTATGCCATTAGTTTGCAAGACTAATTCATCTTGCATATATTTCCCTCACGACTGCCCATTATTGCGAGACATTTCTGTTAGAAGGAACTATTGCATGAGAGAGCAACACTAGTAGTGTAAGCCTAAGAAAAGCAAGAAATAATATAAGTAGCCCCAAAATAGGGATCGCAAAGGTCCTGTAGCGTCTAACCAGCTCTTGTTTGAGTGCCACGGAAAAGACTATCTGTTCCTTACTTTACATAACAACCCACTTACAATATAAAGCAAGGAAAGTACTTTTTGATAGCCTCATACGAAACGGAAAGCATGCTACAACCTAAATGTAAAGTGATAAAAGATTTAGTAAGCACAAACTAAACAGCCATTCAGTCTGAAAGCAAAAAACACAGGCAGTTGTCATGACAGAACCTACATCGGATGCAAGAAAGCATCCAGAACAGGGTGAGGGAGCCAGTTGGTGGAGAAAAGGAACAAGTAACATTTAAGGAGCCCCTACCACACGTGAAACCATGAAGTGAAGTAATAGGAATAGGTCACACCAAACCAATCTGTGGTCTCTGAAATGCAAGGACATCTTTCTTTGTTACTGTGGAGGTCATGAGGTTGACCCATGAGCACTCCCTTTGCATTATCCGTCACAACCACCTCTGGTCTCTAATTACATGAGTTTGTCTCTGCCTATTTTATTTGGTTGGCAACTGTGTTACTCTAAAGCTGTACTTGGACATTCTGGAATTAATTATTGGCTGCGGTTCTTTGGCAACTTATCAATATTCAGTCATTAAGCAGGTCTCACTTTTTAGACTAGATTCTTTTGATGTTGTGTACAACTAGGACAACCTGAATATAGTGCTGGATTCTGTTTCTTGTCTTGATCTTGACCCCGTCATATGATGAATACTCCACCGGGCCTCACTGGCGACACCCTATGTTGATTTATTACACTTTTAAGAGCAGCAAAAACGGACAAACATTGTTACTTGGATGACTGGGACATTACTGCATGTGTGACACTGATTCTACGGGGGTAAGCCAGAATGATGGTGGAGCTGTGGGATTTAGTTGACACTGCTGAAAATAGCTGGTGTTGCAGAGGGATGCTGCTGCTGCTGCTGACGGTTGTAGTATCATGTGAGTTAATGATGAACAGACCCTTTTGGTTCCTGATGGACTCCATTGAACTGTGACATAAGTGTTTGGGTGGGGTGACTAGATTTCATGTTTAGAACTTTGAGTTTGTGCTTGCAAGCAGAAGAATAAAGACGTGCAAGACCATGTGTGGTATATTCATTTTACAAGTACCCAGGCTGGGGAGGACGCTATAACTGACATCGAGATAGGGGATACGTAACCTGAAGAACTGCCAGTGCTCTCCCAGAGAGTTTGCTGTGGTCCAGCAAACTGCTTGTGTGTACCACACATGCCTTTGTTTAAGTGAAGATTGATGTTTCGCATATGTGGAGTCAAAGTGCCACTCCAGCCAGTGCCAAGCTTTCAAAGAAGAAGAAGGATTTACAGAAAAATATGTATATTATTGGCCAGGAACCTGCTGGTGAGGTTGTGAAACAGGTACCACGCCACAACACAACACAGATCTATAAGATATATGGAACAATAATGCTAAAGACAGTGATCACCAGGTACAGAAAAGCACTAGAGGCAGTGACAGTTGAATGCAAAGAAGTGCTAAAAGCAGAGATAGCCCGATACACACTATACGTAGTAAAACAAGGTACATTACATACAATGCAAATAGGTGGGAAGGAAGAAGAACCGGCGCAAGAAACAAATTTACTACTCACAGCTAAACAAGAGGACAGTGCCCCACAGCTAGAGAGTGGGCTCAATGACCCAGGTGATAGTATGCGGCTAATGCTTGATGAAGGTGCCAGTACAAGTGGGCAGCAGATGTTGCTGGAGCAAGCTCTGCTGTCGGCAGTACAAAGTTTCACAGGTTATGATGCTTCCGCATTCTTGAAACCACCGCCTCTCTTCGATACCACCAAAAAGAAAAACATTGGTGACATATGAACTGCTTGGATAGAAACTTTTTATGATTTCATCAATGCACTGGAAGAAATAGATAATGAAAATATTGTGAAATACCTCAGCAATCTTGCAGGTGAAGGAGTAAAATAAGTAATAAAGAAAATACCACATGCTGATGAAGTATCATGCTATTAAATCATAGAAGTGCTAAATCTCAAGTTCAATCCAATGCCGCATGTCAATTACAACAGTATATTTTCAGACAGGGAGATGCTGAAACAATGGACAAATTTATTGAGAGACTAGATACTCTCATCAAACATTGTAAGTTCAATGATGAAAAAGCCATATGTCTTAGAGTTATAGATTGCTGTTTGTCAGATTTATTCAGACAACGAATGCCCAGAGAAACACTTAGGGCCTTATTTAGAGTTTGGCGGAGGGGTTACTCCGTCACAACGTGATGGATATCCTGTCCACTGTATTACAATTTCAATAGTATATTATGGAACTGTAATACAGCGGATGGGATATTCATTTAGCTTGTGACAGAGTAACCCCATCCGCCATACTCTAAATTAGGCCCTTAGTCGGGAGCGAGGACTCAGTCTGCCATAGCTGAGAGGAGAGCTGAGGAACGTGCAGATCAACAAGCTGCTGACATGGAGGCTGGAAGTGCCTACAGTGAGTAAGTCATGAACATGAAAAGAAAGCAGAAACACAAGGCTGAAGGACACAAAGTGATGTTTCCAAAGAAAAAGAAACAGTGCTTCAAATGCAGATTTTCGTTTCCGCATAAAGGTAAATGTCCCACCATTGGACAACTATGCAACGGCTGCGGGAAAGAGAACCATTTTGTAACGGTTTGCATGGCAAAAGAAAAAACGTAGGGACATATTTACAACCCCCTAGCACCACCTTGCTTCGCCATAGCGTAATTATTTTTACACCAAGGTGGCGTTTCTATAATTTGCAATGCCTTGCACCACATTATGCCTTTGTCAGGCATAATGTGTGCAGGGGAGCGTTCGGACACAGGGAGGCCCGCAAAAATTGCTCATTGAAATTTACAACATTTCACTGCACCATTTTTTCCGTCATTTTTAACGCCTGCTCAGAGCAGGCATTAAAATGATGCATCCATTTTAATGAATGGGCCTTCCTGTGCTTTGCTGCACTAGCGTCAACATTTTGGATGCTAGTGTGGCAAAGTGGCACAATAGCATCAAGAATTGTGACTCTATTGTCCTGACGACAGCCATGGTGTGCTGTATTGTATATATGGCGCAATCAGAGTGCTGTTAGGTGGGGCAGGGGTGATGGAAGAAAAGAGGCGCTTCGGGACCAATGTGCTACTTTCCTGTAAATATGCCCCTAAGTGCGTCATGCCGAGAAAAGAAAATGGATGCTCAAATGTTCCAGTGCGCCCCCAAGGCCAAGCGGCAACACCAACTGAGGCAAATTAACACTAAACGAAGTTGATCGTCATCTAAATCTTCATCCAAGAGTCAGTTTCAATGCCAAGTGACAGTGAGGAAGATGGATGTGCGATGTTGATGCTTACCTTAGAAAAATGCACGCATGTTGGACAGGCCACATGGGAAGAAAAATACAAGTTGAAGAAAAGTCAGCGAGAAAAATCACAAAAGTCATTCAAACATTGTCCGAAATTTAATCTAGAGATAAACAGATGCTCCACACCTTTTATTATTGATAGTGGTGCATCGATAAACATCTTATCTGAGAAGAAATACAATGCCCCCTTGCACACACCATTGAAAACTAACGTGTATACATGTGGTGCATCAATGCCATTAAAGAGTCAAGTTTCATGTGTGGCAACCCTGCAACACAAAAAGACAAAGGTACAACACCCATTCATGTACTTCAGGGTACTGCAACAAGTGCCTATTTACTCAGTTTCAATACTGCTGCTGATATGGGACTGATAGCTGTGAACTACAATATGGATGCTCATCACAAAATGGTAAGTCAGTTCCCTTTGTTGTTTCATGGATTTGGAAAGCATAAGATCATGAAAATGAAACTTCATATCAATGAGGACGTTCGTTCTGTTGTTCAAGACATAGACAAATTGCATTTAATTTACAAGAATCTATTGAGAAAGAGCTTGAAACATTACTAAAGCGTGATATTAATGAGTGATCTACTGGTCCAACTCCATTGGTTTCATCCATAGTGGTAGCACCCAAGAAGGACAGTGAAGGAGCTGTACACATCTGTGTTGATATGCAACAAGGCAATTGGAAGAGTACGACATCCCGCTCCACAGATTGCCCACATAATCACACAGTTAAAAGTTAAAGATTAAGGGACTGATAGAGATCTGGAAGTTGGGTTATTCCGTCCACTGAAATCAAAATCCCATAGGAAATAATTGGATTGAGATTTCAGCAGACGGGATATCAGTTACTGTTGTGTCGGAGTAACCCAGCTGCCAGTACTTAAATCAGGCCCAAAGTTTCGGTGTCATCAGCTGCAGAACTGTTTCAAGATGTCATTTAAAGTATGTTACAGCCTGTCAACTGCTTTCAATTACAGTGATGACATGTTGGTTTTTGGGGCCACACGAAAAGAGCCTGATAAAGCTCTTACACAAGTTTGTTAAGGACTTGCTGATGCAGGTTTAACATTGAATGCAGATAAGTGTGAGTTCCACAAAACAAAACTCATATTCTTTGGTCATATCTTTCTGATAGGGGTAGGATGCCTGATCCAGCAAAAGTACAACCATTATCAGTCAATAATACCCCAACAGATGTTACCATGTTAAGTTCTTTCCTTTGCATGGCCAGTTACTAGATACATACATGACAGCCACAGTAAGCGCTCTCTTAAGACATACAACAAAAAATGCTTCATTTTACTGGTCACCTGAATGTGAACAAAACCTTAAGAAATCAAGCATGCAATTGAAAACGCCACTGAAATGGCCTACTTTGATCCAAAGCTGCATATGGAGGTTGTTGTTGAAGCAAGCCCAGTTAAGGTGGGTGCGATCCTTGCCCAACACAATGGACACCCTAATGCTTGAAGGCACATTGTGGCATATGCAAGCAGAAGTTTGTCACAAACTGAACATGCCTATTCATAACCTGAGAAAGTAAGTTTAGAAGTGATATAGGTTTGTGAACATTTTCACATATTCTTAAGTGGAACACCTTTCACTCTTGTAACTGATGACCAAGTATTTCTTAGCATCTTTGGCAATTTAATAGCCAAGATGCCTTCCAGAATTGAACATTGGGATCTGCAAATACAGGAATATGACTACACTATTGTGCACCAACCACAGAAAGATAAAAACACTGCTGACTACTTTTCACAACTGCCAGTACAGTGTCATGGTACCCCTTCCAATGGGGCTGAAGCCTATATTACCTTCATCGTAAAGTCAAATACCCCTGACTCTTTCTTTGGAACAAATCATTACTGCAATGAGCAAAGACAGTGACATGAGACAGTGAAATGTTAATACTAAAGGATATCATTACACATCAATCCTGGAAATAGCACACTGGACCTCTCACACGTGACAGCGAATATCAGAAGTTCAAGAATGTAAAAAGTGAACTGTCAGTTGCTCAAGAAGGTAATGATGTTCAAGAATTGCATGCCAGAGAGTCTATGACAACAAATAATTGAAGTGACACACAAAGGACATTGTGGAATTGTTGCTACTAAACTTGCTCTTCGATATCGAGTGTGGTTTCCACATCTTGATGATGAGAGAGTTGAGAAAGAGCTGAAGGCCTGTCATTTGTGTTATTGCATTTCTCCCAAAATCACTCTGCATCCCTTGAATATGTGACTTACCAAAACATATATGGGAGAGAATTGCTGTTGATTTCTTTGGTCCTCCTGACAATGGGCATCACCTGATGGTGATTATCGATGAATACTCTAATTTTCCACTTGTAGAAGATCTCTCATCGATCACTCAAGAAAGAGGAGTCATTGAGTGATTAGATGGCATTTTTGCATTATGGAGTGTTCCCTCAATTTTAAAGTCTGACAGTGGTCCACCTTTCAACAGTCGAGAATTCTGAGACTTTCTTACCTATCTCAATGTGAAGCATCAGAAAATCAACCTCTTTGGCCGCAAGCATGTGGTGTGGTTGAACGCTTTATGAGCACACTTAAAAAGACTGTACAGCGTGCTAAATTGGAGAAGCTTAATCAGAAGTGAGCCCTCCATGCTAATCTTCAAGCTTACCGAAGGACTCCTCATTTAATGTTAGGTGAAAGTCCTACCTCACCGATGGCTGTGAGAGACATGACAACCAAGTTACCATAATGGACCAACAGGAGATCTAGAACAGATGGTGAACTCTTCAGAAAGATTTGTGTTGTAAGCAAAAGATGAAAGTGTATGTCAACAAGCATTGATGGGCCAAGAACATCATTTTCCATGAAGGAGATCGAGTTTCGGTGTAACAAAAGAGAAAACATGAATCTGATGCTCCCTTTAATGCTGAACCTTTTAAAGCTGTGGCGAGCAGAGGACACATGGTGACTGCTCATCGTCCTGGGAAGTCGATTATGCGAGATTCATTGCACTTCAGACATCTGCCTCAACATTAACCAGCTCCTAATGACAGTGATGAGACTGGTTCTATTGAGACTGCAGAGCTGCCTGACTACATCTGTCCCTACATTACCAGTGTCAGTCATGGATGCTTCTCATCTCCCTTCCCAGCTTCAGTGAACATGATCTGGGCATTTGGTCAGAGCTCTGATAAAGCTTATAGAGGAGTTGTAACATATAAATGTGTCTGTAAAAATCTTATTTTTTATTTAACAAGGGGAGAGATGTAGTGTTGTGTGAGTTAACGATGACAAGACCTTTTTGGTTCCGGATAGACTCCATAGAACTATGACGTAAGTATCTAGGTGTGGTGACTAGATTTCATGTTTAGAATGTTGAGTTTGCATTTGCACGCAGAAGAGTAAAGACATTTGGGACCAAGCTCTTTATGTGGCATATTCATTTTACAAGAACCCAGGCTGGAGAAAATCCTACTATGGTGATTGGTGATACTGACTACAGTGAGTTATGCTAGTGCTGGTGGGTGATTTAGGTATGGCTAGGTGAGGTGGGCTGAAATTAACACTAGTGGGTGATGTGGATATGGTCAGATGAGGTTGGTTGCAGTTGGTACTGGTAAATTAAGGTGGATAATTAAGCACTGTGGATTGATTATTACAAAAGGTAGGACATAGTTGCCCCAAGTGAATGCAGATGGCAGTGAAGGGTGACGATAACACTGCTGTGTGAGGATGGCACATCTGAACAATGCTGCTATAGCATATAAATTCATTTTCTAACATGGTATTATATTTACATTGATTTATCCTAGACATTGCTAACGCAGTCGATAAGGATAGACGAATGCAGGGGCTCCTGGAATCACTACCGGATGTCAATCTGCACACCTTCCTCTTCCTTGTGGAACACCTGAAACAGTAAGAATTGCACCTTTCTCACAAACCACTTACTGAAACCTCCCTGTGTTTTCACTTAACATGGCCACCATAAAAAAATAGAACATTATCAACGTGTTCATAATGACTGGATTTTTCATAAAAAAACAGGGGGTTGCAGATGGCTTGGAAGGTAACTCTCGTCCTTCATTGATTTAGCACCTCCCACTCCTTGGAGAGTTGTGTGCAGAGCCTGCTCAGAGGTTGCAAGCCAGGTCCTGCTACAAAACCAGAAACACACAGCCTCTGGTTGTGTGAAGAGGGGTTAGCCTCTGTGGAGTGCCAGGGGCAGGACCTGGCCCTAGACTAGGCCCTGCAATCAACCCCTCTTGTGCCTGGCCAAAGACAGTGCGCTGCAGGTGTTGGCCAGTGGTGGTCATGTCCTGCAGCCACCCTGGCTGTGCATGGCCAAAGACCATGTGCAGTGGGGTATGGCCACCAGCAGAGTAGGGGCACTAGCCTTCAAGCAAGGCCCTGTGGCCAACCCTTGTCGGCACCACCACCTCCCAGCTGCACATGGCTGAAAGCTATGAACAGTGGGAGTTTGCTGCATGTGGAGGGCTGGGTGCAGAGAACTCTTGGTTGTGGTACATGATAAAAAATGCATCAAAATTCACTGAAAAAAAATCAATCAAATATTTTTAGAGTATGCTACTCACCCATAGGGTCTCAAGGCGCTGACAGGTATGTTCTCAGAGTTCAGTCGAAGAGCCAGGTCTTGAGGTCCTTCCTGAATTGAGGTAGCGATGGAGACTGTCTGAGGTGAAGAGATAAGGTGTTCCAACCTTTTGCTGCCAGGTAGATGAAAGAACTTCCTCCAGCCGAGGACTTCTTTATGCAGGGTACGTTGGCGAGTGACTGCTGGGAGAAGCGTAGAGAACTTCAAGGGGAGTACCAGGTAATGCAGTGGTTGAGGTAGCTGGGTCCGATGTTGTGGAGGGCTCTGTCGGCATGTACGTGGAGTTTGAAGTTGATCCTCTTATCGACGGTAAGCCAGTGGAGGTCTTTCAGGTGTTCTACCATGTGTTCTCTGCAGGGAATGTTCAGGAAAAGTCTGGCGGCAGAATTCTGAATTGGTTGCAGCTTGCTCATGTTCTTGGTTGTTCCCACATAGAGGGCGTTGCCATAGTCAAGTCAGCTCGTGATTAGGGTGTGTGACACGGTTTTTCGGCAGTCGGTTGGTATCCATCTGAAAACCTTGCGTAGGAGTCAAAGGGTGTGGAAGCAAGTGGATGCAACGGAGTTAACCTGTCTGGTCATGGTGAGGGTGGAGTCGAGGTATGCGCTGAGGTTTTGTGCATGGTCTGTGGGGGCAGAGGGATCCTGCCGAGTGTTGAGGGCCACCAGGAGTCATCCCAGGCTGAGGAGAAAGGTCCCAGGATGAGGATCTTGGCATTGTCGGAGTTCGACTTAAGGCAGCTGTCCTTCATCCAAGTGGCAACTGCTTTCATCCCGTCCCTGAAATTCTTCTTGACTGTTGAGGGGTTCTCAGTCAGGGAGATGATCAGCTGGGTGTCATCAGCATAGGAGACAATGTTCATACCGTAGTTCCTAACGACAGTGGTGAGCGCAGTCATGTAGATTTTGTACAGCGTAGGACTCAACTATCATCTTTGGGGTACTCTTAGTTTCTGACAGGTGTGATGAGAGCCTGACTTTCTGTGTTCTGCCTGTCGGGAAGGAGTGTACCCATCAAAGGGCCTTGCGGCATATGCATGCTGTGTGGAGTCTGGCGCATAGGGTGCTGTGGGTCACTGTATTGAAGGCGGCTTCAAGATCTAGTAGGATAAGGGCTGCAGTTTGGTTACTGTCTAGGAGGGAGCGGATGTCATCTGTGGCAGCGAGCAGGGCGGTTTTGGTGCTGTGGTTAGTTCTGAATCCTGATTAGGAGATGTCCAGGATGTTGTAGTCCTCGATGTGTATGCGTAGCTGAATGTTGATTGCTTTCTCGGCAACCTTAGCTGGGAAGGGCAGCAGTGAGATGGGGGGGTAGTTCTTGAGATCCATTAGGTCGGCGGTGGGTTTCTTCAGAAGTGGGACGATCTCGGCATGCTTCCAGTCCTCAGGGAAGGTTGCTGAATCTAGGGAGCAGTGCATGGTCTTGCAGAGCTCTGGTGCAACTGAGGTGCTGGCCTTGTTTAAGATGTAGTGGGGGCAGGGGTCGGTAGGGGCTCCAGAGTGGATGCTCATGATGGAGTGAGTCTTGTCCATCGTGAGGGGGTCCAGGCGTGCTGGAGTCATGTAGGTTTGGTAGATCTTGTAGGGGTTTTGTTGATGAGTTCAGAGAGTCTTGAGGTCCAAACCTGTCGTAGATGTCTTTGATTTTCCGATGATTGCTAGTCTGTCACAGAGATCCTGAGATGGGAGAAGTTAGTAGTATTGGCTTGTGGTTTGGTGAATTCTTTGATGACGTTGAAGAGTTCTTTAGTGTTGTGTGTGGTGGGGTTGATGTGGTCCTGCAGGGCAGTTTTCCTGGTGGATCTGATGAGGCCATGGTGGATTTGAAGGTTGCAAGGTCTTCCGGGAATTTGTTGTTCCTCCACTTCTTCTCCAGCCTCCTGCGGGTGCTCTTTGATTCCTAGAGTACGGGGTGAACCAGCTGGCTTTCTTGGAGGAGTGCCTCCCTGTGGTTGTTCGGAGAAGAGATAGGGTTAGGTTAACCTGAAGTTATGAGTAATTTTAGCTATAGCATCTCAACTTATATTTACAAATCCTCAGAAATTCACCTAAAAATACTGTTAAAGGGAAGTTATGGTTACAAATCAAAATTAAAAAAACATGAAATTCGCAAGTCATGCAAGAGCCATACAAATTATAACTCATAAACCAAATGCAGAACTTCTGACCACTCTGTACGTATACCAATAAATAACAAAACCAAAAAGTGAAATGTAATTAAACACCAACACATATTGAAACCCATTAATGATACTGCATTGATAGTCATCTCTGTTAGAGTGTTAAAGGTAATGTGCTATGTACTGTCATCCGAAAGATGAGATGATTCACAATTTTAATTGAATTTTCTTTCTTCAAGGGTGATGTCATAAGCGTTGCACTTGGTGTCCCAGCCATGGTTTGCAGGGTGCAAGTAATGGATTGTGCTCCTAATCATAAAGTGTTCGTTTTTTAATTTCTTGGTATGAGCTGTGCATCACTGTTAGAAACCATAACCAAGCGGCACACAACAAGGCTGCCTCCTCTGAGTAAATCTACCATCCCCTCACTAATAAGTTAGAGCTCTCTTAGCTGAAGGTGATGGTGTCTGTTAAGTTGCATGCCTTTGAGCATAGCTGGATTGTTGATCTCAGCTTTTAACCTACAGTAAAGATCAAGAAGGTCGGCATCCAGCTGGCTACTGGATGTAAGCAGTTTCGACCAGGGACTAAGTGAGGCTTATGTGTCAATGAATTGGTCAAAAACAGCCCCTTGTAAGGCCAGAAGTTCCAACAGCTCAGGCAGTGGTGAATCTTCTGTGTCTAGGAGCAAATCCTTTAAAACTCTACCAGTGTGCACCAATGTTACAAATGGTTCACCTCTATGTCATAAATCTAAATAGATAAAACTGAATGTGTCTGTTTCGGTGACCCCATCACAGTAATCTGTAAAGTAGGTATATCTAGTGCTTAATTTAAGCGAGTGGTTGACAATGGAGCCATCAGCACTTATTTTGGGGGACTGGAAGTTATTTTCCCACATAAGTTATTTACTGAGCACAAGGTAGGGACAAACAAAGACTGGAAAGACAGAGGAAGAGAAGGACTGCAAAACTGTCACAAAAAGAGACAACAGGAACCTGTAAGAGTGAGATAAAGGGCAGGTAGTGTCTGGTGGTGGGTAAAAGAGGCATGAGGTGGATTAAAGACCACAAGCCTTAATATTAAGCAGTCTGACATTTAATGGCATGGGCTGTGGGCTTCTCAGTAGAGCTTCAGACACCAGTGATCATTCATTTACAAAGTTAGCACTGCCTACCTCCAGAGAATTGCTTCATTCTGCAAGATTCGGATAGGCTGGATCTGGGGGGAAGAATCAGCGGTAGCGAAGTAATGCATTAGTCACCCCTCCCAAAGACAGCAAATTCTTGTAGTGCCTTAGGAGAGCTGGATGTCACAATATTGTATCACAGCTGAAATATTAACCCACAGCTGATTAAGACCATACGGTCACTACCAAACTATCATCAGGTGTAGATTTACTATTATTTACTCCATTGTAACAATATTTTGGGAGTCAATGTTTTGCTCACAAGATATCTGTAGGTCGATATTTTTATGACATTGTGGTACTGCACTCACAGGGGTTCTTAGCTATGGATCTAAAGTCCCTACTTAATCACAAGTGATCACCTATGTTTAAGCAAGACATATGATATGGCCTCGCAATCGTTTGTTGACCTAGTTTGTTTTAAGATAATTTATAGTATTTGAAAGTCTACCCTTGATTCATAACTTGCAAGTTGTAACCCAAGCATGCAGCTCAGACGTGTCACCCGCAGAGTAGCGTATAGTCAGTGAACCTTGTAGGCTAAACCTTCCACCGGCGCCCCCCTACAGCAAAGGAACTAGAGCATTCTTAAGGTGACAGATCATTTCTTTTGATATGTTCGTGATTACCTTGCCGAGGATCAGAATAATACAAATGTGGGTAAACTTCTGTAGAGAAATTATTTGTAAAATATGACTGGGCATCCAGAAAAAGAAAGATTTTGAGATCACTAATAAAAGAGAAACCGACCCTGGCACTGATGAAGAGGTCCAGAAACTACAATTTACAGAGTGGCAGGAAGGGTCCCGGTCTCACTGTTTTGTGTGACCGTTTGTACTGCTCGCCCCGTTCTCTAGTCCAGTCAACTTTGTGTCTTCATGCCAATTTCCTAGTCCTGGTGTCTCCACATGCCTCTCTAGTGGCCTGCGGCCTCCAGATACAGCCAGGTAAAGGAAACAAGGTGCATTGGAAGAGTGAGAATCCTGGGTAAGCGATGTGGGGTTTGTGGCCATCACCCCGTGTGCTTACTGAATTAACTCATATAATAGTTGCAGCAATTGCTGTGTCGTGCTTCTAAATGCTTGGTTACTCTGTTATTCTACGATGAGTCCCTTCACGACAAACCTTTGTAAACAAATCTGCTTTATAATTAGTATTCTCAAATAAACATCTATCTGCATCTGCCAGATCTGTTCCATTATTCATAGGCCTCTGTAATAGAACCATACCTCAAATTAAATCTCAAAATCAACTGCTGTGTACATTAAACCATACACTATCAACATTATTTACACTACATTTGCTACTTGTCCAATTATATACTAGGAACGAGCAAATCACAAAAATATGCACCCACTTAACCTATTGCCTCGAGGTAAATAAGCAATCATAAAAGAAAGTTTATCAAAATGCATCCTTTATTATCAAACTCAAACGTTTAATTCATTAAACCACCAACATCACCAATCATAAAACATATGGTGATGTATTAACCTGTGGGAACAAATCAGACAACTTCAAATAGTGTTCAATATGAAACGATGAACTAAGAACAAGTCATAGAACTACCTGCCACGATATACTGAATGAAGTGCACTACACTCTTATTGCATGTTATTACACAGATATAATGATATGCCACATGAGGACACCAACAGTGTTTTCTGTTTGTTTAATAAATGCAGGTTTTTGCTTTGAGTCGGGGCAGCCAAGATATGACTTACTAGGCATCTAGTCAATTACTCATGTTTATGGGGTCTGTCCTGATGCAATATGCAAGGAACATAGACAATGAATCACTTCCACAAAGTATCTATGAGGTCAACCCAAATATGATTCACTATAACACAACAAGATCTCCAAATGACCTCCAGTGTTCCCTCTCGATAAAGTCAAAAGAAAAAAACTTTGATGGAATGTTCTGCTTTGAGTAAGAGCTATTGGATGTTTCTTGCTTGTGGGTCTCACAGATGCTTTCTTTCTATCTTTCTCTCCTCAGTGTGGCCTCCAAGGAATCTGTAAATAAGATGTCGCTCTACAACCTGGCCACAGTGTTTGGACCTACCTTACTCCGCCCTCCTCAGAGAGACCAGTTGGAGCCTGGGTTCCCATCCCACATCTCCCAGGAGGTGGTGGTACAGGTTGGTAAAGAGAAGGGGGCGGCGGGTGATTTGGTAAGAAGGGGGCAAGGGAGACATGGTCAAAGGAGATTAAGGGAAGGGGAAAGAAGGCCCCCTACCTAGACTCGGGCTGGTGATACTAGTGTAGGTGATTTCAGCTTCTCCAAGGACTACATGGGCTGCCGACGACTCACAAAAGGACAGAAACTGTGAGAGGACTATGGCTTCACAAGAGACAAGGGACTCCCCATGCAGGGCCCCTCTAGGCTTGTGAGGCATCATAAAAGAAACAGACCCTCTAATAACAGGGGCTCTACGAACTGTGATGTATCACAAAAGACACAGAACCTGCAGAAAGAGACAGAGTTGATGAAGCTGGATACTTGCTTTACTAAATTCTTAGCCCATACGTAGATGGACAGAATGCATGTCCTTGGGCCTTACTACTAAATCAATCTTGATTTAAGTGATTATGCTTAGCATTATAGGGCCAACACAGGATCCTTTATCATTCTATCAGTGGCTTGCACCTATCTAAGCCTAACATAAGCCTCTTGTTGCAATCTTTTTACAGGCCATCACATCAAAGCCTTACCACAAATCGTAAGCTTGTATTTCCATTGCTATGTGTGACCGGTAGGAGTACTGATATCTGACTGGTTGCATGCACATGATTCTGTGAGTGAAACATTACAGTAGATTTGGGGCCATATTGAGATATTCGAGAAGTCATCTAGGAGAGGAAGAGCATAGCAATGGCGGGCACAGGCTTCTGCTGGCCAAGCCTCACAATGGGTTTCATGGACTTGTTATTTTCCCGAAGTGGAGGACCCCTTTTACTCTAGGGTCCCCAGCATGACTGGAAGGACCAGAGCAGAAGTGACCTTAAAGTTAAATGGCTGAGCACTAACCTACATTGAGCCACCGAAAAGCAGGTTCCCTGAGGCTGGCTTTCTCATGAATCCCATCGTCAACAGGTGTGAGGGTGCAGAAGATGGTGAGAAGTTGGCCTGACCCAGACCCACAGTTTCTTGTAAGCAGTACATAGTCCACAAGACACCAGGGAAAATTACTAAATATAGCTGTAATCTGCAGGATTTAATGTCAGTTGAGATCTGAGGAATGACATTATGGGAATAATTGAAGGTGAAACCAAGGTTGTGAAAACATTGTATGAGACCAGGGAAGAACAGTAAAGGTGGAGTAGGTGAGAAAGAATGAGTAGAGAAGAACATGATTTTAGTGTTACAGTGGTTATGTTTTCGAAAATGAGTGTCCATTTAGCTGCACATTGCAGGATGGCAGGAGGAAACACATTACTGATAAAGGGTGAGTGGAGAAGAAGATTTGGGAGTTGACTGTGTAAACATTTGACTGAAAAGCATGCGCCAGGATGATGGAGGATAGAGGAACTGGATTGAGAGAAAAAAAGAAGTGGACAAAGAACAGAAGTTGAACAACACAATTCTCTTCCGTGAGAAAAGGAAGAAGTTCCATGAGAAAAAGAAGATGTGGTGAGAAATGTATGAGGGAACCAGAACAAGATAGCATCAGATATACACTTTTTGTGATGAAAGTGGAGAAAAAAGTTAAAGATAGTAGGAAGTGCTGTTTCAGCTGAGTTACTAGGATGGAACACAGATTGAACCAGAGTAAGTAGGTTATGTGCTTGACAAAAATCGGAGAGCTGTAAAAGAGCCATATTCTGAAGAATTTTAAAGGAAGGAGGTAAAGAAACAACTCTAAAGGTGGCATGGTCACTGGGGTCAAGTGTTTATATTTTTTTTAAGAAGAGCACAGTAGTTGAGGATTTGAAAGACAATGGGACCATAGTGGTACCCGAAGACAAGGTGCGGTCTACAAAGGATACAAGGCATACAACAAGTGAGGAGAAAAGACGATTGGCCAAAGAAGGGGGAATAGGGTTCTGCTTATTTTATCTGCTGTGAGAGTGGTTATAAATAATCTTTTCTGAGTGTGGCACCCAGCCACATTACAAGCCACTTTACTTGAGAAGATACGTGATGGAGGGTTTTCTGCGCTCAACACCAGACTGGAAGTTTATGTTTGCCATACCAGGTCCCTGTAGTATATAAGCAATGTACAGACTAGGCAGTGTGCCCACTCCTGTGCAGGTTAGTATCAACCAGACGGACCCAAATGGGATTCATGATGCACCAGTGGGAAACAATGAGTTGAGCACATATCAATCACCTCCAATACGACCACTTAAAGCAGTTCATTGTAACGAATCTAATGCAAATGGACCATGATTACATTTCACAAACCCCAGCAGCTATGACAGAAGAGATCCGAAACAAACCAGAAGTCAAAATCTTAAAATAATATTGGACTCCTGCTGCTGTTACGGATGCCCCTTTCCGCACTCATACGTTGGCCCATATTTTTCTGTCATGCTTCGATATCTGGTTCAATTTTCCCTCCCTGCTATCTGGTTGCGTTAGTCATTTTTGTCATAGGGGTAGTGACTGCCGTATGTCCAGTGTGGCAAGGTTGAGGATGATGAAAAACGGATATTGATAAAGTGCATGTCTTCTTAGCACATAAAACGGACGCAAAGACAGGACAGATAGCAAGTGACCCTCTGAAAATAAGTTTGACACAAGACAAATAGATCAGACTTAGGCCCAGATTTATACTTTTTGAAGCAAACCTGCGTTGGCGCAGGTTTGCGTCAAAAAGTATAGCGCCGGCTAGTGCCATTCCAGGATGCCAGCCGGGCTCCATATTTAAGGAATGGCGCAAGCCGGCGCTAAGGCCTGTCTACTTTCAAAATAAATGAAGCTAACTGGGTAGGGGAGGCGTACGGCAAACTGGAGGTTGTGCGGAAAAGAATGGCGCTGGTTAGGTTAGAGTAAAAAAAATGACCCTAACCTGACTAGCGTCATTTTTTTGACACACAACCCCCATGCACATGGCTTGGGCATAGTGCCATGTAGGGGGACCCAAGTTAGGCCCCCTATGGCATTCAAAAAAAAAAAGTAAAATACTTACCTGGACTTAACTGGGATGGGTCCCCCCCATCCTTAGGTGTCCTCCAGGTGTGGGTGTGGGTGGGTGGGGGTGTCCCTGGGGGCAGGGAATGGCACCTGTGGGCTGTGTCTATGGTCTCTGACCATGGAAAATAGCCCACAGGTCCCCTAACGCCTGCCCATACCCAGGCGTTAAATAATGGTGCTAAGCAGGCTTAGGGCCATTATTTAAGGCCCTCCTCCTCCTGTGCTTGATTTTTGCACAGGAGAATAAATAAGGTGCAAAGGCCTTAGAGTCATTTTTTGCCTGGGAACGCCTACCTTGCACTTCATTGACGCACTGTAGTTTTCCGCAGGCAAATAATGATGTTAACTCCAATATTTTGGTGCTAGGCGGGTCTAGAGTCGAAATATAAATATGGAGTCAAGTTTGTGCCAGATTTGCGTACAAAAAAATGAGGCAAATCCGGCCAAACAGAGTATAAATATGGGCCTTAAACTGTCTTGACATGATGATAAACTCTTGCCAACGGCAGACGGTTCGATGGACTCAAACACCTCATGTCTTCTATACAACTGCTGGTGAAGACCACTAGTGGGGGATGACAACCGTTGAAAATAGGTTGAAGACAGTTGGTTTGGGGTGATGACCGTTGGCAAGGAGTGAAGACCGTTGGCATGGGTTGACGATTTAGCATAGTGCTGTCACCAAATATCTTTCCACTCTACTCCTGCTGGTGTGTGGATGACATAGGCCTCATTGATAATACTTTTCAGTGGTTCTGCTGTCTGTTGCATGCATCCACTACAGGCCTCCCTTTCCTCTTCCTGGGCACTTCTGCCCTATGTGGCATTGTGTTTCACTCTTTGGGGCTCGGAGTAGTGTCAGGTTTCTTCACATGGACTTGCTGCCAGGCCCAGATGTTGATCTTTAACCTTGTGAAGGCACCTTGTTTGAGCTTCCCTTCCATAATGTAAACTTCAAAGGCCTTGGATTTGTCCAGAGTGGTGCTCTGAACCATCCCTCAAATCTTAGCAGGAATGCTTCAGCACAGATGCATGGAGCAACGTTTGAAGATTTTAGCTTGGTGCTAGCGTTGCATGTTTTTACATCTGTGAGCGCATAACTTAACGCGTCACTCCACCTTTGACATTACATGCCACTCTACTACTGTCAGTCAGAAATTAGACCTCTGACTGGCCAGTCACAATTCAATAGCACGGCTGCCCTAGCTTGCTCTTTCCTAGGCATGAGTACACAGTCGAAGCGCTTGTCTGCCCAGAGCTCCATTCACAAGAGTTTCTAGAATTATTTTTTACGTGAAGTTTCCAACTGGTTCAGCATTCTACTGAAGGCAGCTAGCACCATGCCAACAGTGCACATAGAGTGCTGATCCACGTGACTAGAAGGGCATGAAATGAGGAGGAAAGGTGCATTGCGAACACAGAAATTGTTTCAGGCAGTACCCGAAGTACAATAAAAAAAAAATTTACATTCGCGTTAAGAATTTTTCAATTCTATGTCAGGACCGGAGGCTCCGATTATGCATGTTTAAAGCTGACCCACAACCACTGAAGCAATATCCACAATAGGTTTATAATAAAATGATTGGAACGTAGATTCAGAAGACCAATCTGCAGCTCTTAAAATGTCTTCTAATCGGGAACCTAAGGCAAAAGATTTTGAGGCCATGGCCCCTCTAGTTGAATGAGTGCCAGATTTAGAAATATTAATGCCCGCTTCGCCCAAGAGCCAGCAAACCCATCTGGCCAGAGTGGCAGACAAAACAGGGTGATAAGGTTTAACCAATGATATCAATAACTGTCCCCCCATAACACAATAAAATTCTTCTGTATGTACCTCATAATCTCTTAGACATTGTACTACACACAATTTGGGATTTTCTACAAAACTAGGATAGGAAACAGATTTCAAATTACACTTAGTACGACGGGAAACAGAAAAGGTTACTCCCTCAGGAGAAAAAACCCTACCCGCCAAATCCACAGCCCTAACATCAGAAACCCGTTTGCAGGAGATTAAACATAACATAGTGAGTTTGGCCACAAGCTGTTTCCTGGAAAGGAATCTATTAGCCAGCCACGACTATATTCGCATCCCAAAGGGTAGAATAACGCGGATGAGGGGGTTAGCCAACCTTATGCCTTTCAAAAGCTTACAAACAATGGGTAATTCCCCCACAGGTTTACCATCCACTGGCAAATGACCCATTGAAATAGCCGACCAATAATTATTAACCGATCTATAAGCCAAGCCGGATGCAGCTAGAGAGGACAAAAAATTCTGTACCAGACTGCAATCTGCTGAAGACGGATCAGCATTCCGTGCACTGCACCAAGAACACCATTGTTTCCAAGCAGAAGCATATCTATTGTGGGTACTGGAAGACCAGGATCCTGCAATGAAAGCGGAAGAATCCTGCGAAAGTCCTGAGATACTCCATCTTTCCCTGAAAGATGCCAAGCCACTGGGCCAGCTGCCCTGAGAGAATTAGAGGATGAGGAGGGGCCAGGTGATCCAGAAGGAGGTTGGGTCGGAACGGAATCAAGATCGGGAGGTCGCAACTCAACTCCAGAGCTACCGGAAACCAAGCCTGGAACCTCCAGAGAGGAGTCACTAGAATGAGATCTGCCTGCTGAAAAAAGGATCTGAGCCAAAACCCTGGGAATCATCAAGAAGGGAGGAAACGCATAGCCCAGACCCAGAGACCAGTGCCTCTGGATCTGGCCTCCAGCTGAAAAATCTCTTCATCTGCCGATTCAGGCGGGATGCAAACAGATCTACCGAGAAGGGACCCCACAGGGAGCAGAGAACTCAAAAGACCTTGGGATGAAGCCTTCAGTCCCTGAAATCCCACAGGTGAGAGAGTGCCAATCTGCCACAGAATTGCTGCTCCCCAGTAGGTATTCCGCTACTACTGAAATCTGGTGCTGTAGAGAAAAATGCCAAAAGTCCTTGGCAATCTCCGCTAGAATGCAAGACTTGGTCTCGACCAATATGTTGACCTATCTCACTGCAGAGATATTGTCCATACGAAGAAGGATACAACAATTCGTCTCGACAGGAGACAGGCTCTTGATTGGAAACAAGGCCACTAGAACCTCCAGAAAATTGATATGGAGGTCCAGCTCTGCTTTGGACCAAAGGCACCCTGTGGAAACCGACCCGCAATGAGCCCCCCAGCCCCAAAGACTGGCATCCGACTCTATCACAATCTCTGGGGAAGAAACAAAAATGGCCCTGCCATTCCAAGGCTCCATGTGGTCTAACCACCAACGCTTCTCCAAGCGAGCCTCCTCTGAAAGGGGAATCTGGTCCACATATTTGAGACCTCTCTGAAGATGAAAAAATGTCAATCTCTGAAGAGCCCTGTAGTGTAGAGGACCCGGAAAGATCACTTGAATGGAGGAAGAGAGCAGGCCCACAATGCGGGCAACTGCCATCAATGATACAGTCTGCCTGAACAGCAGTAACCTCAATTCTCACTTGATCAGATGAATCTTCTGGGGGGGAAGGATCAACTGAGCCAGAGTAGAATCTACCCAAAAGCCCAGAAAATCCAACCTCTAAGATGGAATTAAGACTGACTTCTGGGCATTGATAATGCATCCCAGACTCTGGAAAAGAGAAATGGACCTTTCCAGATGGTTGAGGACTAGACGGGGACATTGAGCCATAAAGAGAATGTTGTTGAGGTAAATTATAAGACGGACTCCTCGAACACAGAGGAACTCTTCCACTGGCCTCATCTCCTTTGTGAAGCACCAAGGGGCCGATGAGAGGCCGAAAGGAAGACCCCTGTACTTGTAACAAAGGCCTTCCCACAGAAACTGGAGGAATCAACGGTGGGGAGGAAAAATAGGAATGGGCAAGTAAGCATTCTTTAAATCTAAACGAACCATCCAGTCTCGTTCCTGAAGAATATCCCTCAGTAAGTAGATGCCCTCCATTTTGAAATGCCGATAAGCCAAGCACCCGTTGAACTCTTTGAGGTTCAACACAAGGGTGGAGCCACCACCTTCCTTCTTGTCCACTAAAAATACAAAGCTGAAAACCCCATCGGATGAATGGAAGCCTCAACGACAACACTTTTTTTCAAAAGCGATGCGATTTCTGCGGAAATGAAATTGCGATCTTGAAGGGAAAAATACATTGGACGGGGAAGAGACGTCTGAGATGGGGACTCGAAAAATTCTAGCTTGAGGCCTTGAAAAGTCTCCAAAGCCCAAGAGTTGCAAGTAATCTTGCGCCATGCTTGCAGGAAACACCCTGTCCTGCCCCCTAAAACAACCTCTCAGCTTACAATTAGGCTCACCTGTAGATCCTGCATTCTGGGAGTAGAATTGAGTGCCTCTAGAGCTCCCTCTGCAGAATCTGGAGCGACCTGCTCTCGGGCAGGAAGGGTAGAAGGTGGACACACAGGAATTGAAGTCTTCGAAACCACCTCTCCCCTGATGATAGTATCCCCGCTGAGGAGCTTGTTGGCTGAAATGGCCAAAGCCTCACCATCTGTAGCATCCAGCCCCATGAAAAAGTGGGCAAAGAACCTTCTTGATAGACCCTTGGGCCTTGTCCAAATTGGCATAAGTTGCCGCAAATTTAGAATTGCAAAAAGAACAAGTGATGGATGGAATGCTGAACAATGTCAAACATTCACCCCCAGTACAGAGATCTGGGCCTAAATCCATAATTTTTTGCTACCTATGCCATTCCAGTTTGGACCCAGCCATATGCAAATCAGTCTTGACCCTGTTCCCCATGGGAACAGTCCAGCCCGAACTGCTAGGCCAGGCCTTCCCTGATCTGGAAACAAGCATCCTGGGAACGGTTTCTGGGTATCACCCTTCCTCAGCCAGGCTAGCTTGACTCCAGTGGCATGAGGATTACAGGACCCACGTCTGGGCATACCTGTCCCACTTAAGGCTACAATTGCAAATTTCGAAAGCTCCTTGAGGAAAGGAGAACCAAAAAGCAAACCCTGAGCCAAAGGACCTGACTCAGATAAAGCAAGGTCTGACAACTTTGGCTCCATTTTTATCAATACGGTGCACGACGTTCATTGGAAATTGCACAATTAACATTCCCTAGAAAGCATAGGGCCCTTTGTGCCCAATCAACCAGAACATCGGGGTCAATAGCATCACCAGAATCCTTGGCCTGAAACCCTATCTCCAAAATCTTGGTCAATGGACCAGTCACGTCTAGAAGTTTGGCCTGGCAACCAGGCCAGGTGCGATCGATCCCCTTCTTTGGATCCTTTGAAATCTTTTTCAAATATGTGACAAGAGTAGGATCCAGTTCAGGTGTCTCTGTCACCTTAGAGGGGAAATCTGGTCTTGGGCATTCTGAATGCAATCTGGAACGAAACTCCTTCTCGAACCCATGCCTAATGTGGGATTCCACATAGTCAGCTACTTCCGCAGGAGGCAACCATAGAGTAGAGCGGGGATCAACAATGTCCTCCGGTTCAAAAGTAAGAACTTTTGGGGTAGGAGTAGAATCATCCTGGTGTTGTGCGTCTTCTTTTTCATTTTCGGGGGGATCATCCTGCTGGTCTGAGGAATGCTCTGAGGAAGAGGAAGCCATATCCTCCTTAGACTTAGACTTTGAGGTAGCAGAAGCATTTTAGTCATGATCCCTGGCCAGGGATCTGATAAGACTCTCAAAGTCCACAGCATGGGGATTCTTATCCGGCCTAAGGGCCTGTGAGCCGCCAGACAGGGAGGGATCTTCGACTATCTGAGACCATGAGGTGGCCACCCATCCCTGCTGCTTGGCAAGACCAATGAGATGGTGTTTAATAGGCCTGATACCCTGGACCAAGGCTTGATTGACTTTATGACGCACACCAGCATCGAGGGCATAGACAAGATCTTGCTCAAAGGATCCCGCAGGGTCATCCACATAATATTAATCACCTCCTTGGTCCTCATAGGCAGCCATACTGACTGGATAGAAATATACAACTCCAAAGAAGCAGAAATCTAGGTGATGCAGAACAAAGTGGGCAGAATACCAGCCTTGAAAGCAGGTTAAAACACAAATAGTACATAGAGGGAGCTCTGCCCAAATATAAACAGGTCCATCCTGTGTAAAAATGGTTTCATCCCCAAGGAGAGCACACTTGGGGCGTATAACAGAGAGAAAAGCACAGCCAAAAGCTTAAACGAGATGAGGACACGCGTCTCAGCGTGTTCGATAATTATGGGGCTCCGCACATGCGCAGTAGAACAAGCTATGTGCAGTCGAAAGAGGACTGCGTGGCATCACCACGCGTCCTCACTCCCCTGCTCCTGCTCTACCAAAAGCAGGACGCAAGTCGAGCGGCCGCCTCCGGGAGGTGCAACGACACTCCCAAACACCAGAAGAAATATTATAACAATGTGCACACAGCGCAATCGCAAAGAACCAATAAAAAACAAGTCACAATCACAAATATACACAGTGTTTAAAGATAAATCAAAAAGCAAGTAACTGGCTGCGAAGCTGCAAAGAAAGAGGAGTTGTTTCATGGTTGTCAGCGTTATATAGGGGGACTGCCTCTATAGTTATCACATGTTGTGGATACACTTGGGATTTGTAGTTTTTTCTGTGTATACTTTCTGATTGGCTGCTGTTAAAATTAAAGTAAAGAAAGAGAAGCAGAATCGGAGCCTCCAGTCCTGACATAGAATTGAAACAAGTGCAGAAAAACAGCAACATTTGTTACGCTCCATTATCACCGAATGTGTGCCCCAAGTGGGAAAAAAGTAACTATGTTTTTTACTTTGTTTAAAGTTTCATACAAATCATTATATTGAATGTACCTTAAATACATTTTCATCATGTTGACAGATAATCAAATGTACTTGCCCAACCAGAAGTACATGGGCAGCATTATAATTGAAAACATGGTTATGATACAGCATTTTCGGAGCACAATCATTTCTAAATAAAATAAAATTATATCCCAAAGGCAGGCGACTGCAGGGTATTCTATCACAATTGGCAGTTTGTAATATAGGCATGCTCTAATAGCAACTCACCCTTATCAACTACTAACATCAATGTAAGTAGGAGTTAACTCCATAACTGCTGAGGCTTTTTCACCCCAGTGCTGAGACCTTTTTTGGCTATTTCACGCTTAGGCCTTCATAACTTTTTTCCACATAAGGTATCAACATCAAATTTGCACTCTTTTTTCCCAACATCACGGGGATTCCAAAGGTACCCATGGTTTGTGGATTTCCAGGAGGGGACAGAGAAAACATCCAAAACATAGCTACATATTGATTATTTTTTTTAAATAGGAAAAAAGTGTTTAGCAAAAAAGTGTCTGTTTTTTTCCCTAAAAATTACATCAACAAAAATCTATCTAAAATCACCATTTTCCAGCTATAAGGAACATGCAGAGCTCCATGGAAAAAACATTTTCTTTTACCACAGTTTTGGCATTTTTCTAAGACGTCGTTCATTTTTCTTAATTTTTGTATTTCCTACGTACTTCCAGTTTGTGGTGTTCCTAGAAAGCTATAGTTTTCTGAAACAAACAAAACTCTAAATTCAGCAAGGGGTCATTTCCAGTAGATCACATAAGCTTTTCCCAAATTAACTAACTTTTGAAATAAATAATATTGAAAATGAGTAGGAAAATATGGCAATTTGTGACATCTGTGCCTGTAACTTCTTGTCACAATGACCAAATTATAAAAACAGTATACCATTACATCCGCTTGACTCTTCTGGTTGTGGGGATAAACAGGGTTTTTAGGTTGTTCAAGAACCCGAGGTACCCAGAGCCAACAACTGAGGTGCACCTTACAACAGTTTTTATTGTATGCCGAGAATAGGGCAATTCATATGGTAAAATATAATGAGTGAAAAAAAGAGTATGAAGGCACTCTACGTATTTCCAAAATGTACAAAAGATGCCAGCATTAGAAGCAGTAGGTACCTATACATTTCTGAATTTGTGGGTCCCCATTCTAGGATGAGTTTCAGAGGGCACACTCTGGCTTACATTTGGAAGGCACAAATTAAGAGAAATCCAATTGATAATAACAAATGTTCTACTATTCTGCGTTCCCATATCTCTCCTAATAAAAATGGTACCTCATTTGTGTGGGAAGGCAGAGAGCCTGCAACAGGAAAGTGCCCAGAACACAATACGGGCTTGTCACATTTTTGAACTGGAAACTGACCCTTTTTTTGCAATGTGGGAAGCTGTGGATTGTGGGCCATAGTTCAGCCGGCAGCTAGAAAAACACAGCAAAGCTGCACATTTTTTAAAACTAGATACCAGGGGAAATGCGGGTTGTGGTGACCTGCATGGCTCTCACCTGGTTTTCCTACCAAGACACCCTTGTAAACCTTAAACTTTGACAAAAAATACTAATTTTCATTATTCTTGTGTGACGGAAACTTCTGTAATGTGTGGGGAGCCACAAATTTCATACTATTCCCCTACGTCTCCTGATAAAAATGGTACCTCACTTGTGTGGGAGGGCCTAGTGTCCATGACACGAAAGGGCCCAAAACTCAACATGGACACATCACATTTTTTCACTGAGAACTGACCGTTTTTTTTTTTTTTTGCTATGTGGGTAGCTGTTGATTTGTTTCCCGTAGCTCAGCCGACACAAATGGTAACCTAGCTAACCTGCCTGTGTTGGAATACTAGGCACCCAGAGGAATCCAGGGTGCACTGACTTGCGTGGCTCACACCAGATTTTCTTACCCAGAAGCCCTTACAAACCTTAAACTTTTACTAAAATACACATTTTTCTTCCATATCTCTGTGGGAAAGTTCCAGAATCTTTTGGGATTCACAAATTTTGTGCCACCTAGAGATCCCACATGTCTCCAGATAATAACAGTATCCCATTTCTTTGGGTGGGCCAAGAGATTGTGGCACGAAAAGCCCTAAAGCACTACATGGAGAGATCAGCAGTGCAGAGCTGGGGGTTAGTTGCATTATTTGGGGCCTTTCACAGCCACTACCCATGGAAACCCACCGACAGCAGACATTTTTTAAAACTAGACACACAAGTGATTACAGGGTCTTGATCATGGTGTGGATCCCACAAGGCTTTCTTACCCACAGTGCCCTGCAAACCTCATACTTTGCATAAACTCACACATTTTCCTTGCATTTCTGTGACATAAACATTCAGAATCCGCAGGAATCCACCCAGTGATACCCTCTTGTCCTGATAAACACGTTTCCCCACTTGTGTGGCTGGGCCTAGTGCCAGTGACAGGAATGGATCAACCCAAGGTCAATGGTAGTCCCCTGCAAGTACTACTAGTGACCCTCGTTTGATCCATTCTTGTCGTGTTCAGCACATTTGCCTGCAATTTGACTGTTTTTACATACATGTATTTTAATACTGGCTTACCTATATAAACTCATCCTCTACTTCAAAAGCAACATGCTATGACATCGACTTGATATGGCCTACTCATAGAAAACCATAAATGAATGAATGAATGAGTGAGTGATTACCTCTCTCTGCCACTAAATGTTCAGGTGCGGACAGCTGTGATGTATCACATAGGAACTTGATTTAAAGAGAATACCTTTCGCCAGTGCCCAGTCGTCATAACATCTGCACATCTTCAGGGATAACAAAAAGCACCTAGAGAAAATTTTATGATGTGTGCTACAGAAATTGACCATTGCATAACCTTTGCCCTTTGTCGACTCAGGTCCAGGTGCTCCTGTACTACCTGCAGAGTGAATCCATCACAGCCCCCCAGGAGCGAAGACGGACCCGCTCGGTATCTGCACAGAAACTCCAGCATGAAGGGCACCCTGAGATAGGGGCTGCTCCTGGTCATCCTGTGGAGTAAAGGCGGTGACATCACACATCACAACCTTAGAAACCGTAGGGTTTCTATGCAGGGTTTGGCTGTAAACAAGCTTACGTGGACTGTACAAAATGGAAGAAGAATGGTGGAACTCAGTTGGGGTGGGTACGAGGCAAAGGGACTGTTAATGAGACCGTTTTTGAAGTATGAGACAGGCAAGAGACTTGCTCTAGTCACACAATGAGTTTTTGTAGCAGTGCCACGATTGAATCGAAACTCAGGATAAAGAGAACTTTCGTTCACACAGAGACTCAGTGGCAGACCTGAGGTCAGATGCGCATGCAGGTCATTGGCTGTCCTGAAGTCACACACACAGTCACTGGCTGAGCCAAGACTGGACTGGGCATCTGGAGAATCTGTGAAAGACCTGAAACCAGAGACTCACAGAGAGGAAAGGGCTTTTCGGATGTCCCAAGTTCACACTGCTCTGACATCACTTTGGTTGTTGTGGTAATTTTTTTAAAACATTCACTCCGAAAATATCACAATGAAATGTAAATAAAACGTATATTGTGCCTTTTATCTTTTGTCCTCTAAGTTCCTACTCAAGGCTACAGCAACATGGATCACTCCATACTGTTCTAGTACAAGGAAATTCACTGATTTACAAGATGACTGCAAGGGAAACCTTTTCATTTATAGTTTCTGTTTAGGGCAAGATGACCATCACTACATTTATTTCCTTTCGTGTGACCTACTGTGTAGGCATTTTGGGCCTAAGCAGGAAAATATACTTAATGGCCATGCTGGGTACAGAGAAAGCAATGTGCATGAGGGCTATTGTATTTGTGTTATGTTGGAGTAAATTCCTGCCTTAGGAATTTGTTTCCTGAAAAGCAAAAAAATAATAATAACCAGCAAGGCCCAAAAAAACATGGGCCCATTCGGCATTCTGCTCTACCTTCAGTGCTTAAGTATAAAGGTTCCAGCCAGGCATTCGTCGCAGTAGTGATGGTGGCCAGCCTTTGAGAATGTGGTTGGCCGCTGGCTAAAGTTGAATTGAGTCCCTAGTGAGGAAACGCTTCCAGCAGGTCTGGTTATTTAGAGTACAGAAATAAGAACAGACGTTCCCTCCAAAACAGATCTGTCATGATAAGGGTAATTGTGAATCCTGCTATTTAGGAATCATCCAACAGTTATTGTCATGTAAAGTGTGTCCTGTCAAGAAAATCCAGATTTCATTCTATCCCACTGCCCCCAAAAATATCCATTGCTACTTTCCATCCTATAAACATTACTGAATTCGTGAACTCTGAATAGGTCCTATTTTAAGCAGATTACTCCACAAGCGGGAACTTTTTATGTTTTATTTTTTTAGAGACAGCCACTTAAATCCTAAAATTGACAAATTGGTGGTATCTCACTATGAATCTTCACATTCCTCCTTGTCACCACCGCAGGAATTGATGACAGTTGGCAGAGAGGCAGTGCACAGTCACACATGGAGAGCTGCACAACGGCTTTAAGACTTCAGACTGACCATGTACTTTGAGAACTACAGGAGTTGTCTGTCAGTTAATTTTCAGAATGCATGACCACTGGGCTCTGCTCGTTTGTGTCATATCTGACTAATTTTAGTAGCTGTTTCTGCTAAAACCAAATATAATTTCATGTCTTTCGGTGTTTACTGTACTTCAGTGCTTAATTTGTAAATAAAGAGGTGCCGGTGCTCAAAGCCCTTCTCTTAAACACGAGACTGCTGTAATTAAATCTGCCAGCACTGAATACTGAGGCAGCGTAATCCTGAAGCAATCTCGGGCCTCTTCAATCCACTTACTGCCACCCCTGCCCCTTCAGCTCATCCTGCAACTTTCTACTTTGCCCTTTTATAACGCTTTTTAGTTTTTCCTTCTTCCGTCTTTCTCATATGTGTCTTTTTCTCGCAGCAAATGCTTGAGGCATAAGAATAAGCCCCGGCACTCACAAATAAGTGCCGGTGCTCAGCACCGGAAACAACAAACCCAAATTAAGCACTGCTGTACTCTCATTGTTACTATCGTAAGAATTGTTCAATTTTTTGCTAGAAATTCGAGCAGGGGAGGACACACACACTCATATTTATTTCTCTACGTGCACACTCACTTATATCGATCCATTCACAAGAGCACATACATACACCCACCATTCACAAACATATACACATGCACACACCCATTGACAGCACATGCGCACAAATACACATACATTCATACACTAAACATTAAGAAAAACCTCACTGGGCGGCAGAGGGGATCTCAGGTGGCAGGTGGGAACCCCCAGTGGCTCCTGGAGGATTGGAATACCATGTCTGATTCGCTGACCTTTGTATGGGTCAGCCAATGAGTGGGTGCCACAGTCCCTTACTCGTCACAGTGGGATGGGGTCAGTGAGACTGCCGACCACACCCTCCCCTGTGAAGAGACATCACAGATGGACAGTTGGCCCTAGGCCCTTCCGGGCTTAAAATTGAAGTACCCAGGTCCAAGTCTCTCTGTGATGCACCCCCTCATCATAAAGGGGGGCCCACAAGCACTTGTCCAGGCTAAGGAGATCTCGCCCACTGGGCTGTGAAATCCTCATCCCGGCAAATTTCACCTCCGGCAGCAAGGCACTTGTGCATTTAGACACTGCACTGCGCCTGGTTGCCTGACCCGAACATTAAGAATGTTGGCCAGGCTGACCTTTGCTCAGCCTGACAGGCACTCTTCATGGTTGCAAAAAGGTGCGTTGCAGTGCCCCTGCGCCCTTAAGGACAGTCCACTCCTAAGCCACTCACTGTCAAAGCACAAATATAAGGGCATTCACTGCCAATGGCCATGCTGTTGAAATTAATAATGTCAAGCTCATTAAGGTGAGAGACACTAAACCAAAGGTTTTGATGTTGAGTTGATACCCTCCTTAACTGAAGCCTAATGGGAGAAGGAAATTCTGCTTAATTACAGTGACAAGATTTCTGGCTCAAGAAGAGTACGTTTTCGCACCTCTAAGAAGTGACACACTCATACAGCTCCACAAGCAAAGGTATCAGAGAAAAGGAATGTGCCCATTCAACACAGACACACATCACAAATATGCACTCCAACACCCGATAAGTCTCAGAGAAAACCTAGGGCACCGAGAAGAGACACTAGATCTGAGTTTTCGCAATGTAGGTACTCTCCAACAACTTTTACACAATCACCTTCAAGAGTATCCCCAGTATGAACAGCGGGCTGATATGGAAGCACTACTTACACTACAGGTGTTGAGAGAGCCATTGATTGGGAGGAGAAAGGGTAAAATGCCTTAAACATATGGCATCCCAGCTGACTTCTAACAGGCAGTGCCATTGTTGCTTGTGGTTAAGTTGTTGGGGATCTACCAGCAAGCGCTTGAGGTGGGACGTGCTCTCCCTTTGCAGAGGGAGGCAGCGATTGTCCTTGTCCCCAAGGATAGGAAAGACCCATCCCTAGTGCCAGCATACTGACCATTGTTGATGCTGAAAATAGACACACAATGGCTAAGTAAAGTACTTGCAAATAGACTTCTCAAAGTAGTAGACATCCGTATCCATGCAGACCTGATGAGCTTTAAGGTGGCTGACAGAGATTATGAGCTCATAAAACACATCTGTATTTTACGGTACCAAGGAGATCCTGGATTCCCTAGGGTCCTAGCATATCTAGCAATTTATAAGGCACAATGGTCCCCGTGATAACATTAATAAACTCCTATATGTATTTTTTATATTTATATTGCTGAAGAATGTTTTAACAAGATTTTGGGAAATCGGTAAGGAACGAAACACCATATAATTAAAATTATCAGTGAGATGAGAAACATACTCAAACAATTGTGATGCAAGTGTGCAAACCACAGAATGTTTGTGGCATAATGTATATACACAGCCCGTGTAGTACAAATACACAATGTTTATAGGCCCATTTTTTAATTTTACTTGATTTCCCATTTATAATTACACTTTAAATGTATTAATACTTAATAAATATTATAGAAAACTATCTTTAGGTTGCAGGAAATATGTTTGATGGCCCTCGTCCTTCATTGGACCCATTTTCAAATTAATCAACATTAGATAAATAACCTGGGGTATTTATAAATAATTTTGCTAGCACTAATCTGTTTGAAAGATTATGTTATAGTAGACTAGGGCTTATTTTAATGTTTATACTTCATAGCAGGCAAGTATATTCAGTGCTAACTGGTACATATGCTTAAGTAGAATCATTTCCTCTGTAGTGTTCGAGTTTGGTTTCTGCAGGTCAGCAAAGTGGGAAAGTCGTAATGGGACCGGCTGGAATGTCGCCTTCACTGCAGCGACCTTCCCTTCAGGAGTTTGTAAAGTGATTCAGCCAGAGTTGAGTTAATTATGTTATGGTTTTAATGCAGATAAAGAGCACATTTATCAAGCGTCCATCTAAGTAAAGGGGCACAGAGCTTTCCAGATCTCCAACTGTCATAATAGAACATGGAATACTACGACATCATAGAGATGATGTAATGATGTCTCGTGCTCTAAATACAATACAGATCACCACATTATTTCCCCTTTTTTTTTTTTACAAGACAAAAAATACATATTAACCATAACTTACTACAACAATAAGGTAAACTGCTGTGTGATAGCAAATGTGTAATAAAATATACATATGTTATAATAATACTACTAATACGTAACCAAATCTTAAAATTTCTTTGGTTTTTGATGAATTCTAGTACTCTATTTTTATGGCAATCATTTCCTGGACAACTTATTTTGCTGAATTGCGTATTCTCAACCTGTTTTTGTGCAGCCGGGTCCAGTGCAATACGTGAAGTACTCCACCAACTCCCGTCAGATAACCTTACAGCATTTTTACGTATTTCACAAATTTGTTGAGTCCTTAAATCTGGATAGACCCTTTTTAACTAGTACTGGATTTGTTACTCTTACCCAGTCACCAACCTGCAATTCCTTATTTCTGTTATTTTCGTCTAATCTTCGCAAACCACTCAAATTGGCATTGTATTCTGCAACTTGCCATGCCTCTTTCAGGTCACTATCTTCATGGAACAACTTTACCATCCAAAAAGGACATAATTCCATAGAAGCTAATCTCTCTTTCATTAGTTCAAAAGGAGTTTTGCCCGTGGCAACATGAGGTGTGGTGCGATAAGACCATACTAGCTCCTTTATAGCTTGGTCTACTGATGAATGATTCCTGTATGAAGCTTGCATACAGTCTACTAAAACACGATTAAATCGCTCTACTATGCCATTGCTTTGTTGATGATAAAGTGGAGTTCTTATGTGCTTGATATTACATTTATTTAAGAATTGGAGCATTTCTGATGATACAAATTGAACCCCATTGTCGGTTAAAATTTGCTCCGGAAAACCTTCACGACTAAAGTTTTTATTTAGACAATTGATCACAACCTGAGTAGTGGGAAACCTTACTGGTTCAACTTCTACCCATCTGGATAGATGGTCAACTATAACCACAAAATATCTCATTTCAGGAGGCAAAATGTGATAAGGGCCAAGAAAATCCGGGCCCAGTTTTTGCCAAGCTCTCGCAGGAGACGGAACAAATGTGCTGGTCACACCTTCAGTAATTAACACTTTATCACTGGCGTAGCATCTCATACATTTTCTTACAAAATCTTCCATTTCTTTGTCCATCCCTGGCCACCAAAAATCAGACCTTAATCGTGGCCCCCAAATGACCAGAGTGAGATGCAGTAATTAAATTCCCCCTCAAGCATGATGGTGGAACAAGTTTCTTTCCTCTAACTAATTTGTCACCTTCAATAGACAGTTCATCAGATATCTTCCAAAATGGTTGTAGCTCTGAAGATAGACACTTTTCCTTAGGCCAACCTACTGTGACCATGCGCGTTACTTCGCACAATATCTTATCATTCAACACAGCCTTTGTCCATTCTTTTCATCTAGAGGCATGTCATTTTCGGTTACGCAAGCAACAAAACATTCTTCTATTTCAGTTTCCCATTCCTGTTCTTCACTATCTTCAACAGGTAACCTAGATAAACAGTCTGCCCTCCTATTTTTTCCACCTGGAATATAGTCAACAGTGAAATTAAAGTCCAGTAACTTGGCAGACAATCTAGCAATACGCGCCGTTGAGCGTTTCATTTTCCTGCCAGACAATATTTCTACCAAAGGTCTGATATCAGTTTTCAACGTGAAGGGTCTACCTCACAGATACTGACAAAATTTCAATACTCCACACACAAGCTAGAAGTTCCTTTTCGATAACTGAATGCTTGCACTCAACCTGTCTTAATGTTCTTGATGCAAAACCCACCGTACTTTCTCTCCCGTCATCAGATAGTTGAGAAAGAACAGCTCCAAGACCATATTCACATGCATCAACGGTTACCACAGTACTTCTTTTTTCCGAAAACCGTTGTAAAGCAGGAACATCAACAATTTCACGCTTGATCTGTTCAAACATTCTGTTACACTCATCCGACCATGTGAATACAGAACTCTTCAATGCCACTCTAAAGCATTCTGTGTTTTTTTGCAAAGTTTTTCAGAAATTTAGCATAAAATTCACACAAACCAAGAAAAGACAAAAGTTGGTCTTCAGATTTCGGAGCTGGTGCTTCTAAAATGCTTTTGACCAAACTTGGTTTTGGCTTTACACCACCTTCAGAGAAAACATGGCCAAGATATTCAATCTCCCTGGCTTTGGATACACATTTGTCTCCTCTTAATGTCACGCCTCTATTCTCTAAAGTACATAGAACCTCTTCTAATGCTTTATCGTGCGTTAATTCATCACAGGAAAATACCAATATGTTATCTTGAAAAATTACAACATTAGGATTATTAGGAAACATTTCTGTCATTAACCTTTGAAAAACTGTGGCCGCCGAGGCTAAGCCAAAAGGTAGTTTACAGAATTGAAAAGTTCCATCAGGGGTAATAAACGCTGTTAAGTGTATTGAATCCGCATCTAAATCCACTTGGTGATAGGCCGACTTTAAGTCTAATTTGGTGAACCACTTGGCCGATCCAATTTTAGTAACTAAATCATCAATCCTGGCTTAGAGGGTAACTGTCCACCCAAATTGCCTCATTTACACTCCTCAAGTCCACACACATTCCTAAATCACCAGGTTTTTTTTTTGGCCAAAACTACAGAAGATAACCATAATGTTGCTTCAACTTTTTCGATTACCCCTTGTTGACACATTTCTTTTAATAGATTGGACAATTCAGATCTGACTCCCTAGGGGTACATTTCTTAGTTTATGTTTAACAGGAACAGCATCACGCTTGAGTTTTATCTTATGTGCATAATTGGTGATTTTACCTAACCGTTCACTTAACAATTTTTTTAATTTCTGTTGCCAATCGTGTACCTGACTAGAAACAACCTTGATAGAACTCGAACTTTCTTTCTCTATTATAACAGGTCTATCTCGATCTGGCTTAATGGTGAGATTGAATTCTGCTTGATGAAGCAGACCTAAGACATTGATCCCTTTCTTGGCAACATAAATTTTACCACGCAATGTCTTGTCCATGATGGTCAATGATGCCCAAAAATAACCTAGTAAGTCAATTTTGCTGCCCTCAAACGCAACTGTGGCCACATCTGGAGGATAAAGAATCTTGGATGCCCAATTTTCCTTGTACTTGTCTTGTGCTATTATAGTTATCCGTGCTCCCGTATCTACTAATAATTTGATTTTAGTCCCCTCAATAATTACATCAATATCCAGATCAATTATAACCTTGTTGATACCGGTTACATCCTTGACAACTAAGACATACTCATTCATTTGTTCTCCAACAACACTTTCAGCGTCATCACTCAACACAGCAAATGTTATTCTTTCTGGCACTCCTACACACTCGCAAAATGCCCGGTTTTATTGCAATTCCTGCACTGTTGATGGATCGCCGGGCAGTTCTTAAAAGATGACACATGCATGGAAGAACCACTTCTATAACAAATTGGTTTTTGATTAAACTTATTCTTGACTGAGGTATTGTCCTGTTTTTTTCTCAAAATGATCTTTTCTCTTGTTGTTGCCATTTTGCGCATTAACAGTTGCTGTAGAAAAAGTTGTTTTGGACATTGATGCTTCCAGTCGTTTGGCGTCTTCCATTGAACACTCAATACTTTTGGCAATGTCAATTGCCGTGTCTAGCGAAGGATCTTTGCAAGTTAGTAATTTTTCTTGGATTCTTTTTTAATGACATCTGGCGATTAACTGATCTCTAATGAGTTGCGAAGTGAAATTCTCGAATTCGCACTTTGCTGCTATCACTTTCAATGCAGTTATAAAAGTGTCAATACTCTCACTGGAGCTTTGTGATCTCGTGAAAAATTTATATCGGTGTACTACGATATTCTTTGTTTTAATAAAATATCTGTCTAGTTGCACAATAGCCATTTCAAACTCATCCAGTTCTTCTTCTTCAGCTAATTCATAAGTCGGAAGATTATCAAAGAGGTTCTGACCTTCAACTCCCAGATGGTAATACAAGAAACTTTTTTTTTGTTTCTGGTTTAAATTTGAGGCCATCAATTGCTCCAAGATACGCCTTGAACGAGCTTAGCCATAATTTCCATTCAAGAGGTGGGTCACCAGGATCTTGTAGGAAGGGTGCAGGCAGTAAAACGTTCTGCATATTGTTTGTTTTTGTTTTTTTTATTAAATATTTGAAAGATTTATTTATTTTTTTAAGTAAAATTGTTGCTACAGTTGTAATATTATCCATGTGCTTTCACTATTGTATTTGATGCCAGATGTTTTCAATGTGTTATGCTCAACATAAATGTTCTTATTAACGAATAAAAAAAATATTGCTGATGAAATGAATAAAAGTGGAAGATTTCCAAGTCCACTTCCTATATATTTATTTAGATATATTTATATATATATATATATATATATATTATTTTTTTGTAATTTTTTTTTTTTAATGTTCCTATTGAAGAAAATAAGGCCAAAATGAATGCAGGTGGAAGATCTTCAAGTCCACTTTCTATTTCTATTTTTTGATGCAAGTCCGTTTTCTATTTTTTGTACTTGAGCCGAGTGTTAGTTAAAGAAAATCCTTCCAGGGAACAAAACGTGAATATGTCAAGAATGGGTAAGAAAAATACGCTTGTCTTTACATACACTGTGCTTGGCACAAGTTGTTTTAAGCTTGAAGTAACGCTGTGTAAGCGCTGTGTACACGCGCTTGATTGCGTGCCTGAAACTGCGTCTGTGTCTTTACACGCCCTGTGCCGAATCCATGGCAACAGCCATGTACACAACGCGCTGCAATAAACAGCCTAGCAGGCTTATCGTGAAAGTCCAAAACAACGCGAGCGCTCTGGAAACAAGAAGCGCTTACACAGTGCAGCACGAACACCCCACACTGGTCACTTGCCCTGTGCCCCTTAAAGCGAATAAAAAAATGAAACGGCTCACGTAGACATGGAAGAACACTCGGTAGTCCCGATCCTCAGTATATCCGGTAAAAACTTCAAAGAAACTGTTTATTGTTGATCCATTTTGACCCTCGTCGCCAATAAAGTGATTCAGCCAGAGTTGAGTTAATTTTGTTATGGTTTTAATGAAGAAGATAAAGAGTGCATTTATAAAGCGTCCATCTAAGTAAAGGGGCACAGAACTTTCCCGATCTCCAACTGTCATAATAGAACACGGAATACCACGACATCAGAGGTGATGTAATGATGTCTCGTGCTCTAAATACAATACAGATCACCACAGTTTGGCGGATGGATGTTTCTGTTCGCCAGTCTCATAATCAGTTCCTTAGCCTCTACAAATGGACTCTGATATTCAAACCACATGTAACTCTTATTGGCGGAAATGTATTTGACAAAGATGTTACTGTATGTAATGCTTTGAGGAATCTCTACTTCCAGAAAAACAAAAACAAGGGTAAACAAATGATTGGTAATCTGTCAGTCAAGTTTCAGCACTGAGTTAAATTGTTACAAGAGTCAGTACGGGCAAATGATAACCATGTGTGCATAGCAGTACAAAAGGCATACACAGGAATTGCAATCTATAGATGCTCTTATAGACATAAGGCAAAAATACATTGACATTGTTCCCCAGGCATTCACTTTGACAGGATTATTTGTTTATAAATACATCAAGAAGAGTGACTGGTATTTGCATATTCTCACATGCATGATGATGCATAGATTTTCTTTACTTATTTTAAAAGAAATATTCTGCAATGACTCCCAATATACATTTTGTTTTATTAATTGCCGACAGCCACCCACTCATAGGCATAGTGATGATGAACTGGACCATCACAATGTTGGCCTGTTTCAAAGTACAATCTAAAAACAACAGTGGAAAATACTTCACCAAAGAAGGTATGACTAAGACATGAGAGACCCTAGGGGTGGGTGTGAAAAGAAAGGTGCACCTTTCTTCTTGTAATGAACAAGGGATCCATAAGGACTCGGGAGACACTGAATATAGCACCTAGGATGATCCATCTTAGATGTTTGAATAAAAGCTGTAACAAAGGGACATGTCAGCTGATACCTGTTCTGCTATCAGACTTCTGGCTTTGCCTCTCACGAGTGCTCTAATCACAGGCTTACAGCTGTCTTAAACGCAGCCCTAGATCTGTCTTTTCCAACCATCAGTCTACCTCCCACCTCGCTCATCAACCCAGACCTCCCCTTCCAGCTTAACCTGTAATCAAGGCTACAGTAACAAAAGGGAGAGGGGAGTAAAGGTACTGGCCAAGCACAGAAGGCCCATAGGGATAAGAGAATAAAGCAGTAGAAAGAGAAGACTGGCCCAGGTGAGGAGGAGCCAGAGTATGGTGTGCAAGAGGGACAGACAGAATGGCTAATGAGAAATAAATATCATGATTGTAGATCGAAAGGACAAGCCTCTAACCAATACAGAAGTCAGATAAGTTTGCACTTTTCCCTCCTCGGCTGCAAAGAGGAAATCAAACAGAGAGATGACCCTCTAACCTGTATAAGGAATATTACATAGCTGCACAATCTGGTTATTCAGTGTATGAAGCTTCCAGGCTATGAAAGAATCTTCTCGCCTAAACAACAACTGTTTTCCCAGTTTCAGGAGAAAATAAGACTTGACAGTGATCTTGCCTTCATATGTTGTTACAGTTTCTGACACAAGACAATAAAAGGTAAGTAGGTACATTGCCAGAATGGCAGGGAGGTCTTGGTCTAGGACATAATTGAAGACCTAGAAGAAGTTTATTAGTATTTTATGAGAATAAAGATCTGAAGGCTATCACCTCAATGTCAATATGAGTCAGGTGTGTTAGAAAAAGCTCCACTTTGTCAATGAGATATCTCTTATCATGAACAGGAATAATCTGACAACTGTTTTTCTAGAAGGAAGCCAGATCAGTCTCTGCTGACCGAGAAACAAATCTGTTAAGTTTTGAAAATTCATAGGAGCAATATCTAATTAGCATATTGCATGGCATCATAGGAAGTGTGTAACTATCTCTCACAAGACAGGGCTTAGATCAGTGAAATTATAACTAAAATTAAATCATTATGTAAAAGAATTAAATAAATCCAAACTCTCACTAAAGTAGACTAATGATTTTAAATTAGTTGAACAGCACTTTAATGGGTCAAAAGCAGCTGTTCCCCTCCAATAAAAGGCTGTGTAGGAAGGCTCTCCTCGCAGTAGGCTGGGTTCATCAAGCCCTTACAACTCAACAGAGACCCCCTATACTCAGAAGAGCTCCAAAGAGAGTCATGCTAGTGAGACTTCAGGTCCGTGAAGAAACTGCATTTGGAATCATGATCAAGTCCTTACAGAAAAATAAATATATGTATTGTTTGCTATTTTAAAATCCAACAACTACAAAAATATTCAATGCCTTTATTATTGATGTCAGTAAACTTTGTGTATACACTGATGCAAATATGTTGGAATAACACTAATCAGGATGGTTTATGAACTCCAGCATTAGCAATCGGCAGTCATTGTAGACACCCCAGTCAGGTTTCATTCCCTAATCTTCTTAGAAAATAACGAGATGGTAACAATCAAGTTAAATTTCAGAGTGCAACTATTCATTAACATCAGCAGGTGTCTATCAAATAAAAAAAAAACAAAGGCGTTATCATTTACAACACACCACTCTAAATGGATACCACACCCTTTCTGCAATTGGTATCCAAACATTTATGTGCAAACACTGTTACGGTTTCAAACCATGGATACACAGCATTGTAATTCAAGAGAGGGGGTGCCACTTTTATGCTGTCTTCTCCTACCTAATTCCAAAGAGGTGCAAAGTGCACACTGCAGCTCAGAAAGACATTACAAACCCAATCAAACTGGCTCACATGTTATACATTAACAGGTGGTTCAGCCAGCAACTTAACAACATATATTAAAGTATATGTAACTTCTGTTTGATAGTAAAATATGTATTAGTATCATTTTATTTTAACAATATGGGGGTGATTACGAGTTTGCCGGTCACCGGACCGCCATGTTGGTGGCATCGGTCATACCGCCAACAGGACAGTGGAGAAGACCGCCAAATTATGACCATGCCGGTATTCGCAACTGAATACAGCCAATCCACCGCCAGCACTGCCACAGTTGTCAGCCCGCCACGGACGGGGGTGGCCACCTTCAGGCCGGCGAACACCATGTTTCCGATGGACAGATTACGAGGCTGCACACGGCAAGGTTTCTGCTGCAGTCGCACCACCACGGAAACCCTGGCGGAAACCAACTCTATAAAAGGAGACACCCACTTCAGGAACTCAGACCTGTCTGGAGCTGCCCTGGAATCTGAACTGCACGTCCTCCCAAAGCTCCTGCTCCCCCAATGACTCCAGACGAGCAACGGCGACACGAACCATAAGTACCCACACTTACCTGTCACTGTTGTAATTTGTGAATGTACCTATGCACACACAACTACACCACAACCGCAACACCTCAAATGCATTGTCAAGCAACCACAATACACACCTCAAGCTGACATTAAATACACACTACAACACATAAAAACACCTGACAACCAATACACACAATCACACAACCATACAACAAAGCATGTGCCATACTATGCAAACCACCACACAACAGTTCTGATATACCAATCACCACACAAACGTACGCACACAGTACAACCACACAAGGGCACACAACGCTACGAATAACACATGTCAATACAAACAATACACACAATATCAACATACATGCATGTTACAAACACAAACATGTCCTACAAACAATACACAGCCATTATTGTGGGACAAATGCTAAGGCAACACCCACACATGCTGCCCAGGCACAACTGGTATGCCCAACTAACACACACACACAAAAGTGACTCACACACAAACCAAAGCAGGCAAGACCAAAACAGCCATGTTGAAAGAAAGGCAGGACAAAATGTGACCCTGGGACCAACAACTGGTTGGCCTATAAATAATAAAAATATAAATATGCAAATAAATAAGGAACGATGTACAAAATAAAAGGCTGTAGGCCAGTCCAAACAACAATGTGCACTATGCACATATGGCACATCAGTGTGCCTTTACGTGACTCCTGACTGCTATATGACCTCCACAGGGCAGTTGAGGGGCATCAAGGGGGCAGGCAGGCACCTCGGGGATTATGTGGTGGGTGGAGGAGGGGTTTGGTTTTTTTTTGCAGCTTAGGGCAAGGTTTAAGGGAAGGCTGGGAACACTTGGAAGGGGTCGACTTTTTTGCAGGGGGAGGGGCATGGGTAGTAGCAGGGGGACAGGGAAGGACTTGGAGGTGGAAGGGCTGTACCTGGAGAGGGACACGGAGACTTTGGGGGTATCATGGGGTGGGAGAGGAGTAGAGAAGAGTGAAAACTCCAAGAGGAATACCTTTTTGGACACACGGGGCAAATGGGTTTGGAGTGGAGGGAAAGGAAGTGGTTTTAGGAGGTGACTTGGTGGATGTCTTGGGTGCATGTTTGTTCGAGGAATGCTTGTGGGTGTTGGGTGGGTGAGTGTGGGCATTTATGTGTCTTGGGAGGAGGGGGGTGCTGGGAGATGGCATGGTGGATGGGTCCTATCTGGAGGTGCCCTCCTCTACTCACCCCAAAAAGTATGCCAAGTCATCGTTACCTTCTGCATGCTCCACAATCTAGCCGTGAGACGTCAGATACCATTGCTAGCTGATGAGGGTGAGGCAGCTGGACCAGTGGCTGGAAATGCTGAAATGGCAAGTGATGAGGAGGCATAGGAAAAAGATGCAGCAGACTCTAGGACAGAGCTCATCAATCAGTACTTCCAGTGACATGCAGGTATAGAGAGTGAGTTTTTCAAGTCTTAGAATGTCCACATTCAGAGGTGGATTGGTGACAATAGTCCTCCTGATGTGATTAATCAGTGGGGGTGTAACGTGGTCCTATCCCTATGTGTGAGTTGTGGAAGTTGACTGATAGAATGTAAGATGCACTCTAACAGTTGTTCAGCTCTAACGTGTTCACTACAGTTACCTACATTCACTTTACGAATGGGCTATGTTTGCTGCATTCTCCTGTTCTCATGTCATTCCACCCACTGCCTGTGGTTTTTAATCTGTGCCTCTGCTACCTGTAATTTGAGGCATTGATAGTCATTAGCCATTGCTAAATGATTACAGACATGATGGTTGTACATGAAAGGTGGCAGGTAAATGTTTGTATGAGTAGTCTGACTAGTGATGTGTGGCAATATCTGGGGACCCCTGCTTAGGAGGTATTCTACACTGGACACAGCATCTATGACCTGCATATGTGCTTTGTGTGGCACCATGCCTTCCATCCTGGCGGTACTTTCTGTCATGGTCTTTTTGCAGATTGGAATACTGACTCTGTTCTTGTGTGGCCTTGGATTTCTACCTCTCTGACATCTGTCCTGGGACATATCTGTTTTTTTTTGTCTCCTGCTGAGGGAGCCTCCCTCTGCTGTCCATTTCACTGCCTGTTCGACGTATGGGGGCATCACCAGACCACAGTTAGCAAGCAAGACAGTTTGTGATGCATTATTAAAGACACATATACAGAAGCTGTGTTCAATTGTGATTTATTGTACGTATCATAATATTGAAATTAAAAATCAAGGTGCGTAAATTGACATAAAGGTGATGAATGAGCTCATGGTAGATGGAATCAGAGTAGCAGCTACAGCAGTTGTTTGCACAGGTCCAGTGTCCGAGTGCCATGGGAAAATTGAGTCATGTCTCTGTACAGTGAACAGGGTGTCAGTGGCACACAAGAAAGACAAATCAGGTTAGGTTCACTTCCTGGCAGTGGCTTTCATCGTGACATCTATTCCAGCCAGATATCTGGCTGGATGTCCATGTTTGCGGGGGGTTCTTCTGTTACAGAGGGAGGGGTGACTCAGGCCTGTGGTTCCCTTTTTTTTTTTTTAAGACTTTATTTATGAATATAGAATAACAACACATAAACTGCACTGTTCATAGGATATATCGCAGCATCTCAGCTTTACATTTCAGAACAGTAATCATAAGTTTGCATCACGTCTTCAGAAGAGTCACCAGAGATACAGGAGTACAACCCATACAGAAAATCATAAATTGAACTGACCAATATGGCTGCTCGAACAATTGCTGCGACACAAGCGATACCAGGGCTGCGGAACAATATAGCTCATGCACCAAATGCACAACAGTGTGGAGCACTTTACAGAAAAACCAGCGCGCAAAACTGCCAGCGAGTTCCCGTAGAACATCCAAATCAGGGGGAAAGCTACAGACATGAGCTAGACCGACCCCGCCAACAGAACATACCGTGGGGGGGGAGAACGCTCAGTATCACAACAGCTCCGCACCCCACAGGCAGAGTCTACTATGCATGCAGAAGGAGAAATTAACATCCACTCTTCAATGACAATTCTGCAGCAGGAGGGGGAGGATGGGAGCGGACAGGGGAGGGGGGGGGAGATCCCACTCACCCAATTATCACAAAACATTCAAACAGTCTTCCGACACGTTGCCAGCCATGAATGGTATCATCCCATCTCAGCAAGTAGCAGCCCCACCCGAGGAGTCCCCGGTAATCTCCATATTCTCAGAGGTGCAAAAGCCATATTTCCACAATCTCTACAGACAAACAATAGTTGAAAAAGCACATGAAAGTCATAGGGATGTTGTAAAAACAAAAGCATTTCTAAAGGATAACGTTTCGTTTCCTGAATTAGATAGGCTTGTGGAGCATATTATGCAATCATGCCATCAATGCCAATTTACTGGAAGACATTTGCCTCCAGAGGAGCTAATTAGGTCTAAGCTCCCTGATGCTTTATGGGTCTCAGAAGCTGTTGATTAAGGTTCAATGGATTCTGAAAAATATTTGCTTGTCTTTATAGATGAGTACTCACATTTTCCAATTGTACGACATGTGCAATCTACAACATCAACATCTAAACTTCCTGTGCTAGATGAAGTATTTGCAGAGTGGGGTACACCCACTATACTCAAGTTGTATAATGGACATCCATTTAATGGAAAACAATTTAAACAGTGTATGCTGTATTTAGGAATAAATCATAGGAAGATCACACCAATGTTGTCAAAAGTGGATAGAATGGTTAAAAGATTTATGAACACCAAGAAAGCAATACATCAAGCAAAACTGGTGCAAATTACGGTTTGTCAATCTTTATGCCAAACTCTTAAAGATTACAGGGGAACTCAGCATAACGCAATAGGAAGAAAACCTTCAGAATTGATGTTTAGATATATGTGACAAACTAGACTTCCACAAATCCTAAAATCCGTAGTAAAAGAACATGACAGTATTTTACAGAGAGATCATTTTGCTAATTCCGAAATGAAGAAGGATGTAGACTGTAGAAGACATGCTAGAGAGTCTGATATTGCTTTGGGTGACTGGATGATTGTAAAACAAAATTCAAAAAAAGGAAACAGACATGCCACTGCTGCATGACCTCCTGGTGGTATCCTTTCTGCAGCCTTTGGTTTTCTCCCAACATGGTGATAATCTGGCCCATCCTGTCCTGGGAACGTTGGTATGCTTCCAGGATTCGGGAGATGGTTTCCTGGTCAGTCAAGTTCCTTGGGGGCCCCCTACTCTGGCCCACAGCTTCCCTCCCACACACCCTTCCCCCAGGTGCCTGTGCCCCTGGCACAGTGTGCCCACTCCAAGTGTTAGAAGGACCTTCATTGTCTGGGGTGTCATGGATTGACTCAGGTCCCTGTACTGTGGGGCACACAATAGCTTGAACAGTCGTTGGGCCACAGGTTTGGGGACCAAGGGTTGGCTGTGATGTTGTGGCAATGGGGGGACTGATGTGGGCAGGGTAAGACAGGGAGTTGTAGACTGACCAGGTGTCCCAGATAGGCCAAGTAGGTTGTCACTGCCCAGAAATCCAGGCGTGTTATCCTCAATGAGGCCTTCATCCTGAGGAGGGCTGGCAGTCTGGTATCCTCTTCATGGTGGCGCTGGTAAGGGTACCTGTGGATGGAGTGAGACACTGAGTTAAAAATTGAATTGGTGTTTGGTTATCTGATTGTTGGATGCATACAGTGTCTTAATATGATTCCCAGCTACGGCAATGACAGATGCTGCACAGCATGACTGGTGATACATACTAGTCTGTGACATGTGTTCCATACTCCATGTCGGGTGCTGTCTTTCAGGTTTGGTACATATAACACTGCAGATGGGTTCAGGTGCTGTCTGATACCTCGCATGACTGTTCAGCACTGTTACCTAGTGAATAGCCATGCTTGGTAGATGTCACACGAAATGGCTGGACATTGCAGCATGGTGTAACAGTGGGAGGACAATATGCATGTATGCACGGTTAAATGTCCTGTCTTTGCATGTTCTGCATGGAGTCTGCCATCATACTTTCAATGCCACGGTCAGTCCATTTCAGGGTTGGAGATATAGATAAGTGGCCATTTGGATTTCTCACAGAGCTGCAGTTGTATTTAGTCTTGGTTGCCTTGATGGTGTGCCAATGCATTGCTGTCATTGCCATGTTGTGGTCCTCAGTTGTACCATCTAGTTGGTGTAGCTCGTACAGTAGTCATTCATGCAAGAGATGTGATGTCCACATTCCAGGTTTTCACGTAGATGGGCTAGTGCATTGTGGAATTCATAGTGATAGTATTAGCAAATGCTGAGCCTTAGCCAAGGGCTCTGTGGGCTTTTGGGTTGGGTGGAGGGGTGGCATGCAGGAGAGAGGCATTAGGTGAATAGGTGGGAAATGTAGTGAGATATATAGTGAATTGGGGACTATTTGGTAGGTGAGGAAGCATGCAGGACACAACAACTGTGTGACATGCAAGTTGTGGGTGCTTACCAGAGTCCAGTCCCCCAGGTATTCAAGTCAGGCCCTCGGGATGCAGGATGTCCAAGACCTTCTCCTCCCAAGATGTGAACTGTGGGGGAGAAGGTGGGGGCCCACCGCCAGTCTTGTGCATGGCAATCTGGTGTCATAATGTCATGGAATGTACCTTCCCCTGTAGGTCGTTCCAGCTCTTCCTGATGTCGTCCCTTGTGCGTGGATGAGTTGGTACTGTCGACGAATCTTTGACACAGCTCCATTTTCCTGGCAATCGACGTTTAGTCGACCTATGCCCCAAACAGTTGTGGCTCTACCCTGACAATTTCATCCACCATGACCCTCAACTTGTTTTTGAATTGTGGGTGCTTTCGTCGGAACATGGTTGTGCTTGAGGGGGGAAGTTATGTGTGTGTAAGGGTGCAGTGTTGGGTGATCGATGGGGCTGTGGGTGGTGCGTTTTGTATGATGGACGCTAGTTGTGATTTGTATGTGCTCGTTATGTGTGTTAGTTGTGCTGGTGTGTGGTGTGTGATGCGTTGTGTGTGTGTGCCTATTGTGTAAGACTGCGCTCTGTGGTTGCCTACTCTTGGTGTATGTGAATGTTGTTTTTGTTGCAAAGGACTGTGAGTTGTGTCAGGTGTGTTATATAGTGCAGTGAGTAGGTGTGTCTGGTGTGTGGATGTGTGTCAGATCGGAGGTATTCAAACTGTTCAATGTGGTGTTGTGTTCTGATAGTAGTGGGTTCTGACTGCGGCGGTTTGCACCACCAATGGTTTTCTGCCATGGAAGAACCCCTGTGGTGATTTGTGGCTCGTAATCTCGTGGGTGGATTTGTGTCGGCCTGTCTGTGCTGGTGGTGGAACCACTTCTTTCCCGCCCTCCAGTGTCATGGTGGTCTGGGAGTTTTGGCTGTTTATTGGTGGTCTTCACTGTGTGACTCGTAATACGGCAGTCGGATGACCGCCAAAATGGTGGTCTTTTAGCAGCCGCCACCTCAGCTGTCTTCCGAAAAGACTGCCAAAGTCGTAATGAGGCCCTATGTGTCTATATAATCAGTGAAATTATGTGTGAAAGTTTAGTGGTGAAATGTAGGAAGAATCGCCGTGAGCAGTGATATTCACCAATATCACAGTAACCGTCCATGAGACTGTGAGTAAGTGAGATGATGAATCGACAAATAATTAAACTTTAATGCTGGTAACATATTGTTACATGGAGAAAACAAATAAAAAGTAGTCCAATTTCTGTTCAATTACAACATTCAAAGTGGAGTGTAGCAAAAGGTTGAGAGCACCTTTTGGGATGTATGACTTGGTTAATGAATTTGTGAAACAAAAAATTAAGTTGCAATTATTTGCTGAAAATCCAGTGAGCAGGCTGTGAAATGTCCAGCGAACTTTGAAGACAGTTCGTAGAGCACACTGTAGGCCATGCAGAATGAAAGAAATGTTGCCATATGAGAGAGACTCTGAGTCTTGTTGGAAAATGTAGGACATCAATAGGAAGAGGTTACAGGAGGGAAAACAGGGGATTGCTTCCTAAATGAAGTGTCAAGCAGTGATATTTTCTAAATAGTCATTAAATTATGTTAGCAATGGAAATCCGTTGAGTGTTTCTTTAAGCAGTGGGATCTTGGCGGAGCGAAATACGACATTCCTCCAAGACAGCAGAGAGCGCTATGAGAACAAGACCGGCTGGGACAAGGTAATGTTTACAGAAGAAGAGGAAATACAGACAAGACTAATGGACACAGACACAACATTGATAGATACAGACCGCCCACACACAATCAAATGTCTGATTCAACAGGGAGTCACCGTTTGAGTAACAGCGAGTCAGACTTGGACATACTTTCCTTCCGGCTTTGAGTAAAGTCATGTTTCGGTTAGAAAAGACACGATTTCAGAAGTAGTGACTGGAGCTAACCGAAGTGGTCACTTGAAATCACCTAAGTCAACGTTACCCTAAAGCTGAGCATACGTCACGAGGCTGCTGAGGGTTGAGTCAGTCGCGTCGTTCCTGAAGACAGGATGTTTGTTACCTTGTCATGAAATTCTGACTCGTGTCTCCGGTGCATCCCTCCCATTAACTCTGAATTGAGCATTTTCAGGGACATCTCTTTTTTAACATGTTTTATAGTAATAGGTGCAAAATTAATGCACAGTACAACAGTACAATTTGATATTGTAAAGCAAAGGATTATTCATTTACATAGTAAAATCCAAGGCAATAACAGTGAGGATTACCCAATCCAATGAAATCAATGCTGCATATTATCAAAATTGAACAATAAAAGATTACACTAAAATGAAAGCGAGCAGCGGGTAATTACATTAGACAGAGACCCTCGCCCATCCTCACCTTCCAAGCAGTCGGAGGCGAGAAGGACAGGGTACAGGAGGGTAGCAGGGGACTGACTCGGGGGTGGTGGGAAGGCACAAACAACTAACAACCTCCGACACATCATCAGCATCACACAAAGACACATCCAGGACCTTGCACTCATCCAAATCCAGATTTCAAGTCTACACTCTAAACTACCACAGGCGATGACTCTGGGTTCCTGGAGGCAGCTGGGGAATCATGTGTCGCCAGTTCACCTCCTCTAAACTATCTAACATGTCTCCCCAACGTTCCAAATCCTGTTCTGCATGTTTCCTCCTACAATCTTCGCTTTCTGCCACACCCCTTTCCTACAGGTCTACCATTCATGTCTGAGCCACCGGCATCCAATGGATGGCCACCCCTGGTTCAGCAAGACCAGGCCCTGGAGAGCGAATCCATGGCTTACCTTGTGTCTAGCGCCGGGGTGTCGGGAGTACCTGAAGTAGGGTGACCACCTGGCACTGAGGCAAATTCTGGACAGTACTGTAAAAAATTCAGGACAAAGGGTCAAAATTCAGGACAAAAATTCCAGAACAAACGTCAGTTTTGCAGACACTCGCAAGAGAGGCCATTCCTCACTATGTTGTCAGTGCATATATTTACTCTTTGTTAACATAGCACTATTTATTCACTGTGCTCTTTTTGTGATTGCCTCCTGGTATGCTACATTCAGGTGTCACAGTACATCCTTGTTCAGTAGCAAATTAATGCCCGTCATTACTGCGGCAAGCCCATCACCTCTACCCAAATCTACCTGATCTTTCTTGAAGAGAAAGTAACAGCAACATTTTGATTATGTGTCTGAACATTTTAAAACCCCTGGCAAACAGTATGGGAAACATTAAGGTAATTAACCTTATGCTAGTTTAAACAAATTGAACAAAAACATCTGGCTTACCCCAACTGCCCATGGACTTTCAACCTAATTTTTTTTTTAAAGGCAGGGCAGATGGTGTGGACGACAGTCTCAAACCTAATGTCAGGATGTGAGGTACCCATAACTTGTCTGTAGTCTCACTGCACTAGAGTGTATGTCTGGGACTCCACATTTATCTCAGAAATGGGAGCCCGGACTACCAAAGATAATAAAAGAGGGGGATGAAATTGAGATCAAATGGGAGATCCACGGCAAGTAATTCAAAGGGTTGTTGCTAAAAACTGGATAAATAAAGAAGAGAAGAACAAGTTGGGACAATTCCTAAAATCAGACAGGATTGGTCCACCAAGACTAGTCGAAGGTATTGGGTACCTGGGGAGATGTCTCCGCAAACAGGAGCGAAACAGAAGAGGCACTGTCAAGTGGTTGAACACGCAACACCCATCCACCTTGGCAAACTCTTCTGGTGCAATGGTCTGCTGTTAGTGCTTGTGAAGGGTGAGCAGGGGCCAGACCCTTTGCAAGGTTGTGCAAGGCAATTGCCTGCTTTGTCCATGTTTTTAAATGTTTTTGAAGTTGAGCAAAAGCCAAACTAGAGATCTGGGTTATCTCTAAGTTTCAAGTACACCTAGAATCTTCAAAATATTTGGGATGTAAATTGCACAAACAAAATGTACAAATTTTAAAACGTAATTAGTGTTTCTTTCACATATGGCACTGTTTTCCCCTTTATATACAATTAGAACTCAAATTGAACTGGGAACCAGTTACCTTTTGATACCTAGTGATTAAGATCTACCATTCTTACACTCATTTCCAGGATGAAAATCATGGCAGAGCGAACAGTCCCTCCAAGCCCAGTTTGCTTTTTGGTCTTCTCTTCTGCTTTCTGTAATGGGCCATGTGGCACTAGCGAAGATGGTGTGCTAACCCAATGATAGTATTATTTTGCAAACCTTCCCCTGCTCGTCCTTCATTCCTTCTTCAGACAGGCCACACATCTGATTTGGTCGCTGCAGTGCCATCGGGTAGCTCTTTCCACTCTAAAGTTACCTGTGACTTTGGGTGGATTAGGTCTTCTGGACTTAGAATGCTATTATGCAGCTGCACAGGTCCAATGGGTGGCTCGCTGGCTTTCTGCCCAACTCCCTGCATGAGATGGGGTTTACCAGTAAATACTTTTAAGGAAGGCTTAATGCACTGCTCATTGTTTCCTACCGACCACTCTACGGATCACCATCTGTGGTTATCATGCACGGCTTTCTCTTGCCTTGCCAGAACCTGTAAACTCAATGACACAAAGAAACCTTATGGTCCTGCACTACCTTTGCTAAGCCTTCCCACTCGCACAGGACGGCTGTGCTCAGAGCAACATCATCAGTGGCATTTTGCAGGTATCTTAAAATTGGGGAATTTGTTTCTGAACAGCGAGCTACTAAATTTCCAAACCCTTGTGGCAGACTACCATCTTCACCCCGGTCAACTCCTTACTTACAACCACCTTAAAAAATCATTAAATGCCTTATTTCATGTATGCCACCTAGCAATAACCCTACAAAAGGTGTGCAAGAAGCTCTATACCATAGGAAATGGTGGCAAACTAATAGAATGGGTGTACAGACCTTTCCTGCAACATGGAAACCACTCCAGGTCTTCTCATCATACTAAGTGGGTGATTGATGTGGCCAAACCTCTGCAAGATATGGACAAACAAATACTGGACTTTCCCCACAAAGTATCCCACAGCTGTCACTTTAAGTAAATTCATAGTGCTTCCTTGTAAATGCATTCTGCCCGTTGCTTGCCACTGGCCTTGTGGTTTGTAACTCACAATTTGTTGCTTTCAATTGGCTGGCTTTATTTGTTTTAGGTTATGCAGCTTGAATTTGTCCATTCCCTTGCCAAAACCTTATTTACAGTATCCTTCCGAGTGCTCCCTTTCTGTAAACAGGCCTGTAAATCTTGTTCTTATCTCATCACATTTGCTGTGCATTCAAAGAACAAAGTCAAATGTCAGGCTCTGTCTTCGGTGGGAACTTAGGGCCAGATGTAGCAAACAGTTTGCGAGTCGCTAACGGCGAAAATCGCTGTTTGCGAGTCGCAAACCTGAGTTTGCTATGCAGAAATGCATTTTGTGAGTCGGAACCGACTCGCAAAATGCATTTCAGAGTCGCAAATAGGAAGGGGTGTTCCCTTTCTATTTGCGAGTCTCAGTGGTATGCAACTCCATGTGCGACCGCGTACGCGGTCGCAAATGGAGTCGCAGTTACCATCCACTTGAAGTGGATGGTAACCCACTCGCAAACGGGAAGGGGTCCCCATGGGACCCCTTCCCCTTTGTGACTGGACCCCAAATTATTTTTTCAGAGCAGGTAGTGGTCCAAGGGAACACTACCTACCCTGAAAAAATCCAAAACAAAAGGTTTCGTGTTTTTTTTTAAGTGCAGCTCGTTTTCCTTTAAGGAAAACGGGCTACACTTGAAAAAAGAAACTGCTTTATTTAAAAGCAGTCACGGACATGGAGGTCTGCTGACTACAGCAGGCCTCCATACCCGTGAGTGCCCATAGTCGCTATGGGGCCGCAATTTGCGACCCACCTCATTAATATTAATGAGGTGGGTCTTTGCGACCCCATAGCGACTCGCAGACGGTGTCTGAGACACTGTTCTGCATTGCAAATTGCGAGTTGCAATTTGCGAGTCGCTCGGACTCGCAAATTGCAAGTCGCAATTTGCAAAGTTGCTACATATGACCCTTAGTGTTTCCTTTCCTTTCTCTGACTTCAAAGGGAGAGGATTTCTGCGACAATCTTGCTGGATACTGGGGTTAGGAAAGAGTTTTTTCTATCACATGACAACATTTAAATAAACTTCAAAATATATCAGAATTAGGAGTACAATGAAGCACAGTTTTGTTAATTCTGAACTGTGCTGGAAACAAATACCTTTACATGATTAAAACAAATCATTACATTAGGTGTGGCAAATTCCACACATCGTCTGTGCAAAGCATAGCTTGATTTGAAAAACTGTACGTCTGTGCAAATGTAATGATAATTTCAATAAAAAATGTGTTGTCTGGAATGGCAGTGTGTTGGCATACCATCCATAATGCACTCTGCTCTGCACCACTACACGCCACTGCACCCTACTCTGTATCACTCTACTTTACTCCACTCCATGCCACTGCACTGTGGGACACTGCGCTCTTCTCCATTCGGAACCACTCCACATTATGCCACTGCACTCTATGCTACTTCACACTATGCCTCTCTACTCTACTCTGTACCACTCTACTCTATGCCACTGCACTTTACGCCTCTCTACACCACTGCGCTCTGCTCGTCTGCACACCATACCACTCCAGTCTAGGCAACACCAATCTAATCCGCACAACTCCACTCTCTGCCACTCTGCAACACTGCACTGTACGCCACTGCACTCTAAGCTAATACACTCTATGCTAATGCTCTTTACTCTGTAAAACTCAACTCTATGCCCTTGCACTCTACATGAATACACTGTACGTCACTCTAATCCACTCTGCACTAAATGCCACAGCACTCTACAATTACTATGTACTACTGCACTCTATGTCACTGCACTCTATGTCACTCTACTCTGCAACACTCCACTCTACGCAACTGCACTCTACAGCATTATACTCTACACCACTCTAAACTACACCACTGCACTCCCTGCAATCTATGCCACTGCACCACTCTCCACTACTGCACTCTCTGCCACTCTATTGTATGCCACTCTACTCCACTGCACTCTATGCCACTCTACTCTGTCCCACGCCACTCCATGCCATGGCACTCTAAACCACTGCACTCTACGCTAACACACTCTAAACTGCACTGTACCCCACTGCACTGTACTTTGCACCACTGGGCTCTACGCCACTGCTCCTATGCCACTTTACTCCACTCCACACAACTATGCCACTAAATTTAAGCCATGCTGAACAGCAGCTACTCTGGTGTATAACATGGCTAATGGCTAAAACACATTAGCAAAGACAATAACTCTTTCGTAGACGAGACCTATTGGCTTTGCCAATGTTTGTTAGTTCTATGAGGTACCGAGGTCCCTGAAAGAACTGTGAAATATACAATTACATCATAATAAAGGCTGCTACAAAATGCGCGAATACATTTTAGTTAAATAAAAAAAGTGCTTCTCAAATACAGATTTGAATAATATGCAGTTTATACCTAGTACTAAAAAATGTTATAACACTCCATTAAAACCACACACTCCATAGCTCACCTTGGTACACCATTACAGTACCTTTCTAAAATAAATCTTTGCCACCAGAAAACTATAAGTGACTCCTTTTAGCAAAGTCAATGCAGGTTTTCAAGCTTCTTTGCATTTGCAGATTTACCAGTTAAGCAGATTTGCATGTCTTTTGGGAAATAACTCAGTGACAGCTGTTTTTAGTGTAAAAGGTCATTTATTAGGAAAGGGTTGCATAAGCAAAATAACCTTAACTTTTTAACGTAAACCGTAACTTTAATAACGCCCTCCCTTTAACATCTCCTCGCTCATCCTTCCCCTTCAAACCCTTATTTCGTTTCCATTCCCCTACGCACTCCCCTTTTCCTTTCATGCCCCATTTGGTTCGTGCGTACCCCCATTCAGAGCCTTTTCCTGCTTGTTTATTCCCTGGAAGGGTGGCCAAGCCCGCATCTGACTCACCACCCTCCCCCATCTACTGCCAACCAGCACAAACCCATTTGGCGTTTTGCTGCCCCCCCCCCCCCCACAACCTCCTGGCCACGCTACTGCAACAAGCACTTTTTCATTTCTTGTTTGTGATCCACAAGTTCTCTCCCCACTACTCTTCAACCAGCAGTCTCAGATCTGTCAGATAATACGCATTTCCTAGTGTGGACAGGTGAACACCATCGTCTCTGAATAATGCTACCTCTTGCTCTGTAATGTTCTCATGCTTCAGTATTTTTATCCCCTGAGCCCAGCAGAAAACCCTCATCGCTCTGTTAAGTTTCCTTCGAGCCCACTCCATGGCTCCATACTTTACTGCCCCTCTCCACACTCTACGGGGAACAAATTCTGTCCACACCAAGCATGTACCATGCAGTTTTTTCTTGAGAATCTCCAAGTCTCTCTGCATGTGCTGCAGTAGCGTGAGTCCTGATAGCTTTACCAGATCATTCTCTCCCAAATGGATGATTAACAAATCCGGACATCCCCAGTTCAATAAGTTAGCAGTGATGAAAGGAAGCAGGTTACCCCACCGCATGCCGCTCTTTCCCCACCATAGCACCTCATGCCGCCTGCTGGATAGTCCCAGGGCCGGACGATATATCTGCTGCTCCGCGAACTTCGCTGCCCAATGTACAAATGAAAGGCCGACCAGCCATGTTACCTCCTTGCCCTGCGATGGACCAAACGCATCTCCTGCAATGAAAAAATAACTGTAACATACGTTTTTAAATATCCAAAACACCCCCCACCCCAAAAAAATCTTGGAGCTGTCCCTCCTCGCATCTCAGGGTCTAACGTATCGCTCACAACACCTTGATCTCCAGCGGCCTATCGCCCTAATCTTTGCCCAGTCCCAACCCAAATGCGCCGCAGCCGTAGCTGCCCCAATTCTGAACGAATGTGTACCAAAATCCATGGCCTGGCGGCTCACATGTCCCAAAGCGATCCTCAATACTCGTAAAAGCTGAAAACTGGTGAGCTTGGCTCCTGTCCTATGTACAAAAACCCCGGCTTCCCTGTTCGACATACGTGAGGATTGAAACTTGCTCCATTCCGTAACTGGGCAAGCCAACACGTTACCCCCTTTCTCTAACCATACCCACTTTCCCCTACCTAGTTGGTCGGTTTTCGATCGTCTAAGCCGGATCCCCAATCGATCGCCATGCACGCACACTTCCCTGTAGCGTATCCCAACCGCCGCCCCGACCCCCAACAACTCTGACACTCGAAAAGCTCCAAAAAACATCCACACCATGCATAAGCGGAAAAGCGCCAACTCGTATTCGTCTGCGCAACATACCGGCAGTACGTGTAACAACTCTAGTAACAAATCAAAATCAATGGGTACCCTGGCCATTCTACCCTCTACCGCTCTGATTCTGCCCCAACCTTTTAGCATTCTTCTCAACAGATCGTTTCTTGCTGGGTCGTGATCAAAAAAAAATTCCCATAAAAAGATACACCCGCCAGTTTACCCCCGATAATGGCTGCTGATAAACCTCTCTGAATCATGCATAGCACAAAACGCAAAGCCCGATGCTCTAGCTGTTTGTCGCTCTGTCCCCAAACATTTCCTGCAAACCGCTCAAAAAACTGAAAATCCAACCAGGCCAGCCGGTAACTTCGCCGAGTGGATTCCGCTAAAGACATCTCCACCAGCCCGTGATCATCACGCCCCCATTCCCAAATGTCTGCCGGGACCGCTGTCTTGGTCTGTTCTGCTCCTGGCGCCAGGTTGCGGCAACACTGCCACTGTGAACGAGACAGGGAATCCGCAATCTCGTTGAAAACTCCTGGTATATCGACAGCTTTAAAGATCACATTCAGAGATAAGCACTGCAACATGAATCGGCGCAACAAGCGCAAAACCCTCAAATCCCTCGCTTTCTGTCTATTCACTAGCTTCACGACAGCCATGTTGTCGATTCTGAATAAGACCGTCCTATTTGCTAACTCGTGTCCCCATACTGCCATGGCCACCAGAAGGGGAAAAAATTCCAGAAAAGCAATGCTCCTCCCTTGTTGTAACCAAAGTGCTGGCCACGCCTCTGCACACCATCTGCCATCCCAGAAAATCCCAAAACCATGCGCTCCTGCCGCATCTGAGAATATCTGCACCTGCCATACTGTCTCTTCCTCACAGAACCACATGGATACCCCATTGAATTGTTTCAGAAATGTTTCCCAAGCCTTAACATCTTCTCTGAGTCCCATTGACACTCTTATTCTGTGGTGTGGCAAAACTGCGCTTGACATGGACAAACCTAGTCGCCTGCAAAACGTCCTCCCCCCACCAACTGCCCTACAAGCAAAGTTATTGGTACCCCAACAGCTTCTGAGCTGTTCGCAAATCGATTTTTCGTGCCTCCCTCACCGTGACCAAGAAAACCAGCATTTCCGTTACTTTCTGCGCCGGTAATCTGGCCGTCATTGTACTGGAGTCTAACTCAATACCCAGAAAGGTGAGAACCGATGAGGGGCCTTCAGTCTTTTCAGGTGCCAAAGGCACTCCCATCTGCTGTGCCATGTACTGAAACTTTTTAAGAGCCGTCCGGCACTCCCCCGAATCCTTCCTTCCAACAAAAAGGAAGTCATCCAGGTAGTGGGTCACCGCATAATCCCCACTGCTCTTGACAAAGACCCACTGCATGAAGGTGCTAAAGGCTTCGAACAAGGCGCATGAAATCGCGCAACCCATGGGCAGGACCCTGTCCACATAGATTGCTCCTTCAAACTGCATCCCCAGCAAATCAAAATCCCCTGGGTGTATCGGCAATAGCCTGAAAGCTGATTGTATATTGCATTTTGCCAGTTCTGCCCCATGGCCACACGCCCTGACCAATTCGATAGCATCGTCCACAGATGCATACACCACTCTGGTGTCTTCCGCTGCAATGAAATCGTTAACAGATGTGCCCTCTGGCCATGAGAGGTGATGTATCAACCTGAATTCACCCGGGGCCTTCTTCGGCACGACTCCCAATGGGGATACCATCAAATTCTGACTCGGCCACTCATAAAATGGGCCCGCAATTCTGCCCAATGACAGTTCCTTGTCCAGCTTTTTCTTTACCACCTGCGGTAGTTCCTTTGTAGACTGCAAATTGTCTGCCCAGCGTCTCACCCGTGGGCCTTGGTAGCTGACCCTGAAACCTTCCTGAAAACCTTCTGCTAACTTAAAAACAGCTGCCCTATCAGTGTATATACGCAGCCATGGTAAGATAAAGTCTAACCTAACTGGCGTAGGCCCCCTTTGGAGCAGGAGCGCCCTGTGTCCCTCTGCCTTTTGCCACCCTCCATTGTTCGGAGGGACTGGAGAGTGAAAAGCATTGCGTAACCGGGTGACGGCCCCCGCACTTGGAGCAGTCATGTTTAAATTTACAAGGATGTCTGGAGCAGAAACCCTTGTTGAAATTCCAGGACGCTCCTGTCATGTTCGGTGTTGTTTTTTGTCCAACGCCCGGCACCCCCGGGGCGGGACGTGCCTGAAACGGCTTATAGACCACTGGTAACCCACTGGCCATCTGTGTCGATGCTGCAGATTGTGATGATGCCATCCACAGCATCCATAATTCTGGGTCTACATCCCCCCATGGCTTATCTGGGTTAATGCTCACTCGAGCTCTGAACTCCTCGTCGTAACTCAGGCAAAACCCCCAAAATGCATCTGCGCTTTCCTAATGATGTCCATGTATTTAAATAGCGCTATAGCCCTGTCCAGGTATTTCTCACAATAGATGCTTGCAAAAATTAAAAACGATGATGTCCAATTGTCCATATTAATTGCCACCCTCGGCCTACGTGCCAACTCCCACTCTTCTTCCTTAGACCCTTCTTTGGCTTGTATGTCCCTATGTAAAAGTTTAAAAACATCTACATACTCGTGTCTCCATATTCTGGCCTTTGTTTTCTCCGCTACGTGTGAGCCCAGTGGCATAGCCAGACCCATATATACGGTAGCCTCTTCTTGTGTTCTCCCCCTTCCTTCTCTTCTGTGCCTGACTTCTCTCCTGCTGTCTTGTCCCCGCCCTCGCCCTCAGTTGTAGCTCTGGCTTGCAGCTCTGTGCCTTTTTCCCCGCCCTGCTTTTCTTTCCCTGTTAGTGTGTCAAGTATAAAACCGTCCCCTACCCCCACGGACTTGTAAATTGGAGTGTCATCCCCTTTAGCGTCGTCCCCCCAAACCGACCACCATTGCCCTTTACCTCTTCCTTGTGTAGCCACAGGCCGTGAAACCTTCCGGGCCCCTCTGCCCCGTGCTTGGTCTTGCCTTCTTTCATGTGGGGTTGCGCCACTTCTGCGTCCTCTTCCCCTCCCCCTTGTGCTGTGTACCTCTGTCTCCCTGATCTCCCCGTCTTCCCATTCTTCCAGATCCTCCTCATAGTCAAGTTCAAGCACATCCTCTTCGTACACATCCATCCTTTTTTCAACACTCCCACTCATCATCATTTAGTTATTAGACATATCATCGTGACCCACATGGTGTCCGCCATCTCTGTGTTGTCCCCGATCCTGCGGAGTAGAGAAGGCCGCCGGAGACCCCTCTAGCGCTTCTGACCAACGTGCCGGGCCGTGTTGCGCACTGTTGGTATCGCCTTCTTTCTGCCAACCTCTTGCATTGGCATTGACCTTCCGCGCGCCGCATGGCCGTATGCGCCACTGGCACCCATCGCGCTGCCTAAACCACTATCCTCCTCGACTTCCTGACCCCTTCCGCTCTGGACCCATACCCAGCTGCCCCTTCCGCCATCTTGCGGCATGGTTCCTAGGTTGCCTGTACTGTCTGCTGGTCTCTTCAGCTGCCGGCCGTGTGGCACGGACATGTCCCGCTCCATGCACAATTGGGCCCACCTATCTTCCGTCTCTGCTACTATGCGGCGTTGTTCCCTGATCCTGGCCTCCAAGTCCCACGCCTCACCTGAGTCTAGCCTGGCGGTCCAGGGGCCGGGGGACACGGCCTCCCCGTCCGCCCCTCGGGCCTCCTTGGGCTGCCCCTTATTGGGCTTGCCTTTGCCCTGTCCGCCCGTCTGTCTTGGCCCTTTGCCTTTCTTTTTGGCGTCCATGTTGGTCCCGGCCTGGTAGGCCCTGCCCTTGGGCAACGACAGGTCCATGGGTGTAGTTTCTATGATGGGGGCGGGGAGTTCCTGCGCTAACGTTTCTTGCTCGGGGCCCTGTCCGCTGCGCTCAGGTTCTGGGATAACTCCACCTCCCCTGCCTGCTGCACTGGTGCTGTACCTGGCTGGCTCAGCCGCGGGCCCTCCCCGTCTCCCAATTGGCTGGTGGGGGAGGTTGCGCCAAGCGCCCGTCCCACCGCCGCTTTTTGGCCCTCTCCGGGGATGTGCATGCGGCTATCGGCCGCTGCTACTCGGCTGGACGTGGCGCACACCGGTCGTACCATCCCCACCCAGGCCTGTTGCAGGACCCCAATTCTGAGTAGGTCAGCCCACCTCGCCAAGAATGCGGAGCGCGGCTTGTACCGCGTCCGCGTCGTGGCTGGTTGCCATGGCGCCGGGGGGAGGTCCTTTCTAAGCTAGCCTGACTGTACCCCCCTGCTGCGGGCCACCAAGGGTGTGTTGAGGAAGGCTAAGTGGGGGCCCTGCGTCCCCTGGCGCCTCCCTGGGTCTTGGCAGGGGGCCGGGCAAGAGGAGTTCCTGTTAGTGCGCAAGAGATGCCTTGCGTAATTGCCTCCTTGCCCAAAATTGTATATATTAATGTAATTTTATTTTTTTGGGGGGGGGCAGCCTTTACTGTCCCTAAATGGCTTAATAGGGCCTTGAGGGCCGGTGGCGTGGGCCCCACACACAGTACTGTGTGGGCTCCCCCACCTAGTTTTAATTATGTTTATCCAGCCTTGGCCTATAAGGTATTATTATTAATTTTTTTTGTGTGTATATATTATAATTTTCTTTTTTTTCTTTTTTATTATTGGGCCACCGTGGTCGGAGCCAGGACCGTCTGGTCCGCCGTTAAGTAGAGTGCCCGAGTGCCGGGCCTACAGGGAAAACCTGTTTGCAGGGCCCCCAGGGGGCCGCGGTGGCTTAAACCAGCCACCTGTTACTGCGGCCGCGAGTGTGGCCGGCCGGAAAACCGACCACGTGGTCTCGTGTTCACAAAGGGGGAGCGGCCGCTCGAAAAGAGCGTATGGCCGTCCCCAGTAGCTGTGGAAAAAAGGGGCTGCACGTGCTGAAAGCGCGCCCCGCCACTAAACTAATTTCCAAAAAAAAGACAAGAACAAGGCAGAAGCCCGCAGCCCCATCCCCGCCCTGGGCCCCACCCTACCTGCAACAAAATGCTCCAAAAACTACCACCGCGAGAAACCCCAGGGACCAGCCAACTCCAAACTAACCGCGTGATGGGTCAGCGCGGAAAGAGGCCGGTCCCTCCACCCCCAACCCCTTTTATTCCCACCCCATAAACCCACCCCTACTTACCTTTCCCCCAATCCCCTGTCCCGCCGTCACTTCCTTCTGGAACTGGCCCGCGGGAAGACTGGAGCATTGCTCTTGCTTCCCGCGGGCCCCTCCATAGGGAAGGAGACCCCCTGGCAAGAAGGCCTTTTCTTATCTGTCTGCCCCTCCCTCCCTCAGAGCACATGAGACTCCCTGCCTTTGAAACCTGCTGGGGAAACTAATCGGCCTGTAATTTCGCTCTACCTTGTCCTTTTGGTGAAAGGCTAAAATTACGGACAAATGCCGTCCGTTAAAGCTTTCATCACGGACAACGGACGGCAGGGCGAAATTACGGACAGTCCATGAAATTTACGGACGGGTGGTCACCCTAACCTGAAGTAGGGAGTGACTGAAGGAGGTTTCCACAGGCACACACTGTAAGCATCAATCACTTGTCAGGAGAATAAGCAGGTTGCTAGTTGAGCTCCCATTTTACAGCACAGAGATGGCCTCATCCTGTATGCTGAGGTAACATGGGCCAGAAAACACGTCACTAATAGATTATGATTATGCTAAGAAATACAAATGCATTTAAATTCTTCTAACTCTCCCAGGAAGTCCCTAAGCCTCTAATTCCGCACATGGAAAATAAATATTTGACTTAACGAGTAAAACAATAATATAATAGAGTTCTCTTGATTCAAAGTAGAGTTAGGAAAATTAGGAAGATTATTTAACTGCTTAATACAAAATTAACCTTAAATTGTTAATGTAACGTGCACAACACTATCTGAAAAAAATCCAGGGTTCTGTTCAGCCTCATGAACAAAAACAAGCATTGGCAAAGTCAGTAGGTCTGGTGTTAGCTGGCAGCCTTTTGGCTTTGTCAGTGCTTGTTTCGTTTTGTCATGCTTTTTGTAAAACTTTATTTTTGAGTGGTAGCTGGGCCCACACCAATATAAAAAGTAAACATTGGCTAAAAGCAAAATGATTTTCTTGGATTACAAAACATCCTCAACCATAGCAGCCCTAGTAATGAAGGAAACTACCTTGAGTAAAAGTGTTCTTTGTGAAAGAGAAAACTAATATCACTCACAATGGAGTTAGCAATGGCTAAAGCGAGCTGATTCATTTCGCCATGCCGGATGGTGCAGTGAGTGGAAGACAAATGTGAATGACACAAGAACAGAACAAAGGCGAGGAGGGATGACTGGGCGACGATTCACCAAAATGCCAGGTTTAGCGGAAGCAACACCATACACTCTTCGACCCGCCACCTACTGACATCACAAGAAGTGACTTCCGATGACCTTTGACACCAGTGACGTTCAAAGAAGTGCCATCATTGAATTGTAAAGACCTGCATTGGTAATATGGTAATTGTAGAAAAGACAGTGTACAGTGGGGAGACAGTGTCTTTCTGGGCTTTATCTAGGGGCACAGCTTATGCACTACATGTGACATCTGAATGCCCCCCCTCCCGCCCCCCCCCCCCCCCCCAGCTGCCCCGGAGGTGTTCACAGGGCAGTAAGTGCTCCCTAGAATTATCCTGGAGAAGGATTTGATTTTTTTGAAAGTTAAAAATAAAATGACCCATATATCTTTTTAAAGAAAAATATTGTTGCTGATGTTTCAACCTTGGTTGACACTGGAACAATAGGTACTTGTTAATATGCAGTCTCATTTTTATATTTTCCTAATTTCAATACATTTTTTAAATGCACTTTTACTATAAGAGCACACATGGAGCCCAGCAGAAAGTGAGCGACAGACTGAGCTAGCATACTTACTTTCGCTTCTGGAACTGGCATCTTTACACTACACTTGTTTGATGATTAAACATGTGAGCTGAATGTTGCTCAAAAACCTCCCATTCAGACCATGCCTTTTACTTTTCAAGAGGCTCCCTGGAACAAAGGCTAAATATGCCTTTTATCTAATCAGTGCATCACTAATGGGAAAATATTTCCTGTCATGTCACTGTCTGGCCAAAATACATGTGGTACCATGTTTTGGTGATGGTGTCATAACAATTAGTGGTTTTAAAACCCAAAAAATCCAACCTCTTTCCAAAAGTTGGTTAATATAGGACTACAGACCTGCATCGAAAATGCACGTTTGTTTCCTTTTCACAGGTTAAACATTTCTCAGCGACTTCCTGATGATATAATTAAAGTGCCAATGTTGGCAGGGGCTAATGCTGGTGCCAGGGTCTACAAAGGGCAAGGCAGGGGTCATAACTGCAAAAATATTTTTATGTTAATTCATTTTCATATGTTTTTACATATGTTTTAAATGCAGTACCACATACACATCTATAACAATATTAATTTAATTTGGAATCAAATGTAAATTAATTTAACTATATATGACATTAAAAGAACATTTTTCTGAAGTTTAAAAGAAAAAATAAATTCCCAATTCAAGTAGAAAAATAAATTTTTATTATGCAGTAGGAATTATTGAAAATGATGTATGGAATAAATTAAAAGTAATATAATCGAAATGTATACAGTCAAAAATGTGTTAAAATAGTCTGTAATTGAATAGTAAATATGTTATATTTTAAGATTTTTTAACATTAAATTATGTTTTTTATATTTTTAACTATTTTAAATAATTTAATAAAATGTAGCATTATTTCAATCAATCAATCAATGCATTTATAGAGCGCACTACTCACCCGAGAGGGTCTCAAGGCGCTGGGGAGGGGGGGTTACTGCTGCTTGAAAAGCCATGTCTTGAGGCGCTTCCTGAAGGCAAGATGGTCCTGGGTAGTTCTTAGGTGTGCGGGGAGGGAGTTCCATGCTTTGGCTGCGAGGTAGGTGAAGGATTTTCCTCCTGCTGTGGTTCTGTGGATACGTGGGACGGTGGCGAGGGCGAGGCTGGCTGAGCTAAGCTGACGGGTGGGCGTGTAGAACGAGAGGCGGCTGTTGAGGTATTCGGGGCCCATGTTGTGGAGAGCTTTGTGTGCGTGGGTGAGGAGCCTGAAGGTGATCCTCTTGTTGACGGGGAGCCAGTGCAGGTGTTTCAGGTGGGCGGATATGTGGCTGTGGAAGTCGAGGATGAGGCGTGCGGAGGCGTTCTGTATGCGTTGGAGACGTCTCTGTAGCTTTGCGGTGGTCCCTGCGTATAGGTTGTTTCCGTAGTCCAGACAGCTTGTGACGAGGGCATGGGTAACTGTCTTTCTGGTTTCGGTGGGGATCCATCGGAAGATTTTTCGGAGCATGCGTAGGGTGTTGAAGCATGATGACGAGACGGCGTTGACTTGCTTGGTCATAGTGAGGAGGAGGTCCATGATGAATCAGAGGTTGCATGCGTGGTCTGAGGGGGTTGGTGCGGTGCCCAGAGCTGTGGGCCACCAGGAGTCGTCCCAGGCGGAAGGGGATTGTCCGAGGATGAGGACCTCCATCTTGTCTGAGTTCAGCTTTAGGCGGCTGAGCTTCATCCATTCCGCGACATCTTTCATTCCTTCCTGTAGGTTGATTTTGGCGGTGGTTGGGTCTTTGGTGAGGGAGAGTATCAGCTGGGTGTCGTCGGCGTAGGAGATGATGTTGATGTTGTGTTTGCGTGCGATGTCGGCGAGGGGGCTCATGTAGATATTGAAGAGGGTTGGGCTGAGCGAGGAACCTTGGGGTACGCCGCAGATGATCTCGGTGGGTTCTGAGCGGAAGGGCGGGAGGTAGACTCTTTGGGTTCTGTCGGAGAGGAACAAGATGATCCAGTCAAGGGCCTGTCCTAGGATTCCAGTGGAGCTGAGGCGGGTAATTAGGGTGCGATGGCACACGGTGTCGAAGGCAGCCGAGAGGTCCAGGAGGATGAGGGCGGTTGTTTCTCCGTTGTTCATCAGAGTTCTGATGTCATCGTCACTGCGATGATGGTGGTTTCTGTGCTGTGTTTGGCCCGAAATCCTGATAGGGAAGGGGTGAGCGAGTTGTTAGCTTCAAGAAAATTGGTCAGCTGCTTGTTGATGGTCTTCTCGATGACCTTGTCCGGGAAGGGGAGAAGAGAGATGGGGCGGAAGTTCTTAAGGTCATTGGGGTCAGCCGTGGGTTTTTTCAGGAGGGCGTTGACTTCCGCGTGTTTCCAGCTCTCGGGGAAGGTGGCAGATGAAAATGAGCTGTTGATGCTCCGGAGATAGAGGGCGATGATGGAGTCAGCTTTGTTGAAGATGTGATGGGGGCACGGGTCCAAGGGGGAGCTGGAGTGGATAGTGTTCATGGTGATTCTGGTCTCCTCAGAGCTGATGGGGGTCCAGGCGTTGAGTGTAGGGGTGGGGGCCGTTGGTTCAGTAGTGGGCGGCGGGGTCTGGGGTCCGAAGCTGTCATGTAGGTCTGCGATCTTTCGGTGGAAGAATGTAGCGAGGCAGTCGCAGAGTTCTTGTGAGGGCGTGATGACGTTGGAGCTGGCGCTGGGGTTGGAGAGCTCTTTGACAATGTTGAAGAGTTCTTTGCTGTTGTGGGTGTTGTTGTCTAGTCGCTCTTTGAATGATGTCCTTTTGGTGGAGCGGATCAGTTGGTGGTGTTCACGGGTGGCGATCTTGACGGCTGACATGTTTTCTGTGGTGTGTTCTCTGCGTCAGGTTTTTTCGAGGGTACGGCAGGATTTCTTGGATTCTTTGAGGGCGTCTGTGAACCACTGGGGTTTCCTGATGCTGGTCCCGCTTGGGTGGCTTTTAAGTGGAGCGAGGTTTTTGGCACAGTTGGTGATCCACCGTGTGAGGCTGAGGGCTGCGTTGTTGGCGTCAGTGGTGATGGCTGGTGGGTTTTGGTTCAGTGTTGAGAGGAGCTGCTCTGTGGAGATTTTGCTCCAGTGTCTGCGGGGGATTTGTTGTGTGCGATGGTGGTGGGTCTCCCGTTTGAAGGTGAAGTGGACGCATCTGTGGTCGGTCCAGTGTAGTTCAGAGGAGTGGATGAAGGATATGTGGTTGCTGGCGCAGAAGATGGGGTTGAGTGTGTGGCCAGCTGTGTGGGTGGGGGTGTTCACCAGTTGCTGGAGTCCGAGGTTGTCGAGCAGGGTGGCGGTGTTGTTGTCGTTGTTTTTCTCCAGGTGGAAGTTCAGGTCCCCCGAGGAGGATGTAGTCTGGAGAGGCTAGGGCGTGCGGGCTGAGGGTGGTTCTGGGGTCGGTGTGGATCTGGAAGTGTACGTGTTCGGCGGCGAGGGGGGTGTCTTCGGTGGTGGTTGTGATGTTGACGGAGTTCCTCTAGATGATGGCGATTCCTCCACCGGTTTGGTTGATGCGGTCCTTCCGGGCGATCTTGTAGCCGTCGGGGATGGCTATGGTGATGTCAGGAGCCGAGGAGGGGTTCATCCAGGTTTCTGTGATGAAGGCGACGTCTGGTGCTGTTGTGTCAGGAGGTCCCATAGTTCAATGGCGTGCTTGTGGACGGAGCGTGTGTTGAGGAGGATGACCTTGAGGTGGTTGTTGGTGCGAGGGCCGGTGGGAGGTCTGCAGGCTCGGTGGAATGTGTACTTGCAGGCTTGACAGGTGAAGGGTCCATGAGTACGTTTAGGGCTGGCTTGGTAGCAGGTGGCTGTTCATCCGGGGTTGAGGGCGTTGAGGGAGGCGGCGTCGTATCTTAGTTGGGTGTTTTGAGCGTGGTGGGGGCCAGGGCGCGGCCCAGGCGCCGACGGGCGCAGACGGGCTTGCCTTTGGCGCGCCAGCGGCGTGGCTGCGCAGCGGCTGCCATAAGAGGGAAGGGGGGGAGGAGGGGTCAGCTGGGAGGCGGGAGGGAGGACAGCGAATGGGAGCAGGGGGGTGGGGCCGCACGGGTGGCAGCGGCAGGAAAAAGTAGGAAAAAACGGGAAAGTACACAGCAAAAGAAAAGGAAACAGTGGAAAGCAAAGAGCAAAAGGGAAATGGCAAGAAACAGTGGAAAGCAAAGAGCAAAAGAGAAATGGCAGGAAACAGTGGAAAGCAAAGAGCAAAAGAGAAATGGCAAGAAACAGTCGAAGGTCAAGACAAGAACCTGAAATACCTGAACACCCTAGCAAGGCGTGGCAGGGGCCTGGGCAGGTGGAGCTGCAGCAGCGGGAAATCGACCTACCCGAGGGTCAAGGGTCGCTGTCTCTGCCGCCGAGCGGCCGCCATAAGAGGAAAGGGGGAGGAGGGGTCAGCTGGGTGGTGGGAGGGAGGACAGCGAATGGGAGCGGGGGCGGGCCGCACGGGTGGCAGCGGCGGGATAAGCGGGAAAAAGCAGGAAAGCGCACAGCAAAAGAAAAAGAAACAGTGGAAAGCAAAGAGCAAACGAGAAATGGCAGGAAACAGTGGAAAGCAAAAAGCAAAAGAGAAATGGCAAGAAACAGTCGAAGGTCAAGAGAAGAACCTGAAATACCTGAACACCCTAGCAAGGCGTGGCAGGGGCCTGGGCAGGTGGAGCTGCAGCAGCGGGGAAGCGACCTACCCGAGGGTCAAGGGTCGCTGGGCTTTGGCTATGGGCTTTTATTTTAAGTCCCTATCCCCATTCTTTTCTATAAGAGTGCGTTGCAGTACCAGTGGTTTGCCACGTGTGGTACTCAACTCACTAGATCCCTTTTGGCTAAAGTAATTTTAGAGGTGGAGTTTGTGACTAGAAATGGGCTTATTCTTTTTGGATGGGTGCACGTCCCTCTCTAAACCCCTCGTTAACCCTCTTCACACATCTCATTTAGTAGTAATTATTCCTCTTTTTCCAGTCACTCTCCCATGCCTCCCACATTTACTAGTAAGTAGTAAATTTAAAAGTGTGAGAATCTCCTCATAGAAAAGATATGAGAGGTGGAGGAGGAGATTTATACTTGCGGGTTTGTACTACTAAATGTACTATAAAATACAGTTTGTGAATCTGCCCTAATGTATCCACAAATAGTTGCTGATCTCACTCAGGAAGAAAGTACCTTACTACCTCACAAGTGATTATGCGGCCAAGTGCGACCTGCATTCCTGACTGCTTGTGGTGATTCATTGCACATGATGATTTCTGCTGCCATCTGTGATGGAAGGGAAAACTGGCAAACGGATCCTTGGGAAGGGTAGACTCTGACACTGACGCAAGGAGTACTGCCTGTGGTGAAGAGGTGACTGGACAGGCAGACTTCTGTCACATTGGAACACTGGCACTGCCAAAAAAAGAGTAACACCTATTGAAGAAAGATGCATAACACCATGGCCAGGTGTTCCTCCTCTTCAGGTTCCCCTTTGTCAATACCCTTCAGTATCTGGTGTGCATGAAACATAATTTAATGTATGCATATTTGTAGGAAGCTGGTTCTTTAAGTGATATACCAATAAATAGATATACCCTGGTAAGAGCCTAGGAGTTCCCCCACGAGTGGACAGGGGCTTGCTATGCAATCCCAAAGTGCTGTATTGGGCTGTAGTGTGGTCGAGCAGCAGTAGGCTTAACACGGAGTGCACGACATCTACAAATACACACAATAGTCAATAAATGAAAGGCATGACTCATGAAGATGATCTACACCAAGTTATAAAAATAGCAATTATCTTTATATACGTTTAGGCATCAGAGAGAAATCATTCAGGTAGGTATGTTTTTAAATATACATTCTTTTCGCTTTAAAAAGTGGGCACAGTGCAATTTCTGAGCTCTGCAATGTTATCCTATGGGAGGAAGAACAAGTTCTGCAAACAGGTAGAGTACAGCAACTTACAAGACCAATCTACAGGAGTTAAGGTCAGTGGTGAGCAAGGTCCAAGGCAGCACAAGCAGTACACCACCAGCGGCACAGGGGCGACCAGGTGCAGGGTGCAAAACAGCATTGGATGCCCAATGCCTTTCAATGGAGATCGGTCACTGCAAAAAGAAGGCTGCAGGTTCTTGCTATGAACCGAGTCGGGCTCAAGCAACTACGGGGCTCAGGCCTCATGATGCTCGGGCACAGGTAGAAACCTTTGGTCCTCTTCTCTATGGCCCAGGGGCGATGGGTGCAGAGGTGTCTTCAGGCGTCAAGTTAACCTTACCACAGCAGTCGCAGTAGGAGGGGAGGGTCACGTTCAAAGGCTGCAGGCTTCATCGGACAGTCCAGGAGGGATTTAAGCCATGATGGACTCAGACTCTGGAGGGCTGGGGGATCTTGTTGGCAACGGTGACACACTTCAAATCAGGCTAATGGCGTTGGGTTTTAGCGGTTCTGGAGGCCTCAGAGACCTGTCTTTGGAGTATGGAGAAGAACAGGTCTACTGATCATGGGAGGTCTTGAGTCTTTCTCAAAGGCAGGCAGTCCTCCTGGGTTTCTAGAGCTAACAGCTACAGGACGAGTCGACTTTGGCACAGTTTTCAATGAGGGGTTGGTACCAGGTCAGTTGCTCTTCCTCTTCTATCTGCTTTCGCGGCTCTCCAGTGTCTTTGGTCTTCTCAGGTCATCAGGATCTACGTCTCTGGTGCATGGGGCTGTCCTAAGTGCTGAATTTAGGGGTGTTAGGAGAGTGTAGGGTAGTGGCCAATGAGCTATTGAGCCTTAGGGTCACTACGCCCCTATATGATCACTTCCTGTGGAAAGTGGGCAAAACCCTTTACCTGAGTTCCTAAATCTACCAACACCAAGCTGAAGATTTTAAAAAGTTGTGTTCACTTCAGGAAGAACACCTTAGGGGTGGGACTGGCCTGAGCAGTGGACACACCTCCCAGAATATTAAATTTCCCACCTGTAGGAGCCACATGGCCCCTGGGGCAGGGGGAAGCCAGATCAATATCTGTTGGGCGGGGAATGTAATCCTCTGTCCCGCAGCAGGCTTGGTTTATGACCGCCCTGAAAGCAAAGGCTGTCATCCTTTGGGGGTCCTCATGCCTGGTGGTGGCAGGCTGGGTGGAGCTCATCAATCCACCCATGGGTAGTTGGTAGGGTTTCAGGAGGCACCTCTAAAGTGCCCTCTTGGTGCATCTATTAATAAATCTGTCACTGGCATCAGTGAGGGCTTATTTACATGAGATGTTTGATACCAAACACCCTAGTTTCAGTGAAGTCATGATGAGGCTGGGGAACTCGAATGACCAGTGCCCAGCACATGTACTTAAAATAGCTCCCCTGTTGGCTCACTATCTAAGAGTATTTGAAGACTGAATATAAAATAGTAAATCATCCTCTCCTCAAATACTCACTAGTATTTCTAGGCATCTCCTTGAAGCTCCAGCAGAAGCATACAAACACAGATATTTCTATGATGTATGGACAGAAGGAGGGAGCATGGATATTTAGAACACCAAGAGCAGCCTATGAGGAGCAAAAAACACAATTGTGATGGTCTCAGTTCATTGACAGGCATGGGACACAGCAGGAGCTTGGCTGCAGCCAGGGAGCAGCTAGAGTATGAAGAGCAGTGCTTTAAAATGATTGGTACTCTCAGGCACTGAGAACCTGTACTTCTTTAATATGAATAGTAGAATACCGTCACTTCTCAACATTGGAGCAATTTTTTTAATGAGACAGTATCTACACTTTAGTAGCAAACTGGTACACTGTGGCAGTGAGTACCATCAGTGCTTAATTTGTTAAAAAAAAAAAAAAAAAAAAAAAAAGAGAAAAATAGGGCCAGGGCCCTCGTCAGGAGGCCACTGCAGTTTGCTCCACCCATTGCCCTTACTAACCCTACCAATGACAGTTCCAACACAACAACTTACCATCACACAAGTGTGATAATTCAGATTATTCCTTGACCTCTAAAGCTATAAGAATAGTTTAGGTGGCAGGCATTAGTTATTTTTAATAAATACTGAATTAATAAACAACTGTTGTTGTGCTCATATCTAAATTAGCGAGAGAGCGCCACCATGTGGCAGGCTGTCATGAGTGCCGGTGCCAGGCACTGGCAACCACCGGCTCAAATTAAGTCCTGGCAGTACCTGCACTTTTAGGAACACAACAGGGGACGTATCCGTGTTGTCATATCAGACTGCTGGAATGGGCCATAGCAGGAGCCTAGACTATGTCTGTGAACTCTCAGGCTCCTGCACATATTAAGCGTATTCCATGTGTAAGCGAAGCTTGTATGGATTCCAGAAATCTTGCTCCATGGACTGCAAATAATACAGATTTTGGATGTCCAGGAAAAGACGTACCTACCCTGATCAACATTTTATTTTGTAATGCATCTTTACACTTCTTCTACCGTGCCTACTCTGTGAGGGAATTCTGCATGTGCTGCTGATTGTGCTGTAACCATTCTAGGTGTATCTGTTGGAAAGCTTGTCCTGATGCTAGCCATGCTGTACATATTCTCTGTGGTAGTGATGCTTGTAAAGACATTTTCACCAAGCAAACACAATTGATTGTCCTTGATTGGCCTTACCTTTTACAGCACTTCATAAATCAAGATTTGAGGGTGTAGACACATATCATGAGTATTATCTGTATGTGAATCATAGGAAATGAAAGTGTGGTAGAAGTAACACAACCCAGGTTCTAGTGAGTGTGTTGTGAGATGTATGTATAGTAGACAACTGAATGCAAAAATCTATAGTTCCAGTATGTGAATATACCGTGAGCCCGATTCATAAGGTCAGACAAAAATGGTTGTATTTACACCTGTCAGGTAATCACAAAATAATTACCAGGAGTAAAGGCATCTAGTAATTAATAGACGTGGACTCTGAGTGGGCGGATCAAGATACGGGCTGACTTGAGAGTTTGTGAACCTCCACAAACCCCTGAGATTATGGTAATTCAGAAGCTCTTATGTTGAACCTGGTCCTCTCTTCAGGGTCACCCCCAAACTTTTTGCCTTCCTCCTCATATTTTTTCTGAATTAGTTTTGCTGGCCTTAGGACTGTGTGCACTCCTCCACTGCTTACTACTGCTACGGTGCTTGTGCTCTCTCCTTAAAACATGGTAGAGCTGTAATATATTCAGAGACACTGGAATTATGCAGCAGGAGAGGGCCAAATTATGAGGTATGGGTTGAGTAAAATTGGTGGCAAGAAAAGACAAACTATGATACTTAGGGCCATATGTACGAACATTAATTCCCATAGACACAGAATGGGTAAAAACCTTTGCTACATCTGGCCCTTAATGTGTCGCATTCTGTTATAGTATTATTTATTTCGTCTTTTTGAACTTTGGTAACACTGTCTGGGCATTGGTTGCACCTCATTAGTACTAGTTTAACACCCAAATATAGCAATAAGCAACAGAAAGGTGACTAGTTCAGCTTTGCAAATGGCCTCCCACCTTCAGTAACGTTTGAACCTTTTGAGCTAGAAACACATTTTTGTTAAAACCTGCAGATCATGTGGTAGATGATATATATTATTTGGCAAATGCAGCAAATCTATTACTATGCATAAAACACAAGAGCTACACAATCACATAACTCCAGCGGCCCTGCTTATACCCAATTAGCATACTTAATTTACTTATAAGTCCATAGAAAACTGGCAGTACATGTGCCCAGAGCCTGTAAATTAAACACTACCAGTGAGCCTGCAGCACTGATTGTGCCACCCACTTAAACCTGTCTCAGGCCTGGCATTCCAGATCCTGTGTGTGCAGTTTAAACTGCCATGTCGACCTGAAAAATAAACCCTTTGTCAGTGCCAAACCTCCCTTTTTAATACATTGACATCCCCCCTAGGGTAGGCCCTGGAAAGCCCATAGGACAGGGTGTAATGCGTGTAAAGAGTAGGACATCTACTTTTAAGTTTTACATGTCCTGGTGGAGAAAAACTCTTAATTTGCACTACTGCAAGGATTATCTCTCCCCGTAGGATAACAATGGAGTTACCTTCTTACATTTTATAAGTGTAATTTCCAAATGGGAAGAGATAGCCAGTTCACATTTGGTGTGTTTGGAATTGTAGCAAGGAGCCCTATTTTATAGTAAAGTCAGGTTTTTTATCACAATTATAAAAATACCACTTTTAGGAAGTTGGCATTTTCTGCTCTTAGCCCTTTTTGTACATATAGCCTGGCTGGGTCTCATGACTGGGTATAACTAACAGTTAGACTTTGTGTATTCCTCCCAGACAGTCACACAATTGAGGGGTAGGTGTGCCTGCATGGGCCATCTGCTGACAGGATGGGGGGCAGAGTTCAGCACAGCCCCACTCACACCTAAATAGGCTGTGTCCTGTTTCTTCACAAAGGACCTAATAAGCATTGTCAATCCAGACAGTTTGGAGTGAGGTGGTGGGAGGCAGGAAATTCCACGCACTTCAAAGCCACTGTCTAGAAGCTTCTCCACCTTTTTGAACTAGGGCACCAGGGTGTAATAGATGGACCTCAGACACCGCCACTTGAGCGCACTTCTAGACCTGTGGACACTTTGTCAGGAAGGATGATTGTTGGGCTGCTAAAGGACTGCCATTCTGCTGGACTGCACTTTGCTGGACTCCTGCTTTGCTGTGCTGCCCTGCTACCCTTCTGCCTGGGTGAGAAGGTCTGGACCTGCATCTCTTGAACCTAGAACCCAGAGTGTCACCAAGGGCTAGTTGGCTGGCCTCCTGGGCATAACAGGGTTACAACAAGCTTGCCCATGCACCTGGTCAGTATCTGTCAATCCACCCTGCCAAGTGAAGCTATCCCAGTCCTGGACCCTTGGAAGTGGGCCTACGTTGCTGTGCCAGACTGTATATCCAGCAGAACCGACACACCCCAAGCTACCAGGGGTAAGCACAGGTTAGAGGTTTGCTTATGCCTTACAGTAACAAGGATTGGGGTTGGTGGTTGACCAGGCCTCCCACCCCAGCCAACCAACAGCCCAGTTTCTTACATCTTATCTGACCTTTTTGTAATTTTAGAAATGGCAAGATATGTGGTCCAGCAAAGAGCAGGATTAAATCCCCTTGCAGGGAAGAAAGGACAGGGAGCAGCCTAAACGCTGCATAGGCGTGAGGGTTGGGGTTTTCCCCATGTTGGAAATAACAAAAGTGAAAAAAGTACAATTGCACAGCAGGGTGGCTTTCCTCCAATGGGGAATTGTACTTTGTGTGCAATTCTGCATGAGGAAACAGCAATGTGAAAAATTGTCATATGACATTCAAAGCAGTGCGCCTGGAAAACGAGTGACTGGCACAGCTTTCATTAGTACTGTGGCCCTGCCTGTGAATTGCGGAGAGTAATAAATCTGTACCTATTCCAGTGGTGTACCAATGGCACCAGGGGGTCCTAATTCCAACAGGGGTCCTGGGCACCCATCAGCTAATTTTGACATAAAAAACACTAACATGGTGGATTGAGCCCCTAAAGTTCCTGAGCCACTCTGGCTCTGCACCTGCTGCTCAAGCCTGTTTGTAGAAGTCCTATTACAAGTGCAGATTTACTACAGTTTTCATGAATTGGGCTCTCAGACTTCAGGAGGATCACAAATAAGTGTCTCAAGTGACACATTAGCATAATAAATATGAAATGGCCTATACTCTTGTGCAGGGCTGTTTCTTAATAGCGTCCTATCAAGACTTCACCATCTTGATCCTTTGCAGATGTCAATGGCACTTTAAAGAAGCAAAATAACATCATTGATACTTGTGAGGACACCAGCACACCGTTACAGCGAGTAAACTACACCCTCAATTACAGCAGTGCAGGTGCAATGACCGCTTGCAGTAAAAAAGGCTAGTTTGTCATACAGAGAAAATTAGGCTGAACTCCAATTCACCTTTGCTTCTCACCAAGCGCAAAGCACGGAGTAAAATCACGCCATCCTCTCTATATATCATATAGATCACAAATTACAACCTGCCATAATTACCCAGACCATATTCAAAGTTATAAATGCAAACTTTGCTCTTTCTCGTGAAGGACTATTCTCGCTTTCAGCACACAGATGCAAGTCATAGCTATCATATTTCACAAATAAAGTCAACTCCATCAGAGACAGCATCACTCCTGTCCTGGTGTCCATAGTAGGTAACCTACCAAACACAAACAGCAGGTGGGACACTTTTACAACTACTCCTGTTGAAAAACTTTTAAAGTATTAAAACTGCTTAAAACTGCAGTCTACTTCTATGACACTTTTTTTAACCAATCCGTTGTTCATTGATCAGTGATTTGCTTAGCCAAGGAGTCTTTCCAGATCCACTAAAATTGGTCAGATTATACTCGTTGTGAAAAAAGAAAGCCTTCATTCTAACATTCTGTACAATTTCAGGCCATTGATCAGCCTACCTTGACCTTCTTGAAGAGTACCAGACAGACTTCTACTCTGGTCAAATCATAGAAACAGACACGCTAAAGACAGTGGATGATGTTCACCAACGTTTGGATGAGGGATACTATTGCCTGCTTGTCCATCTTGCTCTATCAGCAACCTTTGGCACAGTGGTCCAGTCTACAACTCCTACACAGGGGGTCCCTGACTGTTTAGCAAATTAAATAATACTAGCAGAGCAATAATATCTGTACATATAAAAAAGCAACATGTAAAAGTGAAAAATTTAAAATGCTCTGTAAATGTGAAGGAATTTAAAGTTAGAGCCTAACAATTAATTTAGTGCCCTAAGCGTGATTTACAACGAAAGTACAGCAAACAGTACGGATGATTGGTGGCCTCAACTGAAGCACTAATATGCCCCAACAAAAAGAGAGGAGGCATTAGAAGCAAAAAGACAAAGTGACATGCCATAGCATATCACTTTGTCTTAGAAATACATCGAAATTTTGGAAACCTCAACATTTCTAATTGAAATTAAAAATGTAATTTGTTTATTGCTTGTGATTGAAAATTAAACAAAAATAATAAAATATCCATTTGTTTGATGTATACTTATTTCTGTAGTTTTGTGTATTTTTAAGGTTGAAATCTTAGAAATTGCTTAGGCTTGGGTCTGACTTCCAATAGTGATTCACTGTGGGTCCACAATCTAACATCAAAAGGTTGAAAGCCACTAATCTAGGCAATTTTGAACTATGGCATGGCCATTCTTGCCAGAATCTAAACTGTTTTTTTTCTGTTTTTAACCAACTGATTTCGAATAGCAATGATTGGAAAACATATCGCTGGAAGAGTTTTGATGCAATCTGATGTTCTCCAGGGCTCAATACCAGCACCAAGCATGCTCAACCTGTGCTTCAAACCAGAGCTTGTTACTTAAGGGCCCAGGCCCCAGCTCCCACATACCTGCACTGGTCCTCCGACTCATCTAAGGCCCTTTTTGACCCAGCCTGACTGCCACAAGGCACCGCCTCGTTCTTGTGCTCCTTCTCTTGCTCACTGCTCCTTCTGCTCACCCTTCACTCCTGTGCCTTTATCATTGTGTCTGTATTTTCACTTTTCACTCTCTTTATGCCACTTCGTACCCACTTATTCACGGTCTTTCTTTGTGCCTCTTTGTACCGGTTTTTTCATTCACCACCGTCTCTCTCTGTGCCTCTGTGTGCCTGCTTTTTCACCCGCTTTGTGCCCATTTTCTCACTCTCCACTTTCTCTTTCTGTGTCTGCAGTGTTCCTTCAGTTCATTCTACTCTGGTTTCTCCTGCGCTTTCTCGCCTCCTGCCTCTCCTTTCCCTTACTTTCCTGCCTTTCACCTCCTCCTGGTCCTTGTTTCATCTCCCTTGTGTCTTCTCCCACCTCCTGCGCCCTGCCCTTCTCTAGCCCGCTCTCTGCCCCACCCCATCCCAGGACCTAGTTAATGGTGGCTGTTGCGTGACCCCGTTGAGTAGGGCCTGAGTCCCAGCTCCCATTTACTTGGACTGGTCCTCTGACCAGTCTAAGGCCCTTCCAAACCCAGCCTCGCTGCCTCGAGGCAGCATCTCGTTCTTGTGTTCCTTCTCTCTCACTCTCTGCTCCTTACTCTCGCCTTGCAATCATGTGACTTCCTCCTTGTGCCTGTTGGTTCACTCTACACTCTATTTTTCTGTGCCACTTTGTACTCGCTTTTTCACTCTCCACTCTCCCTCTTTGTGCCTCTTGTACCCTTTTTGTCACTCTCCACTCTCTCTCTTCCTCTGCCTCTTTGTGCCCGCTTCTTCACTCTCAGCTCTCTCTATTTGTGCTTCTTTCTTCCCACATTTTTACTCTCCGCTCTCACTCTTTGCACCTATTTTCTCACTAAACACTCTCTCTCGCTGTGTGCCTCTTGTTTGTTTCACTTGCGCTGGTTCTCCTCTACATCCTCTCGCTCTTTCCCGCCTCCCACCTCCTGCCTTCCCTCTCCTTACTAGATCTTCCATGCATGCCTTCTCTAGCCTCCTGCCCTTCCATAGCCCCTCCCCCACACTCACCATCCTAAAACCTACTTAGAGAGGGTCGCTGCACAACTGCACAGCAGGGACCGCCGCTGGCATGCCAAAGTCAAGCTCATCGGCTCCACTCCGCACTTAGACCTCCCCCAGACCCTCAGACAATGGTCTGACCAAACCCCATTGTTACACAGCCTCCTTCCTGCATTTTCTCAACAAAGGACACCATCACAACAGCTTCTTTCATGCCTCACCCACATGGTAGGAGCTTTCTCATGCACCCACTGCCATTTTACATGCACCAACACGCTGACCTCATGCGCCACACATACCTTACCATTTGGCATTCATGCTCCTCAACACCAGATCTCTCAGCAAACACACCACCAAGATCTGGGACACCATCGACATGCATGCTCTAGACATCCTCTTTCTGACAAAGACCTAGCAAAATCCCACAGCCATTCCACCGGGCTACAAGATATCCCAGCAGGACAGACTGAAGAAACCAGGAGGAGGACCCGCTGTCATCCACAAGGACTCCATTAAATGCACCACCTCCACTAAAGAGAACACAACCTTTATGGAACATTTGCACTATGCAGATAACACAGCTCATTGTGTCCATTTCGAATGATATAGAAGAGACAGTCCTGGGCTTCAGTAAATGTATGGGCCGATTGTTCAGTGGATTAATGTTAACAACCTTACGCTTAGTTCAGCAAAAACTGAGGTTCTCTTTTCTGGGAAGAACTCTCCATCTTGGAACCAATCTTGGTGGCCTCAAACACTGGGCTCTCTCCCCATACCAGTATCAGTGCTAAAAACCTGGGGATAATCTTTGATGCCAGTCTGTCTTTCAATGCGCAGCAGTGAGGCCCTTAAAGAAGATCCCTAAATTTCAGTCAGTATCCGAGACATTAAAGAGCTCCACTGGCTGCCGTTGAGAATGAGGGTCGGATTCAAGGCTCTGTCTTGCTCACAAAACCCTTTACGGAGATGCCCCTGACTACTTAAAGGAAAGCTTCAGTTGGTACAACCCCAGCCGGCTACTAAGTTAGCCCAATTCTAGAACAATGAATGTTTACAAAATCAGATCTAATTGGGGGTGGGTGGAGATTGGGGGGGGGAGAGGGGCAGTAGATTTATCCACTCTACAGCCCATTTGTGAAATAACTTACTGTAACAGCTGAGAGGCCAATAACATTTTTTCGAGTTTCAGAAAACAACTTAAAACCTGACTGTTCTCCCGCCCAATAGGGGAGGTTTAATCGCTGCTCTAGTTTCAGCTATTTGATTAGTCAGTGTGGTAGTTCCTCAGTGCCAAGATGCCATTGACATTCGCGTGCTTTACAAATTCATCATCAACATCAGTTCCGACTACAGATCCGCAACCACTCCATCACGAAAGGCACCATAGCATACTGATGCATGGACCATGTGCCACCTTCAGGAATCTGGTAACAGACTTTATCTCCCCCCCTCCCCATCAGGTCAGACAACTTCATCTTACTCTGTGACCTCAACTTCCAGCTCCTCGACTGGAATGATCCTACCACCACTGCCCTACTAGAAAATCTTGAGATCCTTGGACTCAACCAGATCATCAAAATCCCCACCCACAATGTAGGGCACACCTTCGCCCCCCATCATCACAGAAGCAACATGGTCATATTCAGCCACCTTAGTCCATTCACTTGGGCAGACCTCTCATCGCCCACTTCTTCATGAAAGCACCCCAACCCCCTCCAGCCAAGACTATGAATACTCTCAGACATACCTTGTTAGAAATGGGGTCTTTGGTTGACAGTCAGGTTACACCCTGTTCAAGCAAGGACCCTCACTCTAGTCAGGGTAAAAGAGAATCACCCTCAGCTAACCCCTGCTTACCCCCTTGGTAGCCTGGCAGAGCAGTAGGCTTAACTTCGGAGTGCTAGGTGTTAAGTATTTGTACCAACACACACAATAACTTAATGAAAACACTACAAAATGACACAGAGGTTTAGATAAATATTTCCTATTTTTCCAAACAAAACAAGACCAAAACGACAAAAACCCACAATACACAAGTCAAGTTATCATTCTAAAAGCAAAAAGAGTCTTTATGTAGTTTAAAACACACACCAACACTGTTAGCGTGAAAATGTACCTTGAGTGCATCAAAAATAATCCAGCACGAGCGAGTGTGCGTCAAAAAGAGCTTGTGATGCGTTGATTTCACTCATGAGCGAGACCTTGCATCGTTTCTCCTTTCGTCGGTTTGGGCGTGTCGTTTCTTCTCTCTGCAGGAGAGCGTTGCGCCGATCGGGTCAGCAATCTAGGGTCCGGGCAGGCCTTGCTTTGTTTTTACAAACCCAGCGGTGTTTGCGTCGGAAATCCAGCCGCATGATGATCCGTAAACCACGCAGTGCGGGTTGCAATCTACCAGCCTCCGTCAGCGATGCTGCACATCGTTTCTCCAGCTTCTTGCATCGATTCTTCGGTCGCGTTTCCGGCGATCATCGATTTTCAGCCGCGAAGCTGGCGGCGCGTCGTTTCTTCAGCCGCAGATTGGAGTTGCGTCAATCTTTTCCCTACACGGCGTTCTTCCTCTTAGGCTGACAGCTTCTCCTTTCAGGGTCCCAGGAACTGGATGGGCACCACAGGGCAGAGTAGGAGTCTCTCGAGAGACTCCAGGTACTGGCAGAGAGAAGTCTTTGCTGTCCCTGAGACTTCAAACAACAGGAGGCAAGCTCTAAATCAAGCCCCTGGAGATCTTCAAAAGATGGAAGGCACACAAAGTCCAGTCTTTGCCCTCTTACTCTGGCAGAAACAGCAACTGCAGGATAGCTCCACAAAGCACAGTCACAGGCAGGGCAGCTCTTCTTCCTTAGCTCTTCAGCTCTTCTCCAGGCAGCGGTTCCTCTTGGTTTCCAGAAGTGTTCTAAAGTCTGTGGTTTTGGGTGCTCTTCTTATACCCAATTTCTCCTTTGAGGTAGGCCTACATCAAAGTAAAGTCTCTTTTGAATGTGAAATCCTGCCTTGCCCAGGCCAGGCCCCAGACACTCACAAGGGGGGTTGGAGACTCCATTGTGTGAGGGCAGGCACAGCCCTTTCAGGTGTAAGTGACCACTCCTCCCCTCCCTCCTGGCACTGATGGCTCATCAGGAAATGCAGACTACACCCAAGCTCCCTCTGTCCCTGTCTAGTGTGAGGTGCAACCAGCCCAACTGTCAAACTGACCCAGACAGGGAATCCACAAACAGGCAGAGTCACAGAAATGGTATAAGCAAGAACATGCTCACTTTCTAAATGTGGCATTTTCAAACACAATCTTAAAACCAACTTTACTAAAAGATGTATTTTTAAATTCTGGGGTGTGTGTGATCTCCTGACCTGCCTTTGGCCAGGAGTCCACTTTGGCTCCACCAGCCTGCCTCCATGCCCCTGACCCCGCTGTTTGCTGCCAGAAAAAGTTGGAGGCCCTCTTCAACCCACTGCACCCGCCTGCGCCTCATCCCTGGTGCCTAGTGGTAGGCATATGTAGTGTACTCTGCTCCTTGTATTTGTATTGAGCTTAGTAGTTCATTTTTGTTATATCGTTTTTTGTTTTTTGCACTGCTTGTGACTGTTTTTGTGCCCGTTTTTGTGCCCTTTGTCCATTCCACTTCGTTCTGCCCACCGCGTTTCCGCCTGTTTTTCCAGTCAGCTTTTGCCGGGTCTTCAGATCCCTGCTGCTGCGTCCCCTGCGGCCCGCCCCTCTTGCGCCCCCATTGGTCTTTCCCTCCCGCCTCCCAGCTGCACCTCCCTTTCTTGATGGCGGCCGATGTGCGGCAGCGGGCGCACCAGAGACAAGCCCATCTGCGCCCGTCCGCACCAGGACCACTCCCAGCACCCGTCCCCCTGGTCCACGCTGCCCGACCCTCCGAAGCAGCACTACTCCTTCACAGAACTCCATGCCCTCAACCCCAGCCAGCATCCCGCCTGCGCCCAAGCCAACCCCAAGTACACACATGGACCATTCTCATGCCATTCATGCCATTTTTCCTGCACTCACACTAACAGCAACAACACCAACACGCACCGCAATAACACCAACCCCGCAACCACCTTAACTGCATTCTCCTTAACACCCGCTCCGTCCACAAACACGCCATCGAGCTCTGGGACCTGCTCACAGCATATGCCCGGACATCGCCTTCCTCACAGAAACATGGATGAACCCCTCATCAGAACCCGACATAGCCATAGCCATCCCAGAAGGTTACAAAATCACTCGTAGAGACCACATAAACAAGCCAGGAGGAGGTATCGCCATCATACACAAAAACACTATCAAAATCTCCACCAACACCAACGATACCCTAGACAGTGCAGAACACCTACACTTTCTAATACACATCAACGCCAACACCACCCTTAGAGGAACCCTCATTTACAGACCACCAGGACCCCCCCATTTTGCGACACCATCGCAGATACTATCAGCTCCCACGCCCTCACCTCCACAGACTACATACTCCTTGGTGACCTCAACTTTCACCTGGAAAGCACCCACGACTGCAACTCCACAGCCCTGCTGGACAACCTCACAAACCTCGGCCTCAAGCAACTGGTCACCTCACCCACTCACTCAGTAGGACACACGCTTGACGCAATTTTCACCTCCAGCAGCCACGTCACCTTTGCCCACATCACCAAACTACACTGGACTGACCACCACTAAGTCCATTCCTCCTTCATGAAACCCCTTACCCACCACCAACAACACACCACACCCTACCACAAGTGGAACAAGATCTCCATAGAACATCTGATCGCCAACCTCACTCAAGCTCCACCTCCCATCACCAACGACCCCAACACTGCCCCCTGGTTTACCACAGAACTCCAAGCTTCCAAATGAGAATGGCGTAAAATTGAGAAAGTGTGGCGCCAAGAACCCTCAATGCGCAATTTCTCCGCCCTCAAAATAGCCATGCGCAAACACCACCAACTCATCCGGACCACCAAACGGTCCTTCTACAAAGAGCGCATAGGCAACAACACACAACAGCAAGGAACTCTTTGCCATCATCAAAGAACTCACCAAACCCAAATCCAGCACCTTCGACCCTCCTCACACCCAAAACCTCTGCAACTCCCTCTCCAACTACACAACAGCTTCACAGCATCAGCACCCACCATCACCACCAATGACACGACCTTTAAACAAAAAAATTCTTGAACCATCTTGAAAAACACCATCCACTAGACATCTTGCTGTCTGGATTCCGCCAAAATCATATCATGGAAATCACTCTCATTGCTACAACAGACGATATTCAGACTACCTCAGCATCATCTTGGATGGCAGACTCACGATGAGCAAACAAGTAAATGCCATCACCTCTTCCTGCTTCGTCACCCATAAAATACTCCCCAAAATATTCTAATGGCCCCCCACTGATACCAGACACATGGTCATCCCGGCCCTCATCCCCAGCAAACTGCATTATGGCAATACAGTTTACACCAGCATTAGGAGTCTTTTCAGACAAAGAATCCTGACTACCCAGAAAGCTGCCACCAGACTAATCTTCAACATCAGCACACATCATGTCCCACCTCAGAGAGCTACACTGGCTACCAATCCAGAAGCATTGCCAGGTTAAACTGCTCACCATTGCATACAAAGCCCTCCACAATGTCAGACATGCTTCCCTCAACCACCACCTCAACTTCCACTAACCCACCAGGTAATTGCACTGCCACGCATCCACAGGAGCAAATCAGGGAGATGCTCCTTCTACATCCCTGCCAGATCCTATGAATGTCCTTGCACACCACATCAGGACCTCTCCATCCCTACCTGAGTTCCGCAAGAAGCTGAAGACTTGGCTATTTAACTAGGAGCCCAAATGGCCCATTCATTCACTAGGAGCCCAAATGGCCTACTCATCTTATCCAGCGCCTGGATACCCTTCAGGTGATAACTATGTATTCAAATCCTCTTAACATAACAGGAATATCCATTTATTACTATGAACAGGAAACCCAGGTATATCGAAGGACAACATCCTTTGTCATTAAAACTTATATTATTGCTTCTTGATATTCTCAAGGAGGAAGGATATGGTCACCTTCACTTAGCTAAAAAAAAACAACTATTAACACCTGCCAAACGGAAACCAGCAGCGTGTACACTAAATATTTCTTGTTTGGAGTTGGACAAGGTAATTGTAGTGGGTGTCCAATAATCCTTCCTTGCCCGCCATGAAGCTGTGCTCTACTCATTTCCCCCACGAAAAAAATTATTGCATCTTCCCAATATTGAGAGATCTACATTGGCTTCCTAATAAGGTGAGGATCAAGTTCCAAATCTGCTGCTTCAAACAATGAGACACAAAACCACACAAGCTCTAAGACAGCCATTCTTAAGCAGTGCAACAGATATACGCAAACCATTGCCTGTCTGTTGCAATTAAGTTCTGCCCATTTAGTCCACCAGAATATTTTGCTCATGACTACCAGGGTTTTGGACCTTTATCATCGGTGATTCTCACTACCTTAGTCTCATTCAAGGTAACTGGGCTGAGTGTGTTTACCACTAGTGTCCGCCTTTTACGAAAGGCTCTGGCAGTGTAGCTAGGGTAAGGACATTGGGCTGGCTACACATGAACATGTGTGTGCACATGTGCAGGGGGCACATGTGAAACTGCTGTTGTGCACAGCCTGGTAATTACGCGCAGATAATCTCACAAAGAAGGTTCTCTGAAAGGTTTGGCACTGACTTGGCGTAGGCCTTCTAATGTCAGTGGCATTCATAGAAAGGTCAGAAGGGTTTACTGGAAAACCTATAGTGTTTTTACTCTATTACTATACATATAGATGAAATCTGCCTTAAAGTGCAGTTTCATCCAATTTAGGCCTACATAATCCACAAGGTTTCAAACTGGGGCAAAATATGCATACCCAGTTTGAAACTGGAGTTCCCAACAGCATACATTGAAAACTTATGGGACTTTAAAAATTATTTTCCTCTGGCGCAACTCATACTCCGCTTTCAGGTTTTTTTGATGCCTACTGGGCCAAGTTGATTACTCTGCCCCAAAGCAGAGGATACAAAGTGATCCCCACACAAAAGGGCAACTATAATTGACTGACTCAGTTCCTGGGAGAGGAAAAGGCATGGGGAAAATCTGGATCTGACAATTAGTGTGTCACACTGCCTTTGGGCTGGGACAGCCCATTCCCACTGAACAAAGCCCAGACATCTGGCGCCAACACAAGATGGGTTCACCTTTGAAGATTTGGTGGGAAGGAATATGGCTTTGATGTCAGCTAGAGATGGGGCTAAGGCCCTCAGAGAATCTGTTCGTAAAAACTTGATAGCACCATTTTGAATTGTCCCAGAATGCTGTGCGGTAGAGTTGGGACAGGGATAGAGGGATGATTTGGCATCCTAGAATTGGCTAGGAATAGCTGGCATCTAGAAATTTCCAGCCCACTTAAAAAACTCTGCACAAGGGAGACACAGAGGAGAAGACTCTGGGACCTGAAAGGCGACAACAGCGAAAGTATGAGTAGCTAGAAAGAGGAACCAATGGATGCCCTGAGAGTTGGACTAAGAACTTTATCGCCCTCAGAGCCCCAGAAGTAGAGTGGGCCTCTCCAGGGCCAATGTGCGAGGCCAATTATGACCCCTTGAGTTCCAGTTGGGTGAAAGACCTGGACTCCAATGCCCCTCTTGGGTGCCTTTTAAGACAGCCATAAAGCTATGGGGCCTGGGTGTGTGGCCAGGACGGTGCTCTGCTTGCTGGTAGCAGAGACACTGCGCAAGATGTCCCTACCAGCAGGAGAGGAGCACCAGGAGCCAGGTAGGGGAGAAGGCTTGTGCTGGGAGCCAGAAAACCCAGTTCCTTGCAAAGTGCACCCTTTAGAGGCTGGTAGCCGTATTGAAAATGGTCCTAGATACCAGAGCATGTCATCAGAAGTAAAACAAGCCCAGGATGGAGTAAATTTGCTTAAAAGAGGGTTAGAAATGGGGTCTTTAGTTGACGATCAATGTACACGCAGTCCAAGTAGGGACCCTCACTCTGGTCAGGGTAAGGGGGATACCCAGCTCAGATAACCCCTGTTCAGCCCCTTGGTAGCTTGGCACGAGCAGTCAGGCTTATCTCAGAACCAAAGTGTAAAATATTTGCACATAACACACAGTAATACAGTGAAATCGCTACAAAAGGACACCACGCCAGTTTTAGAAAAATAGCCAATATTTATCTGTGTAAAATAAGACCAAAACGAGAAAAATCCAACGTACATAAAGATATGACTTTTGCAAGAATTACTTTAAAATACAGTTCCTTGATTGAAGTGGATAGCTCCATCTGGGGCTATCACGGCGTCATGAACAATAAGTTCAACAGTTCAGGCCAACGGTGGCGTCACATGCCAAATGCGGTGTCAGGAAGACCCGCAAACAGTACCTTGGAAATGTAGGGCATCATGATCCTTGCAATGAGATCCAAAGTGCGGCGTCGCTGGCGTCGGCAGGCGTTGGCAGGCATCAGTTCCGGAGGTCGGTGCAGGGGTTGCCGGGCCCTTTAAGTCACATGCGTTGCACATTGAACTTCGTGCTGATGAAGTCAGGAGCACCGTCATTGATGGGGTTGGGGCTGCGGTGCGAAGCTGGATGATGCAACGTTTGGCGTGCACAGGTTATGGTGCAGACAGCGGCTCAGTGATGGCATCCTGCAGCATTGGTGAGACTAAGGCTGTGGTGTGAAGCAGGGCGATGCTATGTGTGATGTCTCCAGGTTAATGTGCAGGCAATGGCATCATTGTTGCTGAAGCGCTGTCAGCTATGCCCGAGAGAGAGAGAGAATATAAAATCATGTATTAGTACCATTCTTAATTAAAGATGTCAGCTATGCCCAAGTGCATGACTCACAACATACTGAAAGTATATAGGCCATCATTAGAACCTTGGTGGCAAATGCTGCCTACCGCCACGGCGACGGCCGCCAACATACCGTCACTGTGGCTACCGACCGTCCATGCCATTATGACCGTAGACGGAATTCCGCCACAAGGCTGGCGGAATTCTGTCTACGGTCATGGCGGCAGACTGCGGTAAGGTGGCACTGCTGCCAGCAACAGTGCCACGCCAGCAAAACAATGCCTACCATATCACGTTCCATGATACTGCCTGGCGGTGTTTTGATGGCAGACGCCGCATCCTGTCTCCTGCCGGAAGACCCCCTGCACGCAGGTAAGTTGGGTCCTCCGACAGGAGAGGGGGGTGGGGGTTGTTGTGTGCCTGTGTGGGTGTGTGTGTGATTGCGTGCATGTGTGTGTAATGTGTGTGCATGAGTGTGTGCGAGTATACATGCATGTTATGCGTGAGATTGCGTGTGTGCCTGGATGTATGTTCGCGAGTGTTGCTGTAAGTGTGTACGACTGTATGAATGCATTGGTGAATGTGTGTATGCGTGTGTGTATGGGTGTGTATATATGTGCGTGTATGTGTGTAAATGTGCGGGGGAGGGGGAGGGAGGACTCTGGTGAGGGGGTTGTGGGGGAGACCCCTATCAGTGCCAGGGAAGGAATTCCCTGGCACGGATAGTGCCTACTGCCATGGTTTCAGTGGCTGTTCAGAAACCACTGAAACCATGGCGGTGGGCGGGGTCATAATGCCATGGGCGGCCTAGTGACGGCTGCCAGGCTGGAGGTGGTCATTACTGCCATGGCTGTCGGTGTGTTGCCTTGGCGGTTTGGCTTTGGCCATACCACCAATGTCATAATAGTGGAGGTGGGTACTGCCATCCTGTTGGCGGTAATACCTCCACTATACCACCGACTGCCGGGGTCGTGATGATCCCCATAGTGTGCGATAATGGACAGTGTAATGGCACATAAGCTTGTGACGATAATAAACCAACAGAGGAAGCGCCTCATACTAATTGAGTCTCCATTTAAATTGCCATGGAATCATTCACCAATGGTATATTCAAAAGCATAAGTGCACATGCATGAATGGAAAATACTAAAAATCTCACAACCTTTAAACACCCAGGCAGTGACAACTGAAAACATGCAATATATTGTGGAGTCGAACCCCTAAGACCACCAACTTCAATAAATCTGGTAGGGAAGCTCAAGGCGCCACAACGGGACCATCCAATATTTAGTACTATAAGGCCTGAAAACAACTAGGGAATGACCATAAGGTACAGGTCTCACTTCCGCCAATAGCCAAAAGTACCTGCGAGGACCTGCGCAAAAAAAACAAGAAAAAAGAAACTACCATAAGGTCAAGTGAAGAAAATCCCAATGCTAATAAGCGTGGCAGGCGCGGGCCATAACCCGGAATTCATATGGCATGGGCAGAGTATCGCTCAGGGGATCACCCAACTGCGGAACAGCTGAGCAGTGAAGGTGAAAACTGTCCATGAGGAACACGTTGGCCCAGAGAGAGTAACCTGACACACATTGGCAGGCAAGTAATATGACTGCCAGGGCCGTCTGGAGTTAGTCCCATGCGTCAGAGACGTGGCCCCACCCATGGAAATATGGGGGTCATCTTAAAATACACATGAGCATGTTCGTAAATAAAAGGAACAACCTGATGGCAAACTGACAACAAATACTAATTGTAGCTAGTTGTGAGACGCGAAGAAAATATGTGCCCATGCACAGAACACATAAGGAAACTGGGCGACCAACTTAAATCAAATAGAGAGAAACCAACCGCGTGTCGTACTGAAAAGGCCAGAACAGAACACAAATAAAACTACAATAATGAGTGAAGGGGAGTGAAAATAGAAACTAGATGCAACATCAGCTGACACCTGATACATAAGGAAATAGTGCACATGCATAACATCCGTAAAATGAGCACAATGGCCATCTTGTGATAGATCTACAATACAGGTATAGAAAAGAGAAAGAGACAAAATTAGTAAGTAAGAATATTTCTTGAGGACATAGTACTCATAAATATACAAAAATGTGCCATAAAATTACACTAAAATTGAAATAAAAGCTGAAAGTCCCAATAATAAATTAGACTATATTAACATGGTCCAGTCCTCCATCTTATTGAGGTCAGTGTTGAGGCTGTTTGTGCATATTATGCACTTCAATTCCTCTTTATTGAGTAGGGCGTTGATGTTGGCACCCCTTGGAGGGGGCTTGACAACCATGATGACTTGCCAACGGAGATCATTTTCATTATGCTGCTTCTCCAAGAAGTGGTCCACCCATGGAGCATTTAACACTTTGCAACAAGGTAACTACTATGCTGACAAATCTGTATGCGTACCTTCTGTGTAGTTTGACCAATGTAATTCATATTGCATGGACAAGTGATGGCATACTAAAAATGTTATGTATTACAACTTGAAAACTGATTGAACATGATTTTAATATTGCTAAACACAAACTCTTTTGTCTCAATGGTAAACTGGCAAACACTGCACTTTCTACACCTGGAATGACCAACAACAGGGGGAGACCCCAGAGAGTGGTGAAAGTAGTACTAGATCTAGTATTGGGCAAGATAGCTCTTACCAAATGATCCTTCATGTTTTTTCCTCTGCGAAATGCAAACAGGAGGCATTTAAATTTCAATGTCCCCGCACTGAGAACCGGTCAGTGTTTACAGAAAGATTTCTTAAGCTGATTAGAAACAGGGGAGAAAGTGGTGACACAAACCAGGCATTCATTGTTCTCTTTATTCTTGGGGGTTAGCAGCCCATCTTTGGGACAGTACCATACCCGTTTAATCAACTGTCTGACCAATCTACGTGGATACCCTCTGGCATATCATTTATCAGCCAAGATGTCTGCCTCCCTAAAGAAATAATGTTTGAAAAAACAATCCCTCCTTCCTTAATAAAGAGGTCTACATAATGGCCCAAAGGTTCCAAAATGGACCCCGGCCTGAAACAATGGGACGTCCTGGTGTTGCTGCGGCATTCTTATGGATTTTAGATAAGGTATAAATGACAGGTGTTCTGGGGGACTTCATATTTAGGTATAGAAACTCATTCTTTGATAAGAACCTTCTTGCAAAAACGTTTCCGTTACTGCCACAATCAATCTCTGGATCTCACTTGTGGGATCATATCCCGTACATAAGCAATAGTCGGTGTTTGATAACAGTCTAAACAATTCCAGTTTATATGAATCAATATCTTGAAATCCAATGCTGAAACCCTTGTCAGCAGCTTTAATAATAATAGAGTAGTCAGACCTCAATCTTCCAAGTGCATGCTTTTCATTGACTGGCAGATTGTAGGGAGAAAATTGGTTCCTTTTGTTCCAAAATGGATAATTCCTGGAGAATTAATTTCTCAAAAATGTGTATTACTGGTGGTAAGCAACTTACAGCAGGTGAGAAAGGAGAAGGGGGATGCAGGCTTGTATTTTGAGATACATATTGTCTGGAGGTTTTCTGCAAAAAAGCCCAAAGGCAAATCTTCTTGAAGAACTGCAGCACTTCAAGTTTGAAGGTCAAGAAAATTAGTGCATCTCATAGGGGCAAAGAAAGACCCTTACTTATTAATGAGATCTCATCTGATGTGAGCATGTATGTAGACAAATTAAAAATGGGAATGGCCCATGAACAATTCACGGTGATGGGGATGTTATCAATGGATACAGTATCAGTTACCACTGGTAGTATTTCTGACGTGTTTGTCATTCTTCTGGAATGCTGTACCAACATCTGGAGCGGCCTCGCCACTTACCCCTGTATACCTGTTGGGTGGTCTGTCTTGGCCTCGCCCTAAAAAAGGTTTCAAATTCTCAGAAGATCAATGAAAAGCAAAATACATGGGTGGATGAATGAAAAGCACTATCCATGTAACGCCCACCTGATGTTAGGTAACAATCTGCTCCATTACTTTATTTTCCAAAGTCACACAAATTGGGCTTTGCATGGATTAGTAAATCCCAACATAGATATTGTGTTAGGGCTGTGCAAAAAAGTGACATAACCATGACGCAAAATCTTAGTTATTCAGGGCCTACGTTTTTTAGCATCTGATGTGGCCTGTTCTGTGTAAAGTGCTCTAATACTCAAAAGATGCAGTAGTGCTATATAAAACTGTTAAATAAGCTAATAAAATAAAATTAGAAATTTCCAGTGTTGGTTGTTTAGTGTTAACACAAAGCTTACCAAGATTGAGACAAATTGTAGAATATCACTAGGCTAAAGGAGACTAATCGTTTATTAAACGTATGTGTCAGCATTTGGTGGATTTCTAGCTAGGTTTGCATAAAACAAATACTGCTGCACAGATGCATTCACGTAGGCTTGTTTTCTGCTGAGTGCATTGTTGCATATATGTTAGACAATCTATTTTACTCTGGAAGTAGAAAGGGCGGTATTATTATAATTGAATCCCTGTGGCTACAAGAAAAACACTATAATTCACTTTTGGCAACTTACATTTCTACAGGAGCGGGTGTATGTGCTTAGTTTTCTTTTTTAAGGACCCCATACGTTTTTTCCTAGCATTAGGATTCCTTTTTTTCAATGTGTTTTAAAATGTAACGATAGCTAGATGATAATACCAGAAAATGTGCTCTTTATTTGCCTTTATCTGCATAATATGATAAATCATGTTACACCTTTTGCCCCGTGATATACCTCTTCATGACACATAAGTTATTGAACTCTACCACATAATTTGCCACTTCATGGCCTTGTGAAAGCTGAATTAATTACTAAGGATTTTCATTTATTATGGGTTAACAATTTGCATAGAATTAGGCTAATATAGAATATCATGTGTGACTTGGAAAATGTGACCACTTGGTTGAGCGCCAGATATACGTAATGCTTTTAGTAAATACATATTATTATTATTAGTTGAGGTGCAAGCGTAAAGAACATTGTAGTAACATGTAATATTAATGATTTCAGGCTAGGTATTTGCTGTATTTACTATAGGCCTTAAGTTAGTGAGATTTGGGCCTAGTCTACACTGCCTCATATTAAGCTGCAATGTGTAACAAAATAGTGGGAAATGTACAACCTGAAATTTCATGCTTCTATTGTTCGCACTGTGCTGACCAAACGTTTAGCAAATGTTTTAGACTTTCTCATGAGAACTGCCTTGTACTAGGAAATGCTACATTGTAGATTTGATGCATGAGACATCGATGTTCCCAGGAATCAACAATGGATGCACTGATTTGAGTACGGATTGCAACAAAAAGGTTACCTGACTAGTCTTGCGGTGGGTACAGGAGAAGAGGAGCAAATCATTGACATGTGAAAGACATTTTAGCTATATCTTAGATTTGGGTTTTTATTTCTATTGGATTAACTGTAAACGTACGATTTTCTGACCAATGACAAGGTGGGAAGATTCCGTAGGACATTCTAACTTAGCCCGACTGCACTGAGGAAAGGGAGCTCTTTCTATTCTGATTTCTCCATGTAGTGGTTCTGTTTGAGGAGCTGAACAGTTCTTGATGACTTTATTTCTAACTTTGACTTTATTGCTTAAGTTTCTAATGCTGAATGCTGATCCCTTAGAAATTGTTACTTAAATGGTTCAGATAACTTAGAGTACCCTGTGTTCGAACCATCCCCTTTCACTGCCTGTTGCTAAAGCTGACCGAACAGAAACCCAACTGCTGACGAGAAATCGCAGCTTGCTGAACCATATGAGGAGAGGTACAACAAAATGTTATTGTCCTTGTTGTAGGTTTGTTCTTTGTTTCTAGGTACCAACCACTATTTTGATAGAGCCATAGTTAGATGTTTTTCCAAATTAACTTTAACTAAATTGTTTTGTATGAAGCCCAAACATGCTATTCTAATCCGAAGGTTAGTTAGAAAACCCTTGAAATGTTAACAATTGCAATTAACAAAGAGTTGATGTTGTCCACCTGTTGAATTTAGACTTATGTCATTTCTATTGCGCAGTTATTCTTGCTATTAATGTGTACTGTGACTCTTGAACTGAGATTCTTTAGAAGATTTGGTCAGCCTGTGTTATTCATGATGTTTATCATTTGGTATTGAGACTAATTCACGTGACATTAGTATTGTTAATATAGGGAAATAAACTTTCTAACTTTTACATAAAGGAGTGGTTATTCGTGGCAAATTGGGTCATGGTGTGTGAAGATTATTGACTTCAGATGAAATGTTTGTTTATTGATTATGTGAAAAGGATTGTCGTTTAGGGGTGAAGCTCATAGTGGAATCACTCCAAGCGTAGTCAAAAGGTCAATTGAACCTCTAACGCTTCCCCTTATAAATTAAATTTTAAAAGACCAATTAAAGTCAGACGCGCTCACAGTTCTTGGAAGCAGAGTCAGATGGTTAGTCTACTTGTGAGGCCACTAGAGACGGATGGATAGTCTCCTTATGAGGTCACTAGAATAAACAGATTTGTTGAAGAGTTGAATGGTGCATTTCCTTAAGAGGCCGCTATAATCCCTCAGAGATAAAGGCTATAATTTTGTAGATTTGTTAGAAGATTATGGGCGTAATTTTGACCACGGCGGTGAGTGGTAATGTGGCAGAAATACAGCCAACAGGCTGGCGGTACATACCGCCAACAGGCTGGTGGTACATACCGCCACATCATGAGAATGGCGGGTTGGCTGCAGCCAACCTTCCACTTCTCCACTCATACCGCCACGGCGGTATCAGCCGCCGGGCCGGAGATATCTATGTCCAGCCTGGCAGGCAGCATAGTACCGCCAGCAGCATTATCAGCCTGCCTACCACCATGGTTTTCATGGCGTTGGCAACACCATGAAAACCATGGCAGTAGGTCCTACCGGTGACAGAAGATTCCTTCCCTGTCACCAGTAGGTGGTTCACCCACACCCCCAACAAACACCTGACAAACCCTCCATCCAAACTCATCCCCCCACTCAGCCCCAATCCAAACATACCCACCCCGACATTCAAACTCACTCCCTCACCCCTATACACACACTCATCCGCCACCCCCTCCGATTCTCACACTCAACCCCCCAGCCCACATACACGCACACACCCGCAGACATGCACCACGCATACACCCACTCACTCACACTGGCATACACGCATTCTTCCAGACATGCTCGCACACATTCTTACAACGATCACACTGACATGCAGACACGCTGTCTCTTCACCATTCTTACACGCATTCACTCACATGCATACAACCACACAACACACAGACGCATTCACACACAAACTCACACATTCATGCACACACTCAGACACACACAACACCCCCCACCCTCTCACCCCCTCCCCTGTAGGAAGCCCGACTTACCTTGGTTGTGGATGGTCTTCCAGCAGGGAACGGGAAGGAGCACTGCTACCGCCAGCAGTACCCTGCCAGCAGAACACTGCCAGGCCGTATTACTGGACATAATACGGCTGGCGGCGTTCTACTAGCATTGCGGTGCTGGTGGTAGCAGCACCAGCTTACCGCCGTCCACCAGTATGATCACTGCCGGATTTCCGCCCTTCTTGTGGCGGACGTCCGGCAGTGATCATAATATGACAGAACGATGGTAGCCGCAGTGATGGTATGTTGCCGTCCGTCACCGTGGCAGTAGGCGTTTTTTACCATTATCAATGTTATAATGAGGGCCTATGTCTCCCTAAGAACCTACCATCACCTTCTCAAAACCTTGGAGTTTGCCAATGCTTGTTTCAGGATGTTCTCAGCACTTCTAGTGACAGTGTGAATGAAATAGGTTTTGCGCTTGCACAGCTTAAGCAAATCGCAGGTAAATTGTGATGTTTGAGAGCGCTTAGGGAGTTTGCGTGCTCCAGATGAAGTTGTTTAGGGAGTTTGCGTGCTCCAGATGAAGTTGTTTAGGGAGTTTGCGTACTCCAGATTAAGTTGTTAAGAGTGAAAGTAGGGAAGTCGTCGAACTTCACATGTGTGTGGTGCTTTGTGCTCAAAAATTGCCCACGTGGTTGTTGGTATACAGACCCTGCATGGTCTAAGACTCCGGAGTATTGAATAAGTGTATGAGGCATTTGGTTTATGTTGTAATTTGTCTGTTTATTAGGTCAATCGGGCGTGGTTGTCAAACTCGATAGTGTGTGTTAAAGGAGTGATAGTTTTCAACGGAGATTTGGTGAGTCCTATGTGCATCAGGAGGATCCAGTAATCAGATGAGAGTAAAATTTGCTGGTCGAATTTTGCTTGCGAGTTAAGGAAAACTGAGATAGAAGTAGTATCTGTCAGAGCGAAATGCCGCAGTGAAAAATCAATAAGGTTTCTGAAGTGATTGTGTTACCTACCTGTAGTAAATAGGCAAGTTGTCTTTATTTTGTGCTTGCCATATTTGCATTTAGTTTTGCGTGGATATGAGTTTAGGAGGGCAAGCCGAAAGGCTTTGTCAGCCGCTGAACGTGTGAGTGTGATGTCATTGGAGCCGCGCTGGGATAGGTCTGTTAGTGTGGGAAGCTACGAACGGATTGGTGGACAACCGTGAAGCACGATTTGGTTGAGAAGGTAGGCAAAAAGGATTTTGGGATTGAAATTCACTTCCTGATTCGATTGAAAGAAGCGTACATTGCAGAAATAAAAAATGTCAAAGCTTTAAGGAGTGTCCGAAGAGGAGATACTTTAATTCCAACTAGAATAGGAGAAATTACACCACCAGAAGGTACACCCGACTATTGTGTTTGAAGAACAAGGTGCTGCGCGATGTCTTTGGTTGAAACAATGGTGCAAAGAAACAGAGAGATGGGAGCTTAGCATTCCCTGCTCACGGAGCATTCAATTTGAGAATTTTTGAGAATTTGAGGAGAATACTGTATGAGTTGAAACCTTGTCCAAGACCTGCACTGTTTGAAACATTAGCTATTTGCGAACTAGCGGTTATACAGCAGTAGCAACTGAAATTTGAGAGAAGAGTGAGAAAAGCTGAGAAGCCTTTAGCTGAGGCAAGATGGATAGTGAGCAAACATTTTAGAGAACTGAGACATTACAGGGAATTAAGTTGTTTCTGGCAATTACATAAGAGAATGGGTACAAGGCTAAAAAGAATACTAAGAAGAGGGATTCCTATCCTTCAGACAACAGACAAGAGAAATCCACAGGGTCTAGGAAGTCTTTAACACATGATAAAGAGTCAGATGATGATAAGTTTATTTTGCAGTTACTGAGAAATCGTCCCCCACCATATGCAGCACATGAGAGAGGTTCAAGTACTAGTAAAGACCCTACGGCACCAATACCAACTGAATCTACACAGAGCCAGATCAGGTTAGTCATAATGTTTTAGCTACTTCTGTGATTCAAAGGCCTATGCTGCAGATTGACATCCCCAGAATGTATCCAAATGTACCTATTATAGATACTGCAACAAACTTAGTAGTGCCGACAGGACAAGCTGCCCTCATGAGGCAGGTTTATCAGAAGCCCAGTTTGATCCAGATGGAGTCTACCCCAAATTTGATGTCCCCAATGCAGACACCGATGATCCTGAGATACACCCCATAACAGGATCACAGGCGGAAATGTCTGCCTTGACAAGTCAGAATACAGGAATTATGTACCCTAGAGATCCAAATGCCCGACCAAGTCCAGATGCAGTGTCAGTACCAGTTAGCACAGGTCCAGTCATACAGTTGTTTGCCCAGGGAAACAATAAGAGCAGTGAGCAGAAGATCCTAAATCTGAGTGTAGAAAGGGAGAAATTCGCAGAAAACTCAAGAATGATGACTCCCATGAGACCATCATTTGATGGGACAGGTCCGTTAATTGATTTGAGCTACGGTATGACCCCACCAAATGATTTGGGAAGACAGGAATGAGGTCCTAACCCATTTACAATGACATCAGAGACTCCGAGCCTGCAAGTGCCCAGTGTGAGTAATAACATTTCATTACAAGGTTTGACAGCTCAGCAGTTAACTGAATGGTTGGAGAAGTTGAGTAACACCCAAGGAGATTCCAGCGGAGGTCGTGCCCTGAATTTGACAAGGCTTAGACTAGACACAGAAGACCTAATTGAGGGAACGATGGTGCTGGACATGATTGACTCAATGTGAAGACAAGTTACATTATTTTGTGTGAACTGATTACCAACAAAGCAGGAATAGTACATCAGAAGTTAGTAAACCTGGCAGGAAAATCTGACCTAGAAATTGAGAAAACAAAACATTTAAAGAAGAGTTACAGATTAGAATTTGACTCAAAGGACTTTGAGAACATGAGATTCCCGGGAATGAAAATTCCTATTAAGGAATTAATACAGAGCATTCAAACATGGGGAGCATTAGTAAAGTGGGAAGGCAGATAAGTGAAGAAAAGAGAAAAGAGGAAAAGGGATTCTGCGCATCTTACTGCGAATGTGCAGCAGGTTGAGGATCCAGTGAAAATCTTACCAATGAGAGAGATTCCCGGAAAGAATTTTGTTTATGTCCCTTGGAGCAGAAATGCCATTTTGTCCTTTACAAATGATTATCCCAGGTTGAGAGAAAAGCCAGTGGAATGGTACCAGCAAACAGATAGGTTTGTGAAACTCGCAAATTGCCTGTGGGAAGTTTTGAACACCCTGTTAGAAATAGTGGTTCCAGCAGATGTATGGGTTGAATGCAAGAGAAGTGTAGATGGGCCAACAAGAGAACCTCAGAGAGATCCAGCAACAGGTGCACCATCTCCTGAGATAATGAAATATTACTATAGGGTGCTCAAATTTTTCAAAATGAGAATTTCGCCCAAGAATATCGGTTGGCAGAGAATAGGACAGTTCAGGAAGGAAAAAGGTCAATACATGTGTACTATGAGAGATTGTTGCAGGCATTTAAACATTACAGTGGCACAGAAACAATTGAGCTGAAAGACATGATACATTTTGTGTTCAGATTTCTTGAGGGATTGAGACCCAAAATTAGCCAGATGATTAAGAGTCATTTGAATTTGTTGGCAAGCGAAGCCGATTGATGAAGTATTGGAGCATGCAAAGTACAGTAGTGATGAGATTGAGTTGAAATAGAGAAAGTTGAAAGAAAAGGCAATGGTGATAAAGATTAATGCAGCACAATCAGGAATGCAGGGAGGTTTTCCACAGCAGCAGCAGGGAAACATGTGGTTGCAAAACCAGGCAAAAGTTAGAGGTCATGGTGGAATTGGAAATGTGAACCATGGTCCTGATTTGAATACTGTGGCTATTCAGAATGATGTGTTAGGGATGAGAAACATGTTACCATGTCACGCTTGTGGAGGCCTCGGACATTGGAAACTGGAGTGTCCGATGTTGTGCAGGAAGGTGTTGTTCAACAGACAAACAAAATCATTTCTTTCCCAAATATGAGAGGACCAAGAATGAGAAGTCAAAATCCAAATTTCCAAAAACATTTGAACGGGTGCACGGTTTTCAGTCTATGCAACAAATGCAAATGCCACATTTGCAGATGCCCCAGTCATAGCAAATACAACCCCAAGTTCAAATGGTACCTAGGCAGCAAATTCAAATACCTCAGGCCCCAATGGAGCAGCAGCATGTGATGTTTCCTCAGCAGGTCCCAGGCTTAATCAGAGTAATAACACTATACACCAATACCCATTATATAGGGAGGATGAAGTGAATGATGACTCGGTGAGTGAGAGTTCAGATGAGGAGGAATGAGTGTTAGCACCTTCACTAGAAGTAGATCAGAAAGGTCCATGTGTGAAGGGAAAAGTGATGGGTCACAAAGTCTCATTTTTAGATGACACAGAAGCTACACGCTCTACAGGGAAAAGTGAAGTTCCAAACGTGCCCCTTTCAGGGAAAACAGTGCAGATCGTAGGAATTGACAACCCCCATTACAGAGGCACTTCAGGTTAAAATTGGAAACTTTAAAGGATTACACAAATTCATAGTTTGTGACTCAAGTCCAGTATCCTCACTAGGAAGGGACTTGCTATGCCAAACAAGATGTTTGATTACTTGCTCAAATGATGGAATTGCCATTCAGACTAGCAATGATAGCGAAGATGACTCGTCCATAGGGCCAGATTGTGACAGTGAATGAGGAGTACCCTTTGATCAGTTTCTTTCCAGTTTTCACAATGAGTGATCCTCCTTCTGATTTACAGGGAACAGTTAAAATGAAAGTGTGGGAGTTTACAGGAAAATACTTTGATCTAATCAAAGGAGTTGAGCCAGTTAAGGTACCAGTCAAGCCAAATGTGATTTTTCCCCCAGATTCCCCAATACCACAGGACACAATTGAAGGGATTGCACTCATAATTGTAGAATTTTTAAACCAAGGTGTTTTAAAAGAAGTGTTGAGCAGCCCATGGAATATGCCAATAATGGGATTGTGAAAGCCATGTGGGAAATTTCAGATTAGTCAGGATTTGAGGAAGTAAATGATATTGTGATTAAATGTTGTCCCGTGGTGCCAAATCCAGCTGCGATGTTTCAGATCCCATGCGATGCTGAATGGTTCACCGTAATTAATCTGTTGCAGGCATTCTTTTCGGTACCTCTTCATGAGGATAGCCAATTTCTCTCCTGCTTTAAATGTTTAGATTGAGTCTATTGTTGGTGTAGAATTCCTCAAGAGTTTGAGTCACCTTCCATTTTCAACCTGATCCTGAAAAAGAACCTGGAGTTATTGGAAATGGTCCAGTACATTGACGATTTGTTGGTTGCGTCAAAGACAAGAGAAGCATGCAAGTTTGATACTATTGCTTTGTTGAATCATTTGGGAAATAATAGACATAAAGGCCCTCATTCTAACTCTGGCGGGCGGCGGTTGCCGCCCGCCAGGCGGAAAGCGCCATTTGGCCGCCACATGGCCAAAATACCGCTTCCCGCATTCCGACCTTCCCGCTGGGCCAGCGGGCGCTAACAATGTTAGCGCCCGCCGGCCCAGCGGGAAGGGGGCCTGCAACATTGAAGCCGGCTCCGAATGGAGCCGGTGGTGTTGCAGGTGTGCGACGGGTGCAGTTGCACCCATTGCGCTTTTCACTGTAGGCTGGGGCCCTGTTAGGGGGCCCCTGCACTGCCCATGCCAGGGGCATGGGCAGTGCAGGGGCCCCCAGGACACCCGTTCCCGCCAGCCTCTTCCTGGCGGTGTAAACCGCCAGAAACAGGCTGGCGGGAAGGGGGTCGGAATCCCCAGGGCAGCGCTGCTTGCAGCGCTGCCCTGGCGGATTCGCCCAGCCGGGGCAAAAACGGCGGGAAACCGCCGGCCCCGGTTTTCCGAGCGCGGCTTTACTGCCGCGGTCGGAATGGGCTTTGAAGCACCGCCAGCCTGTTGGCGGTGCTTCCGTCGTTCTGCGCCCTGGCGGTCCAAGACCGCCAGGGTCCGAATGACCCCCAAAGTGTCCCCAGCAAAGTTACAGTACTGTCAGAAAGAAGTTAAATATTTGGGACATCTAATTGAGAAGGAAACTAGGAAAATATCCAGAGAAAGGGTCACAGCATATTAAAGATGAATCCCCCAGCTACACAGAGAGATGTCAGGATGTTTTTGGGAATGGTGAGCTATTGTCATCAGTGGATTCCCAACTTTTCAATTATTTCAAAGCCATTGCAGAAGCTGACTCACAAAGAAGTTACTGATCCCTTAGTGTTAGACCAAGCCTGTATGAAAGCCTTTATTAAATTGAGAGAGAGTCTGTGAAAAGCCCTGGCTTTGGGTATGCCTGACTACACTAAACCCTTCATGTTGTTTTGTCATGAGCGTGACGCATGTTCTTTGTCCATGTTGACACAAGTCTATGATGGTGCAGATATCCCAGTAGCATACTTTTCAGCTACTTCGGGCCCAGTTGCAGCAGCTTTACCTGGCTGTTTACGCACAGTAGCCGCAGATGGATTGAGCCTCACTCAGTGAGAGCATTGTGATGGGACATCCTTTAACTGTTATGGTCACTAACTCCACTGAAGTTTTGCTTACCCGAACCAAGACTCAACATCTGACTAATGCCAGACTGACACAATCCAAGACCATTAACCAATGTATTGCTGAAAAGGTATACAGTGCTTAACCCAGCAACTTTGCTTTGAAAAGAGAATATTGAGGTTGACAATTTGAAGGAAGTTGAACATGACTGTCTGGAAGTTACTGATTGGTGAACAAAACCTAGACCTCATATTCGAGATACTCAATTGGAAGAAAATGACTAAATTATTTTTGTTAATGGTTCCTGTTTAAGAGATAACATGGGAACATTGAGAGCAGGATATGCTGTGAGCACAACTTCTGGTATACTCAAAGCGTCCTGGCTCCGAGGAGCGTATTCTACACAAGTGGCTGAGTTGGTAGCCCTTACAAGAGCATGCCATGTCTCTGCACAACTTAGAATTACCATATATACAGACAGCCAGTACAGATTTGGAATAGTCCTTAATTTTGGCCAGATATGGTCTTAGGATTCACCAGTTAGAAATGGGGAAAGAATGAATAATTTGTTACAAGCTTTACAAGTGCCTGAAAAGATTGCTGTGGTGAAATGCAGTGCACACCTGAAATCACAAGATTTTGTGACAATGGGAAATGGATATGCGGGTCAAGTCACAAGGTTTTGCGCATTGAACTGTATATCGTTCAAAGACAAATGGGAATTGTTACCTGAGAAAGAAAAATGTGCCAGTTATACTCTAAACATGATTGACACTTGGAAAGAATTTAAATCGCTCTAGGTTAATGTTGACAGGAATGAAAAGAACACTTGGCTAAAATTGAAATGTATTAAGTGTGAGGACAATCTCTGAGTGTCCAGGGAGAGACAAGTGGTTTTACCAAACAATTTGTTGACTCAAATAGCTAGATATTATCATGGTCAAGCACATGTTGGAAGGGATGCCATGATTCGAAAATGTAAACAGTTTTATTTCAATCCAAGGTTTAGACAGGTTGCCGAAGCAATTTGCCATTGTTGCATCCTCTGTCAACAGATGAATGTGGGAAAAGGTACTGTGGTTAATTTGAGCCATATTGGAAGAGCGGGAGGTCCATTTAGCAGAATGCAGATGGATTTTATTGCAATGCCTGTATGTGGAGGATTAAGATATGTGTTGGTGATTGTTTGTATCTTTACTCACTGGATTCAAGCTTACCCCACACAAAGAAATGACAGCCTTACAGTAGCAAAGTTACTGCTTAGGGAACTGATACCTCATTTTGGGTTTCCGGTCTCGCTAGAATCAGATAGAGGAAGTCACTTCAACAATGCAGTAATCAAGTTATTATGTTCAGCTTTAAACACTGAGCAGAAGTTGCATTGTAGCTACCGCCCAAAAAGCTCAGGACTTGTTGAGCAAATGAATGGTACCCTGAAGTCAAGAATTGCTAAAATGTGTGTCCACAAATCTGAAATGGCCAGACGCACAGCCGTTAGTACTCATGAGTATGAGAAACACACCTGACAGGAAAATCTGGACTCTCACCAAATGAAATCCTCATGGGCGGAGCAATGAGATTGCCAGCGGTTCCTGCCAATGCGCTTGTGAACATAGCAGATGGTATGGTGTTGGATTACTGCAAGGGTCTGGCTGATGTGGTTCGCTCTTTCTCTCATCGGGTGGAAGCCACCACATTGCAACTGTCTAAAGCTCAAAGCCACAACCTGAGAGCAGGAGACTGGGTTGTGATCAGAAAACACGTGAGGAAGACTTGCTTGGAGCCCAGGTGGAAAGGGCGGTACCAGTAGTACTGGTTACTACGACAGCTGTGAAGTGAGCTGGTGTTCCGAACTGGATTCCTGTCAGCCATACTCGGAAAGTACCCTATCCTTTTGACAATGAAGAAGAGTTGTTGAGAGTACCAACAACTTCTGGACAAACCCTAGAATCAGAGAAAGAGACTGGAGAATCACAGACTGAATCTGAGCAGACCAAAAACAGTGTAAACACTCATGTGAGAGACTAAGTGGAAGACATACAGGAGAGTGACAGTGAAACATCCTCAACTGAGGTAGCAGGAGAGTCTAGTCAGAGGAGGCCTCCCCCAGAAGCAGGCGGTCGAAAGAAAATCAGAGCAAACTACAGACCCCGAGGTGGAAAGAGTTGAGGTGGATCAAAGTCAAAACAATCTGACTCCTCCTGAACCAGTCACAGGTATGTCAAGAAAAAACCTGCAAAACAAAGAGAAGTTACAAGTCCAGCACTAAAAAGAGCATTGACAAAAGGTCCACTGAAAGGAGATTAGTAGCTGAATTCATAACGCCAACAGGAAAGAAGCAATAACGGTGACAACAATTGAAGAATACATAGATACATCAAGAAGAGAAGACTTTAGTGATGGAGAGTTAAATGGAGATCGAAGATTGAAAAGAAAAAGAGTTGCAAATCGGAGATACGCAGGTCCTGGATGGGCGTATGCAATGACAAGTGAATGGCAGAGTGAATTTTTGTCTTTTTGTTTTGATCGAGAAATTCCAGGTCAATACTTTGGATCGTGAAAGAAGATCAATGAACTGAACTTTCTAAAATTGTGAAGTTCAGAAAGAGCAAGAGACTATTAAAAGTAACCGGAAGAGGCCTTTAAATAATCTGATTTGACAAGCTGCTAAACGGATTTGGACCAAATTGCTGATTGTGACAAGCTACCTATTTTGGCAAGCTCCTGGAAGAAAGACTGAAAGTTGTAAATAATTACTCAAGAAGATTAAAGATTTTTGTTTTGTTTTTGCTACATAGTTATACATTTTCCTCTTCTACTTTCTAATTCTTTACAGATCAGGAGTAACCACAACTAGCAGGTTAGGAACAATAGGTGTTGTAAATACAAAGGTATTGGTTTGGCGATCATGTGCATGATATTGTGTTTGGTGTTGATTGTGAATATGACTCTTTGTGACAAGATTGTAGCCAACCATACCTCTGCTTTAGAGACAACTACTACACTTACAGAATTAGACAAATTTAGAATAGATGAGAAGTATTTGCACGCAGACAGCTCCCAAGGAGAACTTTCTTCTACTGTTTTCTATTGCTTATTGTGGGAGTATGTTGAGATGATGGATGTGAGAGACTGTTATGTCTGTACACAGATTCCTTCATCAGTGGAAGGACTTACTTACCATAGTTTTCCCCTTACTTATGGAGTAAGTTGTAGTCTTTTACTAACAAGATTCTATAATCAGGAATACATTCAGTATTTCTATTGAAACTAGATGTAGTGTTTTCGTTTGTTCCTATAATTAAGAATCTGAGTAGAGTAGCTAAGGAAAATACCATAGAATTAGGAAGAGGATCCTTTGAACTTACATTAACCTTTGGCACAGCTTACGCTCACAGAAAGAACCTCACAAGCTTACTTAAACCTACAGAAAAGAGTTTCTTAGATCAGACTGATAATAGGAGAAATGAATTAAAGGAGAAATTAAAGAAGGGCTTAGAGAAAAGGATATTTAGAAATGATCAGGTGTTTAGCTAAATAAAAACACGAGGGAAACTAGCTTTAGATGCACAACAAGTAGAGAAGCTTTGTGTACATAGGGCTAAATCTAGAACCGACACATTGTTGGAACGAGTGAATGTTTACATGTGCTTTTGTTTCAAAGTAAATGGATGTTCACCTTAAATAGATAAGACCCAGCAATTCCAGGAGTTTATTACATCTGTGGACCAAATGTGTATTACCGTCTTCCAGGAGGATGGTTTAGCACATGTTACCTCTGGATAGTTTTCCCAAAGATTTATCAACTTGAGACCCTGAATAAAGTATCTAAATTGACTAAATTACATCATTATCCACAAAAGTAAGATTCTTATTCTGGCATAGTTGGGGACATATTTGGAGCAATAATTCCTTCAGTGGGAGTTATTCTGAATTCTTTGAAAATTTGAAAGATGTCTACTATTGTGGATAACATGCTGACAAACTTTTTAGGAGCCATGATCCTAATGGATACAGAAATGGTTGCGGTAAGATCTATGACTCTTCAGAACCTCCTTGCGTTAGACATCCTCTTAGAAAAGGAGGGCAGAGTTTGTAAAATGCTGAACTCACAACATTGTTGCACATTTATACATAACAATAGTAAAGACATTAGAAGCCTTATTGACAATATGACTAATGACAGAGCTGATTTGAAAGAGTTGAAAGACCCAGGAGTATGGGAAAATGTTGGCAAAGGTTTTGCTTCTGTGGGAAATTAGCTGGGCAACCTAGTGAAGGGAATACTTTTGAAATTAATACAGATAATATTGATTAGTGTGACTTGCATAATTGGAGAATTTATCAATTGTATCATGTTATTAAAATGAAGAAAATGAAAAATGATCACAGGAGGGAATAAATTAAAATTTGAGAAAATCTGAAAAGGGAAAGAAGAAGCAAAAGTTACAGAAAATGCAAATTTTAGGTGAACAAAAATTTGTATGGAAAGATGTAAGGTGAGATGGCATATTTAGTCATCAGAGAAGGGATTGTGAAAGCTAAATTAATTACTAAGGATTTTCATTTATTATGGGTTAAGAATTTGCATAGAACTAGGCTAATATAGAAAATAATGTGCGATTAGGAAAATGTGCCCACTTGGGTGGCCGCTAGAAATATGTAAAGCTTTTAGTAAATGCATATTATTATTAGTTGAAGTGCATGCACAAAGAAGATTGTAGTAATATGTCATATTAATGATTTCATGCTATGTATTTGCTTTATTACTGTAGGCCTTAAATTAGCAAGGTTTGGGCCTAGTCTGCACAGCTTCATATTAAGCTACAATGTCTAACAAAATAGAGGGAAATGTACGCCCAGAGATTTAATGCTTCTATTGTTCGCACTAAGCTAACCAAACATTTAGCAAATGTTTTAGATTTTCTCATGAGAACTGCCTGCTAGAATGTCTTGTATAATGAAACGCTACATTGTAGATTTGATGCATGAGACAGCGATGTTCCCAGGAACCAACAATGGATGCACTGACTGGAGTACGGATTGCAACAAGAAGGTTACCTGAAGAGTATAGCAATGGAAAAAGAAGAAGAGGAGCCAATCATCGACATGTGAAGGACAGTTTAGTTATATCTTAGATTTGGGGTTTTATTTCTATTGGACTAACTGTAAACATACGATTTTCTGGCCAATGACAAGGTGGGAAGAATCTTTAGGACAGTCTAACTTAGCCGGACTGCACCGAGGAGAGGGAGCTCTTTCTATTCTGAATCTTCCCCGTAGTGGTTCTGTTTGAGGAGCTGAACAGTTCATGATGACTTTATCTCTAACTTTTACTTTATTGCCTAACTTTCAAATGCTGATGCCTTAGACATTGTTTCTTAAATGGTTCAGATAGCTTAGAGTCCCCTGTGTCTGAACCATCCCCTTTCACTGCCCGTTGCTAAAGCTGAATGACAGATGTCCAACTGACGATCCATGAGGAGAGGTACAACAAAATGTTATTGTCTTTGTTGTAGGTTTGTTCTTTGTTTCTATGTACCAACCACTATTTTGATAGAGCCATAGTTAGATGTTTTTCCAAATTAACTTTAACTAAATTGTCTTGCATGAAGCCCAAATATGCTATTCTAATCAGAAGGTTAGTTAGGGAACCCTGGAAATGTTAACACAATTGCAATTAACAAAGAGTTGATGTTGTTCATTTGTTGAATTTAGATGTATGTCATTTCTATTGTGCAGTTATTCTTGCTATTAATTTGTACTGTGACTCTTGAATGCTTAATTGTTAATGCTTTAGTTAAACTGAGATTCTTTAGAAGATTTGGTCAATCTGTGTTATTCATGTATGTTTATAATTTGGTATGGAGACTAATTTATGTGACATTAGCATTGTTAACATAGGGAAATAAACTTTCTAACTTTTACATAAAAGAGTGGTTATTAGTAGCCAAATTGGTCATGGTGTGAGAAGATTATTGATGCCAGATGAAATGTTTGTTTATTATGTGAAAAGGACTGTTTAGGGGTGAAGCTCATAGTGGAATCACTCCAAGCGTAATCAAAAGGTCCATCAAATCTCTAATGCGTCCCCTTATGAATTAAATTATAAAAGCCCAAATAAGGTCAGATGCGCTCACAGCCTCATAATCCATGTGGTCCTCGGCATGATAGGCAGTTAACAAATAGTTATTCACTCTTACATGAACATAACAATTGAAGGTTTGGGCACAAAGAACATCACATTTTGTGTTTAGCCATGCTGACTTATTTCACATTTTGCTCTGGTAAAGTTTTTACTTATTTACTTTTTATTGGTCATTGTTCTTCTATTCTCCAAGTGTTAAACAAAAAGGCTATTCTCTTGATTCAGCCTGTCTGTATCCAAGGAGTTTCTGAATAGAGCAGCAGCTGCCTCCTCCCTGCCCACAGGGACTGGACTTAGCTGATAGGCTCTCTGAGTCCCTGTTAAACCTGAGTCCTCCCCCTACACTTGCTCTGGTCCTTTAAGTTTGTGGAGGGAAGCCCAAGACAGCCACCTCCATTGTGTGAGCCTCAGCATCTTCCCTGTGTCCTAATATACCCAGTGTTCAAGGATTGCAAAAAGACCTAGGTAGGGAGCCCCCAGAATTTTCTGGGTAAATTGTATTATTTGTTCAAAATGGTTTATTTCAGCTACCTGTGTCTGTTTTACTGAGGACTCTGTGTTTCAGGCAGCCTGGCCTTTTTGAAGTGGTGTTTTTTAAAAAATTGTTTTTGCTGTGACTGTGTGAATTACCTTGCTAGTTTGTGGCACATGGCTTCATAAACCCCCCACCGCCCCCCTTTTTTCTAAGTAAAAAGGCTACATACATCTTGCAGAGTGTGTTTTTAGGAGACTGTTTTAATCTGTTTCTGTGATTTAAATTGTTTAGAAACTGTCTGCCCCCCGTTTTTTTGCCTTTAAAAAAGCCACATTTCAGCATGCGTGACCAGCAGTATGCCAGTGTTTGTTTTTAAACAATCTCTCCCTTACCTGGAAAGTAGACTCTGCTAGCTTGGGAGTGTGGATTCAGCCTGTCTGTATCCAAGGAGTTTCCGAATAGAGCAGCAGCTGCCTCCTCCCTGCCCACAGGGACTGGACTTCAGTTAACTTGCTCCTTATGTAAGTTCCTATTGGTTGTTGCATATGTTGTTGTGATAGGTTGTTGGGAGCTGGTATTTTCATTGGTTGCTGGCTCCAGGGCTGGGGTTATGATTGGTTGATAGGGCTGAGAATCTGATTGGCTGTTGGTTCTAGGGCTGTGATTGGAGGATAGGGCTGGGTCTCCCATTAGTTGTTTGAATCAGGGCTAGAAATAGGATTGGTTAGGGTTAGGACCAAGTTCCTATTGGCCAGTAGGGCTACTTAAGCCTAGGACTCAGGGCGTCCCAGCCCAGGCATTAAGGCCAAGGGCAGTTGCCTGTTTGGGCAGGTAGGGACTAGGGCCAGAAATGCTGCCCATTTCACTATGGACCAGGAATGGTTTCAGTCCCTACACATCCATCAACATGCAGACACATTATCTGCAAAGACATCCAACTCATGCATCACAAACTGACCACATGCAGATTGCAATATCCCATCACCCAACACAATACCCTTTATACAACACATATACACATTTCCACCATAACTACAACAAACACCTTAATTCTCACAGCAAACACTACTCTGTCCACTCCCACTAACACAACCTGCCATCACCCACACAACACAAAACTACAGTATACCTTTTTCTCAGTTTCAGCCTTCCAGATACACACTCTCTGCTCATACTAACCAACAACACTACCCGCTGTTTGCTCCACACAGACCACCTGTCATCATAACAGTGCCAAAACCCAGCCTTCCAACACACCATCTACAAACACCCTTCCCCTCTCTTCACCAATTACACACAACCATACAATCCCCACATTTTACTCCACCACACATTACCTCTTCCAGTCATCACAACTAACACTAACTCCCCTGACACATCCATCACCTCTTACACACCTCATACATTAATCTCCAAAACACATCAACACCACATCTAACACTCTAGTTCCACTCACCAGCACTAACTCACATGCAAATCCCTCACCATAAACAACTACACTAATATCCCCTCTCACTATTCCACAAAAACAATACAGTCCACACACATCACAACATCAAATCAATACAAACTTTCATTACACTTATTGTCATACCCACTCCCACCCTCAGGACTACACAAAGAATACAAATCCCATCCTATCTTCACCCCTACTTTCTCACTCTTCACAAACACCTACGACAAGCACCCCAACCCAGCAACTTTCATTCACTCGCCTCTCCTCCATTGCATAATTTAGAGCCTTACATCATGATCCACATGCTCCTCCACCACACCTAACCCATACTCCATCCACACTAAACAAACGCAAACAAAATAAAAAACATGCCACTATTAGCAACCTTGCATCCCCTTGTCTATTACATAATAAGACTACCCTACAAAAAACAGTACACTCTTCATGTCTCTCTCTGCCTCCAAGTCCACCACCCACACACACAGACCCAACAAAATGCCTCCTTAACCTGCTGGAAGAGGAACACTATGTTGAAAAGCAAGACTATTGTGAGCCTCAAACAGTTATCACAACTACCAACACTTCTGCTTCAAGCTCATATTATACTACTTAACCTTCTCCTAAACATAACAACACTACCACTAACACACCTTTTCTAAACTGCCAGCTCATAAATGCTCGATCCCTCTCAAAAAGCAGGCACCACATCTACGACCTGCTCACAGACACACAACCTGACTTACTATTCATAACGGAATCCTGGTTGGGAGATGACATGGCCTCAGTGTTGCACAAAGCCTTCCTCTGGGCTATCAAACCATCACACAAAACCGTATAGGCAAGAGAGGCGGTGGACTAGCTATTATATTCAAACGGGCAATGAACCTCAGTAAAACAGACAACATCTCCATACAAGGTTGTGAAGCCCTCCTCACCAGATGCCATTCTACTCCAACTTCCTCCTGTAACTTTCTCCTCCTTTAAAGACCTCCACCTAACAACTCCACATTCCCAGATGCTTTTCTAGATACAGTCTCAAACCTTATTACACTATACTCCAACCTATGCATTCTTGGGGATCTAAACATTTGGTTTGACAAACCCAATATGCCCCATCCAAAAGCTATCCCCACTGGACTAGTCGCTTTGAACCTACATCAGATTGTACACAATCCCACACACATCGCTGGACACATCCTAGATGTGATTTTGTAACTAGTTACCGTTCATAGCATCACACCAATCACTTGGTCAGACCACCATTTGATAACGTTCCGACATACAACTCCACAAATCAACACACCCCACAACTACTTACATACATGCACCTATCGACCAAGGAGCAAACTCAATTTTGATGACTTAGAAACACAACTAACAGCCAACACAGATCTAGGTACAATTAATTCTGTGCGAAAACTTTGAGTGGCTACAGGAAGCTTTTGATATCCTAATATCACTCAGAAAAACTAAACATGACAAAAGAAAATCAACACCTTGGAGAAACACAGAACTTAAAAAGATAAAGCAAAAAATTAGAAAGTTGCGGCGGACGTGGCTCAAAACAAACAACAGTCAAGACAAACTGCAGCTACACAAACTTAACAGAATATACAACTCATCAATCAAAAAAGCTAAAAAAAAAGGTACTACTCAGACAGAATTCAAAATGCTCAATCTACAACCAAGGAATTTTATAAAATTCTCAATGAATTTTGAAAACCTACATGCATGGAAGGAAGTCATCCCACTACTCAAGATTTCACAAACAAATTGGCAAATCACTACACAACCAAGGCAGACACATTGGACTCCTATTTAAAACAGAAGAAAACCTTTCCTAAAATACCCTCTAAGAATAAACCAACCCAACCTCTACAGTCCTTCCAACAAATATCACAAGGTGAATTTATGGATTTGGTCAAAGCTAGCACACCTTCCGATTGCCCTTCTGACCCTTGCCCACCACAATTCTTCAAGAACATTCTTCTATCTACTCCTGCTGCCACACCTGTAAGAAGAATCATCAACAACTCTTTAACTACAGGAACTTTTCCTGTAGACCTGAAAAAGGCATACATACGACCTTTATTAAAGAAAACAAACCTAGACCCACAAGACCCCAACAACTACAGACCAATCACAAATGGACCTTTCCTGTGCAAATTGATAGAAAGAGCAGCATTTGCCCAGATGTCACAATTCATTGAAGACAATTCTATACTTTCAGACTTCCAAACTGGATTCCACCCAGGAAGAGGCACTGAATCGGCACTCATAGCAATCTGGGATGATCTTAAAAACACAGTCGACCGCAATGGAGTTGCTGCACTACTTCTCTTGGACCTCTCGGCTTCCTTTGATAGGTTGACCATGACACCCTAATTCAAAGACTCCACAAAGCCGGAATACAAGGGACTGGTCTGGACTGGATTACTTCCTATCTTCAAAAAAGATCCAATATCATCTACTCGCCCCACTTCTCGTCCAAACCCTAACTCACAAAAGCAGGGGTCCCCCCCAAGGATCAATCATCTCACCTTTGCTTTTCAACATCTACATGATATCATTACCAGAACTGATCAATGATTTCCATCTCACATGCTACAACTATGCAGATGACACCCAAATACTACTTAAACTAGAATGCCCCAAAAACATTGAAAACTCAGAAATCTTCAGTTGCCTCAGAGCCGTTGATCAGTGGATGACCTGGAGCCATCTCAAACTAAATACCTCCAAAACAGAAATACTCATATGTGGTGACTGGAAAAGTTATGACCCTCAGTGCGTCTGGCCTGACGATCTCGGACCACCTCCTCAATTATCCAAGGAAGTTGAAAACCTTGGAATCGCCATGGATTCCAAGTTAACTATGAATGCCCAAGTGGACAAATTAGCACGAACAAGCTTCATCACCTTGAAGACTTTACGACGCATCTTCCCCCCACCTCAGATTTCCCCACAATGTGCAAGGTACTATCTCGCTTGTACTATCCAAACTAGATTATGCCAATGGCCTCTACCATGGATCATCTCTATCTATTATGAAAAAACTGCAACGTATTCAGAACTCCGCAGCCAGGCTACTATTACATGTAAAGCTGCAAGCCCACATCTCCCCTGCCTTGAGAGCGCTACACTGATTACCTGTTACCAGAAGATGCACTTTCAAGCTGCTTTGTATTACCCACAGAGCTATGCATGGAACAGGACCGTTTTTATGCTACTACGATCTCCCTAACCCTTCAACGGACTCCTCCCTCTTCCATCCCCTTTTACTCATCCTAAGCCTTTGGGATGAGTAAATGAGGGATATACTCCCAATTAACACTTCTGGATTTCTTTCCTCCTCCACCCCTCCATTACTCCAGTCAATCTACCAAACAAACTCACATATCCGAGTCTCAAATTAACTCATAATAATACTAAAACTGTACTGGTACTCATATTTGCCGATACTAATCCATCACTAATTCTTGTTGGGTTCCGCAGTAGCGTGCTACTCGCCGAAAAGCGCTTCGACGCCTTCAGGGGTAGTAAGCGCTATATAAATACTATTACAATACAATACATCTCTGTCGCACTCACATAACCCCTCAACTCCCGCCTCCTCTTTCCGCATTTCAAATTTTAAAAAAATCTTTGATCTTCATTGGAAGGGAAAGTTTTCCCAAAGTTTTTACAAAGCCCGTAACCCCAAAGATACCCAGAATGCCACATTATGAATGTGGAACCTTTGATATCCGCATACATTGAGGAGCCTCTGTTCTGCGTGCTGTAAGCACACCCTTTCCCTCACACACTCCGGGCCCCACGGGCTTCCTCTGATCCTCCCACACCGGCGGCTCCCCGCGCTTCGGCAGAGGGAGAGACAGACAGAGAGGGACCGCGGCAGGAAGGGCAGGCGCAGCTGCATCCGGACCGCTGGATCATCCCGGCAGCCCACCCTCATCCTGCGGGGTGTGGGGCGGAGGAGGGGTGGGACCAGAAGAGCCACAGAGAGTGCAGAGTACCAGGGATCCCGCGTCTAAGGGCTGCAGGCGCCGCTCTGTTCGCCCCCGCCGGACACAGCGCGGTATCCAGGCCTCCGGAGATGGGCCAGTGAGGTAAGAGAGCGCCCTGCGACCCACGCTCCAGCGGGACAGAGGAACTGCGAGTCCAGCTCCGGGGTGCAGTTCTTGGGTGAAGGATGACAGGGTTAATCGGAGGAGCCACTGCTGTAGCTCACTGGTAGAGTCCTTGGCGCCCATAATTTGCCATCTCCGGCTGAGTTTTGGGGTTCATGCTGTAGTTTACTGAATCTTTCACAGACTAGGAAAAGTGGCTCCTGTAGAGTCATTCTGTGTGAAGTAATGCCTCAGCGCTTGCAAGGCACGCGCGACGTGGGGCACGAGCTGTCCGGATACAGGAAGAAATGTGACCGAGCGCGGGGACATGTCTGACTACAGATAGCCGAGCACAGGTGAAAGAAGCTTCCCACTTCTTCCAGCTCCACGAGTGGTGACCTGCCTAGGTGCCAAAGACCGGGCCAGACTGGAATCTTTTCATTCTACCAAAGTCCCAAATGTTCCCCAAGCACAGGAGGGGGCACGTGCCTTGCATTGCTTCCCACCTCTCCAAAAATGATTCCACTCCCTGGACTTCAGAGGGCTTATTCGACGCCAACTCCTTAGTTCACCCTCCTTGGAGCCTCAGTATATTGCAGAAAATACGTAAGGACCCAATATCCCACGTATACTGTCGTTTCACAAAGCATTGTTACCCTGAGCTTTAGCCCAGTCGTTTTATCATTTTAGATGCTGCTGGACTACAACACCCAGAATGCACGGTTGTTTATATAAGCACACAGCACCTGCGGTCGCCGATGACATGGAGTTAACTGTCGGTCTAAGGCGTGCAGTTTGAGATACTGCACTCAGTGCTTGGGAGCAGCTCCACCATCTTTATAGTAGAATGAATGCTGCACTTATCTGCCTATCACGCACCTAGCACTACAAACTAGCAGTGCACGCGCAGGATTCGCAGCAAGGCCTGGTGATGGCTGATGGTGCTCGCTCCACTTTCACAACTGTATAGGGACGTCACCTTACGCCATGTTGGTAGAACGCCAATCCCGGACTTTCTTTTATTATGTTATTTAGGGCAGTTCGTAATCACGCCCCAGGTTGATGTGAGCACAATCTTGCAAGCATATTGTATGCACTTACCTATAACACCAGGTTGGCTGAAGGTGTCACACAGGATCAGGGGTTACTTACCGATAAGGTAGTTTTGCTAGTGAAGCTGGTTCACTGTAAAGAAATAAATACTCCATATCGAAGAATGTAATAATTAGGTTGTCAAATGAAAGCTTAGGACTTGAATGTGCTTGCCCTGCAAACATGGGGTGAGGTTGGGACGACATGTGTTATGTTTTTGCCTTTATGTAGAATACACCATGTTATTACGGCCCAGCACATTCTGTAGCTTGGCGCCCTTCCCTGCGGGTGTTGGAATGCCACTCAACTTGACAAACCATTGTTTCAAAGTGTATGTCGTTTTGCTGGTGTTAAAGTTAAACGAGTGCTGCCTTGGAGGATCTCTGTGGTGTTTGATATGTATGGATGGGTGTACTGGAGGACTTCTGTTTCTTTCCGCTTGATTGGCAGGTCAGTTATCCATTGCGGAGCGTGGCGACTGTGTACACGTCACAATCAAGGTAGGTGTTTTACGATGATGTATAATTAAGATTGTGTGAAGTGTATGCTAGCTTTAGCTGTGTTTCTATGGTGCATGTTCATGTGGTGCATAACTCTACCTGTACAGCTGTGTTGTGCGCGTGAAGGTAAGACAGTTCGCCCTTCCCATCACTCTCTGCACATCACACTTCCCATGACCCTGATTCATCATATTTCCCACTCACCATTCATTATTCATCACACTCATCTCAGGGTGCTCGGTAGCCACTGACACGCAATAATGTCCAAGCAGATATTACCATTATTTCCAACTCACTGTTGACCTCTCCCAGGAGGTACTGGCCTCTCCTGTTTTGCCACCTCAGTTACGTATTACTGTGTAACTCATGTTATAGGATAACAACATGTGTAGTTGTATTGTTCCAGTTCACTCCTGGGGGCATCTTGACACCGAACAGATGTTTATAGTTACCCAACTCAGTGGTACTCATTTTATCGAGTATGAAAGGCTGAGTGAGCCCGCCGGCATTTGCATCTGTGAGCATAAGGTCAAAAACCGGTCACGGAAGTGCGTGCTTTAGTCCAATGCGACCCTGGTCCCCAATATCAGATGATTCTGTTCCAAGGGACAGCGATTCTAGCCCTGAAGTGTAATTTAAAACATTTTACTCTGCGAGTCATACTTCTAGTGTAGTGTAAACGAACCAAGTGGTCTGACAAACCTGAAACCATAAATTTAACAGTTGAGACCCAGGGCTAGAAAGGGCGTGTGTCCTGTTTACCTGGAGCCAGGTGAGAACTACCGGCAGGGCCACTAGAATTACGCGACTGTGGCTTTTCCCCATAATTATAGGTGTGCAGCATAATCCATTATTTGCTGCATAATTTGCAGATTTCACCCCAAAAATAATGTTTCTAGCACTAAAACGCAGGTGCGCGTTTATGCGCATGAAAGGCCCTTTCAAAGGTTAACTGTTCATTTTTCTGTTGCTTATTGCTATATTTGGGTATTAAGTGAGGCGCAACCAAGGTCCAGACTGTGTAAAAATAGCAAAATGATGAAGTGTTGCAAACTGTGCCTTTTCTTGGTAGATAATTTTGGCCCTTCCCTGCCGCATAATTCCAGTGTTCCTGACTATAGGTCAAATGCATGTGGTAATTGTAATAGACATTCCAATTATTTGCATACCTCTTGTCACTTCTGTAACTTCTCCGCTCTTCATCCATTTCGATTCACGCTTCAAAGAGCATGGCTGTGTCCCTAAAACACTAGGACTTGGACAAAATCAGTCAGGTATCAGGCAAACACTTGCTCTTCCTGTCCCTGCCAGATTTTAAACACCTGGCATTTTACGGGATCGGGGTGGGGGGACTGTATCTGCCAATTGGCCTCTTTCATGGCATTACAATAAAAAGCACTTTGAACACATGTATTCTTGAATATGCATTTTTTTTTAAATGCTGATCTATCTGGAAATATCACTCGTAGCATAACGAGTATTTGTAGAGCAGATATTCCCAGTGCAGGAGGTCTCCTGCTGCTAGTGATAGAAAAGGGAAGTTTGTCACCAAACTCAATGATTTTATCAACCTTGAAAAAGTGAAAGTCTTAGGTGGGCCTGCTGTAATTTTTACAAATTACCTTGAGGGTCACGTGTAGCCCTGATAAGTTACCCCAATCCATGTGTGACTAGTGGCTTCAGGCTAGGTTTTTTTTTTTTTTGCATTCTGAGACCAATACACTTGTTTTTTTACATTATTTTTCCGATATAAAATTAGGACTCCAAGTCCCAGAAACTTAATACCACTATGGAAGCAGCTGGTACATGGCCATGGGATACTTCACAGCCGCGCCATTGGTGGACTAGTCCTCTGAGTCGCCAAACTCAAAATGGGAACATGCGGCAGCTAAACCTATAGGCTGCATCCAATTGCCAGGTTATATACATTTTTTGTGAAATCAAATACAACCTTCTTGCTGTCACTCTTAAAATTGTTGCTAGAACCCTATGCATTTGATGGTATCTTAGGTTTGAGTAGCATTTTATGGCAAGTGTCCTTATAACTTTAAAGCTCTGAGAGCTATGCTTTGAGGAGACCATTACGGTAAATTCTTGGATTTGTCATCGCTGCCAAGTTTCCCAGACACATGGGTGACTAGATATGCCAGTCCTGTTTTTTTCTTAGAATTCTGAGAATCATAGCCTATTTAACCCAGTGTAAAACCAGGACTACCAGGCCCAGAATTTTGGAGAAAAAAAAACCGACTGGATTAACTAGTCCCACAAGGACCTGGGAAATTTGGAAGCTATGGGTTGGTAATCGCTTATAAATGCGTTTCCAATCTTGGGCATTCAGTTAACACACAAGGGCATGCCGGGAGTTGTAACCTTTGCTTTAATTGAACCAATTGAACCAACACTTGACTCGATGACTGCAAAAGAAAAACCTTGCACTGGAAACAAGGTGTTATGCTGGGCAGATTAGTTTGATTTTTCTGACACACTTTTCCCTTGGTACCACATTTGATACTTTAAAGACCACGCTGGGGTCTGTGCTAGGGGTTCAACTGACCAATTTTACCAGGGTGGGGACAGTCCGACTCCTGGTAAATATTTATTGCATTCTAACATTTGTTTTTCTTTTCACTCCCCACCCACCATCAGTCCCTCACTCGGTTTGATTTATTTAAATAGGGAATATTTCAACCTTTTCTTCTACTATATTACCACGTGGACTTTTGCCAAATGCAACACCTTCGACGACTTGTGGCTTTCAGACAATTGCATTCTTGGCCTTGTGGGTTGGATTTACTACACAGTTTGGGATCCAAAATGTGCTGCCACGCCAGGACTGTTAGAAGTGCCAAACTTGATACGTGGCCGCCTGACAAGTAGGCCCAGGCCGCGCGCGACACCTTCACCCAGTCCAGGCTATTCAGCCAACAACACTTACGCGGGTGCGTGTAGTTCTATTTTCCATTGGAAACAGCGGAATGTCTGCTAGGATGTACCCAGCATTAGTGCAGACCCGTTAAGTCAATTCATACTAAAAGGCGGCATTCCCCTGCCTGCACTGGTGCCCCTGGCACTCTTGCTACGACCTGCCCCAGCGGGCAAAGCGGTTATAAAGATCCGGCTGAAGTTTTCAGACGCGGCGTGGATGTTACAGCTGTGCAGTTTACTCTTCAAGGACGTACGGTCTCGCTCTCTGAACATTGCACTTTCAGTAACTTCCAGTCTCTCCACCTCCACACCGAGAGGCCATGCAGCGCCTAGAGGCTGTTATCATCACCGCGTGCCCAGTGCTGCCCCGGGCGCTGCCTGGGTGACGTCGACGCCGGGCCGGTGAGCTCACGGGGCGCCGCGGCTCAGCCGCATGCCAGGGCCCTGACTCAAGGCCGGGAGGCCTGAGTCAACAAGGAGGGCCGGGCAGGCCCGCGCTCCGCCCGGTGACCGCTCCAGGAGGCGGCGACGCTGCAGCGGCAGGTGTCGGCGGGACAGCTGTGGGGGTGGACACGGGGCTGTGAGAGGATGCTTCGGTGACACCGGTAGTGGGGCAGGGATCTGTGCTGACAGCAGAATGATGCCAGCCAGGGTAAAGTCCTCTCAGGAAGGAGTAACAATGCCACCGACGGGGATGTGTGTGTGTGTGTGTGTGTTTGTCCCTCAACAAGGGGCAAAGGGGACGGTGGTGTGTGTCTTTCGGGCTGTCTCCAGGGCTCACTCTCACTGTCAGACGGGGATAGAAGATGGATAATCTTGTTTGTTTGGCGGAGGGAGGTGTATAGGCGAGAGAAGGAGTGACGTAGTTTTTTTAAAGTATTATTTTTATCCTAACATCACCCCTTTGTTCCCAGGTTGCGGCGGACTGAACCTAGACTCCGACTGACACTTCTTGGAGAAAGATCTTCGGGTTATGGGGAACTCAAATACGAGATCCACTCCGGGCACTCCCACAGGTAAGCCCCTCCCCCTTTAAGTCTTACTTCATGATCCCACGGGATGAATGTTGTTAACACTCACTTGATTTGTTTACAGTTTAAATTGTATGATGCCACTCACACGCTGGGCCATTAAACCCAGTTTCCTATGACGTCTGCCTGTCGAGCTGCCTTATTTTCTGACACCTCCTTTCTCCTTCAGATATCAGGGGGAAATCTCCTGACTTCATGCATGCTACCTTCCACCGCACCCTCTTGTGCTTTACTATCTCCCCCACTGCTGCTGCAAGCTGTGGGGGTTCTTAGCAGGACCCCAGAGACAAACCCGTGAGACAGGCCTTCCCACGTGGACCATGGGACAGGAACGTTGCTCTATTTCCCAATAATTTATTGTTTGCAGTATTTATATATAGTGCTTAATACCCATATGAGGGGCTCTTAAGCGCTTGCCTACATAGGTGACATGCTACATTGTGTATGGTGTGTGGTTGGAAGAATGCTGCCTTTGTTTTGAACCTTTGTGGGAAGTGTTGCTGTGTCATGCATGATGACCACTGAGGTGTGGTTGTCATGTAATGGTATGCAGCACTTAGCAGTGTGATGGATGAAGAAGTGTGAGAGACAGGCTCTCCATTTATAGTTTTCAGTGTGCTGACAGCTTTGAACAGCTCTGCAGGTCCCTTTATGGTATTCTTAGGTCGAGCACGGAAACACTTTGACCTGTTCCAAGTATTGTGGGCTTTTAACCATGCCCATCTCACGCCCATCACTTTCATTCCTTCCTGGGCTTGCCTTTCAAAAATCACTTGATGTCATTGGTAAATGCTTTATGTTTGTCCTGCCTTGAGGCTGTTTTTGTCACGTCTTGCAGACTTCCCCTGTTACATGGATTATTGCACAATTGCCGATATACTTCAGCATGCATGAACCATTTTTTTCTTTTGTCTTTTCCCTTCGTGCTGCATGGCAGCCACAGTGCTAACAGCGGGAAATGGCATAGCTGCGTAAATTCAATTGGCGGTATTGGAGCGCTGGTCACATTGTTCACAGTTACCTAATCAGAGTAATTTCTTTACGTAAAACAGAAATCCTCAAAGTGAAAGCTCGCCCGTAATGCCTTGCAGGGCTTTCCTTTTACAGAACATTTTTGCTCATAATTGCCTGTGGTTGTCCTAGGGCAATGGGACCACCACTGTAATGTTTGGCACCTCACACTCTTTCTGTCTAGGTCATCTCTGGGCCTCCAGTCTGTTAGCGGGGACCCCAAAATAATTACTCCTCCCAACATTCAGTATCTTTTTAAGTGCTCTCATGGCTGGAACTTTTGTTTTACAGCTGGGATTAGCATGTGCTTTAAGGGCCTTGTTTGTAATATCATTGCTATAGGTCTGTTGCCCCTGAAAATGTGTAATGCTCCTTGCCCCGTAGGGGCTAAATATATGGTTACGCTGCATTATTTATTACCATTTTCTTTTTGTGTGGTTATGCCCTCTAAGGCTAATTTTATAGTTAAATAACCATTGTTCTTACAAATGCTATTTTCATTGTGGTGTCCTCTAGGAGCAGTTCTAAGCATTACAGTCATATCAACATACTAAAATGTTTGTGGCATGTAAATGTGCCCCATTATGATTTGCAGGGCGTTACTTTTGGAAAACATTTTTGCTCATACTCGGCCTGTAGTGGTCTTAGGACAATGGGACCACCTTCAAAACACTGACTACAATGTGCTTTTCCTGTCTATATCATCTCTGGGTCCCCACACTATGTTTGGGAACTCCACATTAATAATCCCTACCACCATTCATTATTTTTTTTTTAAGCTCGCTCATGGCTGGAACTTTTGTTTTGCAGCTGGGAGAAGTTATGTTTTATGAACCTTGTTTGTAATATCATTGCAATAGGCCTGCTAGCCTTGCAAATATATAATCCATTACGCCCTCAAGGGGCTACATATATAGTTACAATGCATTACTTTTTCCCATTCTTTTTTCATGTGGTTATGCTCTCCGAAGGCTGACTGTGTAGGTACATGGCCATGTTTCTTTCAAATGCTATTATTATTGTGGTGTCCTCTAGGGGCTGTTCTGAGCATTGCAGCTAACATACTATAATATACGCAGCAAGAAAACGTGCCCCATAATGTTTTTCAAGGCATTACTTTTACCAAACATTTTTCCTTATAACTCAGCCTGTGGTGGTCTTAGGATAATGGGACCACCTTCAAAATATCTGTCTATATCGTCTCTGGGTCCCCACACTAGGTTAGTGGGGACCCCAACATAATAACCCCTCCCACCATTCAGTGTCTTTTAAGCTTTCTCATGACTAGATCTTTTGTTTCACACCTGGGAGAAGTTTTGTTTTAAAGGCCTTGTTTGTAATATCATTGCAGGAGGCTTGCTAGCCTTAAAGATGCCCTTTAGGGGCTAAGTATATAGTTACACTGCATTACATTTTCCTATTTTCTTCATGGGGTTAGGCCCTCTAGGGGCTAACAATATGGTTACATGACCATGTTTCTTAGAAATGATATTTTTGTTATGGTGCCCCCTAGGGGCTGACTTGAACATTACAGTCTGTTGCCTTTTTTGTTTAATAAAGGTTTATATGATAATTGTATATGTTGTAATAATATCTCCTTATTACAATTATGATTATGATTCAGACCAAGTTAACATCCTTATTACACTGAGACTGCTTGAACACTCTTGATATGTTTGGGTGACCCTTCTAGTTTATTTCTCCTCTGTCTGTCTTGTCTCTTTTTAGGGGGAAATGTGTTAGCCACCCAGCAACTCTGATGGTGGGGTGGTTAAAGTGGTATTCTATTGGAGTTAGCATGGCAGTTTCAAATTAGGATGCTAAATGGCAACATTTTCATTTTTTGCTACAGATAGAGGAAGAAGGTAAATGGAAGTGCTGCAGTTATCTGCAGGGCCACTGGAATTGTATGGCAGGAAAAGACAAAGTTATGACGCAGGGTTGACCAATTTAAGTGGCAAGAAAAGTCCAGTTATGAATTCACAATGCCAATAGCTCTAACTCAAGCAAATGCGAGACCTATTGTATTCAAATGCTTGTTTATGATACAGTCTGCTTATCTGTTTACTGCACTCGCTTGTCTAATCAGAGATTGTGTATATAGTTGTGGTCCTGAGCCGGCAGGGTAGGAGGGATAGAGAAGTGAAGAGACCTGTTGGGATGGGCATTTTAATTATCATCCTATATCTGACGTCATTGTGAGAAGTAAAGAAGCAGTCAGATTGTATAGATATTTGGGCCCTGCAGTGAATTAACTATATTAAAGACTGTCCAGCAGTGTGTGACAGATCTCTTTAGTTATTCCGTGCCTGTTCATTTGGAGGTATCTGTTTTTCTGGCTATACCGCTCTGGTTATGAATAGTCCTCATAACAGATATGTCATGTGAATGTGAGAGGTTTAAGTTAAAAGTTACTGCTGACCGCTGTGATCAATTGTCTTAATATTATCGTGGGCCTTAACTGGTATATATGGAAGTACATAACCATATAATGCTGTGGCAAACCTTAGGCCAGCCCTTCTTAGCTTAACTACATATCGAAAGCAGTTGGCTGGTTGGGTTGTTTCCAATCTGTGGATTGTAAGATGGGTATTGCGCTTGAAGGTGCAAACTGTTTTCTGGGCTGTTGCTGGGATGTGAGGTGATGCAGTTGTTTAGGAAATAAGCAACTGTTCAACTGCCTTCTGAAGTGCACATGCTCCTAGGTGTTTCTAACGCTGGCTGGTTGTGAGTTACAGAGTTTGGCGGCTTGTACTGAGAAAACAGTACTTCCTATGGTGATGTGATTGGTTGTTGTGGAAGTCTGGAGTTCAGGGCTCTGTCTGGTGTGTATTGCTTGAATTTAACTTATAGGAATAGCAGTCATTTTCCTTGGGAGGCTCCATGGACTTTAGCAATGCCTTTAGCATTGCGCTTCTAGCTGTAGGGTGCCAGTAGAGTGATCGCAGGGATGGAGTTGTGCATTCTCTTGGGTGAATGCGGAAAAGAAGCACTCAGGCAGCATTTCTGATGCGTTGCGTTTTGCATATGATGGGGGTGTGTCAAGGTATAGGGTGATGGAATAGTTAAGCTTGGAGATTATGAGGGTGAAGATGGCTTGCAGTTTATGTTAGTTTGCAAGGTCTGGGAAGATGCAACATAGTGTTTCATTGTGTAGAAGGCACTAATGTTGACGTTAACATGCGGTATCAGTAATAGGTCTGTTGATCGCATCTTAAGGTAGCCCAGGAGACTAAAGCAGCTGAAGCACATCAGACATATATGTGCATCCAGTAAGTCTCTGTGTAAACCACTGTTGTAATAGCTTAAGCAGTTATCACGCTTGCTGCAGGGATCTGTGTATAATTTCTGGTCAGAGTTTTGAATCATGGTTAGTATGCCTGCTGCTGAGGATTGCATGTGAGCAGGGGCGGATCTTTGGTGGAGAGTGCTACATTTTGAGGTTGGTGTTTGGGTGTAAAGGCTGGCAGTTAGATTTGCCTGGTTTCACTAGGTACCAGTAGAAGTGAAACACAAGAGTTTTGCATGTCCCTCCCTCCCGTACCACAGGCAGCAGCGATAAACATCTTCGAGTCCTGCAGGCTCTGTATTGAACTTCCAAAGAAACAATTCACACTGTAAAACCACGCTTCCTGCATTTTTGCACTTTGAATTATCTTCTCCTATTTATTTTGTCACCTGCTTGTGGACACCATCCCAATATATATTTGCTCCGAGGCCAAGGGAAGAACAATATTTTTCTGTTCAGCACCTGGCCTCTTATTCCTTTTGCTAAAATATAGGAGGGAAATGGGATTATAGAAAAATACAAAAATACTATTCTTGGTGCAACTTTATAGAGACAACTAGGGAATGTGCCTAGGCCCATAATGCGGCTATTCGTACCTCACAGCTATGCTTATTTAGCAAGTCAATGCTGACTGGCTAATTTGTATATATTTTATGTGTCTTTTATTAACTGTACAGAAGCGCTCTCAACCTACCTAACACTCCGAGAGACAGCTTGTAATATTATACTTTTTAAATGTATTCATTTTGATCTTGGAGCCTGAAGACATTCGTTAGAATCAGGTTTCAACATGTGTAATTGTGGCTAAAATGTCGTCCTTCTCTTTATGTCAAATCGTTAATGTGTCCTAAAAATATTTAATATCTAAACTACCTGCTACATTGAGGCACCATTAGTCTCCATCGCATGCGCAGCTCGTGTGAAATCCTCAGCAGCAGGCACACTACCCCTGATTCAAGCCTCTCACCAGAGATTACAATCTCCTACTAGAAACCACACACCATCATCATATTCTGTTTTTTTAAATTTTTTATCTGGTTTCAACAAGATCCCCTACACACAATATGCCCTGTTCTACTGCACCTCACATTCCTACTGATATAGAAATGTTCTCTGTTCACCCCGTATTGCTCCGTGGAGCTACATCAGACTGCCTTAAATACCGAACATGCAATACAAATAACCATAGAGTTGCTCACTCTCGCACATTAAGACACACATTTCTTTTTTTTTTTTTTCTCTCTCTCTCGCCTTTACTCTCTGACCGGTAGGTGCATCAGCCCACCATACTAGCTAACTGGCTTTGAAGCCAGTGACTGCCACATTCCAAAAAGATCACAGTAGCAGACCCTCAGCCTACTGCTCTAACTCTTTGGAGCCAGAGCCTGTGACCTGCAGGAGTTAGTTTACATGGCAGGTGCAGTAACCCACCGATCTGTCTTACTGTCCTTTATTAGCTCTTGCATGTAGGTTACACACAGAGCTCTGCGTCAGACTCCAGTGCTATCAATAATGGGACTGGGCCTGTAATCAGATGGTGTAAGCGAAGGCGTGAAGAATCCCTCCCTCCCTCCCTCCCTCCCACTGGCACTCCTGACCCTCTCGATCCCCGCACACCACCCCGAGCCTGCACGTTGCACCTTCGTTTGTTGTGGGATTCACAGAAGTGATTTCCGGGGAATCTCAAGATCAGACTCGCTGAGCTCCAGTGACTGTGATACGCCTCGGCATGTGACCTGCAGGTCACAGGTTTCAATCTATGTCAGATAGCGCAGGGACTTCATGGGTGTACTGTAGTGATCCTGGTGTAACCCGCTGATCACAAGCTAAAGTCCTGGTGCATTGGCTCAGTGGTATGTGTACCTGTGACAAACAGCAGCGTGTTTCCGTTTGACAAGTTTGTGTGTTAGTGCACTTCACAATCACCTGCAAAGGTATCTTAGCACTCCTCGTGTGTGGTGTGTACTTTATGAACTGCCTCCATCCAATCACAGGCAAGTACAGGTACAGACAAACAATGCCCACATTCAGGGCTGACACCAGAGGCTAGAAACGAAGGTGGACAGATCTAGACCTGGAAACTGCAGGTAGTCAGGATAAACAAACAATGTACCACCTATCTTCTAGATTAGAAGATGACAAATATTTTTTTTATCCGATGTAGCAAATGTGAAGCAAAGAGATGATACTATTTCAGTGAGTTTGAAAAGAAAATCAGACTCTTAAAGTCGAAATTGTGAACTGAAGTTACAAACATGTGAATTGGTAGAGTACTTAGCAATAACAAGATAAGGCACCCAGAAGGCCAGCACATGAAGGAAGACGCATTACTGCCAGACTACAAAGCCTTTAAAGATCATACAGCATAAACAAGGACGCTCTTTCTTTCTCCCTACGTACATCTTGTTCGGCCAATAAAGAAAGTATTGTGCTGTAATGTGAAAGGCTTACTATTGAGCAAGACATGCTGATTAGCAATTTCTTCTGCCCACTCATGGAAGCTGCTGGCTTTAAATGGTAGTGAATGCGCTCGTCATGATGGGGAGTCTAGAGAAGCTAAGAAATGGATTCAGACACAGAAGTGCACTGGGGTGCTGTCCTAAATGAGTCCCTTTTCAGATCTCACCTTGTAACAGTTGACTTGTGAAGAGTGAGGCCACACACATAAGATATACGGCTGTCACAGTGTAATGCAAAACCATGTCAACGTCTACAAAATTTGGTGATTGGCCCCTAAGAGTTAGACTTGGCTATCTGTATCATAAATATTGAGACTTGTGGCGTCCCTTAGGAAGGAAACTTCCCCACTTCAGAGTCTTCCAGGGATTACTTTATTACCCTTGGTGGCAGCCTAGACCTCCTCATGAATCTTTCAGGCCATACGTCAGAATGGTGGCTGTGCCACCATATACTTCTTCAAAGTTCTCGTATGCCTCTTACTCGACTGCATTTACAGTGCCCCAGTATTGCTAAAAGTACTAAATCAACTATCTCGCCAGCCTCATTATTATCATTCCTCATCCGTGCAGACATCTCGCTTGGTGATTTCAACACCTTTGAAGACCCTAACACCAAGGTGCTGAAGGAAAACCTACTTGGACACATCAGCACTCTGGACTTCACCAAAAACATCACTAAACACGCTCAAAAGAGAAAGGTGTGATTTTGGACTTCATCTCCACATCTCTTCTCTTCTGCTAACACCCTAAACCGGTACGTGATGTTAGGCTGCCAAACCATCCTTCTAGCAATATAACCGACCACACATCAGCCAACGAGGATGCACCGTTCTTGATCTCATTCCAGAACTATCAACCAACCAGGGCACACAGTTCTCATGCTCATTCAAGAACCATCACCCAACCCAGAAGCACGGTTTTCGAGCTCATTCAAGAACTATCAATCATCCCGGACGCACAGTTCTCATGCTCATCTAAGCACCATCAAACAGCTAGGGTGCAAAGTTCTTATGCTCATTCAACAACAATCAACCAACCAGGACGCACAGTTCTCATACTTATTCAAGAAGTGCTGCTTTGATCCTTTTATCCAAGGCCTCACCACTATGGTTTGGTTTGGTTAAGTTTATTTATAAACAAAGCAATACCAGGAAACCCAGTATCCGGGTACTGAACAATACAAAACAACAGCACGAAAAACATAGAATAATTATAAAAATTTAAAACCTTACAGCAAATTACCCCTGCACCGTCCATAACTGGCATTGCCACTCGGCTGTATATGCTGTAAAAAGATTTGCAGACTAGGCCACACTGCAATAATACCTTACCACCTGAGGCCTGGTACCCCCTAGTGCTGAATATAAGCGAGAGGATACTGGCACATAATGCAGTGAGCCACAGATCGCTTGTCACTGCAGACATCTTCATATCACACATACAATTAGTCATGTCTGTGAAAGCTAGCTATTATCAAACCACAATTGCTGAGGAAAGCAAGAAAAGTAACACCTTCTTCAAAGCCACAAACCCGTTAGCGAATGCTCTCTCCTAGACCCACCTGCTCTGCTTTCCTGTCAGACAGCGACTGCTTTGCGAGATGGTTTCTGGTCTCCTTGTGCGGGCAGTAGTGGCTCTTGGACATGAGCAGTGCCAACATTCCCCGCATCGCATACTTTGTGGTAAAGTCGTAGCCTGTACCCCTACAGCTGTGGAGTATTCTAATCCCTTCTTGACAGTGGATGCTGATTTCCCCATACCTTTTCGGTGGATCGGATATATAGAAATTATATTTCAGGAAGGCATCCTCATATAAAAAGTTCGAAAAAACCTGCAAGTTCTTTTGGTTGGGTTAGCAACATAAACCACTACCAGAATCTATTCTCCAACTGTACACTCGGGGTGCTTTAACCCACACATCTTGTCTCTGTAAGATGAACAACGGGGAACAAGAGACTGTCACTTGAAACACTTTATAAAATAACGATATGCTTCTAATGCTATGAAAGAAAAGCCCCACATTGCTTTAGTCCAGTTTGAGGTGCAACTTGAGGGAGAAACCACTGCTCCAACAATCTAGCCTTTAGTCTGCCTGCACCCTAAGATAAACACCTCTTCATGGTCATTGAAAGCAACACCAATTCCTGTTTAGAACAAAATCCTTAACCAGCTGCCATTTTCCAACCCTTCCTCGTCAATTAAAGTCCTGTGGGTTGAACAGGTATTGTGACTAATTTCCCACCCACTAAGTGAGATATCTCACAACATCCAAAGCAAACCGCATAAAAAACAGTGTTTATCTATGGCAAATCATGCTTGGGCTTGTTAAGGCCTGTAAAGTACATCTTGTCAGAACCCCAGATACAGACTCGTTGGGGAAGCACAACACCATGTGCTTGAGGCGTGCTATGAGATCAATGTACTCGTCTACCCAAAATCTCCTCTCTCAGCCCTGCGCCGCAAGCAACAGCTCCAACAGCAACCTCCATAGACACTTCACAAACACACATTCAGCAAAATGTGACATGCCCCTTTCAGCATCCGCAGCTCCATCACCCCTCCATTTTATGCAGTGTACACCCAAATTGCCAAATTTGCAGCGACTTCCAAAGTTCACCCTAACATCCTGATGTCTTTAAAAGCTGTAGCCTATGTAAGCAACTCCTTCCTGTGTTTCGCTTTGAAGTCATTACTCCGAATGTGTGTGTGTGTGCGCATATATATATATATATATATATATATATATATATATATATATATATATATATATATACTTAAAAAAGAAGTGTTAAAGTGACGGTAGATGCGGAATTGAGATAAGATCTAGTGTTTAAAAGCCCGAACAACCACTGAAAACATCGTCAGTTACGTTTAGTGAACTAACCATAACACGCTCCACTCATGCACTGCTTATGACTGCTATGGCCTCACATATTACATCGCTCGTGATACATTAAATAAGACTGTCATTATTTGTGCAGCCTCAAATTCCTATCATCCACCATGTTATTTGGGTTATAGGAAGTAGATTGTCATTTCCGATCTAGAAGAGAGTTGGATAGTAATCGCTGTTAGTGTTTGGTAAGGATGTTGTCTTGTGAGGCAGGTATATTAGTAGAAAGGCTCAGGGTAACAAAAAAGGGAGGTCTAGGTTTGTTAGCAATGGAGAAATTGGAAAGGGAGATCTTCTGGTACAAGTGAGAACAGGCTGGTTTGGACTGTGGTAGGTCAGGACTGAGTGACTGATGGTCAGTTGGAAGGACTAAAGGGAGGTGTCAGCATGTCTGGTATAGGACCAGATATGTAGATTTGTAAAGCACACTGTCACCCGCTAGAGTATCCTGGTGATAAACAGGAGTGTTGGTCTAGTCCTGCCTATGGCAGGGTGGTTAAATGAAAATTCAGGACTTCAGCTTCTTGCGGAATTCAAGAATAGAGGATGAGGCTCTGATATGCAGTGGGAGGTCGATCTACCCTTTATTAGTGGTGTAAGAGAACTCATGTTCTTCTGATTCGGTACTGTATATGTGTTTAATGTATTTAAATAGGACTGCTGTGGAGGTATCTGGGTGATTGGTGAAGGACAAGTGACAGTTCAGGTAGGTCAGGCCTTAATTGTCCAGTGCCTTGAATATGTATGTTAGGAGTTTGAAATTAGCACACTTGTGTATCCGGAGCCAGTAGTGCTTCCTGAGGTGTAGTGTGTTGTGAGTTCTGCAGGGGAGGAGGCGAATGAGTCTGGCTGGCGAGTTCTGGATGGTTTATAGTTTTCGCAAGAGTTGCTTGTTGATCCCAGTGTTCCGATATTGCAACTTGCTGGTGACTAGGGCATGAGTGACGTTTTTCTGGTTTTCATTTGGAGCCATTTGAAGATCGCACATGGCGGCCGTGGCACTTTGCATCGACTTGCCTACATCATCTGTCCTACCTTACATTGTCAATTTATGTGGCAAGAAAAGTCCAGTTAGTGTAAAACGTGTACGCGGCAGCAGAGATACTCGCGGACACTGTTGTTTGCACTAACACTCGGGGAAGACTGCCGGGTCGCAGCTCGCCTTGTTTATTAACTTCCACCCGAAGCCCACCTTCGTGACCTTTCGGGCTACAAAGTATTATAGAGCCAGAGTGGCTCCCTACATCCCTCCAGGATTTTATTTCACAGCATAACCAACATAATTGAACTATTCGCAACTACGACTGTCACAGCAATATAAGCATAACCAATAAAGACAGAAGGATAGGTCAAAACGGGCTAGAGATATGAGTGTATGGGAAGAAGTAACCGACAGGGACAGCGGGGTGTAGAGGGTGATAAATAAAAAGTATAGCAAGGGGGAAAAGAGAGATAGACCGAGGTATATCTATGAGATGATAAATGTTCTTTGCACATCTCGTGTCCGGGCCATCACGAAGGCCGGCCAAGCTCCTGCTAACTCAGTTGTAGACAACACAGCTCACAGTCTCTACGGGTCGTCATCCATGCTGGGCACACATCACCTTATACTGCAGTATCTCTTAGCACACACAATCACGAAGCTGCTGACTCGGAGCTGGGTTGGGCTGAAGATGATACCTCTCACTCCGACTACTTAACCTCATCTCCGGGTCTTCTTCGACAGGCTGGGATACCACCTGGCTGGGCGCCACTTGGTCTCCTGACCCCTCGTTGACTCCTTCATCAGTTTCTCGAACGGTATCTTCTTCTTCAGTTTCTGGACAGTCTCCCGCGGGCACACCCGCTCGTTTGAAATGCGAAATGTTCCTTGTCACCTGTCTGTCACCACGTCGGGCAGTCACCATGGACCCTTGGGTTTGCACCACTCTCCACACCTCAGGTTTAAATGGAGTTAAGAACTTGCCTCCTGGTCGTCGGTTTCTAACCACCACCTTGTCGCCCACCTGAAAGCTCCGGGATTGTGTTTGTCTTCGGGCCATAGCCCGGTCGTTGACTTGTTTTCGCCTTTGTTGCATGATGGCCTTATCCAGTGCTGTCTGTTCCCAGCAAGCTCCTGCTGGGATGCAGTCATACGGGGCAACTTTGTATAGCAGGGTGGTGGGCGCACACCCTGAGGTGCTGTGTGGTGTTTGCCGATAGGCCTGCAGGAATTGTTGGAGACTACATTTGAGGCCATCGCCCCTTTCTACGGCGATTCTCAAAGCTCGATTCAAAGTGCGCATGAACCTTTCCACGTCGCCATTGGCTTGTGGCCAGTATGGCGTTATTTTACAATGGCGTATAGCTAGTTCATCTAAAAAAGTCTTAAATTCTTGCCCTTGGAATGGGGGCCCATTATCAGTGCGGATTTCCTCCGAAAGGCCATATGTGGCAAAGGCTTTCTCCAGCACCGGCCTCAGTTTCTCGTACGAGGTGGATAACACTGTTTCTACTACAGGGAATTTTGTGAATGAGTCAACCAATACCACTGAGAGCTTGCCATCTGGAAAACTCCCAAAATCCATGCTCACTTTTGACCAGGGGTGGTGCCAGGGTGGTTCAGTAAGTTGCTCGCAGGCTCATTTTTATTTTTGCTGCTCCTTGATGGCCTTGATGAGCCAATTTCACCACTGGGTCCCACAGACTGTGGGGAATTACTATCTTCTGACCCCATAGCAGAAGACCATTGCCCCCGACAGACAACTCCTCCCGGAATTTCCACAATCCTTGCATTGCCACCCTTTCTTCTGAATCGTATGTTTTCACTCCTTCCAGGAAATGCTTCCACTTATTTTTGTCCTCTGGCCTCCTTCGCCCGGGTGATGATGACAGTCCTTTTTGACTCCTCAGCCAGCTCTGCCACAGACAAGGCTACCAGACACTTCGCCTGGATTAACAAGTTGACGAAGCCTTCCATCTTTTCTTCATCTTTGTTCTCCAAAGTCCCCCTGGAAGGCGTCTGTGGATGCCTCGACAAATAATCTGCTGGGTTACTTGCTCCTGGGTGGTAGATGACTGTGAAGCTGTACGGCTGTAACAGGACCGCCCACCTCTCTATTCTTGGGGGAGCTAATCTCACTGAGCTAGTGAACAGAGATACCAGCGGCTTGTGGTCTGTGATGACTTTGAATTCTTGGCCATACAGATATAGATGGAAGTGTTTGCATGACCATCTGATGGCCAGTGCCACACGTTCCACCTAGGCATACCGCATCTCTACTGCAGACAGAGGTCTGCTGGCGTATGCAACTGGGGTCCATTCTTGGGGGCTCTGTTCTTGCATGAGGACTGCTCCCAGCCCTACTGGGCTTGCATCCACCACCAATTCCATCCTTTTTTCCGGGTGGAAGTACTTCATGGTTACTTTATCTAGCAGTGCCCGTTTGATGTCCTGGAAGGCTCTGTCTGCTTCAGCAGTCCATTCCCATCTGTGATTGACCTTTGTCAATTGTCGTAGCGGCTCAGTCATCGTGGCAAGCTGGGGAATGAACCTGCCACAGTAAGTGGCCATCCCCAGGAAACTCCTAACTTCAGTGGCATTTTGTGGAGTTGTTGCTTGGCAGATGGCTTCCACTTTCTTTGGATCTACCTGTAGCCCATCTTTCGAGAAGATGTATCTGAAAAAATCAATGGATGAGCGATAGAAGGCACACTTGTTCTTGTGTAACATCAGGCCTGCTTCCGAAAGTCCTGTAGGGTGGCTTTAAGGCGGAGGTGATGTTCTTCCTTCGTCTCTGAGTAAATCCGGACAGCGTCTCTCGGATGGCATTCTGGAAGACTTCTGCTGCAGATGAGACTCCGAAATTGAGCCGTTTGAACCGCCGGAGTCTGACATGTGTGGAGAAGGTGGTGATATTTTTACTGTTGTGCTCCAGTTCCAGTTGCTGACAGCCCGAATTGAGATCCAACTTCGAGAACCACTGTGCACCATTGAGGTCCGCAATGATGTCGTCCATCGTGGACGTGATGTGGCGTTCCCGCTTTGTCACCCGATTGGGTAAGCGCATATCCACGCAGAGGTGGATAGCCCCTGGCTGTTTTGGCTTTGGTGCGATCACCAGTGGTGAGACCCAGCGCGTGGGCCCATCCACTTTCTCAATCACACCTTGGTTCTCCAGCATCAGTAGTTCCTTCTCCACAGCTGGGCACAAATGAAAAGGCACCCTTCTATGCCTCAGTGCTACCGGTGTCACAGTTCCGTCGATATGCAGCTTCACCTGCTTGCCTCTGAGTTTTCCTAGCCCGGTGAATAGCTAGGGAAAATCCTGAAGGATGGATTTGGCATATGACTCGTACACTTGTTGTGCAAAAAATACTAGCTCATGGTCCTCTGCTGTATGGCACCCCAGCAAAGTGCCACTATCTCCTTTCACCACGTAAAATATGGTTTGGGTGCTATGCCCTTAACTCGCGACTAGTACCTCTATTGTGCCCTGCAGTGGAAGAGGGTCTCGTCCTCCATAGGTATACATGTTGGTGTTGCTGGGTGATAGTGGTGGTTTTGGAGACAGTTGCTGGTATATCTTATCGTCCATCACATTGACTGATGCCCCTGTGTCGATGAGTACAATGGCCTGGGTGTTGTTGATTTTGACCGTAATCATGGGGGGGAGGGTCTTTTATGCCGCCTTCATCCTGTGAATGATATGACGAACATGTCTTCCTCTTTTTCTTCGTCATACATCAGTGGTTTTGTGTCTTCTTGTGCTTGGATTGCATGCACCACTTTTTCTATGTGCTTGACTGCTGCTGTCTTCCCTCTGGGATCTTGGGGCTTGCCTTTCCCCATCCTGCACACTTTTGCAAAGTGATTCGCCTTCCCATATTTGTTACATACTTTGCCCTTTTCAGGACAGTTTCCTGGAGTCTTGTATTCATATCCACAGCTGCCACAGGTCTCTTCCCCATGTCTGGGAGTGAACATAACCCTCTCCTCTCAAATTGACAAAAACAAAAATGCAACTCAAATATATAACAAGCACTTTAATGAAAAAAGATTATATTAAAGACAAGCAAAATCAGAGACCCTTCACATTCTATCTTGCTCACTCTGGGTTTAATGGGTGCCGTTCCAGCCTTAGGTGGCCTAAAAGTCAGGTTGTACGGGGTGCTGAAGCAGAGTGCAGGGAATAAGGGCCTTTACTGTCTCTCACCTTGTGTTGCTGGTATTCTTACAGGCAGTTGTGTGGGCACCTCAGCAGGTCTTTGTGCTCAGTGTGTCTTGGGGGAGGGGACGCTTCCGTCGTGTTGAGGCCAGATAAATTCCGATAGCAGACTGATGCCTTGTTCTTCCTTTCTGTTCAGTGGACCGGTGCACCTCTTCAAGGTAGGCCGCGCCGGCTTCGTGTTTGCGTTCGTCGTTGTGTGTGTGTTTTTTTTCCCCTCTCAAATGCGCACCAGCGCTGGTTAATTATTTGCGCTGCAGCGCACTGCTTCGTTGTGTCGGGGATCTCTGAAACGGACACCTTGGGCTGTGGTGTCCCGATCCCGCCTCGTCCGCACAGTAAAACGTGTGCACGGCGCAGCAGCAGAGAGACTCGCGGACACTGTTGTTTGCACTAACACTCGGGGAAGACTGCAGGGTCGCAGCTCCCCTCGTTTATTAACTTCCGCCCGAAGCCCGCCTTCGCAACCTTTTGGGCTACAAAGTATTATAGAGCCCGATTGGCTCTCTACAGTTAGGACTTTACAAAGTTAATAGCTCTAACTCGATCAAACGCGAGATCCGTTAACATTGCAAATGCTTGTTTTCCTTTAGCGCACACAACCTCGATCACTCCCCCCCTTTTATACACACACATTGCTGATTCACTCTCCTCACCTATCTGTTTTCCTCTGTTTTTCTATCTCTCTCTCACTCCCCCTCCTTAAGTCCCATCTCGTTCTCTCAGTCTCTCCCATGCACAGGCACCCTCCCTCCACCCAACTGCTCACGGCCTTTCCATATCAGTTTCTTTGTAAATATCAGACTCCAGGAAGCTTCTGTCCTTGGATCTAGCTGTCAAGGTAGCAGATTTCTGAAACCACCTTCCCTGCCTGGTCATTATCTGCCCACGTTTGACTGGTTGTGTGATCCTGGCCATATGACAGCGTTTTAGAGGTTGACCCCCTGTTATTGATAGCTTAGTTTTATATTACATTAGAGAGGAGGCTGGCAGTGTTGGTAATGTTAAGCTTCGCTCTTAGAAGAGGTTAGGTCTGAGCACAAGCAATCCCTGGTTAGAAAGATGCCCTAGACAGGATTTGAGCGTAGGCAGTGACATAATGTTCGGGTTACCCAGAAAGGCTGCCTGGAGACGGGTGGAGTGAATCCATGTTAAGCCGATGCCTCTGGAAGTCGAATGACTGGGGCAGAGAGGGTCATCTAATCGAAGCATAGTGCGAGAGCAGAGTCACCCACATAAGGTTATTTCCTTTGAAAATCCGGTTGGGCAGGAGCAGGGGGAGTTGCTGGTCAGGCTACTAATGTCTGCAGAGGCCTTGGACTGCATATTTTCCCTCTTTCCCTACAGGCTGATGGTCAGAGGAGTCTGGTTAGCAATGGGAAGTGCACCGCCTTCCACTTATCAAACACAGATGAACGTGCAGCTCTCGCTGAAAGGCCAGGGTGGTGCTTCGGCAAGCCAGGGAAACTTGCCAAAGATCACACAGCTCTCAGGAGCCGCCCAAGAACAGCCGCAAACCTGCCGGGTGAGCCGAGCAGGTCTAGGGGGCGCGTTACGGGCGCTGAACAGGCCTCACCCAGCACCTGGCGAAGCCCAGGGCCTGCCTGGAGCCTGGGAGAGTCGAGGAAGCCTCTCCCCAACTTGCAGGCTCAATATTTTGGGCAGGGCAAGTTCCACGAGTGCTGCCAAAACGATTAAAAGTGAAATTAGCCAGAGGAGAGCGTCGCCTCACGGCCTCCAGGCCAGTCGACCCTTATACCAGCTTCGAATGCTTATTATGCGTCCCCTTTCGCGACACTTTTTAGTCCGAGTTGATCAGTTCTTTAAATGTGCCGGTACTGTCCGGTACGGAGTACTGGCACTTTTTTATTTATAGAGGGAGAGTACCTCACTTCTCAAGAAAAACCTAGCACTTTTAATTGGAGAATACCGACACTTCTCAGAGATGAGCGGGTACTCCGGTGCAGAGTACATGCGCTTCTATTTTTCCATTTCAAGCACAGGAGTAGATGCTAAGTATGGCGCTATCGCATAGCAAAACACTTATCATATGCGACGTGACACCCCCTACTCTTCCTCTATGGCTCTTCCACAGAATAGTGTGAGGATGGCCTCCCGCAAACAAAAATACAGTTTACCATTTTAGCTGGCATGAACACAGTCATAAACAATTCCTGGATTTAAAGTATTTATAAAAATAACGTATTTACATATTATGTATTGACCAATATATGTCACCTTCAAAATTCTAAATCTGTCCAGGAGTAGTTTGTGCTTTGGAACATGCAGGCCCTTAACAAAATATGAAAAAACGGAACAAACATCAGAATTGGCTTAAAATATTATTCCTGGCCTGGAGACTCTTGGCAACAATTCCCGTCCGACATTATTCTCTTCCTCACACGTGCAGGATCTGACTGGTTTTGCATATGGGAGTGCCTCATGGTTGGTCTTTGAGCCCTCCCTCCCCCTCCCTTTATATTGGTGAGGCTTATATTGATTTGGGCACAGGGTGTTGTCGGGACGCCCGCTAGTTCTCTCTCACCCCAAGCTGGCTCTGCACGGGGTGTCTTTTGGAGGTGTTTGCCTTCTGTGTCCTGGTCTCTTCGCCCGCTGGCATGGAGGGTCCGGGGTGCACTAGTAATGTGATTATATGACACCCTGCCATGTCTAAGACTCCTTTACACTTTGGACTCATTCATCGCCTCCTACATGATGCAGTCGAAAGCTACAAGCCCTAGCATGCAAAGTGCTGTTAGCTAAAAAGGTCAGACTTTCTGAAAGTATAAGAGCTAGCTACCATAGGTCTACTTCGCAGACCCCCCCCTCCCCAGTGCTCCATGGCACCTATCACCCAAACCCCACTGACTAGCTTTGGATGGTGTACTTGGAAGCACACCCTCTCCCCCACTCTCTGCTCCTCCATTCTGGGTTGAATCTGAGTGCTTTTGCTGTGGGTGTGAGGAATGGGAGGTGAAGGGGCAGGTTGCAGGGGAGCAGGGTTAGATTTGATTTGCACTGCGTTTATTGATCGCCTCCATGTCAGAAAAGTGGTCCAAGATCATGCGTGACATCTTTAACCACCAGCCCTATTGCATTCTGGAACTTGTAGTTTCCAGGATATATTTATTTATTTATAAGTATGGTTCCCACATTTCCAGCGTAGAAAACAATGTTAGCTGAAAAGTCAGAACTAGTTGAAAGTGATACACATGGCATGGGGCTAAACGCTATCAGTTTGCCATGAGAAATGACTGAAGTGTAGATCACCACAGAACTTAAGAACAACCCAGTGAGAATGCATTTTAAAAATGCAAAGCAGTGAACCGGGGTTTCGTAGGAGCCCACTGCTGGTGCTACTGAATGCCTGGTTTGCTGTATGCCAACCTTGCCTAGTGTTAAGTCTTGTTTCCACCCCGTGTCTACTTCTTCCACCACCCTACACTTTATCTCTTTCCCTCACTCTTGAAAGCTGTGCTTCATCCTTTTTTTTCCTCGCTTTGTCCCCATTTCCCTATATATCTCTTCCTTCTTTTTTCTTCCCGATATGCCTCGCTAGGTTGGTCTGTGTCAAAGTGGGATTATGAAAAATAAGTCCTGGTTCCCAAAAATAAGTGCCAGTACCCACCACCTGTAACTACAGGCAGGGCTGGCTTAAGGACTGGTGGCTCCCTCTGCAACAGTTTATTGTGGCGCCCCCACCCCATGACCTCCTCCTCGGTTTCACTCACTACCACCCGGCAAATGTGTCCTTCATCTCCCCATCGCTCCCCTTTCACATACATTCATGTGTTTTAAAGCACTTGCAAAGGCTGGCTTTACTAATCCACTCAGCTAGCTACATAAAATATAGGGGCATATTTAAGAGCCCCTAGCGCCATTCTAATGTCACATTAGCGTCATTTTTCTACGCTAATGTGGCGTTAGAAGGCCAAAACCGATGTGCCATATTTACAATGTATGTACAATAATGTATGCAAAGGTGGTTTCCCCCCGTTAGGGGGTGGCCAAAAAAATGACGCAAAGAAATCTGTCATTTCTTTGCGTCATTTTTTCTGGCATTTTTAACGCCTGGGTGCTTTGCAGGATTAGTATCAAAATATTTTACGCTGGTCCTGCAAAGCGCCGGACTAGCGTCAAAAATTCTGACACTAGTCCCCAAACTACCACCATGTTGCTCCGTATTTTATATACATCGCACAGATGGTGGTGTTAGGGGAATGCCAAGGGGTGCAAGAAAAGTGGTACAGCACTGTGTGAAGTGGCACTTTTACAGCCTCTAGTGCCATTCTAACCCCACATTAGTGTACAAAAAAATGTAAGCAAAGGGGGCATCCCCCATCAGGGGGCCCAAAAAATGGCGCAAAGAAATCTAACAGATTTCTTTGCGGCATTTTTTTCAGCACTTTTAACACCTGCTCAGAGTAGGCATTAAAAGGAGGCTTCCATTGGTTACAATGGGCCTCTGGGTGCTTTGCAGGATTAGCGTCAACATTTTTTATGCTAATCCTGCAAAGCGCTGAACTAGCATAAAAAATTCTGACGCTAGTCCCCTAACTATCGCTATGGTGCGCAGTATTTTAAATATGACGCACACATGGTGTGCAGCGCTTTTTTCAAATATGCCCCATAGGGCAGTGTTTAATTTGTAAATAAAAAGGTGCTGATGCTGGTGCCCAAAGCCCTCCTCTTAAACATGCGGCTGCTGTAATTAAATGTGTGAACACAGAATACTGAGGCAACGTAATCCTGAAGCCATCTCGGGCCTCTTCAGTCAATTTACAGGCATTCCCTGCCCCTTCAGCTCGCTCTTGAAGATTTCTGCTTTTTCCCATTGTGACGCTTTTTCGTTTTTCTCTCCCTCTGTCTTTCCCATATGTGTCTTTTTCTCACAGTAAATGCTTGAGGCAAAAAATAAGCACAGGCCCTCAAAAATAAGTGCAGGTCCTCCCCACCGGAAACAACAAGCACAAATTAAGCACTGCCAAAGCGGCATATTTAAGAGCCCCTAGTGCCATTCTAACGTCACATTAGTGTCATTCGTATACACTAATGTGGCGTTAGACGGACAAAAAAGCTGTGGTGTATTTACAAAGAGGTGCAGTGCATGCCCTGCGCCACTTTGTAACCCTTTGCGCTATATTAGGCCTGCGCCAGGCATAATGTATGCAAAGGGGGCATCCCCCCATTAGGGGGGCCAAACAAATAATGCAAATAAATCCTCCTGCACTTTTAACGCCTGCTCAGAACAAGCATTAAAAGGTGGCTTCCATTGGCTACAATGGGCCTCTGGTTGCTTTGCAAGATTAGCGTCAACATTTTTGACGCTAATCCTGCAAAGCGCCAGACTAGCGTAAAAAATTCTGAAGCTAGTCCCCTAACTACAGCCATGGTGCGCCATATTTTAAATATGACGCACATATGGTGGCGCTAAGGGGTGCAAGAAAAGTGGCTCCATAGTTCTGTTTTTTTGCAGCAGGAAAATTAACCCTCTATGCTACTTTATGTTGAGTGAATGCTGCCACTGGGCAAAACTCCCATCTCTCTCTCTCTAGCAGGAACATTAATCACAAGAGGTATCTTGACATTTTAATTGTTTCTTGAAGGCTAAACGCACAAGAAACTTTTCAGCAGGTGCTTTTAAATCATAAGTTTCTGAAGTTATTGCTAAACACAGCGCCCCCCTGAGGTCAGCGCCTGGTGTTGCACTGCTCGCACCGCCCAAAAGCCGGCCCTGACTACAGGCACAAATTAAGTGCTGCACAGTGCCCGAGAACAATGGCAAATTGTTTGGTCACACTGGATAGGTAACAAGACGTCAGCAGATTGATGTGTCTTGATGAATAGTATTTTCCATCTGACACCCATGAAGTGATGCATCCACTGGACTAGGTAGTGTTAGGATTTTCAAAAGAGATTAACAAACAGTTCATCCTTTAGAGAGAACGCCGTCCTTCCATTGTTTTGCCCTTGCAGGCCACCCCTGCGTTCTCCCAAGGTGCAAGTGACAGTGGATTGTGATCTACACCACCTCAGTCATGTGGCCCCTCTAGCCACCCAATATGGTGGGGGGACACACGAGTGTCGAAGAGGGCCGGGGGCAAGCTCCAAAGGGATTCTACCAGTAACCTTAGTGATAATGGTCTGTTTAAGTGCTGCCAGTACCCTTTCCCAACTTGAGGAGCCATTGATGATCTGAAGGACGTCAGGCCGAGATTTTACACAGGCATCCGGATCCAAAGGCGTTGAACAGTAGCCATGGATTCTCCTGCTATTTTTATATGATGGCCCTAAAGTTGTTTTTAACTCTTCTGGTGAAGTCCACAGCTCCTCAGAGTGCCTGAGGACGTTAAAAATGCCTCAGTTTAAATATAGAAGCATTGTAAATTGTGACAATCCCTCATAGCGAGGAAGACCAATTCAGTGTACATTTCTTTGGTAATTGTCCAAAGGGTGAATAGTTATTTTCCCCACCCTATGACCAAACGCGTTAAGCCTCTGTCCCGCGCAGCTGAGCACCAGACAGTGCTGTTAAACCTCCTGGCTCAAAAGGCATTGACAACATTCTTTGACGTGCTTCTAAGTGGTGACAACCCATGAGACTTGTCAAAACACCTGGGACCAAGGCGTGACACTGGATCTTAGCCAAATACCTGAAACCACACCAAAGAAATAGATTCTTGGGACACCATGGTAGATCATAATGATTAAATCTCATTAACCAAAGACAAATTTGCAGTGATCTTAGAGTCACCAATATAAAAAGACAAACATGCATATGTTAGCAGTTTCAAACAAACAAAGGTGAACTTAAGATCTAACTCTTTAAGTGGTAACTGTGCTCTGGTTTTGGTTTGCTAGGCTCCATTTTACAGCACCAATAAGAGGTTGTAGGAAGTTGGCTCTGTATATACTATTTCAAAGTAAGAAATAGTGTGCACAGAGTCCAAGGGTTCCACTTAGAGGTAAGATAGTGGCAAAAATAGATCATTCTAATGCTCTATTTTGTGGTAGTGTGGTCGAGCAATAGGCTTATCAGAGGGTAGTGTTAAGCCTTTGTTGTACACACACAGGCAATAACTGAGGAACACACACTCAAAGACTTACTCCAGGCCAATAGGTTTTTATATTGAAAAATATATTTTCTTAGTTTATTTTAAGAACCACAGGTTCAAGATTTACAAGTAATACTTCAAATGAAAGGTATTTGAGTTAGGTACTCTAGGAACTTTGAATAATCACAATAGCATGTACAGTCTTTGTAAAAATGGCAATAAGCTATTTTAAAAGTGGACACTGCATAACTCAACAGTTCCTGGGGGAGGAAAGTAAAGGTTAAGTTTGCAGGTAAGTAAAACACTTACAAGTCTCAAAGTTGGGTCCAAGGTAGCCCACCGTTGGGGGTTCAAGGCAACCCCAAAGTTACCACACCAGCAGCTCAGGGTCGGTCAGGTGAAGAGGCCAAAGAGGTGCCCAAAACACATAGGCTTCAATGGAGAACAGGGGTGCCCCGGTTCCAGTATACCAGCAGGTAAGTGCCCGCGTCCTCGGGGGCAGACCAGGGGGGTTTTGTAGGGCACCGGGGGGACACAAGCAGGCACAGAAAGTACACCCTCAGCGGCACAGGAGCAGCTGGGTGCAGAGTGCAAACAGGCGTCGGGTTTTAGATAGGAAGTAATGGGGAGACCCGGTGGTCTCTTCAATGATGCAGGCAGGTACGGGGGGGGGGGCTCCTCGGGGTAGCCATCACCTGGGCTAGGCAGAGGGTCACCTGGGGGTCACTCCTGCACTGGAGTTCGGTTCCTTCAGGTCCTGGGGGCTCCGGGTGCAGTGTTGGTTCCAGGCACCGGGTCCCTTGTTACAGGCAGTCGCGGTCAGGGGGAGCCTCTGGATTTCCTCTGCAGGCGTCGCTGTGGGGGCTCAGGGGGGTTGTCACTGGTTACTCACAGGCTTGCAGTCGCCGAGGAGTCCTCCCTGAAGTGTTGGTTTTCCACAGGTCGAGCCGGGGACATCGGGTGGAGAGTGGAGAGTCTCATGCTTCCGGCGGGAAACGTGAAGTCTTTAAAGTTGTTTCTTTGTTGCAAGAAAGTTGCAGATTGTTGAACAGGGCCGCTGTTCACAGGAGTTTCTTGGTCCTTGGTTGCAGGGCAGTCCTCTGAGGCTTCAGAGGTCGCTGGTCCCTGTTGGATGCGTCGCTGCTGCAGTTTTCTTCGAAGTTGGGAGACAGGCCGGTAGGGCTGGGGTCAAAGCAGTTGTCGTCTCCGTTTCACTGCAGGGCTTCAGGTCAGCAGTCCTTCTTCTTGTTAAGGTTCCAGGAATCTAGTTTCCTAGGTTCTGGGGAGCCCCTAAATACTGAATTTAGGGGTGTGTTTAGGTCTGGGAGGGCAGTAGCCAGTGGCTATTGTCCTTGAGGGTGGCTACACCCTCTTTGTGCCTCCTCCCTGTGGGGAGGGGGGGCACATCCCTAATCCTATTGGGGGAATCCTCCAAAATCAAGATGGAGGATTTCTAAAGGCAGCGGTCACCTCAGCTCAGGACACCTTAGGGGCTGTCCTGACTGGTGGGTGACTCCTCCTTGTTTTTCTCATTATCTCCCCTGAACTTGCCGACAACACTGGGGGCTGTGTCCAGGGGGCGGGCATCTCCACTAGCTGGAGTGCCCTGTGGCATTGAAACACGAAGTTTGAGCCTTTGAGGCTCACTGCTAGATGTTACAGTTCCTGCAGGGGGGAGGTGCTAAGCATCTCCACCCAGTGCAGGCTTTGTTCCTGGCCTCAGAGAACACAAAAGCTCTCGCCCCAGGGGGTCAGAAGCTCATCTCTCTCAGCAGGCTGGCACAGACCAGTCAGTCCTGTACTGAAGTATTGGGTAAAATACAGGGGGCATCTCTAAGATGCCCTCTGTGTGCATTTATTAATAAATCCAACACTGGCATCAGTGTGGGTTTATTATTCTGAGAAGTTGGATACCAATCTTCCCAGTATTCAGTGTAGCCATCATGGAGCTGTGGAGTTCATTTTTGACAAACTCCCAGACCATATACCTAGTATGGCCACACTGTACTTACAATGTATAAGAATAGACTTAGACACTGTAGAGGCATATTGCTCATGCAGCTATGCCCTCACCTGTGGTATAGTGCACCCTGCCTTAGGGCTGTAAGGCCTGCTAGAGGGGAGACTTACCTATGCCACCAGCAGTATTTTGTGGGCATGGCATCCTGAGGGGGATGCATGTCCACTTTGTCTTTTTCTCCCCACCAACACGCACAATCTACAATGGCAGTGTGCATGTGTTAGGTGAGGGGTCGCTTAGGGTGTCACAACATATGCTGCAGCCCTTAGGGACCTTCCCTGGTCACAGGGCCCTTGCTACCACTGGTATCTTTTACAAGGGACGTATCTGTGTGACAGGGGTGTGCCAATTGTGGAAACAATGGTACATTTTAGGTGAAAGAACACTGGTGCTGGGGCCTGGTTAGCAGGGCCCCAGCACACTTCTCAGTCAAGTCAGCATCAGTATCAGGTAAAAAGTGGGGGGTTACTACAACAGGGAGCCATTTCCTTACAGAGGTCCTATAAATGAAACTCACAATACGAATAATCAAATCACCTACAGGATTTCAGAATCTGTGCAATCTGGGATCAGGCTATATAATCCCCCCCCCCAGGAAGAGCGTGTAAACAAATACGTTACAGTCTCTCTGCTACATTTAGTTGCAGGAAGTGGTTGCAGAACTTGGCGCTGTAGGTTCCAACATGCCTCAAGTTATCCCCATCTGGTGAACCATGAGATAGGATTTTAAAGAAGATTGTGTTGGTTGGAAATCTGGCCACCACAGTCATGACGCACTGCCTGTGGTGGCAGATGGCACATTCTCGTCTCTGATTGGCTATTCCCTGCTATTGTTCACACAAGCAATCCCTTTAATCCCCTCATGCAACCCCATAACGATTTAATGAATGGGAGTCGATTGGGTTTAGAGTAAAAGAGAGGTCCTTATTTCTGTTCCTATTAAGCCACTTTTTATTGGGAGCTCGCCCTCGCTAGTTTCGCAATCCTTCAGTAGTCGTTCTAATATAATTCTATAATTACTTTTGGTGCCCTGCCTTCACATGTTTGCAACAAACAACAAATTGATGGATGGAATGCTTGAAATAATCTCAGAAATTGGTGATCATTAGGGCTGCATCCATGATGATTTATTTTGCTCATTATCCCTGTAAACACAGAGACCATCCATTTGCAAATTGGTCTTGGTCCTAACCCAGTAGGAAACAGACAGCCCAAACTGCTAGTGAAGGCCCTCACCGGAAAGGCACACAAACAACCCTAAACCAATTTGGGCCTACTGAGGCCTCACCATTGAGGTATAGAGTTTTCTAACCCAGTGAACACAGAATCCTCCTCTGAGCATATTGTTGCAATAGGAAGTTTCCTGCAATACGTTGACGGATATAATGCTTGAAATATTTTCAGCCTATTGCCATAACTCTGTGCTGTTTTCCACTTAGTTTTTTGCCCACTTTGCCACTCTTGACAAAGATCAGTTGTATGCAAATCCGTCTTCATGTTGCTGTAATAGGAACAGTCCTGTCTGAACTCCCAGGTAGGATCCTTCCGGATAGCAACACCAGCAATCCAAAAACATGAAGGACTGGGATGTAGCCTGATTTAATTAACAGTGGCTAAGACAAATTCAAGTATTCCACCAATCACCTTTTTTTGTTTTCGTCATTGCGACTCTCTAAGTGCAATGGATATACCCAGACAGGGGTCCTGTGATCACTGTGCCTTTGTAAACCAGCTATACCTCACTCGCCTCACTCATGAGGCCTAATTAGGCCTAAGGTGGTGTGGGGGTACTTGTGTTCCCATCTGGAAGTGACCTGGCTTTGTACTGCTTTGATCTGGCCTGTTCCTTCTGGAGCAGATTCCGAATTGATTTGCATATAGCTGGTCTCTGTATAGAGCAAAATAGTGGGATAAACGATGGACTGGAATGCACCCCAAGTAGTTATCAGTGTCTGAAAATAATTTAAGCATTCACTGCACCTTTTTGTTTTCCCCATTTTCTTCAAGTGTTGGCAAGAAGTCAGTTGGAGGGAAATTAATAAAATCACCTAAAATAGGATAAATACAAAACATGGCGCTGAAATTCATGGGCATATCAAATGGTTGCTCAATGAGTTAAACATCTCAAAAAGTGGTACTGGCCTTCTAGAAACCTAGGTGTCCTGAGTGTCCGTCTGTTTTTATGCAGAAGTTCTCCCTCCATGCGCGATACACATATGAGGCTTCTGTGCTCCTTTATACATAGATGTCCTCCATTCTTCTGTACACATGGGTAAGGTCTACTCACTGTTTCATAAACCGCGTGTATTCTGTGGTCGTAACAGGGGTCTACAGTTTTGCTGTGCTTATATAGAAGGGCTCTTGTCAGCGGTTCAGGACATAACAAATGAATGAGGTCCTCCTAGTTCTGCACATGTATACAGTGTTTCCTTTTTTTGTGCACATATGAGGTACGGATGTGCGCAACTATTTGTACTCAAGCTTAATCTTGCTTAAAACCTAATGATTATGCTATGTCTGTGACACATCATTTCTGTGCTCACAAGACACTTGGGCCAGATGTATCAAACATTTTGATCGCAAAAATGCGTTTTGGTATGTAACAAGTCCTATTTGTAATTCGGTAACTTGTTACCGAATTGCAAATTGGATTTGCGACTCTATACCGATTCGGTATTAGGAAGGGGCGTGTCAAGGGCGTCCCTTCCTAATACCGAATCGCAGAGGTATGTATGGTTGTTTTATGACCGTGAATGCGGTCGCAAAACAATTGCAGTTATCACCTGCTTCAAGTAGGTGGTCACCCATTCCCAAAGGGAAGGGGTCCCTAAGGGACCCCTTCCCCTTTGCAAATGCATGTGAAAACGTTTACTCTTAAAAAATTAAAAGAAAACTTTTCAATTTTCATTATTAAATGCATCCCGTTTTCCTTTAAGGAAAAAGGGCTGCATTTAAAAATAAAAAATAAAAGATTTCTTTATTGAAAAGCAATCACAGACATGGTGGTCTGCTGAGCTCAGCAGGCCGCCATCCCTGTGATTGTAGCCATTCACAATGGCTCGCAAATTGCGACCTACCTCATGAATATTAATGAGGTAGGACCATTTGCGAGCCCTTGTGGATCGCAGTATGAAACTTCTTGGAGTTTCATACATTCCAATAGCGATTACTTGATTGCGATCCGCAAAAAAATCGCTATTGGATAAAATGATACATCTGGCCCTTGGTTCGAGAAGAAAATGTGTTGCGTAACTATGGCAATGGATGTGTGCCACAGCTGAATGCACTGTGCGAGCAAAACTCATGACATTGTAAAAACTGTATGGACAAAACATTAATTTGGCATATTGGGCCTTTTGTACGCAAGAAGATATACCTCCAGTACAGTTTTGTATCCATCTGATTGCCCTGCGTAGTAAGTGTAACATGCATAATTGCAATGCTTTAAGTGCAAAAAAGTGGACTATTCCACCCACCTCTAAAATGAGGCCTCCCTATTATTCATATAGACACAATCAAGACGTGTGTTTATGTGAATACTCCTCACTGCTTCTGTACTATCTTCTCATTGCTCCGATACATGTCCACGGGGTCACCTCAGTACTCCCATACATGTTTCTTAAGTCCCCTCATTGCTTGCTACAGAAATGTACACAAGTCCTTCTTCGTTGTTGTCATGCTATTATGTACTCCATCTAGCCATGCTGTATTTGTTGTATGACACTGTCTCTTGTGTTTTATCCTGCAGCATCTCCTGGGTTTGAAAGATCAGATTCCTCTTCAGACCAGTCGCCTCATCTGCTCTACAAACCTCATAGAAAAAGTGGCAAGTCACAGGGTGGGTCTACCCCGACAAGCAAGCACCTGCCTTCCTTGGGCAGCCCCTTGACACCCACAGAGAGCCTCCCCAGTCCAGTTCTAGACGGTGTCACCAAGAAAATCTCTAAAGCTGGTCAGTCACCCCCTGGATCAGTTTCGAAACATGGCCAGAGTTTGGCAACAAGTTCTGCCTTTTGCTCTACCCCTGTGTCTTCAGGGTCACCCTCCAGAGAGGAAAGGAGGCCTAAGAAGGCAAATGCAGGTGCACGCACAGAGAGCCAGAAGGAGTCAAACAGAGAGGGACTGCCTGAGTTCCATAGCCCGAATGGTGACAGGCGATGGAAGATTCACCAGAAAATCAGCCAGGACTTTGAGGAAAAAGGTGGTGGTACTGGTGACCTCTTACATATGAGAACAGAAAAGAACCTCAAAGCTGGGCTTACAGGTCTCTCTTCAGAGTCACAGACTGGGAGCTCTGCTGAACTTTCCTCCAGCAGCGGGGTCTACGCCTCTCCCGGTGAAGATGAATCCACAGATGATTACTCGAGTAGTAGCTGGAACTCTGCTCTGGCCAACCAGGACTTTATGAAGCTCTATTGGCCCAACCAGGTAGACAGAGAGGATGATCCCTTCCATCGGGCCTCAGATAATCTAAAGGAAGTATCAACCGAGGTATCCAACCTGCATATGGACCTCCTCGGGCTGCTTTCACGTGTAGACTCTGGTAAAAGGACAATCCAAACAGGCAGGGGAAGCCCAGAGCTTTCCTCAGTCTTGAGGATGCAGGGGAAGGCTGGCCGAGAGGTTTCCTTGGAGGCGTTGGTGGTGGAGTCTCAGGGTGGACTACTCGTGATGGCTCAAAGCTGGGAATCCCAGCTAGTCGGTATACTGCAGAAGGTAACCAGCAGCCTTAATGACTTGGAGATGCTGAAAGGTCAGAACATATCATTGATCAGAGACAGTATCCTGTCAAAGAGCAAGGAGAATCCTACACTTCGACCAGCAGGCAACAGACTGGGCGATAATGCTGCAGAGGCCAATGTTGACAGCACAATTCAGGCACCTGAAGGTAGGTCTTAAGAATTTGTGGGTAAGTTCAGTGATGGGTTTTGTGCACTGGCCTTTGGGGCGCATCTTGGGAAGAGCTAGTTATTCAATGGTAGATTTTTTTGTGCCATTGGATTACTTCTTGTAAGGTACTCGACATGCAATTACTTTCATTCCCTTTTTCTGTACCCAGCAAACCCAGGTGGAACTGACCGGGTAGCTGACACGAGGCTTTGTTTGCTCTTTTCTCACCAATATCTCTTCACAAAGAAGCACATTACAAACATAAAATAAAACAGGTTGCTTTAGCAAGTACAATAAAAATTGCTGAGCAATCACAAAGCATGAACATTGACTGCGTACTTCTATGCTGATATTTAAAGAGTCTGGGAGGTTTGAAAGAAATCCTTAGCTCCTAATTAGCTCATCGTGAAGCAAGCCATGATGAGGTTTGAATAGCCTTTCCACTAAAAAGTGAGGAAAGAGGACAAAATAGAGGTGTTTGTCTCTATATTGAAGCACCCCTTTTATTTGAGTATCAGCGTGGACTCTGTTACTGTGCTACAGGTGTTTAAAAAATGCAGACTTGTTACATTACCACCAAACAGTATCAACTACCTTTGCTATTTATCCTAGCTTTTCTATACAAAAATGTTAATTTCTTTAATATTTTTGGGGGTTATTCGTGACCTCTCAGAAGTCCAAAAAGCCACAACTACATCTAAGTCGTGTTATCTCAATTTACATTGTTCTCCTTACTACTAATGACCCCATGGTGCTTCAGTAGGTAGTTGGTGCAATATCGGGAAGCTCCATTAAACTAGAGACATTTCATAACAAAATGTTGCAGGCGTTGAGCATGTCTTCTGGGGTTAAAAAATAATATTAAGATAATTTGCTAGAAACCCATCTAATTTACATAGTGCAGCCTTTGCATTCCTGATATATTCTTTAAGTTGGATAACAATGTCTATTTCACTCTTGTCGTTGGCTTTACTCCGGTCAACATATTCCTGTTGTAAATGACACTTGACCAATTAACTTTGTTAGAATTGGGGCTCCGTTGGAATTGTTTCCCCATTACAAATAGGTTAACAAGAGATCTCCAAACGTCTGGTTAAATCCTTTTGGACATACCCTACTGTCGTAGTTTTCTGTGATTACCCCTAAAACTGTGAATTTGCTTGAGATCAAGGTTGCTGGCCAATAACAGTGGAGAGATGATTTCAGTTGTTGCCTCCTTCGATCTCCTATTATCGTAAACCTAAATAATTTTTCTCCTAAATGACATGAATGATTTTCAAGGTGGCTTAATTCTTTAGCTTTTCTATTAGACCTGTTTTCGCCTTTGGGTTTGACTCATAGAATACTTTGTAGGTAGATGGTGTAACTAGTGTATAAACTGTGGTAATATCAAGATAAAATGGGAGGCCTGCCATAAACATTTTAAATAATTGGGCTAAAATACACAACTTCTTCAAGTCAGTGGTCATTTCATTTATATTGCAGGGCCGAAGGTAGACCACATTTGCATCCAATTTAATGAAAGAAGTGTGACTAATACATACTGTAGACTTGACATAAACTGTGTATCTCATACAGTATGTGTGTTCTTCCATGAAACCTGTCGGATGTCCAAGGTATCCAAAGCACCCGAAAGAGCCATAATGTTGCTGCTGTCATGGGTACTTGTGACAGGAGAAGCCCCCCGTCCCTTTAACTCTGCTGCTGATCAACCACTAAAGAGCTGTGGCTGACAAAAGTCTGTGGAGCTATATCATTTCCAGGTTCAGCCACCTTATGCTGTAGTTAGTACAAACATGTTTTTTTAAATGTTTTATGGGACAGTCTATAAGCTGTCCCTAACATGCATGGGAATTATATTTCACCGTCTCCTTTCCTGATCTGACACGTAATAAATAAAACAAGTGGAACCAGGATGACAACATCATGACCACAGTTTCTGCTTCTGTTGTTTGCCAGTAGCCGGCCCCACAACAGATACCTCAAGTTCCGAAATGCCTTCTCAAGTGTAAAAAATTCCCACACTGAATCAATGTTATATTGCATATGTTTCTTCTTCTTTTGTTTAATGCACTCTATGTGTTATCATTACAAAATTTCAAGCATCACTTGCAGTCTTGATTCCAAAAATACACTGATGATGAACCTATTTACAAAATACTCTTGCTTACAAAAGAGTTCATATATATTTTTTTCACAGAAATCATACTCATACTTGTTGCTGTTTCGAACGAAAATGTTATAAATATATCTAATCTGATTTTTTTACATTGTGTCCTTAATGTCCCTACTTTTGAAGTAAGTACGATGATTATTGACATACAGGTAATAGCAATATCCTCCAGTGAACTTTAATCATCTTCGCATGCATCTCCGAACAAGTGGGCAACGATCTAGCTTTTAATTTGCAGTGACCAGTGATCTTGCGACATTCATGATCGTCAAGTATTAAGGGAATTTCTGCCAGTTGTGAACTTGCAAGAATTCCAAGCAAATCATTGGTATTCTCATTGCACCATATATAAATACCTTCCTCTGCATTTTAGTGAGATTAACTCTAAGCAGGCGATTGTACAAATGAACCTGAAGGAAACAACATTTTATGGAAAATTGCTAGAATTAGTGACTAAAAGCCAAAAGCGCTAGAACAGCAGCTCTCAAGTTGCTTCGTAGAAGGAATGGTGTCACCTTCTTCAGAAGAGAGAGCTGGTGTTAGGAATGGGGTTTCTGGTTGGCTAAAGTAGGCACATAAGCCAGGCAAAACCCACCACTCTTGCCAGGGCAAGTAAGTAGCACATCAAAGATAACTTGTGCTCACCCCATTGTTAGTTTGGCACAGGGTAGTCGGGCTTATCCCCAGATGTCATGTGTAAAGCGTTTGTGCAACACACTCACACCAGTGACACAATAAATACACCACAAAAGAGACTCCACACAGAATTATGTAAAACATATAGGTGTTAAATTGTAAGCATAGATCATGAACCAACAAATTCATAAATCATAGATACTGTGCATGAACCATTGGTCGCAGTGCCATTGTTCATAAATATTGTGCATATCATACTATCATGTGAATAATACTTGTTACTCTGGGCAATGCAGCATCTGACAGTGACATATCTCACAATGCCAGTGTATACTTGGGGCATGAAAATGCAGTAGTAAATCACAGGAATATTCACATTTCACCATAAATGCAGGGATGTCATGAGTAAACAGATAAACCATTGCGTTAGTGGATGCTATGTCCAGGATTAGAAACCAATGTAGCAAAGGGTTTTTCCCCTAAATCCTCAGACATCATCATAGTTACTCCATAACTGGATAGAGTAGAAACACCTACACTAGTAGGGAACTGCACCTCTACTGCAAGATATGCAGTCACTTCTAGTGGGGACAAACCTCATTAGCTGAGTGCGGAAGAGCCGTCCATTGAGGGCCCACATGGTAAATATGGCGCAAGTCCTCACAAGGTCAAGGTGAGAGGCTTGCACGGTCTGCAATGCTCCCCCAGAGCCGAAGGACAACACAGCATTGAAGTCCCAGCAGGATGACCCCTCCCGGTTTCCTCCGGGTGTAAGGGTTTAGGATGAAAGCAGCTGCCTGGAAGGTGAGTGGCACAGCTGCTGGCATAGTATTACTTTTGTATTGGTCCAGTGCGCAGGGTGGCTGTCACTCCCTCTGGGACTCCTACCATACCTGAAAGGGCGGCAGGTGGTCTCCATAACCCTGCCAATAATTGTCCCCTCTGGGTGCTGGTGTCTCCTTTACTCTGCACAGCCACTCTCGTGCACGTCCTGGATGGGTGTCACGCTGAGGGGAGAAGGGTGTCATCCGGTCGTCCATCGAGGTGATAGGCCTGGGGAGGGTGCCTTGGGGCTGCACCTCTCACCAGGGAGTCGTATGGTGTGGCCCTGCATTGGGTCCGCACTAGTGAATTTCCCGGCAGCTTACTGTGACGCAGTGTGGTTGTTGAAGCCCGGGTTGAACCACAAGCCCAGGACTTCCCTCGGTGCTGCCACGGCCAGCAGAGTGCGGCACTGGGGGAGGCAGGGGAAGCATGAGTCAGTCCTCAGCACTCTCCAGCGCTAAGCCGTTAAAAGTAAAGTGCTCTCCACGTGCTGAGTGGAATAGTTCAGCGCTCAGGGGAAAAAAGAGCACCCACCACACGCTGAGGGTTACAGGGCACTGTAGTGACAGGGCCAGGGGCAGCAACCAATACATTCAATGCGCTGGGCCCCTGGGAGAACACTTGGGGCACCAAGGATGCCGTAGGCCAGCACATCAAAGACAAAGGGTGGTGGTTCCTTCTGGTAGTCCTGGTTGTGTTGAGTGAACCCATAGTCAGGAAGCTGCTGGCAGCAGGGCAACACGCAGAAAAGCAATCCAGCGAGTCATTTAAGCCACCCAGCAGTAGCAGGGCAACAACAGAAGAGAAGTCCAGGGGACTCCTTTGTGCAGCAGTCCTTCTGCCAGAGGTACAGTCCCAGTTCCAAAAGTGTTCTAAAAATCATGAGGTCAGAGCTACTTTACTTACACTCGAAAAATGCCTTTGTTCAAGGGTTAGCTTCAAAGGGTCCCTTTCAAGTGAAGCACAACACTCTTTCAACCCAGGCCTATCTCCAGACATCAGTAGGGAGTAATCAGCCCATTGTGTGAGGGAGGACACAGCCGATTGACATGTAGGTGTGAACGACCCTCCCACTCACCAGCCCAGAATGACCATCAATCAGTATGCAGATGCTTCTCCTGTTACACCCTGCTAGTCCTGTGTGATGACTGTCTCGAAAGAATGCACCAAGTGTAGTGGTCACTGTGCCCTAGTAGTGGATTAGAGTTCGGCACTAGAGTTATAAGCACTTCAAAATGTCCACTTTCTAAAAGTGGCATTTCTAAAATAATAATGTAAAACCCAACTATACTAGTAAACAGGATTTCTCACTACCATTCCAAATGCATTAAATATGCCAATCCACACAGATCAGAAATTACCACTTAGACATAAATAAGGGAATTCCCAATGCAAACCTATGAGAGTTGCAGCACTCACAGTAGTGAAAAACGAAATAGGCTGTTTGTCACTACTAGGATATGCAAAAACATAAAGGTACATGTCCATAAATAATTTATGCAGTCTCAATACAGTAATAAAGTAAAACAATGCAAATGAATAAAAGTTCCTAACTTTTTTTAGAAAAATAGAGTAAAATGTAATAAACAAAATGACCCCAAACTGGCCAAAATCCGTCAAGGAGCACTAGAGATATGAATGTTTGAAGTTTTAAGTAGAAATAACGCCAAAAAGCACAAAGCTCAGATGATAGTCAATGGTTGTGGTAGACAAAGACCTAAATGTGATTTGAAGCCTACTGCAGTGGAGCAAGACTCAAATATAAGAACCAGGTTTGTCTTGGTCAAGGATTTCACCTTGTAACCTAGGGGCCGATTACGAGTATGCGGTCCCAGGACTGCCGTCCCAACTTTGTTGGTGCGCTTGATTTGGATGGTGGCAGTCGGACCACCACAAGACTGCCGACACCGCCAACTGCCTCACCACGGTGGGGTTGGGAGAGCTGGGCAAAATGGTGGCGGTGCCAGGCAGTGGCATCGCTGCTCATGTTCCGACCTGCCTTTCTGCCATCCTTTTCATGGTGGGGACATGAACAGGTCATCAGAAAGGCAGGAAAGGGCCCTAGGCTGGCACTTGCCAATGTTGTTGGCATTGCATGGACCCCCTGCCAGCATTGTTGCAGTGTGCACTTTGTGCCATGCATGACATGGTGCGTTGCAACAGTGCGTTTGACTTGCTGGCTGTGCAGTCAGTGCAGCTGGCATTGGTGTCTGCAGGCTTCTGTAGCCGGAACCAATGCTTGCTGCACTGACTGCACCTCTGGCCCCGCAAGCCCCATGGGGATGTCATAATACAGCGATCAGGAGGCTGCTGGCTTGGCAGTGTCCTTTCGACCACTCCCACGACAGTCCGACCACTAGACTCTTAATTGGCCCCTTAGTCTTTAAGTCCCAACCCAAAGGCGCTCACTTTCGTAGCCCCAGTCATGAGAAAGAGGCTGCCTCAGGAGTCACATATCATTATCCAGTGATACATAATGTCCAACATCACTAGTATATTTATAGGTTCATTATACATAGTCTTCACTTCTAAAGAAGGGTAGTCCTCGGCCCACCCTTCTTCAGGATCCTCCATTTCCTCTCACAATCATTTGCTGTCCTATCTAGTGCTTAATTTGAGCCGGTGGTTGCTGATGGGGACCACCAGCACTTATTTTTGGGCACCAGAACTTTTTTTTCCCTGAACAAACTTTGATTCCATGCCAAGAGAGAGTAAACAAGAGTAGGGGGAAAGAAGAAGGAAGAGAAAGAAGGAAAAAAGTGACAAAGAAAGAAGGGATTAAAAAGAACCTGCAAGGGTGAGATAAAGGGACAGGGAGAGTCTAGTGTGAACGAAAGAGGCATGGGGTGGCATCAAGGCTACTCAGCTTTGATATACGTGATCCTTGGCATTAAAGGCTCTCTAAGATGGCTTCTGAAAAAAAATTGCGCACGGGCACTTATTCATGTATAAGTTAAGCACTGGTCATATCCCATTCCATACTACCCCCACTCCTCCTTTCACTGCGCACCAATCGGCTTTTTACCTCACATTCAGCACACACTCATTTTTCATATTCCCATAGCCACTGTTTGTGGGTGGGTAGTCATTTCGTTATCCACCTTATAGCTATTTACTTTCTTTGCTACTGTTAATTCCCATTTGATAACCTTTTTCCCCATGTCGAGTATGTTTAGTTAGGGATACCATACCAAACAAGTAGAGCTGGACCGTTGGCTGAAGTGGTACCTCAGTCCAATCCACCAATTACTTAGTTACTGACATGCAGAACCCCCTTACTCATGACAATGTATGTACCCGTTAATACATTTCACTTAGGACACTGCTTAGATTTAGAGGGGTCAAGACTGTGTTACAAGTGCGGTGTGACATAATCTCTGTGTACGCATTTATAATGTACCAGTTTTAATCTTGTATTGTGGGTGACTCTCCTGCTGTTACCTAGTATTGACAGCCAATCTTGATCCTGCAATCCTGTTCACAGATAATTTTTCCAATGTAACTTCCATGCCGCCAAGCGTGTGGTAGTTTTCGGCAGCAGCAGTGCATATAAATGGGTAATCAGTTTGCCTTCTCCTCCCAAGTCGGGGAGCGTTTGATTCAAGAAGTGGGTGTCGGGATCCTGCGTGAATCCCGCCCAAGCCTTGTTGACAGCCGCAGCAGACTAGTCCATAGGCCAGGAAACAACGCCCGTCCAGCCCCCACCTGGCTCAGAAGGTCGCATATCCTGTCAATCATCACTCTTCATAGAAGTCTCCCAATGTCTGCGGGATGCCCCCCGTGGCCCTATATATATATATATATATATATATATATATAAATAATATATCAGAAAACCCCTCTTCCTCCTGGGGATGAGGGGCAAAACTAGAAGTTTACGTAGTCAGATCAATCGGGTCAAGAATCCCATCAGTGCCTCACCTCCTTGAACCACATCACCACATGTTGGAAACGGGCAGCCCAGTAATAAAGAGGAAAATTTGGTACCTGCAATCCTCCCCTCTCCCTTGATAATCTTAGGACCTCTAGACTTATACGTGCTCTTCCATGTCCCCAGTAGAGTAACAGTAGCAGTTTGCTTAGCCTGTGGAAGGATGATTCTGCCATTGGCATATGCTGTAATACATATAGGGTTCTCGATAATATGATCATTTTACTTATTGCTGTGCGCCTCAGCAAGGACATTAGAAACTATAGTGCTTGTGAACAACCCAGGTTATTGACCAGGGCGCCCACATTGGTATTGTATGACTCCACCAAATCCGAGCTCAAGTAAACCCCAAAGTATTTGACTGGGATCGTCTGAACCCATATATTAGGTAGAACCCCACCCACATCCCGTTGTGTCTGCATGGGGTTGAGTACTGACTTGTCCGCTTTCAGCCTAAAAACGGAGTTCCCCCTCCACTTCCTTAATTGTGGCTTGAACCATGCGCCATGTTATCTCCAGGTTCCGCAAGGTCAGTAGGATGTCCTCAGCGTACAATGAAATGACCTCATGCTTGTCCCCTACCTATACACCATCTGCTACATGCCTGGTAAATATAATGCACCCCAGCAGTTCATTGATCAGGGCGAAGATCAGTGGAGAAAGATGGCACCCCTGAGAGTGCTTTCTCCACTAGCCAACTGTCTGACACTCTATTACCCACCTTAATTCTGGCCTTGATGTTGGTATAGAATAATTATACCCATCTTAGAATGTCAGCCTGAGGTCATAGTTCTGCAGTGCGTGCTCCATAAATACCCAATTGGCAGTATTAAGAGCCTTGTGAGCATCTAATCCCCTTTTCTCAATCTGTTCCATAATCAAAAACTCTTTCCTGATGTTGGTGGTGATAGTATGGCCTCACACAAACCCTGCCTGATCCTTGTGTATGAGTTCCCCCACCAGTTTAGCCAGGTGGTGGGACAAAATTTCCCCCAAGATTTTGGCATCGATATTAATAATCGACAGCAGCTCATATGGTTCTTTCACAGAATTAGGGAGGACCACAATATTTGCCTCCCTCAGCGAGGCCGGTAGCATCCCTGCCTCAAATACTTCATTGTACACAGCTAGGAGTGGTGGACACAGAAACTCCACATTCCCTCGATAGAATTAAACTGAAAACCCATAATTACAAGGCACCTTACCAGTGTTCATCTGCTTTATGGCCCATCTAATATCAGTTTAATCTATTGGTGTATTCAGGGCTGTCCTCTTATCACCATCAGCTGTGAGTAGTCACACTTCATCTAGAACTGCAGTGATACCTGGTATAGTGCTGTGGCCTTGTGCATATAGTGTGGAGTAGAACTCTGCAAATTGGCATAGGATACCCCCCTGAGCTGTGAGGATTATCCCATTTGCATCCCTAATAGATGCAACTGCATTTCCTCCTTTCTCTCTGTTTACCAGCCATGCAAGCAGTCTTCTAGATGTGTCACCCTGTTCACGTTGGACCTCTGTATATGTTTTATATTTATGTTTCCCTAGGGTGTTTAAAGCCTCATCCAGCTCGCCCTGAAGTCTGTCTTTTTCCTCCCAAATCGCTTCTGTGTGTGGGGCCTTTTTGCCTATATCCCCTATTTGGCACTCTAATGTTGCAACTGTGTGTGTCAGTGATTTAGGCAGCCCATAGGTGGATGGCCATGCATTTCCCCCTTGGTCACCTTTACGTTTCCCATAACACCCCTGCAGACTCGACCAACCCTTTATTTAGAGCAAAGTGTATGTCCTCCCTGAGTTCTTCCCTGTAAGCTTGGTTGTGTGTAATGCTTGTGCCTGGAACCGCAACTTTGGTATCCGTGTCACATATGCATGACCCCTCAGTTCTGCTACCAGTGGAGCTTGATTCAACAATATGCGATCTAGATAATAGACCTCCCCTAAATTCACAGCCTGCTCTGGGTATATCAGTATGTAATCAATTCTGGAAAATGTACCATGTTGCGGGGAAAATAAAAGGAGTATCCTCTAGTTTGGCCATGTCGTGCCTACCACAATTACAACAGGTTTAACGTATCCATACCTTCCAGAAGCGCCTTAGAAGCCCTGCCCAGCAGATGGGCCACAACCCTGGAGCCACAAGTCAGCCCCTTCAGTCCCTACTTGAATGGCAGCAACAGGTCCCCGGTCGGAGCAGAGTGGTAAGGGAAAAATAAACAAGGAACCCCCCCCCCTCAAGGCGGCAGGCATTTAGCACAGTCTGAGCCCTCAGGGTGGGCAAACAGTGGGGCAGAGACACAGTCACCAGCGAGCAATTGCCATAAACAGGGAGGCTCTGCTGTCACCCCCCAACTCCGCAAGTGCCGCCAACCTCTTTCAAGTTTCCTCTTGTTCAAAAGCTCCGTCCTAGATTTGCTTCCAGGGGCCCACCGCTAGCAGCATCATCTTCGCTGGCCACATTCCACCATAGGTCGGCATGTCTCACTCAGCACTGCCATCGCCCAGGTCTGGTGCACTGCCCTGCATGAGTTTTTGCTGGGGGTGTAGTGGGACAGCCCATGTGGCCATAGTACTGTGTAGGTCCAAGTAGTGAGGGGGGAGGCACACCCTGCCACTCCACCTCCTTATTACACCTCCGATTGCGTGCTATCTCCCGGCTTCACAGCTGTGGTCTTCCTGTGTACCATTTTGGGCTGCTCAGCTCCTTGCGGCCCTCACCTCTCACCTCAGGTGCGGCCACTCCTCTGGCTTTGCTCGCTGACCTCCGCTTCCCGACGATCTCTCTCCCAGGGCTGTCACCTGTGACACTCTCCATAGCTCGACCACTCACCGGTCACTGCCTCCAGGCCCCGGGGTCAGCCTCGCACCCTGCTCCTGCATGGCAACAGCTCGCCAGCAACCACTGCCTTCGGATGGGGCCAAATGGGGGGGCATCCCAGTTCCTGCAATCTGTCGGAGCTCCGAGCAGAGACGTCTATTCAGTCTACCATTTTGGCTCCACCCCCTGATGACCTGTTTTTCTGATTTTAATTTTGGTGGCTTTATGATTCTGGGCACTTTACCACTGCTGACAAGTGCTAAAGTGCAGGTGATCTGTACTCTAAAACTTGGTGATTATGGCTTATCCACAATTGGTATATTTAATTTACTTGTAAGTCCCTGTTAAGTGCACTATATGTGCCCAGAGCCTGCAAATTAAATGCTGCTAGTGGGCCTGCAGCACTGAATGTGCCACACACTACAGTAGCCCTTTAAACGTGTCTCAGGCCTGCCACTGCAGAGCATGTGGGTGTAGTTTTGAAGTGCCCTTCTGACCTAGCAAGTGTACATACTTGCCAGGCATAAACCCTCCTTTTTAGGTGGAGCTCACAAGCCCTCTGGCCTGTTGTAATCTATCTGTGGGCTTTTAACCATGCCCATCACTATCAATCGATCGTGGGCTTGCCTTTCGAAAATCCTTTGTTTTCAAATGGTAAGTGCTATATCCTTGGGGAGGATTTGTTACCGCCTTGCAGACTGTCCCTGTTACATGGATAATTGCACGTTTGCTGATACGTTTGACTGCGAGCCAACTTCTTTTTCCTTTCGTGTTTCTCCTTCGCGCTTATGCTCATGGTGACGGTGGCGATTTGAATCAGCTTGCTAATGTCAACTGTTTTACTTTTCATTTTCAAATTATGTGGCAAGAAAAATCCAGTTCGAAATTTACAACGCTGATAGCTCTAACTCAAGCAAACGCAAGACTCATTACATTGCAGAAGCTTGTTATTACATGTAAGTCACCCCTAAGGTAGGCCCTAGTTAGCCTCAATGGCAGGGAGCAGTATATTTTAAAAGTTGGACATGCGCTTTTAAGTTTAACATGTGCTAGTAGTAAAAAACTATTAAATTGGGGAGGCATCTAATTTCTTTGAATTATAAGGCCCTACAGACAGACACTGTTCGATGATATCTTAGGGTGCGGAGTGTTTGGAAGGTTTGATTTGGGGGCCCCGGTCTCAAATGTGGATAGGGTTAGAATTTGTGAACTGCTTAAGATTGTGTCTAGTAATGCATGTTTCCAATTAGTTCATTTTAATTTCATACGTCAGACTTATGTCACACCAGTGAGTCTAAAAAAAATTAATGAAGAGTGGGACTTTTCTTGTCCCCGCTGTGCACAGGAGAGGGCTGACTTTATACACCATGTTTGGGAGTGTGGCAGTGTGAGAGGTTTTTGGAAAAAAGGGTGTTGGTTCATTTAAACAGGGCAGCTTCCTTGACTTGTGAGATTTTGTCACAATTGTGCCCATTTAAACTTCTTGTACTCCCAAAAAAAACAGAGAACCACTGTTTCATGCAACTGGCTGTCATACTGGTACGTCAGCATGTTGCCATTACTTGGGTAGGTGCGAGGGCTCCGTTGGTGCAGCTATGGGTCAGAGATATTTCCGAATGGGCAGTGGCAGAGGAGACTAAAATGCATCGAGTTTGAACTGATAATAACCTTCCCATTGACTTGGAGGTTTGAGGGTTGCTCTGTCAAAAGTTCATAGTTCTTTAACCATTCTGTGCATCTGCCTACCTCTGAGTTCGCATCTGGAATGGGTGACAGCTGGGCTTTGTGTATTCCTTCTAGACCAGGGGTTTTCAAACTGGGGGGTGGGCCCCCATAGGTGGTGGGCCTCAAGTGATCCCAGGAGGGGGACCAAGCACTGGCTAAAAGAAGCATTATACAGATAACAGTGCTTTGTTTTAAGTACAAAATAATTTATTGTTTTTTTTAAAAGGTAACAAAGCTTAACTGCAATGTTTAAATAAGTGTAGACATATATTTAGACAGTGTCAACTTAATAGAATAATTGTGAAAAGTTCTGAAGTGGGGCCCAAATTTTATTTATTTTTTCCCCTGGGGGGCACGGCATTAAAAGGTTTGAAAACCACTGCTCTAGACAGTCACACACAAAGCGAGCTGGGGTGTGACATTTGCATCCTGATGGCCCATCACCAGGCTGATGAGCCTTCCTGGGCTAAATGGGAAGGAGGAGCTGGTTAGCGCTGTGTCTGGACCCACACAAAGAGCTGCATAATCCCTTGTAGAGTGTCTGGAGCCTGGGAAGGAACTTGTGGACATCGAATGCCTCACTTTGAGGTCTCCCCTCCTTCAAAGGCTCAACTGTGTATAGATACTGGACCCCAAACCCCACCAAATCAGAACTCTACTGGAAGAAAGGACATCCTGCGAGGGGGGACTGCCACTTTGCTAACTGCACTGCTGTGTTGGCATGTGGCCTACTGATTTGCTGTGCTGTAGAAGGGACTGACAGTTTGCTACCTCCTTTGCTGTGTTGGTCTGTTGCTTGTTGCTTCTTACCTGGGAGTGAGAAGGACTAGACCTACTCTCTACATCCTTGAAAACAAGTTCTCCAAAGGCTTGCCTTCTGTTCTTGAAGTCTCAGGGCTATCAAAGACTTCCTCTAACCCTGCTGCAGCTGCTAGAACTGTGAGTCCTGTCCTTCCAAGAGGTGCCAATCCAGTCCGGGGCCCTAAAAGAGGACACTGAGCTGTTTTTCGACGCAGTGAGGCCGTTGCGCTGATCAGAACCAATGCAGTGCCCTTCAACTCCCACGCAGTGCTGATTCGACTACGAGACTCAATGACAACACAGCACCTGCATCAAAAGGGGTTCAACGGCGACACAGGACCCAACGGTGAGGTTCAATGAAGACGCATCTATCTGACTGTGAATCAGAACCAACGCATCAGTTCGCCGACGCTTGCTCCATCCAAGGTACTTTTTCAGCATGCCCTGCATGGCTCCTGCAGCTGGCCTGCCCGCATTCGTGGTCTTTGGAACTTTGGATTTACCACGGTCTAGTGCGACCTCAAGTAACCTTTTAGTGCTATTGACTTCTAAGCACTACATTGCAGTTTATTCTTTAAAAATTTGTATCTTGAGTTCTAATTATCTGATTTTTGAGTTGTATGACAGAACCACGCATGCCATAACAATGCATGCCTGAACAACACGGTTGGAACCACAACCGCGTCATTTCCATTCATGCCTTTACCACGCATGCCTTAATGTGGAAACGGCATTGCGGTTTTCTCATAGAACCCCTCCATCAACCATAAGCCCTAAAACCTTCCCCCACCCCAAATAAGTAAATTCCTTGCCCCCCCACCTTCCTTGATTCCTAAAAACGATCCCAACCCTAATAGCTAAACTTCACTGACCCCACCAACCCAAAGCCCTAAAAAATAAAACTACCCGACCCCCGCCCCTAAAGAATAAACTACCACCCCACCCACCCTAAGCCCTAAAAAAAAAATACCCCACCCCTAAAAACTAACCTACCCCGACACCTCCACCCACCCTGAGCCCTAAAACCTTCCCCACCTCGAATAACTAAACTACCCCAAACCCCCATCCACCTTAAGCCCCAAATAGAAATGACCCCAACACTGCCCCAAAAATTAAACTATCCCCACCCACCCTGAGTCCCAAAAATGACCTCCACACCTAATAGCAAAACTACCCTGACACCCCCACCCTACCCCTAAAAAATAAACTACGCTGCCCTAAAAATTAAACTCAATCCCCCCACCCACTGTAAGCCTAAAAATGAAACTTCCCCAAACACCCCCACACCCGCTCCTATAAAAAAAATAGCCCAATCCCAGCCGCCCACCCATCCTAACCCCTTAATCCACCCCACCCCTGAAAACTACCCCCCAACCCTACCCCATCCCCACTTACCTCACTGCGCCCTCTCCTGCTTCCTGCCTTTTTCTGTGCCTTAACCACGCATAGCTGTAGTTTGGCACATGTGTGGTTAAGGCACAGAAAAAGGCAGTCGTTGTTCCGGCAAGCGTCGTTACGCTTGCGTGGCAAACGTCCGTGGTGTTTACAATGCGTGGTTAAGGACGTTTCCTGATTTTGGGAATTTTGGTCTTGTTTTACCCATAAAAATTGTCTCTATTTTCGTAAATTGGTGTGGATTCCTTTTTGTGGTGTTTTCTGTTACTGTAATTTAAGTGTTGCACAAATACTTTACCCATTGCCTCTTAAGTTAAGCCTGACTGCTCTGTGCGAAGCTACCAGAGGGTAAGCACAGGTTTTTTTTAGGTTGTGTATCTGAGTTACCCTATTAGGATTGTGGTCCCTACTTGGACAGGCGCATACCTCTCCCAACTAGAGACCCAATTTCTAACATCTTCTCAAGTCACAGGTAGCAGGTCCAGTCCTCTTCTGATCTTCTACAGACCCAGAAAGTGTTCTGTGGAAGTCTGGTTGCTTGTCTGGCGTTTTAGGGTTCAAAAGCCTGTGGTGGAGGACACCCTCGGACACTTCTAGATCCTTTCTGACATTTAAAGTAAAGTTTTCCAGTCCTTGACCCACTTACTTTTGCAGTAGTTTCTATTTGGCTTACCAACATACAATGTGTCCGGGCAAATCCAAGATTGCACAAGTCGTTAGCCATGCTAAACATTGGGTCTGATACCGGGGTTGAAAATGGTAATCCTAGTGTCCTCCCAGATATAATAAGAAAATCCTGTTTGAAGCTGGTACTGTAACCCCCTACAACCTCAGAGACCGAGGTCTGGTAGGACAAAAGCCGGGGCTTCAACAACAAAACAGAGGATCCACAGGAATTACCTTGGCATCCTGGAATTTTCCTTTCAAGTGCATCCCAAGTGTTACCCGTGGCTCGACAGACCTGTCAAGGAGGAGGCCCACAGTCATTACCTTGTGTATTCTCTTGAGCTCAAAGGAGTCATCTGTGCTCATTCAGGCCTGCCTATTGTTTGCTCTTGGGAGGCATTTCACACCTCATTCACCCCTATACAAGGATTGAACACAGGCTGAGAACTGGCAGAAGCTTGTGCTAATTAACTTTCTGATAGTTCAGGCAGGTAAAGGGTAGTATTTTTGAAAGTTAATTTTCCTTAATATTTATTAAAACTGTAACCACAATTAAATTGGATTTTTAGTAACTACTAAAAATAGTTGTTTACTTATTTTTCTAGCTGGTCCCTTTCCCAAGTTTACTGTGTTAGTATTTTAATCAGCCCTCCTCCCCCTGGCAGGATTTCACAGTTTTGCAATATGCAACATATCTGCGAAATTGACACTTTTGTAAAAGTCTAGCAATTTTTACAAAAGTGCCAATGAAAGAATTAAAAATTGCCAATTATTAAAAATAAAAAAACTGATCCACCTTTTTATTGGCTCAGAGCTGTCACTGAGCCCGTTAAAGGAGGGTGAGGAACAGGCCAGCTGGCGGCAGGGGTGTTAAATTCCTCTGTTGCCTGCCTGTGAAGAACTTTGCAAATACAAGCTACAGGCCTGGCTCCCTGCATATTTCCCCAGCCCACTCCTTCTCCACTGCCTATTGTTTCCTCGTAACCAGTGTGCCCAAAAGCCTTTTTAGGAGTTTGTCATCAACTGTTTGGGAACCATTTCCTATAATGCCTTAAACGTGTTAATTTTCTAAAATAATTTTAAACTGCAAATATTTAGGGAAAGGTTTTTTCTTAGGACTTGTGAAATTTTTGCCATCAAAAAGAAAAGCAGATTAAAGACACAGATGAGACACAGGTGGGCATAGCAGCAACATTTTTAATGGTGTCCTGCTGTTAGCCAGTGCTTTGCTGACGTGTATGTTGCTTAGAACAGTCATGTTACAAAATACCTCCATACCTGGCATGCAGATGTGATTGACGGTTGATTAAAATAACATATAATAATACACAATCCGTCAGGAGGCGAATACAAATCGCTATGTTTAACCGAAAGTGCTTTCAGTATTTCCCTGAAAGAGATCTTACATTACTGTTTACTCCTGGGTGATTTTAAGCAGTATTTTCTAAGACAAGCACGTTTTATACCTGCCACTAAAAGACCACAAATTTGGGGTTTGGGACTGAGAAGTTTTGCATTTCATTTGCTGCAAAATTTTCCATCTTAAGCTGCAAAATCCTGGGGAGTCTGTTTAATATGCACTCTCATTGTCTACATAGGACAGCTGCGCCTGGCACAATGAAAATACCTTTCTGAGCCTTGCCACTGTAGGGACACTGTAATATTAATTTCCTACATGTCCCACTTTTAAATACCATGCACCCTGCCTTATGAACTACAAGGCTTACATAGGGATTACTTACTAATCTATTTAAAAGGAAAGTTTTTACCTTTCAAAGATGGTTATTTAAACAGGTCTCACTGCATGTTTAAACTGCAGCTGCCGGGCTATACAGGATAGGCCTGTATCTATGTTTACACTGCCACTGCAGTAGACCGCACAATAGGTGCTGCAGTCCACAAGTGGCATTTATCTTCTAGGCCCTCGTGCACTTTCTATACCATATACTAGATGCTTACCGGCAAATTAAATATGCCAATAAGGAATAATCCAATTTAACCATGGTTAAAGGGGGAGAACAGGCACTTTACTACTGGTTAAGTGTAAAGTGCACAGAGTCCTAAAACCAGCAAAAAATAGGGTTCACCAAAAAGGTGAAAAATCCAGGGTGACCATACAGAAAAGGCAGAGTTCCCCCGCCATCTTTCAATGATGTTTCTTGAAACAAAAGCAAAATCATTAAAAATTGGCTGCCATTCATCTATAAGCTTATGCTTTGGTCATGTTTTTATTTTTAATTTGCCTTATTAAGATAGCAGCTAGTCGTCTTGGAACATGAAATAAAAAAATTAAAGCATACGTGGGATTCAGCGTGCTAAAGAGAAAGTGAGTAGCCCAATAGAAGTGCTCGGCTGTTCGACTCTCAGAGAAAGTAGTTAAAAAATAGAAAATGCAGAGAGTGTAGGGAAGGTGGGAAGGTGATAGAGGAGGGACCAGGGGCCCAAAAACCATTTGTGCGGACAACTCTGCAGCTGCTGGGCCAATACAAGAAATAATTTTCAAAAATCATGAAAAGGAAGTGAGGGTCCTTGTGTGCTTGGAAGCTAGGGGGTAAGGAGGATACAGTGTTAAAACCATAGCTGGATAGATAATAAACACAATCAAAAACAGGTGCAGTCTTGTTTCTGTTTCATGACAAATACATTGGTTTTGCCTTCATTTTTGTAGTTATTTTTTGTTCCCACTCATATGAACTTGGTGGATCACAAAAATGTGGACTGGCTCCTACTATTTGTGGCATGGGAGCCACTGGCATCATTGGAGAAACAGTTTGTCTGTGGCTCTGCGCAGCAGATTTGATTTCCAGATAAGGTGAAGGGCAAGGAAACTGAAAAACAATTGCATTCATTTCAAGCACCTTAAACTGTGCACACTATGAACTGAATCAACTCTAGACCCGCCACTATGCATGGTGTGCCCCACAGGACTCTGGGTAAATGCATCAGGAAAGGAGGTACCTTGGCAAATAGTGCAGTGGAAGCAAGGAGTCCTGGAGGAAATGTGAGAGAAGAGGTAAAGGGCAGACCAGGAGATCACTTCCGAGAGTTCTAGCGGTCACCTGTTATAGATAACTCAGGGTACCACTGGGGGGGCACCACAAACCAATCCAAGTAGCAGATATAGACGCATGTGCCTGTCAATAAGCTTGAGAACAGAAGCCAAAGAGTTTTAGTTTTGATCAAAAAAAGGGGCAGCGGGTCACTGCAAAGACTGGGACCTGGGCATCCAAACTCTGTCTTCTTGAGTAACATATTCGGGGGAAAGTACCCTGAGGTGAGGCAAGTATGCTAACCTCGGGCATTTGCTAGGTGTGCAGGATTTCTCTTCTGCGTTTTTCCCTCTGATGACGCCCTGGGCTTTCAGTTAGCAGTCCAGTAGCCCTTTCTGGAGAGTGTTAGCTTTTTCAGCGCACACGTGGAATGGCAACTCGTCGGATTCCAGTGCTGGTAGCAAAATTTAGCAAGCACCAGGTTCTGGCTGGTCCTGATGAATCACCCTGCTTCTGTACTGGCGCAGTGTGCCAACTGTGGTACACATGCCCGGGCATGCTCATTGTGTGCTCTTCTGAGCCGAGAAGCAGCCCCAGGGGTCTGGGGTGTAGAACCTACTCTGGCCGCCCTGCTCCAGATAACTCTCCTAGTAATCGGTCAGCAGTTCCTTTCTCTTTTGTCTGAGTGGCCTCACTGCAAGCATGGCTTTTAGGTTAAAGACCACGCAGTTATCTGTGCCACACCCCTCCGCACACTCAGAACCCCATCAGGAGAACAACGATGCACTCTTTGTCATGTGGTAAACCTACAGACACGATAAAAAGAGGAGTACAAGGGATTTACTTTGTCACACTCATGCACTATCCATGACTATTCAGATAGACACAGTATAAATACAATTTTGTTGTTCAAACTGAATAGGTACTGTTTACTACCTAACTCAGTGAACTTTATCAACCTTTGAAAAATACATTGAGTTAAAACCTGTAAGGTACGTCTCACATGTTACACGTAAGACCTTGCATTGGGCACATGACCCTCTGAGCTGTTTTGCGAGGATTGAAAATTGTGAAAGGAAATAGGGGTTTGATCCAATAAAGCCTGGGGGAGGGGGATCAAATGAACTGTGAACTGTAAAGAGCAAGACCCCCCGTGGGCTGTTAATTAACTTGATTCTCACTACACAAAACAGTTAAACCAATCCTGTGTGTAAAAAAAAAAATATATATATATATTTTTTTTTTACCTCATCGTTTTCCTTGCTTGAATTTGTTTGTAAGAGGACATCCACGGGCTGTGTTCAGTGTGGTCATCTGAACTAGCGCCGGCGTCCCCTCGTATTACTTTGTTTGGTGAACAAACTTTAAGAGTTCCTTTTAATCAACGTTTACTAACCCGGAAGTGGTTCATGGGTGGTTATGTGAACTTTTTCTCTGGACAATCCTACCCTAAAAACCTTGAGTATATTCCTTTAATGTTTTGTTGTTTGTAAACCTTTAGTGTATATAAGTAACAGCGTATTGTGAATGTAATGTTTCATTCCATGTTGCTCTTCCAACTGTGGCTGCTACCTCCCCACCACTGAGGCAGAAACTATTTTATGGTTGTTTTCTGTACACGAAAATTTAAAGCAAAGAATAGGTTGAGATAAAATACGATTTTTTTTTTACACACGGGATTTGTTGACTGTGTTGTGTAGTGAGAATCAAGTTAAGTAATAGCCCGGGGTGGGAGGTAGGTTTGGAAATTGCAGATTCACAAGTAAATCTGCAACAAAAGCACTCACCCACAGAGTAACCGTACTAGGTACACATATGCCACCTGCAGGCTACTCTTAATGCTCGGAAGCAAGCACGTAAACCCTCTCAGCTATGTTATGATGAATCTAAACTTGTGAACAGAGATTACGCATCGATCCGTGGAGCACATGCCTTAGTCATCTGACCCACCTTTTCCTGCTTGAAATTCTCCACGATCTACTGGAATGTCTAAAGCAAGTGCCACACCCCTCTGAGCTACTTTAGAAACTGGGGCCCATATTTACACTTTTTTAGCGCCGCATTTGCGTCGTTTTTTTACGCAAATTCGGCGCAAACTTACAAAATACAATTGTATTTCGTACGTTTGCGCTGTTTTGCGTCAAAACATGACGCAAATGCTGCGCTAAAAAAGTATAAATATGGGCCTGGGTTCTTTCTGACTAATAAAGTGGATCCGGACAGCTTTACAATGGCATCCATGACCAAGGACGGGCGGCGGGGAAGGGCTGGTAATATAGAGGGTACTGTGGGCGATCACTTTACTTTCAGAGCTGCTGAGTGTCCAAACGCTTCCCACCATGGGCCCCCCTCAAGCACTGTTATTCTGATCTGATGCTATCCTGAATGAGAATATGAAAACTTTAGTGAGGCGGGGGTGTCCACTTCCCGCTTACATCCTGTTCTCGTTTCAAAGTCCCAGCAGGGGTATGTCCATGTCAGCCACTTGAAATATCTTTGAAATGCACTTAGAAGAATACGCAGCTGGACTTGCATGAAGGGGATCTGGATCCTTCACACAGGATCTTGCTTCTGAAAATGAAGTAGGTCTGGCCGCAGACGTCCGCTGCCCCTATGGATCTGTCCCGAGCTCTGGGCACCTCTACCTGTCTTTCAGTCTACCCCTCCAGAAGTACATTTTTAATTTAAGCTTGATGGGCACCTGGGCTATAATGTGCAAGACTATGTTTGCTATTTTAATGCTACTTCATAAGAATTGTTTAATGAACCTGCCCTGGTCTCATCCCTGTCCAGAGTTTAGGAAGACCCTACAGTAAATAAGGTGTCCTCATTGCTATTGGGCTAAGCTGGGATAGGTAGGGGGCAGTGTACGCCCACTTCTTAGGGGAGCGCCGCCGAGGTCCCGTATAGCTTAAAAATGAGTTTGAGTGGGGAGAGAGAAATATCTGCATGCTTATTTTTTTTTCTTATTGGGAGGTTCTGAAGCTGTGGGCATTGAACCTTGAGCTAGCATGCTCCCTCCCTCAAGACATCTATCTTCCCTGAGCCCTCGCAAGCATCCACCTCGATATCCCCAAACCTGACTTTAGTTACCACCTACCATATACAGGTCACGAGAATTATGTCGCTGTCCATTTGAAAGTATGCTTTTGATTTCGTACCGTCATCTGGTTACAGTCACACTTTTCTCATTGCATATTCCATATTGCACAGTACACTACTTTCTGCACATGTACGATCAATTCCTGATACTTATTTGCATGGCACATGCCTCATTACACTGCACGTGATTACTGTCTGTGTAGCAACACTTAACATTTCATATGTATGTCACCGTGTTTATTGCATGTGACATCTACCTTGTTGTACATATCCCCGGATACATTTTTACGTGATATATTTCAGGTGGTACATTCTTACATTTTACGTTAAATGTCATGTGGCACCCTTCACATGGCAGCGATACATGTCACATTGTTTGCATAATACAGTACATGTAATGCAGGACGTGTGGCTCTGTGTAGTGCGTATCACTCAACTCCTTACACCTGTTTTTGGCTATTCCTTTAGCTGCCATGCGTACCAAGCTGTCCACACTCCAGCCAAAAAAACATGATGTTCACAGATCCGCCCACTTCCAGTGCATCAGCATCAGGGCTTCCGCGCCCCACTTGATCATGATGGGTGGTCGTAGGCCATTCATATTCCCAACATGTGCCTCAATTCCTTGGCCTTACTGGGATGCTGAAGGATTTTAAGCTTGCATTCTATTCCATACAAACACTTAAGAGGGAAGAACGTTTTATCGAAACAGTAAGTACAAAATGCAAGCTGACGCAAAAGGGATTATCTTTGGGACACCTGCGTGAATGGTTTACAAACCATCTGTACAGCCTTATTTTGTCTGAAATATTTTCAGGTTACAGCCGAGTACTTGAGAGAGAAGGAATCTGGACATTGGATTTGCATGCTTTTGCCATAAAACATTTTTTTAACATTCACAGTTGTTCATATTTGAGAAAGAATTGTATTATTTCTTCCATAAATTTGGATGCACAGTGTCTTACAGGTCCCTAAAAACTATTCTCAATGAGTAAAACCTGCATTTTTATCTGACTGTGCAAGCAAGCACGTATGGTTTCTGGTTGTGAATAGGACTAATGCTGCAAGCTCATTTGCCTTTTATTTATTAAGAAGTTTTATACAGAGCTGCATGTTCAAGGTTTTTTTTATTTCTATTCCTTGGCTTTGGTGTTGCGAGAGCTAGGTGTTTCCTTTCGGTTACTTCAGAGCACTTGACGAAGGGCTGGTAGAATACAGGAGTCTGGCAGGCCTGGCAGATTTGAGTCCCGACACAAGATTAACCATGTCTGGAATTCTTTAGTTGCAACCCCTGTTTTGTGTTCAGGCCAATCAAAGGCAAATCTCAATATATGATTACATTAAATGAAATTGTAGTGCTGTACGATATAACAGCATAGTCTGACTTCACTCTTTATTTTATAAAAAACCAAGAATTGTACGTAGTATAGGGCCTTTTTCAGGTCTCACCTACAGACAGCTTTCGCCTGTCTGTCGTAAATTTAAAGATTATAGTGGGCTTAGAGCCAGCCCATTGCTTAACATTGGTCGGCCCTAATAGTCGCTCTCGTTTGCTTCTTGTTTGGTGGCTTTCCTGCCACTTCTTGTGTCTGTCCCTCCCCTGGAGCTTAGCTTCTTTACGATCCTTTTGATGAGATTACTTTTATCCTTCTACTGCTCACATTCAGGTAGTATTTTTTGTTTTTCTGTTTAATTAGCTCTTGTGTTTTCCTTCTCACCCTGGCGTTTTAATCCTCAGCAGCCTCAAGCCTGTCTGGCTCCACCCCCCCATTTCCATTATGTACCCCAGCTTCTCTATATCCCCACCCCTCAAAGTAATTATTTAAAAACATTTTAGAAGGCGTGGGCCTTTCTTTCCAATTTGAATAGTTGCAGAATCACATGTACCTAGAATACGGAAGCACTTTGGATGACACACGTCCGAAGGGGCAATACTTTGAAATCTAGGACTGCCTTGTCAAAAACAGGGATGAGCAGTCGCTTTAAATCTGTGACAAGTCCTCATCTAACCATCCTTCATGGTGCTTGCTCTGTCAGTCGCAATGTAAATGTGTAGAGAAGATGCACATAAAGCAAGAGCTTAACGCCTTTTTATGATCTTGAATAGGCTTCCTTAAAAAAGAAGTTCAGTGAGTGCTTGATAGAGCCTCCTAGACTGAAATATGCAGCCATGAAGGATTTTTTTGTTTCACAAACTAGGGCTCCCAAAACACTGTTAGCCTGAAGCTCTGTAGTGAGGACAATGCTTTATCTGGAGCACTCGCAACCATTTCAATGGTTGACCAGTATCAGGAAAAAAAACAATAATGTAGAGGCGTGCACATGTCTTGCAGCAAACAAAAACTGGATTGGCAAGCAACAAATGAGCTTAGGGTAACATGCAGGGGTGGGGAATGTGAAGTGGGAGCTAGCACACGGGAGAGAGAGAGCATGAAACCCATTGTACTCCACTGCAATGCTTAAAGAAAAAGAAAAAAATGTTTCCTGATGAGGAGCCGTTAAGGGATATAAGCTATAAAATCAAAAACATGGTGAAAAAGCTATGTTCCGGAGAGGAACAACCCGTAAAGAGGAATGAAATCCATCGAATAGCAATCAAGTAAATGACGTTGACAAAAAACCAACCAGTAGTAAGCAATGGACTGACTGAAATCCCACTTTCGGTATTGGTATTGTACACAATAGGTCTTCAGCAGCTTCAAGACCTAAAACTAATCACTGTAAGTTAGATGTTGTCAGCACTCTACATCTGGTGAAGCCCTGATAACTCCTTCAAAGTCTATACGTGAGTCAGAAGAAAAGTGGAAACCTTATCCAAGTACAAGAGTGGCGGGGAACTCCTACGCAAGACTGAGCAGTTTTACACCCACAGATATGCAACGTATATACCAACACCCAATCGAAAAGGTGCCTCCCATGTCGGTTATAGTTAGCTTGCGGCGTGGAGGATATTCCTTGGCAGGTTCCAGCAGGCTTCAAGAAACCGATGCATTGTTAAGAAAAGCAGAGTACAGTGGAAGAGGGGTCACAGTGCTGTGGTCAAAATATCAACATACAAAAGTATTGCACCTCGATCTTCTGCTACCACTTTACCATTAAAGCAAGTAGATATGAATTCAAGATAGTACATTTATATTTGCCTACATATACTTTCCTTGTCAATTTATTGGTAGTCAATATTTTACAATATTGTGCTGAGGAGGTCGACCCTTTGGTGCTTATGAAGAGATGTTTGTTCTGTACGGTGCCCCCTCACTAGATACAATTGTGAGATTTATAAAAAATGCTAGATCATGTGGGGCAGTGGGGTCTCAAGAGATTCCCATTTCTGTCATCAAAAAGGAGGTTGCAGCTTGGGGAATATGTCTTGGTCCATTGTTCAGTAATTGTGAACGTTATGGAAAAATCCCTTCATAATGGAAGGGTAGTGTTATTGTACCATTGTACAAAAATGGCCCCAAGTCTTCTCTGGCTAGCTTTGGACAGATGGCCCTGCTGGATGCAAGTAGTCCACCTTTTGCCAGGAGTGTATTATGTCACTTGCAACAATGGGCTCCAGACCATAACACCATTCCCCCTGAACAAGATGGTTAAGGAGGAATCATAGAACTCTTGATAACAGAGCTATCCTTCAAGCAACAATGAGAAATTTCCTAGCTATTGAGAAGGAAAGTTTAAATTCTATTAAGGACACGGAGGCGAGGATTATGCTCATCTTTCTTCACTCTTTATTAGGACAGCAAGTTCAAAGTTCATAAAGCAAGAACGGAAAAAACTACATTTCCCATTGGACAATGTTCCCATGACAACCATAGTCCAATCAATGCTGGTTCCCACTGTAGTATAAGTATCCCCTGCTGCCTCCCAACTTCCTCGACTTCACTGTGGAGGGACTTCAGCATTCTCTGGTGATGTCGCCTCTGAACCTACGAGAGTAACGTCACATATTCAACAGAGGAAGAATCAAATCCAGAAAACTGAACAATCAATAAAAATCTAAGTTTGAATGTATACCAGAGATCTCCAACTCATGTGAAAATACAAAGCATAGCACATAACCAACCAATTATCAAGAGTTCCAATATCATGATTGTAAACATAGATACCACCAGAAATCGGAGACGTCTTCCACAGTTCCCGGGTGGTAGACACATTCCATGTGTTGGGAGGGATAATCCTCACCTCCGTGACCTTATTAGAATTGAAACTTTCCTTCTCGATCGCTAGGAAATCTCTTTCTATGACAGGACTGGAGGTGAAGATTATGCATGTTCAAAGCTTACTTACCACCAATTAGATTGCTTCATGAATAGGTTTAAAACAACATTTCTTAAAAGTCGATTCAGACGACCAGTCAGCGGCATTCATGATATCCTCTAACCTGCTGCCTGCCTACCTGGATAGCCTTTGAGGCCATAGCACCCCTAGTAGAGTGTGCCCCGAATACACGTACATTGATACCTGCCTCTGCCAATATCCATCTGACCCATCTAGCTATGGAAGGGGAGGCTATTGCCTTAAAGGGTTTCTTTATCGAAATCAACAATTGGCATTCTCTGCGGGGCTGAAACTCGGCCGTCACCTCCTCATAAGTCTTGAGGCATCTTACTACACAAAGTTTCGGTGCATGAGGAAAAGCTGGATAGGTTACCGACCTGATATTACACTTGGTCCTCCTGGAAACCATGAAGGTGACCCCGCCTGGTGAAAAAACCCTGGCTGAGACATCTAATGCCCTAACATCAGACACCCTCTTGCAGGAAATGAGGCACAGCAGAATAGGTAATTTAGCTGACAATTCCTTCCTATAGAGGTACTGGTTATCCTGCCACAAAGATAATAGGTGCAGGACTTGATTGGCATCCCATAACTCTGAGTACCTAGGTTCTGGAGGTCTAGAAATTCTAATACCTTTAAGCAATTTGCACACCCAAGGGTGCTCCCCCACCAGACGATTGTGTAGAGGAGGATGACCTGCCGAAATTGATGATCTGAAGGAGTTTTTGGAGCACTAAGACAAACCTGTTTCCGCTAACTCAGCGAGGAAATTTAGGATATCTGTAACTTGGGCCCCCATTGGATCGATTTGTTTTCCCAAACACCAATGAGCCCATCGATGCCACGCGGACTTGTAACGTTTGCCCAGGCCTGTCTGATGAATCTCTGAGCTTCCTCTGAAATTCGTCCGTCCTACCAACGAGCCCAGAAATTATCCAAGCTACTAATGCGAGGTGACTCTGAAGGACCAGGGGATGTTAATGTCCCGAAGGATCCCTGAGAATCGACAGAGAGCTCTGGAGGAGGATGGGGAAATCGCAAGAGAGCTCCAGTAGGGACGGAAACCACACCTGGGATCTCCACAGTGGGGTTATCAGAACCATCGTAGCTCCCTGATGACGGTCCTGAGCCGACACCCTTGGGATCAGAGGGAACGGGGGAAATGCATACCCCAAGGGGGTCCTCAAGTCCTGCAGGAAAACATCCACTGCTGTTGCCCCCAGACCTAGTCTTTCAAGAAGTGTGGCATATCAAATTCATTAGATGGTATGGAGGATGACTACTTGTGGCAAGATGAAGAGAAAGCTGAAGCTGAGACCACACCATCTGATACGGAATTAGATCCATACGATGACTGCCTTACAAATGTACCACAAGATGTCATTGATTTACTTTTGATATCAGATGACGAACAGGAGGATTTTGAAGGCTTTTACGCCAGCAAATCCTGTAAAAATAGCTTGGAGTTATGATGGGCGTTGCTGACTCACCAAGGACTTGCCTGGCACTTGCTCTCTCTCTATTGTTTATCTTCCTCCTATCATCATCAGTTTCAGTTTGGTTGACCGCTTAGAAAACAAACAGCATGGCAGTTCCCATGGGTTTATTGTCTTATCCTTCCTTTCAGCTTTAGAATGAATTAGGAAAAGTTTAATCCACTTGCACTGTTTTATGTTTACATGTTTGATGACCAACAGCCTTATGTTTATAAGTGACAGTTTTCCTACTAAGTACCTGCATGTCATAAGCATTTGAATTAAAATTACCATATTAAAATCAAATCTGATGTTTTTTAATTTTTATTTGGTGTGCGTTGGAAGAGGGGTAGTCTTATATGGCGAGTATAGCCTAAGCCCTATATTTTAACAGGAAAAGTAGGGGGTCGTCTTATACGCCCAGTCGTCTTATATGCCAGAAAAAACGGTACTCAGCAAGTTGCACCACACTCTCTTTAGTAGGGGCCAGGGCCTGGGCAATAGCCTGCAAGAGCAAAAGATCTACCCCAGGAGGAAGAGCGCGGTGTGAAGGGCCCTCCCTAGGGGACATGTTGGGAAAAAAGTCATTATCTTGAATGGACTGCATGGTCCGAACAAGAGGACTCAGGTGACGACAGACAAAATGCCCTGCAGTTACAAAGGGAAGCCCCCCCACTTATCTGTCACAACACAGGGCCAAAGTAGACCAAGCAGCCTTCTGACGCGCTGCCTATAACATGTGTAGCTTACTTGGGCAAAAATACCCTTACCGCAAAGCGGTATCAAACTTGCCACAAAGGCATATGGTGGGGGTTGGAGGGGTTGAAATAAGCTGAGGCTTATAAAAAAAAAACTCTATCGCTCACTTTTCCGACGTTCTAGCGTGCTCGATCGCTGAAAAAGCATTGTAAACCAGAGCGGCGTGAAAGAGCGCCCTCTAGAGGAGCCGACGCGTCACAGCAAGGTGAATCTGCACTCGGGCTGAAACAGCCTGCTGTGCTTGAAACGTGTCCTTAGCAACAGCTCCGGGAAGAGTATAAATGCAAGCGCGGAGCCGTCAAACTTCTGTAAACACTAGTGAAAAACAGTTGAACAATTCTAGAGGCTGAGAAAAAAAGGCGACTTATCTTTCTACCGGAGCAGTGAAGAAAGAGGAAGTCGGAGGCGGCAAGGGATACTTATACTACAGTCGGAACCAGTGTTGGTTGAACTATGGTCATCATGGGAACATTGTCCGATGGGAAATGTAGTTTTTTCTGTTCTTGCTTTATGAACTTTGAACTTGCTGTCCTAATAAAGAGAGAGGAAAGATGAGCATAACCCTCGCCTCCGGTCCTGTCATAGAATAAAAAAATATAATTTTTCTCGGGTATGCCTGTTTACACAGTGTTTATTCATTTCTCCACAGCATTTGATAGTTGATTGTCTATTGTTCGGGTGTTCCTCACCACTTACTAAGGATTATTCTGGAATTACACTCCAATACCTGGTGCCACATTTTGATGGGAGGGACACAGGGTCTGTTGTGTGAAGTTTAAATGCAAAATGAGCTGAAGCAGGGTTGTGTGCTCCCCACCCTTGTTGTTTTCCCTATATATTCTCGATCTTCCTGGTACTGTTAGGTTGGTGAAGGGTGATTCTCCAAGAATCGGTTCAATGTCTAGCAACTCCTTACTATATGCGGACGATGTTGCCATAAAGGATTTAACTCCAGTTGGGCCACCTCGCCATTTGACTGGATTGACACACTACACAGAGGCCCACTTTTTGAACATTAATATAGTTAAAAGTAAAATGTTGGTCTTTTTCAAGAATTCCGTAAGCTTGAGGCGAAGGTCTAATTAGTTCCTAGGTTTGGATAAATTAGAAATAGTGGATTCATATGTTTATCTTGGTAAGGTTTTCTCTAGAAGTGGGTGGGCTAAGGAGCATTTAACACTTTGCTCAAGTAGGACCCTTTCTCAAGCAAATGCCCTTAGTAGATAATATAAATCTTGCAGGAGGCGTCATTTTCAGCACGTTCTGTTAGTTTACAGATTTAAAATCCCCCGCCTTTACTCAGCTATGCTAGCGAAGAGTTAGATATGATTCTTTGGGACTCTTTCCAGGGGATTGAAGGTCGAATTTTACGTCAGATATGCAATCTTAATACAGTCAATCAATCAATATTTCTTTATGTCGGCTTCATGGCCATAAAAGTTAAAATTGCATTACAACAGTATAAAACAATAAATACAGAATAAAACAATTCACGTTTTAAAATCTCTGCAATTAAGACACAAATAGCAGCAATGTACATAGTAAAACCTTCTGCATGATAAGGTCAAACAGCTGAGAAGTGGGGTTGGGAAGGACTAAATAAAAACCCATACCTCATCCTGACAGCACTATCTGCCTAAGCCTTCCCATGTGCAACTAAAACTGAGAGACAGCCAAGACAATAAACTGCCTAGTGTCACACCATAGTACTTTAAAGGCTATCTTAAAGTTCCATAACCACAGACCATGGCAAACAGGTAGAATCAATTTTCTTCTACCCCCCAGATGGGCGGGCAAAACAAGAGAGCATGTTCAGGTGATTCTACCTTCACTGGGCAGAATGGACAAAAATGTCCCTGTTTGCTGGAATGAGTTTTCCTTTCGGCGGAGAAAGAACCAAGGGGCAGAGTCCCCAAGCTGAATTTAAGATATAACTTCTTCAAAGAGGGATGTTCAGTCTCATTCATGAACTCATCAAACTGACACACCACTTTAAAATGGAAGAAAGATGCCATAAGTGACTCGACCCTGGAAGTGTGCAGATGTGAGTTGTCAACATAGCGCCAGTGAGCACCTTTCATGTCAGACTTGGACACTGAGATAATGGCTGCAGGACAGGCCCATAAATACTCGAACCCAATCTGCCCCAAACATGCTTTCAGGGACCTCAGCCAGAGAATCTTAGCAGTGCCATGCTGCCCCAACACATCTTCCAGGGCCTCCAGGAAAGGAGTGAGCTCGGGAACTGACAAAGGTCTCCGCCAATATAGGAGGGATCTTAACCCAACCAAGTGACTAACCTGTCTCAGGACACAATCCATCTGCAAGGGGACAAGTGGAATGCTAGCGGGAAGATGACTAAACATCTCAGAGAGTGATTTTCAGATATTTCTAGGTCTCTTGTATCATGGAAGCCCCAAAGCTCCCCGCCATATAGGGTGGCCCCCAAAGTCTGACATTTTTAGATCTCAAGGGCCCATGACACTGATCGAAAGAAGAGGAGCGATGAGCCTTCAAAAAGTCCTCCACAATATTGCTCTAACTTAAGCCTGCACAACTCAACATGAGGAGACCAGTCAACGCTTTCGGTGAGCGTATCCCCCAAGTAGTCGAACACAGAAACCCTCTCCAGTGGCACCCCATTTAGGGTCAGGTTGGAATGAAAGGTCGGATAGGGGTTAAAAACCAAACATTGTGTCTTGCTGGGGTTAACCTCCACCCCCCTCTGTCTGCAGAATTACTTTTTTTTACTTCATTTATTATTACATTCTGAATCTCATCCAAATTGGCGGATATAGGTCAACCATGGTACCAGTATATAGCGAAATGGGCTTTTGCACAATAGTAGTAGAACTCAGTGTGACACTCCAAATCCACACTGTAAGAAGGGGAGGATCAACACATCCCAGCTAATGCGAGGCTGTTTGCCCGCCCATGCTAGCCTGATCGTTTGGGGGCGAAGTGCCTGAAAGAAAGCACGCCTGGGGCTGTAGGGTATATTTAAAAAGTGACACAGGAGTTTAGGGAGGACAATCATTTTATTAGGCCTATGCGGCGAGCCAGGGATAGCGGCAAAGATATCCATCTTGTGACACTGTCTGTAATGTTAGAAAGTGCTACATCGCAAAATCACTGTGTTTCTGATGGAGCTTGGTTGCCAGGGGCCCCACTGCAATATCAAAGAGGAGGGCCGACAGTGATCATCCCTGTCTAGTACCCCTAGGGATCCGTGTTGGTTCAGAGAGTAAGCCATTTATTTGCACTCTTGCGGAAGGGCAAACATATAAGAGAGCTATCCAGGCTAGGAATTTGCCAAGGGGAGACCCATACATCGTAGTGTTGCCAGTAAAAAGTCCCACTCCAGTGAATCAAAGGCCTTACTGGCATCCAAAAAGATCGCCACCACGTCCAGACTCGGGTCTGTGTCTTGGATAACAGCGAAAAGTGTTCTCAGGTTGTGGGATGTTGAGCGTCCCAGAACAAATCCAGATTGGCCAGGCCTTACAAGGAATGGAAGGAGTAAGGAGAGGCAATTAGCTAGTATATCTGCTAAGATTTTGAAATCGCAATTGATATTGATAGTGGCGTATATAAATCGCAGCCAGAGGGAGGCTTGCCCAGTTTCAGCAAAGCATAAATCATTGCTTCTCGCATTGAGGGTGGGAGTATACCTTCATCTCTAGATGCCTGGAACACTTGGACAAGTATGGGTATCAGTAAGTCAGTGCTTTATAAAAATCTACCAGTATGCCATCAAAGCCCGGCACTTTACCTGTCTAGTTGCATAATCACCTCCATAATTTCATCTTCTGTGAAATCTGCTGATAAAAATTCTCGCTGAGCATCAGTAATTGAGTCCAACACTATCTCATCTAGGAAAGATGTACAGTTAGTGGTTGCCACTCTTCGGGAACCATGTAGGTCCTCATAAAAGCATGCAAAAATTTGTAAGATCTCAGATACATCTCTATGGGTACTTCCTTCAAATGTCTGCAGTTCGAAAATGTCACTTGCCGCCGCCTTGCGGGTCATAGTAGCCAATGTTCGGCCCGGTCTTTCACCCTCGCGATAGGTCGGGCTTTAGCATATTTCCCCCTATATCTTTGCTCCCTTTTCGCCACCTCCTTGTATTCCGTTAGGGTGCTCTGCATGGCTGTCAATGTCTGAGGATCCGCCGAAGCTACCCGGAGGGTCTGCAACCTTTTAAGTTCCTGCTGTAGGTTCTGGTGGTCAGCCCGGAGGACGCGCAGCACCATGCAGCTGTTCGCTATACAGAAGCCCCGGATAGTAACCTGAAAAGCCTCCTAAACCGTGCAAATAGAGGGAACTGAGTCTGTTTCTGCCCAAGAGGTCCACCACCTCCTGCCGAAGCTCCTCGCAGAACTGCACATCTAGGAGAACTTCAGGATTCAACCTCCAAATACTGGCACCACTGGCCCTGGTCTGCGTCGCCATCAGGACAAGTGACTGGTCGGAATAGGTTGTGGCAAGGTGCCTTACCTCCCGTACCCAGGGCTCAGCGTCTTAGAAATAACCCTGTAATCTATTTGAGACCAGCTGTTATGGATTCAATAGTAAAAATGTGCCTTCTCGTACTTCTGGGTTAACCTGTCTCCAGGCGTCATTCAGGGAGCTTTCCTTCATTATAGCCCTAATATGTTTCGCAGACACTCCATGTGATGTGTGGGTTCAGCCTGATCTATCCTCAGTGGTATTTAGCACTAGATTGAAGTCTCCTTCCCATAGATTAGGGCAGGGGCCAATATCAGCTACAAGTCCCCATGTCTTACTAAAGAATGTATGATTGTCTGTGTTGTGACCATAAGAATTGACGATATTGACCATTTGGGACCACATCCTGCCCCAGACTATAGTATACCACCCCTGGTCATCATTTAGGGAAGTTTGTAATTGAAATGCCACTTCTCTATGGATAATGATAATGGTCCCCGAGCATATGTGGAGTAGGTAGTGCTTATATGTGGCCCACCGTGCAGCAAAGGTCACCCCAGTTGAGGGAGAAAAGTGCATTTCTTGTAAGAGAGCTATATGAATGTTATGCCTGTCCAGGTAGGCTAAAACTTGTCTCCGTTTGCGCAGGTCCCCAAGCCCCCGAACGTTCCATGTCAGACATCTTAGAAGCTCACCTGAAGAGGTCGTTTGCATTTCCGTGGTGGGTTGTCTGTCTACATCAAGCATGAGAGGGGCAACATTCTACATGGAAGTGTGTGTAATGCAATCTTAGCATCTGAACTCTTCGATGTGACCTACTCAAATCATACTGAGGTTGACATAACTTATCTAAATTCTCAAAATCCATCCTCCTCCCACTCTGATGGCCCAATCACGTCATGGATAAATAAACCCTTCCCGTACTAATGTACTGTCCTATGAACCAAACTTATACCAAACGATAGTCTACTTATGGCATGGTTAACCTATTGGGGTTTTTCCAGGAGTCAGGCGGGGTCCCTCCTCCATTGAGGAGGGTGCCTGGGGGTAAAACAATGATCTTAGCATCTCGGATCTGAACATTGTGGGAGGTGCACCAGCTAGAAATGAGTCTTGCCCTTAGTGCTGTAAAGACACTAGTACATACCTCAGAAATCGTTGGTTCAGTAAGTTAGTCAATGTCGGACATGGGCAATCCCACCCCCGACCGCGTATCCCCAGTGTTTTTCTCTGCAGGTCAGTGCCGTGCCCATGCAGGAACTCCTGAACTTGCTGAGGGTTCATGAACACTCGGTCTTTTCCCTTATAACTGAGTCACAATTGGTCTGGGTGCAGAATTGCATACGGGATCTGTGCTTGACGTAGCTTCTGTTTAGTGGCATCCTGCACCATGATAGTAAAGTCGGGGTAGATAGACACTGGATTACTGTCGAAGTTCAATGTTTGTTTCTCCTTTGCCAGCCTTAGGACTGTGTCCCGATCTTTGTAATTTAATAGCCGGGCTATTATTGGGCGCGCCAGAGCACCCAGAGGCGGGAGAGCCATAAGTGATCTATGGGCTCTCTTAACATTAAACTCTTTGGAAAAGGAGTCTTCCCCGAATATCAGGAGAAGCAATTTTTGGCCATATTCCTCCATTTTCCCTGTATTGGTAGACTCTGGTATTCCTATGATGGGCAGGTTGTTGTGCCTCAGATCTTTGTTTTTTGCTGCTAAAAGTTTGAGAATCATGTCCTTGTTTAGTATTTGTTTGCCACGAGTAGCTGTAAGATCTTCCATGTTGGAGATCCTCTTCTCCGCCTCCCGCATTCGCCCATCATGCTTGTCTAGCTTCTGCGCCATGGAGTCTAGTCTAGCACACACACAATCCATCTTGGTCTCAATAGATGCCAGGCTGCTTCTTATGTCAAGTAATAGCATTTTCATGTCCAGGTCTCTTTGTGAATCATCTGTCATTCTCTCACTCTCTCATGAGGTGCCTCTGGCATTCTCTGTTTGGTTTGACGGGCGTTTGGACTCAAATTGCAATTTTGACTATTTGCCTTCAGTTTTGCCTATATTTTCAGTGCAGTAAATCCCAGCTATGTAGGTACAGGCTTACTATCCGAGTCTCCTCCCTGGTCCCCCCCTCTCCTCAGCAGAGTGTCAGCAGCTGAGTTGCGATGTCGCGCCTGAGCAGACCACCAAATTCTACATGTGTTGCCAACGATGCAGCTCAAAGGATCCACTTTTACCTTCCCTCCTTGCAGTGGGGAATACGCGTGAGTTTCAATAGGCCTCGTACAGTCCTCTGGCACTGCAGAGCTGGTAGCGCAAGCGTGGCAGCTAGTTTCTATGGGAGACAAATGTTTGGCTTTTCTTTTGTTTTCCCTTTGTATTGACCTATCTTGGTATCGTTGGCTGGCATGGAGCAATGTATGTGTGTGTTTCCTCGGGTTCATCCAACCTGCGACCCCGGTGTAGGTATGTGAGCCTTCAAATGACATCTGCGTTCAGTTGGTCGGTATGTCAGCTCTCCAAGGGGGCCGGGAGAGGCCTCAGGTACCGTTGATTCGCTCCTGGAGAGCAGCTCCTCATTTATTTGCTGTTCATGGCTAAACCCATGCTACCGGGATGTCTCCTCTCTCACTTTCCTGCCCTGGGGCTGTCCGCTACGTAGCGGAAGCCGCAGGCTGCCTAGGGCGGCCACTCCGTTTCACCTCCAAAGTCGCTTCCTTCTGCTTCTCTTTTACATGTCTCGGCCTCCACAGGGCTCCATCTCCCGAGCTCACACCAGTCGCGCCTCCACCATCACTTATTCCTCTGCGGTCACCAGCTGGTATATTCCCCAGCGCGATCTTGGCCCATTACAGGCGCCATGTTGTAGAGCTCCGATCATTCCGGGCCCAGCAGCGAACCGCTATGATTCTCCGTCGCTATCCCGAAATCCTCCTTCACCTTGACTACCAGGGTCCAGCAACAGCTTGCATCAGCCAGGGGCCTGGAGCCACCTGAAATGCTGCTATAAATGCTTCAAATTGCCCCCAGATGGCAGGAGCCTCACAAAAGTGCAGCCATTTTGTTGCCCAGCTCTCTGACGCACATGTCTGCAGAATGACTTAAAGCAATCCAACAGCTTCTGAATTCCCATCGGGAACTTGGATAGCAAAAGAGTGTCATCTGCAAAGAGGAGGGCAGAGAGTAGGGCATCACCCTCAAATAACTATGGCTGGAAAAACAGCTCATTAGTGTACAGAAGAAAGAGAGTCGGGGCCAACACACACCCCTGTTTCACTCCCCTATTTGCCAGGATGGGTTCAGTTAGCTTCCCTTTGGCCCACATCTAGCTTGAAACATAGTTATTAAATGTAATCTGATGATAGTACTCAAAAGATAGCCAGGAACTCCAAGCTCTTCAAGGATTGCCCTCAGGGTATCTCTGGGGGCAAGAACAAAGGCGGACTTAGGTCCACAAAGATAACATAAAGTCTGCCACCTCCTAGTGTTACATATTAGCAGTATAAGAGTTGCAAATGGAAAACCTGATCAATTGTCCCGACACGATCTCTGAACCCAGCCTGAAGCGGAGTTAAAACATTTGAGTCATAGATCCACACGGTCAGCCTATTCAGAACAATTCGACTAAACAGCTTTTGCAGGCTGTCAATAAGACTGATTGGTCTGTAGTTAGATGGTTAGGATCTGGAGCACTTTTTCTGAGACAATTTCAGACCCTGCCCAAGTAGAAGGGATAGCCGTGCCATTCAGTGAGGCACTTAAAAAACAAGGCTAGGTAAGGGCACCAGACCTCTTTATATGACCTGAATAGGTCACCGGACACGCTGTCCAATCCGGGTGCTTTATTGGGTGTAATCCAGTGTAGTGCATTAGACATCTCAGAACTGGAGATCTTATGGGTCCCAAACATGGGCAATCAAGTTCAGAGGCTAGGCCTGCAACATTCCATGATGCACATTTGGTATAACAGGGCAGAGGTGCTGCAACATCGTCCCGTGCCCAAGCTCCACCACTGAGATAGTTGATCTGAGGGGGCGCCGGCCTAACAGTCATGGGATTACTGTGACTAATTTGGGGACCGTGGCGTCAGTCTAATTCATCCAAATCCACAAGAGGGAGATATCTATTGGAAACCGGGACAGTGTTCTCGAGCTCGACCACCGCCCCACTGGGGATAGTCCTTGGGACCATCCTGACCCTTCTTAAAACTCTGGAGCTCCTCACACCCTTGGTTTAGAGTTTGGTTCCCTGTCCTCCTATTCCTTGTCCTTGGCCGCTGTGTTGAGATGGGGCAACTCGCTCTTGTGTGGTGAGGAGGGAACACTGCAGGCAGCTTTGAAGCGCAAAATGTTTTCTTTTCAATAGGAAAAGTCTACTTTGTACAGGTCCTTTAAATCTGATAAATAATATTTGGGCTGGATATGAGTTTAGATGCCCCTATGTCTACATTTGCTCTAAAGACCTTTATAAGAAACACGTTGCCCATAACAAGTCAGCAGAGATAGTTTGTCAGTCAGACCCGCGGAATCTAGTGGCTCAGCAGAGCTCTTTGGGGATAAACCTCAGCCCTGTCTAATCTGGCATTTGCCTCGTGGGGTTAGAAGGGTTGTATTGTTGTTGAGAATAGATTTGCTGCCCCTCCTTAATATAACTGGATTCTGGGACAAAGTCCCGAAAGAGGATAGCTTTGTGTGAGCTCTGTCGGCTACATACTGAAAACCTCAATCGAGTTCTTTTTGTTTGTCCCGTGTTAAAGAATACACGTGTACCTTTTAAGGCCTTTGTTGTTAAAATATAACATACACTCTTCCCTGGAGGCTTGCATGTTTCTACTATTTCCATTTAATTAAATGTTCTGCAATAAGACCTATCCATTAAAAAAAAAAAATGTTTTTGAAACATGTGTTTCTTACTTGGGTGCATCATTGTGTGGCCTTGTGTTAAATGTGACTGCCCTCCAGTTAGGCCGGGGATCGTTAGATAGGTTGGGAGGTACCCCTGCACAACCATACGACTCTATACATGCGATATTTGCACATCATATGTTGCTAACGCATTTCTTGAGTGACATAGGGTCTAATTACGACCTTGGCGGATGGGATACCGCGTGACAAACGTGACTGATATCCTACCCGCCATATTACAAGTTCCATTATATCCTGCGGAACTTGTAAAACAGCAGGCGGGATATCCGTCACGTTTGTGACGGAGCATCCCATCCTCCAAGGTCGTAGTCAGGCCTATATAGTGTTGCACACTGAATATTATATGTCACCACTGTTATAGAAGGCACGTAGTCACTTGCTTTCTTATATAGAAGTTATGAACTGTTTGGGAGGCTTGCAATCTAATTACTGCGCATCCATGTGATTGTATGGTATGTTTTTAATGTGGCATCAATAATATTCTAACTTGCATAATTGCAGGTCTCTCATCTTAGTATGCATGACATCTTCCTTTATGGTCAGAACTGATTAATTTTTAGGCTTTGGTTTTGAGCGTTGTGGGGCTTGTTTCCTGGCTACCTTTGGATCTTAAAAAAGGTATTATTTGTATTTTTTATTCTGCACTTTGCACTTTGCCTAATGTCATTGCCTACGTTTGTACGCTTCTCTTGATTGTTTTGCAGCATGATCTGTTAGTTCGCCAATTGTGTTACAACATATGTAAACGTTGGTTGAGCTTTCTTTGTTTATTTACAATGTATATGGATTGTCATTGTTTCTTCTTTATATTTTGTTGTCTATTATGTGGGCCTCCGTTGGAGTTCAATATCGTAATAAAATACTTGGACTAGAGTCTTAACTGACGTGTGAATATTGTGCCAAATAAATGAGCACAGGGGACAAAAAAACAGTGCATTTACTTGCCAAGCTGGCATCATAACCTTGGTCAACTATGAGCTTTTAGTTTTTGAAGGCTGATGGTCGGACGGTTTTGGCCCCAGGCCTGCTGCCTACCTCTCCAATGATATATTGGCTCTCCTATATTGGCTCACCAGTGGCCGGGTTTGAGAATTCGTATATGGTTGTATATTGCAATATTCAGGAGGACTTGGCTTGGAAACTGTGTAGTAGATGCCAATAGAGGAAAGGCGCAGCAACCCCTCCCATCCAGGCAGGGCCCAGCAACCTCAGAGGAAGTGTGTACTGCAGATCCCTCAGGGGTGGCCCACCCTTGGAAAACATTCCATTTCCAAATACATCTCCAACTTTAAATAAGAATTCTTCATTGGCTCTCGGACATGAGGCAGGATCTTTTTTCTGTCCATTGAATTCTACCATTGCTGTTGTTTTTGATACTGTGGAGATTGCTTACACGAAGTACAAAGCCTCTGGCTAGGACATAAATCAAGTGGTTCATACCCTTATTTCATTACTAAATACCTTGATCGCAAGTGGTGACTTGTCAAACCTTCTGTAGAAAAGTTGAATATGCAACAATTTCGGCACTGCACCCTGGTGCTTAGTATGTCTAATTTATAAGAGTGCCAGGGCCCAAAGTATTGCTCAGGGGGCCACTGCAGCTTGCACTACTGACTGGATCTACTATCACTGTCGCGTGCAAATATAAATGCTCCCTACTCAACATCACACTCCTATAAATGTGACCGTTTTGACAATTGTAGGCCACCCAGAGCAGTAAGAATGGTCACAACGCTGTAGAATTATTTTTCAAATGTGTATGTAATGGTTAAGCTGAGGAGCTTAGTACAAAAATAGACAGCGCCACAATTGACTGTCATAAGTAAGTGCCAGTGTTAACAATTAAGTACCAGTACCGCGAAACCTGCAAAAATTAAGCACTTTGTATTGGCTTTAAAAATACTATGTACTCATGCGCACAATTAGTTAACCCACATCGTGATTTAAGGAACTTTTGGGGGCTTAGGGATCCACCACTGTTACTTCTTCCTTGTGTGAATGCTTGTTTCTCCTTCTTACTAAAGAGGTACGAAAGACTTTTAGAACCTAGGGCTCCACCACCTGTTGATCTTCGAGCCTATGCATGAGATTGGCTTTTCTGCACCTTTTTTGTGCACGTGCCTTGTGGTGAAACATGGATACTCCTTAAGCTGGATCATCTAAAGACCCTTGGAGGGAAATGCGCCAATCAAGACCCTACAGTGAACTAATGTTTCAACTGCTACTTTCAGCTCGGGGCTAGTTTTAGGTCTCGGAAGAGCGCTCCAGTACACCCTCCCCCCAGTTAATAAAAAACGTTAGTTTTCACATTCCTGATCCCATAAAGAGTCTAATTTTGGACCTTACACAACTGCCTTCATAGGCGAGGCCCTCCAACAAACAATTATGGCCCTCATTACAACTTCTAATCACGCCGCCGCCACTATACCTCCAGTGCGGTATACCTGGCTCCCTATTATGACTTTTGCGCTGGGCCAGCGGATGGAAACTGCGTTTCCGTCCACTGGCCCAGCGGAAAAGTCACATCAACATTGAGGCCGGCTCATAATAGAGTCGGCGGCAATGTTGATGTGCAGCAGGTGCAGCTGCAACCGTCGCGCATTTCACTGCCCAAAATATGGGCAGTGAAATGCTCAATGGGGCTGTGCCTGGGGGCCCCTGCACTGCCCATGCTAAGTGCCTGAGCAGTGCAGGGGCCCCCAGGGGCACCCTGAGTCCCCCTTACCACCAGCCTCTCCATGGTGGTGTTTACTACTGTGTACAGGCTGGCGGTTGGGGACTCATAATCCCGCACCGCTGCCCTGGGGATTATGACCACCAGGCGGAAGCCTGGCGGTATGTTGGAGGGGCCGGCGGTATGGCCATGGCTAATGCGCCACAGTCATAATAGCTGGCGGATAACTGCCAGCCTGTTGGCGGTATTACCGCCGGCTGCCAGGGTCATAATGAAGCCCAATGTTTGGAGACATTCCTGTTCTAGTTTTTGGTCCTAGAGAGCCGTCAGTTCTGTGTTTGAAGTTCTGCCAGGTAACCTGCGGCAGGTGGTGTCATTGTTAGGTCTGCCCGTGGCTGCCAACATGGTAATCCAATCCCCATGACTGCAGCCAGCATCATGTTAACAGGACTAAGTGCCCTCCTGCATCTCCCCTTGGTAAGGGTCTACACCATTGCTCTTGCTCTTCCGTCCTTGTCTCGTGCGTGTCTACTGCCATATGATGTTGTACAGGGCACCACATTTTGCCTGTCTTACTAAAGGGGCCATCGGGTGAATTGTGTAACAATACATCTCAAACCCAAATCAGACATCAAACAAAGGAACATTCTAAAATGCCTACAGTTGATTGTTGGCAACGCTGGACTGGGTAAAGAACAGTTTTGACACTAGATGACCCCTTACATTCTTCATCCAGTTTCCCTCATATGCTCTTTTGCCTGCCTCTTGCGCTCAAGCCCTGGTGACAACAGGTTTTGCTTTGGCTGAACTAAGATCTGGGTGCCACGTCCAAGAAATGCTGAGAACGCCTGCTAGCTTTCACCTGCTGCCTGGAGAGCCACTGGCTTGAATGGACTATAAACTCAAGCACTGCATTGGTTTATCTTGCTCGGAATCTCCTCATTAGAGACCCAAGAGATGGGTGAATGCCCATCACAAGCTGTGTGGTGTTGAAAAACCATGATGGCAAGCTAGATTTGGAGTCGTCTATGGCACCATAGGCGAGAGCGCCATCACGTTTATTTTTATTATGTGTGTATTATTTCAGGGGTATTTGTGTAGCAAAGGCCTAACCGGTGGAAGGGATGAGGGTGGCTGAGTATTTCACACATTGTGCTGCAGACACATAACAGGCCTCTTTACTGATTTCACTGTAAGTTGTTTGTATGGTTCAAGAGCTGCACAATATACCCAGCAGCGGGTGTTATTATTTAACCTCCTAAAGACAAATTCATACTTATTACAAGAAATTGTAATACATTTATGAATTTCTTTATTTAAGTTCAAGTGATATGGAGCAGACTGAGAGCTCTAAGGGACCATACAATCACTGTTTTGTAATGTGTATATTTTAAATTATGGGCAACGGCTCCAAAAATTCGGAATAAAAGCTTTAGGACCCATTTTACTGCTTGTGATGTATTTTGACTTTGTTATTTAACAACACTGAGTACAAACAACAAGCCTGTGGCTTCTGGTGCCCAATAACTTATCACAAGTTTTGGCCCATTGACCAGTGATTTAAGAGGTCTACGCCAGGATACTTTTCTGTTTGTTTTTTTAATAGATTTATAGGATGTGTGTGTACGGGGCCGGCTTTTGTGCTGGTGATGCCTTGTGCGACAATTTTTGTTGGCGTCCCAGTGACGTTCTTCTGCACAGATTGCCTCAACCGTGCCCTCATGTCTCCATAATCACTCTCTCGCGTGTATTAATTTTGTTTTACAGCGCTACCTATACCATGTGTAAAGTGTCAGCGCACACACACACGTTACACAGAGACAGTGAATCATACATTTGTATATCAGAGTATAGGAACTATTGCATAAGAAAAAGAGCGCTACAAGGTGCAGGATTCAAGCATCCATAGTGGTAGGCAGTACTCTGCCAGGCAGTTTGATCGGAAGAAGCACAAACTCAGGATTTAAAACGTAGCACTGTTGTTGGGGTTTCGCTTTACTAATAAACATACTGTACAGCCGTGGATAGGTGTACGGATGAATGGATGAGTGTACCCTCACATTTTACAGGGTTTCGGTTGCAGGGGAAGCTTTCATTTGAACAACAGGGAAAACTGGTTAAGCCCCATCTTGACGCCATGAGCCGGACTGCCCTGCACGAGAGGCATGTGGAAACATTCACTGAATAATTGCCCAATAAAACTCACTGAACCGTGAGAATGCATTTAGTTGAGGAAGTGGAAAGTTTCAGGGAGAGGCGGCCTGACAGTGACTGGCAGGCGGAAAATGATGCCGGATAATACCGTGTCAGTCAAGGCGAAGCTGATGCAGGCGTGTACGAGTTCGTTCCGAGTTAAGGGCAAAACAGAGAATGGGAGAGATGACGAAGTGCTTCACACCCTATTTATCCTTATGGATGAAGCGAATGGCGTGGGAGAGCGGCAGGGAGCAGTGAGGGCTCAAGGGCTTCCGGCACAAATCCCAAAACGGCTGATGTGCGTTGTTTGCGCATTATGACCCACATTTATACTTTTTGAGCGCCGCAATTGCGCCGCTTTTTGACGCAAAAGCGGCGCAAACTTACAAAATACAATTGGGGCATATTTATACTCCGTTTGCGCCGAATTTGCGTCGTTTTTTTCGACGCAAATTCGACGCAAAACTAACTCCGTATTTATACTTTGGCGTTAGACGCGTCTAGCGCCAAAGTTCATGGAGTTAGCGTCATTTTTTTGCGTGAACACCTTCCTTGCGTTAATGATATGCAAGGTAGGCGTTCCCGTCTTAAAAAATGACTCCGATGCTATTGCGTCGTATTTATACTCTTGGGCAAAAATGACGCCCGGGAGTGGGCGGGTCTAAAAAACCCACATTTGCGCCGGATTTTAGCGCCGGGGTCAGGGCAGGCGTTAAGGGACCTGTGGGCTCAGAATGAGCCCAGAGGTGCCCTCCCCTGCCCCCAGGGACACCCCCTGCCACCCTTGCCCACCCCAGGAGGACACCCAAGGATGGAGGGACCCACCCCAGGGACATTAAGGTAAGTCCAGGTAAGTTTTTTTTTTGGTGGCATAGGGGGGCCCCCCTACATGCCACTATGCCCAATGACCATGCCCAGGGGACAGAAGTCCCCTGGGCATGGCCATTGGGCAAGGGGGCATGACTCCTGTCTTTGCTAAGACAGGAGTCATTTCAATGGGGGATGGGCGTCGTAAATAAATGGCGCAAATCGGGTTGTGGCGATTTTTTTTGCCTCAGCCTGACTTGCACCATTTCTGGACGCCCATACGCCATTTTCCCCCTACGCCGGCGCTGCCTGGTGTACGTCGTTTTTTTTAACGCACACCAGACAGCGCCGGCGGCTAACGCCGGCTAACGTCATTCAATAAATACGGCGCCCGCATGGCGCTTCAGAATGGCGTTAGCCGGCGCTAATTTTTTTGACGCAAAACTGCGTTGGCGCAGTTTTGCGTCAAAAAGTATAAATATGGGCCAATTGTATTTTGTAAGTTTGCGCCAATTTTGTTTAAAAAAAAAAAAAAAATGACGCAAATGCGGCGCTAAAAAAGTATAAATATGGGCCTATGTTCTGTGAGGGCAGTCTCTTATGAAAGCTAGACGGACCCTACAGAAGGGTACTGTTTATCAAAAGATACATATGAAAAATCTGAATTAAAAGGTTTCTCTGTCCGATTGGTAGTCAAAAGCAGCAAAGAGGAACACCAGCACCAGAGTTCTTGGGTCCATATTTATACCTTTTTAGCGCCACGTTTGCGCTGCTTTTTGACGAAAAAGTGGCGCAAACTTGCAAAATACAATTGTGTTTTCTAAGTTTGTGCCGTTTTTGCGTCAAAAAGAGGCGCAAACGCGGCACTAAAAAGGTTTAAATATGGGCCCATGGTTACTAAAGTGTTCGCCTGCTGGGCGAAATTTAATGTATTCCGGCGTGATCTATGTAAAGTTGGCAATTCCGCGTTACGCTTAAGTGAAATTCCAGAAATTACTTAACTGTTTAATTATCTGACGTTCATGGTCAAAATTTACTGTGACTGAGGCAATTTGCGGTTAACTATTCCTGCAAATGCACATCAACAACAGAACGTGAGTGGCCGTTTGCGGCGTTCTTGTTTAAATGCATACTCATGCCAAAAATTGATGCAAGGACATAATTTGCACTAAAATCAGTGATTTAAATGGGCCAGTACTGTCTGGTACCAGCACTTTTTTTTATTTTTAGAGGGAGAGTACCTGCATACTTTTAATTGGAGAGTACGGCACCTCTCAGAAATAAGCAGGCACTCTGGTGCAGAGTATCTGCACTTTTATTTTTCCATTTCAAGCACTTACTAAAATATAGCTCAAAATGACGAATTAGCATTTTACGAAATTGCAATAATTTCACTTAATTTTGCCATCTTTACGTGAAAGGAAATTACACAAATTTTGCACACCCCTACTAAATTTTTCAAACCAGCACGGGACTTCCATTGATTACCCCAGTCGCGTGACATTGTAACAGCACGCTAGTATGTGTAAGTACCAGCCCTCCTACATTGTGGCCATGTAACAGATAGCTCTTCCTGGACATAACATTCCGTCTAGTAGCAAGACGCAAGGTATTCCAATGGGGGAAAACAGGACAACAACACACTGCCACGATTAATCTAAAAGCCTCCCTAGTATTCCAGCAGGACAGTGGTGGACCACAAATTTATAGATACAGCAGGTGAAAAAGGACATTCAGTTACTTCATGAGTTAGTCTTTTTTGTGACTCACAGCACAAACAGTTATTGACATGTCTGGTATGTTAATAGTTTCACATATTCATTTGCACAATGGCATATGTGGCTGGTCAATACTTAACAGTAAGGGTTGTTATACTCCACTACCAAATTGGCAGTTTGTGGCCTTCATCAAGTTGCACATCCGCACAGATTAGGTGTCAAATTCTCACATGCAGTGCATTTCTGATGGCATTCTTGGAGGGTAGTCCGTACATAATGTGATACACAATAGTGTGGTAAACATGTGGCATTAGTTGGGATTCATGACGATCTAAACCTGTTTTCAAAAGGCATGGGGGCATACTGGCTCATCCTGATCCTTTCTAGCTATTCTTAGGGACCACATCCTAACCTTGCATCCCTCCATGGAGCAACACTATGCCCAGCTCTGTTGAGGATGCAGCCTTGATTATGCTGCTCGAAGACTGCATATGGGTTGCCTCTGGCCTGCTTCAAGACCACTGAACAACTGCCAGTTTGCTGATAGGTTGCTTCTGAGAAGATGCATCATGGTCACAGTTTGCTGATACTATCTAGGGAGCGGGTGAGTTTGTTGATCGTTGATGGTCTTGCAGTTGGTTTAGAACACCTCCCTGCGATGGATATGTTTAGAACATACCTCTGTTGAATAGAACTGAAAATCTGTCTGACTTCAGTGTGTGTGTCACTCCTGGCCCGATGACGGAATCAGAGCGTGCCGGAGCAGAACTGAAACAGTGTCATTCCTCCCAGTTCAGTGGTGAGATGCCACTTGGTTAGGAGTGGTCTTGTCTGAGATGCTTGCTCTGTAGAGCTATGGCTGCTATATCTCTTCCTTCATCTAGCTGGAGCAGGGCGCTATCAACCATCAAAAGAGAAATTTTCATTTCTTCTCAGATACAAGATGGAAAGAAAACATAGTTACCCTTGAAACCTGATCTTGACTAAGTGCTCAGATAATGGTGGAACCGTGGATGTTGAGATTTATTCTGAGCTGCACAGAAAGATAGTAGTGTGAAACACTTCTGCGAGCAGAGCATTTTGACTCCTGTGGTTAATATGATGAGGTCCAGGGTTTGGTTTCTATTTTGATGGTTGTGTCTCATTAACCGAAACTGTGCGTAAGAGGACATTTTACACTTGCACTGGTGCTTTTCAGTCTCATGCTGTGTGGACTGTTTATACATAAAACATGGAAGTTAGGATCGACTTTATTCACTGTGGGTCTGCAAGTTGTCAGGGCAGCCCCTCCGGGGGAAAAAAACACTATGACTCTGCCAGGGCTGGCATGGTCATAGCACTTTTTTGCTAACTTTTAGCTGTGCTTCACAGCCATGCTGTTGGACAACATGCCTACAAACATTGTCAAAGCCAAAGTTCAACCTATTGTCTTTGCCAATGTTTGTTTGCAGTCATGATGCATGGACATATACATCATAAGGGACTACTGGGTACATCTTGTTATGATGTATGTATACTTCAGTAGGGTAGTTGTGGGGCTAGGATTTGGGTGGGTGGATCTCTTTTGCTCTCAGGTCTGTAAACATGGTTTGGCTGGAGTACGGGGTGCCTGACGCAACACTGCAATAATGTACTTACTGACATGCTTTACGGGCAACTGGTGTGTTTCTCTGGTCTACGCATCTCAGGCTTGAAAGGGACATGTAACTTCTTGGCAGTGGTCAGTCTTCTTTTGCTGTGGCACATTTTGGAAGGAAACTAGTGCTGGTTCTTGCCAGTCTGCCTTAGTGCCTCGGGCACTGGAGCCGACCCTAGCTGTGTGGCGCCTGGGGCTGTCTTTATTTTTCCGTGCCTGCGCCATGCAGTACTGCTTGGCTAGGGAGGTTATAAAGATGGACATATCCTTGGGGTCTTCACTCACTTTTCCTACCACTGGGACAAACCACGAGCACTACAATAGTACGTTGAAGACCACTGCGGCACCAGTGGCGGTAGTGTGCGCACGGCTGTCTTTAGTGCTGGTGGTGTCCGGTGCAACAATATTTGTTGGCGCCCCAGTGAAGTCATTCTCCACAGATTGCATCACTTCTCCCCTCCAGCAGCGCCCTCTTGTCTCCTTAACCACTCTCTCACATGCATTTCTTTTGTTTTGCAGAACTGTTCATACCAGTTGTAAGGTGTTAGAGAACTTTACATCACACACACCTTATACAGACAATGAATCATACATTTGTAAACCATAGTATAGGAAATGTTTCGTAAGAAAAAGAGGTCCCCAAGATGTGGGAGTTCATGCCACCCATACTGGCAGGCAGTATATTTGAGTGCTTGGTCTGGAGAAGCATAAACTAAGGATTGAAAGTGTTAAGTACCAACGCAATACCAATCACGAATGATACAGGTCTTCTTTATTTAAGTAAAATAGGAACAACCCCTGCCAGGGCTCAAGACACGTCCGGCTCCACCGTCTTCCCCGTTACTCTTCCCCGTCCTTCAAACCATCACATTCCAAACCCACGTTCTAACAACACGGGCTGGTTACTAGGATACAACACAGCTCCCCCCTTTAACGACTTATCATTAAACATTAAAATTACTTTTTTTTTTCTTTTTTTTTTTCTAATGAGATAAAAATACAATGTGACATCTCTAAACGCAATTATACTAAATCCACAAGTGCCTCTAAACACATTAGTTATTTAACTGGCTTAGTAACGTAAAACTCTCTCATCCATGATGGATTTCTTGTAGATCTACTACTTTTCCTCACACTACCATCCATTAAAATTGTCCCTCCTTCATTGCCCTCCACATTCTTCACTTTACACTCCTCCTCACTACACTTAGTAACCTTCCGCACATTCCATTTCTTACCATCACTTAACCACACGCTGTTTCCGACGCCAATCTCAACTTGTTTGGGTTTAGACCATTTAGACAAACTCCTTCTTTGACTACACGGTACCCATGTCCTAACCCAGTCTCCACCATTGTACCTATCATGCTTTCTTCCCACTCTGTCATTGTGTCTGTTGACATATTTGTCCTGATATTCTTCAACTCTCTTCTCTATTTCTTTTCTATCAAACAATTTCACATTAGCTTTGTTCATCCATGGTGGTGTTAATTTGGTACCAGCTACCCTCCCTTTTAACAGGGAAAAAGGAGTTTCTCCAGTGGCAACATGAGGAGTATTACGATAACTCCACAACATTTCTTTGACCGCTTCTTTACAATTTATACCTTGTTCTTCACCCAACTGAACACACTCCTTTAACACTCTATTGAATCTCTCTACAAGACCATTTTCCCTAGGATTGTAAACAGCAGTGGTATAATGTTCCATCTTCAAATCCTTCAAATAGTGCCTGAACTGTTCAGACACAAATTGTGGACCATTATCAGACACTACACACTCAGGATAACCCTCCCTACGGAACACCTCCTCACAAAAATCAATCACACTGTCAGTTTTCACATCACTCACAAATGCCACCTCTGGCCACTTAGAAAAGTAATCTACCAATACTAAGGCATATTTTCCCATTATACCTTTGGAAACGAACGGCCCACATATGTCAATTGCCACCTTCTGCCAGGGTTTCTCAGGCAATATAGTGCCCGATATATAAGATTCTCTTACCACATGGGATTTGTCACTACACATGCATGCTATGCAGTTGCGCACACATCTCTCTATATCTTTGTCCATACCCGGCCACCAAAAATCTACCCGCGCCCTTCTCTTCATTCCAGTCATACCACCATGACCTTCATGTAATAGACTCACCAGCTTTTCTCTCAAACTCATGGGTACCACTAATCTTTCACCTCTTCTCAATACCCCATCAATCACTGATAATTCTGGCCATAACTTACTATATTCACATCGCCCCTCCTCGGAATTTCATGACTTAATGGGATTTGCAATACTGTCGCACAACTTGCTCAAACTCTCATCTTCCTTTAATGCTTTCACCCACTCCTCCTTTCCTATGCTGCCACCACACGATTCACTAATACTGGCCACTACCCATTCTTCCCCATTAGAGTCATCCTCATCTCCCTCAACCTCCTGTAAAGGAATGCGCGACAATCGTCATACCTATTAATCAAACCCGGCACATATGTCAGCTCAAAATCATAATACTGCAAACGATATACCCACTTAGCTATCCTTGGAGTGGCATTTCCAGCTCCTTTAGTGGAAAATATGTCAATTAGAGGTTTGTGATCTGTCCTAACCTCAAACCGGTTCCCCCATACATATATTTTGAAGTAATTAACACCCCACCAACAAGCCAGTGCTTCCCTCTCAATTACCGAGTATGTAGCCTCCGCTCCTTTAAGAGTGCGCGGTGCAAAGGCTACCACTCTTTCTTGACCCCTCTTTTTTTGCATTAAAACCGCACCAAGACCATATGCACTAGCATCTACTGCAATGATAGACTGATCATTGGGATCAAATGGTTTAAGACTTACAGATTCTGAAATTTCCCTTTTTACTAAGTCAAACGCTTCCTGACACTCCCTTGACCAAACAAATTGAACCCTTGATTTCATCAGTGTTCTCAAAACATGTACTTTTGCAGCAAATTGTGGAACAAATTTGGAATAATATTCTGCCAGACCAAGAAAGGATCGTAATTGCTCCTTGTTCCCCGGAGCTGGCGCATTTTTAATGGCATCAAGCAATTTTTTCTTCGGCCTCACACCATCTTCAGATAACATGTGACCAAGATATTCTATTTGCTTTACACCAAACTTGCATTTCTCCGCACTAATGGTAAGACCAGAATCTTGTAACCTTTGCAGGACACCAGTCAACATTTCATCATGACCTTTTATATCCTCACCCCATACAAAAATATCATCTTGGAACACTACAGCATTCTCAATTCCTGATAAAATACTATTCATAATTCTTTGAAAAACTGATGATGCTGATGCCAACCCAAATGGCATACGAATACACTGAAACATGCCCTCAGGAGTAATGAATGCCGTTAATTTCTTAGATGATGGGTGTAATCGTACTTGGTGGTATGCATTCGACAAATCGATGCAAAATACTCTTGTTGAGATCTCTCAAATCTATGCACATGCGTAATTTTCCATTTGGTTTACGTGCCAAAACAATGGGACTAAGCCATTCTGAGGACTCGATGGGCTCAATAACTTTATCCTTACACAATCTCATCAACTCCTCTTTTAATTGTGACCTCAAAGCAAACGGTACGTTTCTTACTCTGTGTATCTTAGGAGAGCTACCCGTCCTGACTCTAATTCGATGCTCAAATTTTTTCAAACAACCCAAATCCTCTGAAAACAAACTGGGAAACTTTTCCCGCCATTTGTTCTTATCTTCATTATTTACTACTAACACTTGATCGGGATGGTTGGGATTCAATATTATTCCCAAAGATTTCTGTTCATTCCACCCCAATAAACTCTTCCCGTGTTCTACCACATAAACAGGTACCTTCCCACTCCTTTCCTTGAAAACTATAGTACACATTATGTAACCAATCAACGGTAATTTGTCTCCACAATATCCTACAGGTTTGATTTCCGTGGGCTTGGGTTCACTACACCCCAACTCTTTCCATACTTGTTTACTCACAATGGTGTACGGAGAACATGAATCTACCCACACTTCCACCATTTTACCATTTATCCTGACCATGCACTTCGGAGGAGTATAATTATCTCCAATTGCCCCCACACTTTCTTCTATAGTCAACACTTCAACGTTGCCCTCATCTTCACTCTCGTCTTCATCCCCATCATCCACATTATACTGTGTATCATCACACACCCTGATACTGTTCACCGAAAGTTTTGGTCGCTGTTTCTGCACTTGTCCCAACTTGCATACACGTGCAAAATGCCCTATCTATTTACATTGGTAACATTTCACCAAGGCAGCTGGACATTTGCTAGCCTCCGCGGTATGATTATTGCTACCGCACCTATAACATTCCCTTTCTCTTTTTTTATCCCACTTTACAACATCCCCTTTTTTTGACTTGTAAATAACATTCACATCTTTTGAAAAGCTAACACTATTGCATTCTTTAAGATTCAGTTCAGCTAAATACTTAGAAGTGTTCTCTATAAGTCTTGCAATATTGATCGTCTTTTGTAGCGAGGGATCCTTCAATTCCAATAGCTGTTCTTGAATTTTGGAGTTATTAGTTTTGTTAATGAATTGGTCTCTAATTAGTTCTTCTTGCAATTCTCTAAATTTGCACGATGCAGATAATGTTCTCAATTCGGCAATATATTGCTCTACGGTTTCTCCTTGTGCTTGAATCCTGGAAATAAATTTGTGTCTTTCAACAACTACACTAACTTTTCTGCCATAATTGTCATCTAATGCTTTCATAGCTATGCTGTATTCATTACCACTGAAGTTGTCAGAAGGCGAAGATGAGTCATCGTCTCCCTCACCATCTATATTTGAAGTGACGTTACGATTGGGTCTTGGTAGTGTTTTTAATACTCTCTGACCTTCAACACCCAAACAGTGTTTTAAAATAGCCAACTTCCGCACAGGTTCGAAAGCAACTCCTCCTATTTCCTCCAAATATGTCTCAAAGGCTTCGCGCCAGTCTTCCCATACCATACATGGCAGACCTGGACTTTGTAAAAATTTCATTGGAGCCAAAATCGATGACATATCCATGCTGTTACCTTATTAGATTAATGCAATTATAGAATATATATACACTATGAAACTCCCATGTGTGTGTCATTTACTAGCCAGCACACTTGCTAAATCCGTATCCGTGGTTGCTTGCGTGCATACACCACAATGTCACGCTGCCGGCACAATAGCGCTTTTGTCCTGAAAGAAATTCTGTTTATTTCCTTCGTCTACTTTGTTTCGCCCGTTGCCGTGGATACCTGCTGCATACAACACCACGTCACACCGTCGGTGCTGTAACGTTGTTGGCATAATGACGCCTCGCTTGCTGCACGCGCGTCCTCCACGAGCCCCTCACTTGCTGCTCGCGCGTCCTCCACGAGCCGAAACCCGGTAACTTTTATTATGAATTATCAAAATGCTCCTTGTTGCTCCATTCACCCGCCATAACACATATCATCTGACGCGGCGTATTATTTCTGTACAATCCGGACCTGTGTACTAATGCCGCGCTTCTTCTTCACTTACTTTTGAGGATTTGCCCTCCTTTGACAGGGGTTGACGTAAACTTCAAGGTTTTCTTCAGATATTATTTTCAATGGCCGCCACCCTCGTCGCCAATGTTAAGTACCAACGCAATACAACTCACGAATGATACAGGTCTTCTTTATTTAAGTAAAATAGGAACAACCCCTGCCAGGGCTCAAGACACGTCCGGCTCCACCGTCTTCCCCGTTACTCTTCCCCGTCCTTCAAACCATCACATTCCAAACCCACGTTCTAACAACGCGGGCTGGTTACTAGGATACAACAGAAAGCAGTGGTTGGGGTTTCGCCTTAACAATAAGAATGTATTTATACCCAAGTGAACCTTTTTTAGCAGCATCAGGATAATATAAGACTGGGGAAAATAAAAACACAACACTTGAACCTATACCTTGCAGTTAGCAAGCTTCTCTTTGATGACAGTTCATAGCTGACTGCTATATTAGGATTGTGACTTATAAACTGCAAGTAACAAAATAATCTCTGTGGCAAAGGCAGTAACCCACTGAGCTATCTACATAATATACACTCGTGTGATCTGCGTGGTGCACGAGCTTTGCAGGAGGCCTAGACACCCTCTGCACTGCTTTATGAGCCAGGACCACTATTAGACACAACTCCGATCTCTCCACCAGGCTTATCTTGACTTTGTTATTATTGAGTGAAAATTGCCGGGCACGCAAGGAGGTCTGCATCAGGTGGTTTTAAACCGAAAATGCAGCCCCCCCTCTCAAGCCCCTGAGGTTGGCATCCAGTTAATTCGCACCAGTCGCATTGCCCTAAAGCCAGCTAAGCTATTGCCTCCTTCTATTACTCGTCTCAGGGCCTGGTGATGCAGGGTGCATGGGAGCAGATGAGTGCCTGTGGTTCTACCATTTGCCGTCCTACCAAACTCCGCATGGACCGAACAGTTATTATTTTGAAGAAGAGTAGAAATTCTCTGTCCATCCATTGATCCCCTGAAAATACTCCTTTTTTATGTAGAATAATAAATGCTTTTTAGTATGTTGCTTTCATACCTATTTTGAATCACTTTTGGTGAGAAAGCGTAGGAGATTCGCAACAGTTAGGTCAGTGGTGGTTGCAGGTGGTGCCCCGGCTTGAGTGGTCTACCTGAAAGAAAGGGGTTCCAGTTCTGATGACCACACAGCTCCCAAACATGGCCCCATATAACTCACACATGAATTTCATTTCACCAGATCTGCGTGAACCTGGTAAATGCTCCAAAATCTAGTGAAATAGATAAAGATATGTGCAAAATCATTCTGAATTTGATTTTGGACGACACCTCGCCACTTTAATTGTAACTAATGGTAATAACCTCCAACGTCTTTGTTACATTTCACAATTCCAGTGAAATTATCAATTAACAAATGGTAATTAATCTTGACCTTTGTAGGTATAACCTAAATGATTCCCTTAACCAGGGCCTTTGGAATTTTATGGTGCTACGACCACAGCTTTTGCTGCTTGAATGTTAACTTTCTGACTTTTCCCCAGAATTCACTATCCACTGTGGTGTAAGCAGATTTCAACACACACTCAAAGTTTCTAACAATATCGGATTATTTGTTACAGTACAGTTCCAGTCAGTTGTCATAAATTAATCCGTAACTTTTCACTTTTTGATTATCATCGGGGGCATTTTGTGCAGAAGTAGTTTTTTAAACTATTTTTATTAGTTATTTTCACATTCAGAATACCAACGCCCAATTTACTACATTTTTCATCACCAATACACAAGTCAAGGGCATCCAATCTTATGCGTGTACTCAGTAGCATAATATTCTGAAGTCAACACCATACCCGCCCTGTTACCCCTCGTGCAACTCCATCTCATGGGAACCTGTGGTAGTGTTTCCTGTTCTAGTGGACCCGTTCCTGGAGTATCCAGAGACCCCCAGTCCAATACATTGTGGATTCTTCAGCCATCCCAAATTTGAATTAACTTGTTTGGGCATCCTCCCCCTCATTAACTGCTTTTTCTGCCTCCCTACAAGCGTTCACGTTGGCCACATTAGTTTAGTTGTGGCAGCCATGCTGCTCCACAGTTTTTGCAATTCCCTTTTTGCAAACACAAATCCCAGAGAGCAAAACAGCTGCCACCTGGGCAAATCCACATCATATGGGATACCTAGGATCATTCACTGGGGAGCAGTAGGTATGGGAACCCCCAGAACAGCCGACAGTTCAGTGGCTATCTCAGTCCAGTACTTGTGTATCACAGTGCATTCCCAGATTGTGTGGAAAAACAACCCCTCTCCTGTGTTGCAACATGTACATATCGAGGCCTGTGCTTTTCCCCGCTTTGCGCTGTCCACGTCTGTTGTAATACACTCTGTGGAATATTTTCATTGAGATTAGTCGCAATTCTGCTTTGATTACCACTTCTCTGGGTGCATTAGGGTGGCCTCCCAGTCGATATTTTCTAACTGCCCCAGATCTGCCTCCCATGCGGCTGTAAGCTATGTTAACTTGTTGGGACAACCACTGAGCTGAGTTCGGTAAACGGAGGAAATAGATTTGCTTAGCAGTGCTTACTGTAGGTCTTTACCTTCCAACAGGCTACTGCTGGGTAGGTCCAGCCAGTCCTCGTGTTCAGCCTGTAGGGTATTGTTGAGTGGATGTTAGGTTATAGTTCACTTGGAAGTCCACAAAGGACTTTCTCCTTCCTGTATCATGTCCCCCAGTTTGGAGATCACAATGAGGTCCCATTTCTGGGACCATGTTATCTTCCGCACTTCATGCATCCTGTTTCCTTTCCACAAGGAAGTTTCCTTCAACAGCCTGCCTTGCCACCCCAGATATTTTGTCACCCTGTCCCAAGCCACAATGATGGCTTGAACTTGGCAACAGTGTCTGCACACAGGTATGGCTCGATTGGCAAAGCAGTAATCTTCACATTGGCCCCACCTGCCATACACAGTCAACAACTTCACTGCGCATACGAGCTATGGCCCAATTAGCATGGCAGTAATCTTCATGGTGGTAATCTTCATCATGGCCAGACCTAGCATACAGGTTGCCTACATGAACCTGTACATAGGTGACTATCTGATCTGTGCAGCAGCAGTCTCTTCCCACCTCACTCCAGGAATCCACTTACCAGGATCCCCCACTGGACCACACTCTCCCCTTCCTCAGAGGGCACACTGGTCTTTGCAAGCAGGCAGGCTGTGGTGCTCGAGGGTCCAGGAGAAGTTGATCTTGGATTTCCCTGGATGTTGTCCCCTCACACAGCAGGGAGACTGGCAGGCCTTAGGCCAAAGCCATGGTCACAATCAGACGTCTTGCAGAGCTTCTCCTCCTCATACAGCCCAACTGGCTGCTTGACAAGTGACTATTATGGGGCCTTGAGTTCCCCTCACCGTAGTCCATTTCCGGACACCACACATGATTCAGGGTCCGAGTCTTTAAGTTTGTATTCCGCTCTGCCTCCTTTTGACTTGTCCTCTACTGTGCTTCACCGTCCTTCCAGAAAGCAGCCTCCCACAGCAGAAGTGACATAAATCTCATAGCCCCGTCACATGGGAAATGGGAGTGACTAGAGGTTCACACCTGGATGTCAGCCACATTTATATGTGCATCAAAAGGTTACCTGTAAAGAAACCGGCATTTTTCAGGTTTCCTCCCAACCCCACTTTTTACCCCCATATGGACTACTGGCCACTGGAATTTTGACACTTGAGAGTGCACTGAGGCCTGCTAACCAGACCTCAGTGCCAGTGTTCTAAACCTCTAACAAAGTTTGTCAAATTGGCCATCCGCAGTTGGCAAGGACTGACTGACTTATAAGTCCCTAGTATATGTTACCCAGGGCATGTAAGGCAGAGTGTCAACAGACAACTGGAGCACTAATTGTGCCACCTTATGTGTGACAAGCTACAAAATGGCTCCCAGCGTGCCACTGGAGACTGGAAGGGCAGTGGTCACTCTGCTAGTTTGACTTTGCCATTCCAACTAACGGCAAAGCCCTCGCTTCCTTAACAATATATGTAAGTCTCCACCAAGGAAGGCCCAGGGAGCCCTACGGCAGGGAGCTGTATTTTATTAAGTAGGACATGTATTTTATATAAATGTGTCTTCACACCAGCATCTCTAAATTGTCATTTTGGTGTGGAAAGGCTAGTAGCACCATTAGCTAAAACAAAGTTACCGGCTGAACTCTCAGCCCAGCCAGCTTCTGAATGGGACTACCTAGTTGGGTACTGTAAGGTATCAAATTAATCTTGGCATTAAACATGACTTGATGCCCGAGTCGAATTTAATGTCACTGTTAAAGAAATGCAACTTTTACAAAGTTGCCACTCTGTGCCACAGTTTGCTCAGTGGCCTCACACAGTCACTGGACACCATACAGTATTCTGCCCACCTGGGGAGTTGTGTGAACAAATCCAAGACTTAGGAACAATAGCGGACTGCAGCAGGGCGAGGCATTACCGCACCTTCGCAGGAAACCACTTAGGGCGTTGTGGTAACTCGAAAGGCGAACTTCAGAGGCAAAGTCGCTTTGGTGGCCAAATGGCTATCACACTTCTGAGGGGCTGCCCTTTGTTCAGGTAGATGGGCTGGTGATGGGGACAGAGAGGGGAGACCAGTGTCCAAATTGGTTTTCTTCTTGGTGTGTAGCTCACAGGTAGCCATACTTCTAGGGTGGGCTGCCAAGCTCCTAACAGCCGAGGAAGGGTGCAGTCATCTTGGGAGTGGGCAGAATAGTGCACTCTGGGATTGTCAGGTGCCACACATAGCTGAAACGTCATCACCAAGAGGTGGGGGACCTGGTCGCCCATTGACTAGTGACCGCATCGTCCCCCATGGCTTTTTCTGGGAATAAATATGGCACTCCTGGCACCCTGAACTTCAGATCATGTTGGAACTGGAACAAGGACCAAAGAAGGACTGACCTGCTGACCCCTGGACTGCACAAAGAGAGAGGTGGCACCATCTGCTGGACTGCATTTGCATCATCTTGGGCTAACAAAGAGAGTACTGTGGCTCCTGGCTTGGGGAGAAGTTGTGCCCCAGACCATAGAAGTGACTCCAAGGGTCAGTCGACTGACCCCCTGAAGCCATCAAAGCTGAAGTAGCCCAACTTGGCAAGTCAGTAGCCACTTCGGAAGAATCCCCACTGACTGCCACTGGGTGCTCCACTAGACAGATCCTCAATGGCTAAAAGTTGCACCCGAGTCAGCCAGACCCGGGGAGTGCCTTCTGAATCCAGATTGGGCACCTAAGAGCGACACCAGCCTCCACCAAAGTATACCACTGGGACCGCTGTGTATTGAAACCGGTAGTCAAGCCGCCGCTGGCCTTGTACTCACTCAAGGAGGACTTTGAGGGATCCCAAAATCTGTGGCCAAAGTTGCCCCACCTCACCCATGGACCAAGGAATAATCACAAAGGCACCCACGCGGATTTCCCAGCATCTGGAGCATCCTTGAGCATCTTCATCTCCTGTATTCTCAGCATCTGGACCACCCCATTGAAGTATCTTGCGTTTGTGCTGTAAACTTTGCAACTGGACTGGAAAGCACTCTGGTGCCCAGATAACTGTCCAAATCTTCCCCATTGGCCTCCCAGACTTTCTACCTGTCGGATTTGGTCACCGAAGCTGGGCCGGAGTAGCCAAACTAACTTTCACAAACTTATCAAAAGTTTTCAAACTATACAGTTACCATGCAGTTGGAATAAAAATTGAGATTTCTTTAAAATCTGTATCTTAGAAACCCTCCTGTGGATTTTGCTCATCTTGGACTCCAAAAATGTATAAAGCTGTTATTTATTTTTATAAATTGGTGTTGTGTTTCTTTTGTGTTGCATGGCTTTCTTATTTTGTTGTTTGATACTGTTCAATTCTTTACACTAGTTTCTTTGTTCAAGCATTGCTTCTTGAGGCCATAGCTACCCAGCATTGAGCTTAAGATTGTACAAACGTTTCTGACTAGACCCAGATGGTTTTTGTGAAGGTATTCCATGGTAAGGCTGCACAGACCTATCATGCGATATACCCAAATCCTCACATTTACCACTGTGTCTGCAGCAGTGCTCTTTATAATTGTCTTATCAGTCCCATCTCCTTCTTGAGATGTGGCCAGGCCCCTTTTCAGTGACCTCTCTCTGAATGAAAAGCAGCCTTTGAAGTGTATGGAAGAGCCTGGCTCTTCTTCGTCAAGTGTGCCCACTCCGCTCACAGGAATGCAGTAATCCACAAATCTGTCAGGGGGCATTCCTCTACCCCTTATGCTCTTTTAGGTAATCCTGGGTCTCCCGAAATGAAAACCAGAATCTTCCATGTATTGTACCGTTCACAGACACACACGTACACACAGCACATACATACAACACATGTGCTGCATAGCACTACATACTAACTTGATGTAGGCCAGTGGTGAGTAAAGCACATACACAAGTGGAACTTTGAATGAGTGAGTTTGTATGGCTCACTCCAGTAATGCACGTAAAAAGGTCTGTTCACTTCTACTGATTACTACACAGTATGCTGCCACCACCACGCTTGTGCCGCTTAACTCCCGGCAAAAGCAGTAGCTTTTCACCACTATAAGGGTAGCTCTTTGGGAGCCTCTCCCAGCCCACCAATCCCCGAGAAAGGCTTATTTTATAGGGCACACGCATCATCCATGTTCACCGATCCATGAACAAAAATGAGCACAAGGGATCCAGATACCATTGCAGCTGGGGCACTTAGGGCAGGGCTATAGGCCCTTTGCCATGTGAGGGACTTTTCTATCACAATACCCCTATTATCTACAGATTGCTGCAGAAGGGCTATCCTAGGCACTCCCCAATCCCAGTAGGACGCAGCGTTCTATCTTTTCTTTCAAGGAATTACTTGGGCAATATCCAGGAGGTATTCTACAGGACGTAAAGAAACTTAGGTAGTGTTTTGCCAGGTTTTGGTAATATTCCCAATTGATGCCTGAAAGAAGAGCTTTTGCTGCATTGGGAAACACAAACATACCATATTTGAATTAATTTTAAACAAAGTGGAATGAATTATTTCATTAGCATGTTTTATTTCTCTTGTTCATCTAAATTCATGTTTAAGACAGGGATCTCAAAGCAGTAGTAATTTCATGCTGGGACTTAAGGTGTACAAGTATCCTATACATTTTACATCTTCCATGGTCTGATGGCCCAACTCTTAAGCGCCACCATTTGCTCTACAAACATGAAAAGTACAGTAACACACATATATATATAAAAACAAAGGTTACAGGAACGTTATAGTTAGGCTCACATTTTAAACATTCGAAATTATAGAAATTCACCAGTTATAGTTAGTTAACTCAAGTAACTATAACTTGTGCCCTAAGGTAACTTGCCCTCACCATCAACATCAGTGTTTTAGTGGATGCATCAGTGTGTGCATGAGGCTGTGAGTGTGCATGAGGCTGTGAGTGGGTTATGAGAGTTTGAGTGGATCTGTGAGTAGGAGTGGGAGGGTCTGACTGGGGCTGTGAGTGGGTGCACGAGGCTCTGAGTGGGTTGGTGAGTGGGCGCGTGAGTGTCTGAGTGGGTGTGTGAGAGAGAGAAAGATTGAAAGAGAGCGAGAAAGTGACAGGGAAAGATATAGCTAGTATTTTTAGCCCGTGATGAGACATACTTAGAATGAGATATTTCTGCACAATTTGAAAAGAAAAATGTTTGTTAATTAATAAGAGTAAGATCCCCTTTCAGTATGATCCTTAAACATTTTTACTGAAAAAATGAGTCCAGCTGGACTGGAGCCCTGAACGCTCAGTGTGAAGGTCTGTGACCTTCACACTGAACTGTTCAGTTTGTTTTATTTTTATTTTTAAGCCCTTTATGGGCTATGTGGAACCACGGGGGAGCCTTCAAAGGCTCCCCGTCCGGTCCATGCATGTTTTTAATTAATTTTAGAAGAAGCTCTTTATGGGCTATCAGAGACCGTACGGTGAGCCTCAAACCCTCCCCCTCAGTCCCTGGACATGTTTTTTTTTTATAATTTGCCCTTATGGGCTATCGGGGACCACGGGGGGAGCATCAAGTCCTCCTCCCGCGAGCCTTGTACATTGTTAAACAATTTTTTTTATAGTTTGCCCTTATGGGCTATCTGGGACCACAGGGGAAGCCTCAAGACCTCCCCCGCTGTCCCATTGCTCCAGCAGCTGCCTGCTTGCTGGAGCAAACCTTTCATCTCTGTCCCCTGCACGCATATCTGCGTGCGTGGAGCAGAGATGAAAGGTCCGTTTTTTGACAGCGGGACCTGTTTGACAGGTCCTGCTGTCAACTAACAAGAGGGAATTACAGCAAATTTGGCAGAAAGGTAGGTCCTGGTTCAGAAAGCAGCCTTTTTTGTTTTGGAATACATTAGTTAAGTAGTGTTTGAGAAATTAAGGGGAAAATAAAGTTATATATATAAAGGGACGCGAAGGATTCGCGACCCATCCCGATCTAGTGCTAAAATCTGATTGGCTGGCACTTCAACAGCTAAGCCATTGAAGTGTTGCCAGTCATCTTGGGACTTGGCTTCAGCCGAGTCCAAGAAAAAAGGTAAAAAATAAAGAAAAGGGGCCAGGGTACAAACACCCTAACCCCTTAGCCCTCGAGAGCTAAGGGGTCAGGGTGTTTGTACCCAGGCCCCTTAGTAGTTTTGGTGCTATCTCCGCCCCCCCCCCCCCCCCCCCCCCCCACCCCACCAGGACAAATCACCTTGCAAATTTCCAGACAGCTGCTGATGTGACTGGCAAATTTTTTTGGGAAGGTTTTGTGACATTTCATCAAGCAGCGCCAAAGATAAAGGCAAGTAAAATTAAGCTTTTTATATAGAAACTAGGTCCTAACTATAACTACCTAGTGATGCCCACAATTAGGATATATATATACACGGTCAACGCTTCCATCCTAAACCCTTGATGAGGAGTATACCCATGGGAGAATTTCTTAGAATGAGGTGAATCTGTTCTAATGATAAAAAGTTATCCATAAAATGTTTAGAAACTTATGAAAGGTTTAAGAATCGAGGATACAATGAAAACATATTAAAGAAAAATATGACCTTAATCAAATCAAAAAAACGAGACGAAATTTTATTTAAGAAAAAAGAATCTAATCTGAAGGAACCAGTGAGAATGATTATGAAATACACAAAAGAAAGCGGCTGTATAAAGAACATAATTGAGAAACATTGGAAAATAATTGAAAAGGATCGGGATTTGGGGCCATTAGTGGGTTCCAAACCTCAGTTTTAATTTAGAAAGGCACCCAGTATCAGAGACTTAGTGGTGAGAAGTCACTTCACTCTTAATAAAGACTCAAATTGGTTGGAAGTGGAACAAAAAGGTTTTTTCAAGTGTAATAGCTGTAAAGCGTGTAAAATAGGTCAATCTACGAAAAATATTCTATTTGTAAATGGGCAAGTGAGGAAAATTAAATACAGAATCACTTGCAATACCAAATTTGTAATTTATATTATTGAATGCCATTGTGGTCATAAATACATTGGGAGTACCAATTGCAAACTTAAGAAAAGAATATTAGAACACATGAGAGCAATAACCAATAAAGACATGACTTATGCTACAGCAAAACATATGCAGACACATACATTGAATGATTGGAGAAGTTTGAGATATTATGGAATAGATCACATTCCAGACCAGGAAAGAGGAGGGTGACCGTACTAAAAAGTTACGACAGCTGGAGTCTAGGTACATAATTCAAATGCGAACGAGAATTCTGTATGGAATGAATTACGATGAGGAACTTCATGTACATTTATAAAATATATCAATGTAATATTGAAATTTTGAGAAATTTTTATGATGAATTAGCTACTGTGGTTAGTAAGCATTTCTTTATATATTGTACGATGTTCTAACACATAAGGAATAGTATGGAATAACACCTAATTTAATATAATTTTGGGAGACTTAGATTTACATGAAAAGGTTTTGAGTATTGATTAATTGATGTGGATAATGAGTCAACATTGCATGCGACAGCAGAAGTACTAAACTTTTAATTTTTAATTTCTAAATTTTTAATGTTTAGTTTTTATTATAATTAGATTTATGTCAAAGAGTATGCAGGAAATAGATATATGTTCCTTTGCTGATTTCAGCTGGTAAATGTTTTGTAGTATGGCACTTTTCGTTTTTCCTTTCCTCCTTTGCTTAGTTAATACTACGAGTCCCAGCTTGCATTGCTTGAGTATAAATGTAATTGGCTATAAATAGAATGGGAATGGAATCATGAACTGTTTGAACTTGACAAAGACCGTAATGGTCGAAACGCGTTGTTCTTTTCTTTTTTCACAGTCAATAAATAATTGAATTACCATTCTTGGTGGAGTGCTCAACCGAACGTTGTTTTGGAATATATATATATATATATATATATATATATATATATATATATATATTCATATTCCTGAGACCCAATAGTGGAAACTTGAAACAATGAAAACATTTAAAAAATAACTAGTGTGTGCAGATTATAAGTGAAGTACATTTTAAAAGAAGTGCATGCATGTTTTGGCGAATCCAGCCATATATATTTTCTCTGTGGAGGACGGAAAACACAATGTTAATAAAATGCTGTTCAATCTTTCTGTGTAAGGAAAAAATACATTACTTTTTGGTGAATTACATCTTGAATAGGACCTGCTTACAAAGGAACGGTATTTTATTTCTTAAGAAATCTGTGTACTTTAATGTGTGGCATATTCAGCAAAATTTCCTATGATTAGCAGGATAACTTTAGTTTGCTTGCCTCCTCTTCCGAATTTCCCTAAATCATGATTTAGTCAGTCATAGTATAGTTTACTTCTCATTTACCACCACTAACTGGTGTGAGCCTGCATTTAACACTTACAAGATTAGTAAATACACTAGAAAGTGACACCAGTTACACACACTGCCAAGAAAGGGTAAATCCCTACAACCTCACTCACAAAAAATCATATTAACTAAAGTCTCCAGGAAAAAGATACTATGTTGTTAAATTCTTTCTTCAGTAGATTATAAAAGGTCACAAAGTTCTAAAAACCTACAGAACGTAAAAAAATATTCCTTGGCAGCCACGGGTATATCAATTAAAAAATCTGCAAAGCAGTGTACTGTAGAAAAGAAACCTACCTTGTGGTCAGCTATACCAAAGAGTTCAGCTGAGGCATTTCACGCCGTAACCAAGGTGCAAACAGAAGTCTTGAGTGTCCGAGTGTTAAATTTGATGATTTTTGAGGTTGGTGTGTTTTAAATGCCCCTTTAGGTTAATTTTTCCCAAATTTGTTGATGACATCACATAAGTGAGACTCAAGAAAGTCATACATCAGCTCTAACTTTTGAGACAGGTTGTGCACATTTTGTTTGGTGACTGTCTATGATTGTTGGATATGTGGGAGGGATACCTGCCTGTAACTGTTGGGCATCTGAGAGCTTGTTGAACATATTTGAGAGATGTTGACTTGTGCTTGCTAAAAACAAAATAGGTCTGGTTTCACAGTGCAGCTGTTGTCTGACTTTATATAATCAACCTAAAAAGAGATTTCAGGAGTACTACTGACAGGAGCTTGACTCCACCAACATGTTGATGGCAAGGAGTACATGTTCTGCCTTCGCAGATGTCGTGTGCTTCCACAGAAAAGCTGCTTGCCCTCCAAGACCCATAATCATTTGGTTATCAAGTTGCCAGAGCTTTTCATCAAGCCTCGCTATTGAATTGCAACATACCTTGAGCTTTGGGCCAAACATATGCCACTGCCATGATATTTCTCCTAGATAATTGGATAATTATGGTGTTTGTTCTGCTCTTGCAACAGCACAGATGGGAGGAGGGCTGCCGGGTGGCATATGTTACTGTATTGCTGCCCCAGCCTCCTCCCCATCATCTCTTTATCATTCCTAGTTTTAAGGCTTATGGGCTGGAAAAACGTATTTTAAGCTCCTCTGCCCCCAAACACCCTTACAACCCCCTTAGTGCTACCTTCCCTTAACCCCTAGACAACCTTTACTATCCCTTGATTCTACCCCTTCCTGAACCCCTATAACTCGTTAGTACCCTTTAACACTGTCCTTCCCTAAATGTTAAATACTTTACTACATCTTAACTCTACCCTTTCCTAAACTCTGAAAACCCCTTGGTACCACTTCAAAGCGTCCTTTCCCTGAAACCTACAAAGTCTTCCGATCCCTTAATGATACTTTCCCCTGAACCCACATACCCCTTAACACTATCCTTCCCTAAACCGTACAAACACTATATTACCCCTAAATGTACCCATTTCTTGACCTTACAACTCTAACTACTCCTTAACACTGCTCTTCCTTGAACGCTAAAAATTCATTTCTACGCCTGAACGGTGCTAGTCTCTGGTCTATAAAAATCCTTACTACCCCTTAATGCTACCCTTCTCTGAACCCTAAAGCTCTACAACCCTTTAAGGCTACCCTTCCCTGAACCCTAAAAACTCCTTACTACCCCTTAGCGCTACCCTTTCCTGAACTCTATAAACTCCTTACTGCCCCTTAAGACTCACTCTGGGACACTGCCAGCTGAAAGCAGGGGCGCCTCATGGTGAAACACTGGGAAGAATTGGGAACCACATTTCTGATCTCCCTAATAATTTCATATTTCTAAGGTGAGCCTCAGGGTCTCACTTGTGATCCCTGTAATTCGCTGCCCCTCACCGCAGTTAATGCCCTGTTATTGGGAACTCTGAGAAAAGGGCACCAGGTGATGTCAGATAAATGTTTATAAAGTCCATATTGGTGTCAAGCATCATGGAAACGCTTACCTCTTTAAAGAGTCACAAGATTGCTTTTAAAGCATCAGTGGGAGCGCTTTCAGGACTGCTGTCTGCTGTTGATGTGCAGTGGAGCTGGGAAGCGCTTTCAGGACTGCTGTCTGCTGTTGATGTGCAGTGGAGCTGGGAAGCGCTTTCAGGACTGCTGTCTGCTGTTGATGTGCAGTGGGGCTGGGAAGCGCTTTCAGGACTGCTGTCTGCGGTTGATGTGCAGTGGAGCTGGGAAGCGCTTTCAGGACCGCTGTCTGCGGTTGATGTGCAGTGGAGCTGGGAAGCGCTTTCAGGACCGCTGTCTGCGGTTGATGTGCAGTGGAGCTGTGCTGCATTGCCATATGGACGAAATGATCACCCGACCTTGCAGAATGTCAGATATTTGGCTGTTGTACCACAACTCGGTAATAATGTTACCACAACCATTTATCATGACATGACAGCATCTTTAGTGATAAATGTGCAAGCATTGTTTTATTATTGGTGTAAAATCAGCACCAGGTTATTGCTTGTGCTCTGATACTAACAAGTACGAAACGCAGTGTTTTCTTCTATTGCAAAATAGTGTTAAATGTACAGAAAACCCCTCTCCACACATTTCACTGCATTTGTTTTTTACAGCCTCCCACATATTCTAAACGACTACCAAGGTAGTATGTGCCTGAATGACCAAGTACGCCAAATATTAGTGCATGACTATTCAATATTTGTCATGACAATCGTCTATCTAGTCAAAGTAAAATTCCCTTTTTAGGTCTGGCTGGACAGTGTAGCTGAATGTGTGACATATTTTAGCAATTCTTGAAAATATGCATATCGTGGTCTTTGGCTTGGCTTACATTCTTGCCTCATGCAATCAGGTGGCGATGGATAATTATGCCTTGCAGGAAGCACTTCCAATATAATGCACAATATAATGCAAGAGGGATTATTCAGAATCTGAAAAATAAACTCAACTAAGAGGCTTGTTATGTTCAGTTCTTTTTTTTATTGTATGCATTCTTCACAGAAAATGATACTTTTTGCAACTTTTCCCCACAATTGGCAAAACCAGTGGTACTCGCTTTGCAGTGAAAAACAATATTTGTGCATGCAAACATCATTTGTGAATGCATGTGTTTGTTGAGATATTAAAACTAGACCTATTTGGCTTTGCCAATGCTTGTTAGGAATGCCTTTCAGTTATTGTTAAAGGGTGGCGTCACTCGGAGATTGTTCAAGCACCTTGAGAGATGGATTCGTGATATTTTTTATATTGCTGCAATGTCGGCTGATCTTTGGAAATGTTTATGGGATCGCAGACAGACGTCTCTCAATGTTGAGAGACATGTGTGCTGCTATTAAACATCCTTAAATGTCATCCAAGGACAGACATATTTTAAACGGCGCTTCCTTTATGCTGACGTTTTTCTAAGATTTTGTCTTAAATCAGTGAACTAGAAGTGTGGGGGTTTGAGGTAAAATGTTTTGTAAATTCCTCTGCTGCTTATTCTTTGAACCTGGCATGAAATATTTTAATCATAGGACTTTGCACAGTCTCTTTAGTAGAATAATATGGTAGATCTCTCATTTTTAGAAACTTTCCATGAAAGAGACAAAATATTGCAAATATTTATGACTTGGTTACAAAAGACATCAAGCCCGTCTAAAGTGCGAACACTGTAAGCATTGCAACTGGAATTATGCGGCAACGGATGACTAAAATATGCGGCAGGTTTGTCTAAATTATGCAGCAAGAAAGTCAAATTAAGCAACATTATGAACACGGTCAGTGTCTGTATTATATAGCTGTTTTGTTTTTTACAGCATATTGAGACTGTAATGTGGCAACAGTGTCTCCCAAGTTACATTCATGCCCCTGAATAAAGCTATCATAAACTTATAGGTCACAAGTTAACCTTTCCTTAGGGCTTGTTACTGAATTAGAAGTATTTTTTTGTTAAAATATGCAAATTACACCAAATTACACAGCTCATGTACATTACCTGGAAAGTGTGGTAAATCCACAGTTACGCAGAAAATGCTGGCCACAGAATCACATAATTCCATTGGCTCGCCTTATAAATCATTGACGTCAAAGCTGTTATGCTATGCATTGTTGTTTTGTATCGAGTAGCACTCGCCGATAACTCTCCTTCATCGCCTAAACTATATAAAATTACTAAGACAGTTCAAAAGGCGGTGGATGGGAATGCATGAATTTAGTGTATCTATCAACTGGTAATTTTTCTGAGTGAAATCTATGCATACATGTGTACATTTATAAGGCCGAAACATGATTGATGTTGCTTGTTTTCACAGACAGCGTTGATTTGGCCAAGCAGTTGTTTTTTATAGATTGTCCCTTTTGAGGTGAGGTTAAATCTGGTTTACGTATGGTTAGTCCCTGTCTGCAGTGACTTAGTGACCTGAAAAGGGCGATGGAATGGAATGCAACTCATCAATTGGCAGTAGTTAAGATTAAATTCAGTCTTCTCTCCTTCTGACCCTTAACATGTCTTTTTACTTATAGAAAATTATACCATTTTGTTTTTAAAAATCTAAACATGTTAACTTCGGTATCCTAGCAAAATGAACATGTGTGTGGGTTACAACGTATTACAGTGTGTACCCTCTCTCTCTGTCTCTCCAACACAGGACCTTTGGTGGCAGATGGCGACAAACAGAAAGCTGACCCCAGAGTCCGGGCTCTCGAAGAGGAAATCGGGAAACTGCAGGAGGCACTGGCTAAGGCGGGTAACTAGGCGGCTAGGGCTCGTTGTAGTGTTACTGGTGGCCAGTAGAGCTTTGTGGGGGATACACAAAGCACGGGGACTCGACCCCCAGCTCCTTCCACCTTTCCTTGCCCCACATGGATAAAGAGTAGTCCCTGAATGCTGGGAGCTAGAGGAGATAGACGCTCTTTGCTTCTTCCAGCAGCACGGCCAGGTGCAGCAGAGCTCACCGTGCAATCTAAGGCCCATATTTATACTTTTTTTGCGCCGCTTTTGGGTAAAATAAAATGACGCAAATGCGGTGCAAACAAAGTATAAATATGGGCCTAAATGTGCTAAACACTCTCTTCTGGGTTGCAAACGTGCTTTGCCTGACTGCCTCCACACCTGGAACTGTTTTCTCAGATGCCAGCTGGGCTTACGGCACCCTATGTACATATAGTTCCGCCCAGAGGCAATGCCGCCACCGCCTAGAGGCTACCTTTACGCTGGAATGATATGTGCCACTGGTGCGTGAGAGTTCACGGAGGAAGCCTAAAGATGCTGATGCAATAGTGACACCCAGTGGTATATACCGGTACAGCAACGACAGAGACACTTGTGTGACCAGAGAGTGCAGCAATGGCTCTCGATAGCCAGGTACAGTGTAGTGTTGCCAGAGCCGGAGGAACCAATATCGCACCAGTGCAGCACTGAACCCATTGCTAAAAGGTGTATGTGGAAGGGGGAGGTGCGTTCAGAAACCGGCTCAGCGGGACCTCCCAGTGACTAGTATCCCTACATCATTGGATTAAACCCACCAAGAAGCAGACAGACATCAGTGACACACAGACCAAGAATGGCATCGAGGTTCTGAGAGAAGATGTAAACGCTTCTTTCCTTACCGACTTAGTTTATTTATCGGAAAACAATGAAAAATAGCACAGGGCAGGAGTTTCACGCGAGCTGTGTGTTCAGTTCAATAGCTGAGCTTTTGTGGTTAATTTGTGCACTTGTACGTTTGCGTTGAATCACCTCGGAGGGAAAGCTACGCAAGGAATGCACGCAGTTAGCCGTGGGGCCGCTTCAGAATGTTTGTGGCACAAAGATAAGTTTGTAGGTGCATGGAAGATCCCAGCAGCGGCTAACAAGCCCGAGAGAAAATAAACATGTAGGTGTGTATGAAAAGGGGGAATCCCCGAGGACTACGGCTTGCCCAGTAATCAGGAACACCAAGAGATACAATCCTTTGCTCATAGCTGATCTTGAACGGCGCAGACAGCAGTGCAGGCGAGCTCAATGCATGACGCATTCTGCAGTAGCAGTTGGTGTCGGGGGGGGGGGGGCAGATTTTCAAATAAAAAAGTCATAGACATGGAAATAGGATTACATGCATATCTATATTACTCAAACTCTCGTTTCATGCTATTTAAAGACTACCTCCCTTATGCCTTGTTCCGAGGGCGGGTATATGATCCTTGCCTTGGATGATGGACTTTGGGACGCGGATTTCCGACCCACTAACTCCTTGTGTGCTGCGTGAACGACACCAGGCAGCGCGGCAGAGAACGGTATCATGCAAGTAATCTTTGTCTCGCCGGTGATGAGAGGGTCGGTGTAAAGGTTAGCCTGCACAACACTATTAAACTATGCATGCTCACCTGATCCTGTCTCAAACACCAGGACTTATATTTATGTTTCCAAATGTGTCGGGACAGCGGGACTGTCCTTGAAAAACTGGGACGACCGGTCACCCTAAGTCTGCGACCACTCGCACTGTCATTGCTGGTTTATAGAGGGAAAGACTGTCTCAATGGGGACACATAGTGGCCTTTCACAGTATTGCATTTAAGCCCTGAATAAAGCAGACACCAGTGAGGCAACAGTGAATCCCACCGCCCAGGCACAGAATAACCTTGACTGAGATTAAGCAGCAGGCAGTCTGTGGTGTATGAATGACCCCTAGTGGTCAGTATTGGAATGCATTTGCGTAAAGTTTAACAACGGAGTAGACAGTCTACTGTAGCTGTATTTATTTCCACATATGAGCAGAGAGTTATTAAAGACATATTCTTCCATCTCCCTAAACAGCCTAACATCACTCTGTTAAAGAAAGAATAGGGCTGATGCGACACATATCTCACATCACAAATTTCGTGGGAGATATGATTCTGGGAATAGCAACACCTTCACCCATAATGTATGGCATGCTTCATCATCGGGCTTCTCAAATAACATAAATTGAGTGGATGTCCTAGGCTGTTTTAACTCGCTAACCCTTTTACATAAGATAGATTTCCCTACCAAAAAACCTTGCTCCCACTTTACGTGGTAGGGCTCAAAAGGACACACAGGCTCGATGATGAAGCATGCCTCAAATTGTGAGCGAGGGCCTTGGTTTTCACGGAATCATGTCGCCCACAGAATCCACAATGTGAGCTATGTATCGCATCAGCCCAATTCTTTATTTAATAATGTGATGTGATGTGGTGTGGCTGTGACATCGAAATTCGAGTCCGATTGGGTTATTATCTGTGGCCTCGGAGGGCACAGACACTGACGTGGCAGAGACAAGCCATACTTGTCTCACTGCGGCACTGGTGGATGGCCACAGGGAGCAGGCAGCCTTAGATTCAGCAGTGGCACTAAATGGAAAGCTGCAAAATAGTAGACGAAACCAAGTTTAGTGGGGCAGCAGTGACACTAAGTGGTCAGTCTCAATATGGCAGTGGCTGAAGCTGGGAAGAATCAGTTTTGCAATTTCCAAACACAAACTGCCTTTGTCCAAATGATGACTTACCTGGGATATCCTGTAGCGTAAATGTATACTGGTGCAACAGTGACACCTGCTGGCTATTCACAGAATGGCATGTGGCTGAGGTCTGCGACGGAGCTGTTAGACAATGTACAGCAGTGCTATCCAGTAGCAGGTCACACTAAAGCATTGTTTGAAGTCCTAGATGACTGTTTCCTTAGACAAAAGGGCTTCACTATAGCGACTGTGCGTTGGCAGGACTGGTGAAATTAAGTGTGCAAAGGATGCAGCAGGGATGCCTGTTGGGTTCACTTACTTAACGTTTCTATTTTTTTCCACAGGGGGACGAGGATCGGCGACAGCTGGAAGGGGCCTGGGCTGTGGCAGCCTCTGAGCACCAGCAAGAAGCGCAGCGGCTTCGGACAGGCCTCCGGGAGCAAGAGGCCCGGAGTGGGGAGCTGGCAGAGCAAGTGCGCACGCTGGAAGCCGAGCGAAGGAAGGAGCAGGGGCTGAGGACACAGGCAGAGGCTGGAGCCACCCGGCTGCAGGGTACGTCTAGACTGTGGGTCACAAGAGCATAGGTGCTGATGGAGCTGTAGCAATAGTGAGCTAGTGCGTTGGAATCCCAAATCACCATCGGTCTGGGGCTTTATGTACCGAGGCCCATATTTATACTTTTTTAGCACTGCATTTGTGTTATTTTTTGACGCAGACTTGCAAAATACAGGCCCATATTTATACTTTTTAGCACCACATTTACATCATTTTGTGACGCAAAAGCGGCACAAACTTACACAATACATTGTATTTTGTAAGTTTGCACCACTTTTGTGTCAAAAAATGATGCAAATGCGGTATGTCAAAAAATTACACAAATGCGGCGTTAAAGTATGAATATGGGCCACAATTGTATTTTGTAAGTTTGTGCCGTTTTTGCATAAAAAAGCAGCGCAAATGCAGCGCTAAAAAAGTATAAATATGGGCCTGACTGTCTAGTGCACAGGAAATGTGTTTGCTGTCACAAGTGCACAGGAGTTTGAAGCCTTTAACGAGTACACGGAGGGTCTGACTTTTTCTGTTGATGAACTGGTAATGCTAATTATACCACCAGTGCTTCTGGAGTGTAAGTCTAACAGTTAGTGCCCTATTCATGTGAATCTTTGTTGATGGCGCGTTTGGTCTGTCAGTCCTAGTGTTAGGATCCCAGTGGTGTGACTCCTGGCACAAGTGCATTGAGAATGTGAATCCTGGCCGTGCAACGTGACTGTTAGTGTTGTTGCATTTGCGTTGAGTGTATGAATAATGTAACCAGTGCACTGGCAAAATTTAATGCATTTCAAGTGAACGGACAGTTTGAACTCTGCAACAGGTTCATTGGTAGTGGCAGTCCTATCATTCGCGCACTGAGTGTGACTCTTGTGGTTGAGTCACTGGGAATGTGAATCGTGTCTCAGCTTCGGTGGGACTGTTATGTGTGGTACTGCTGTCCTGGGAGTGTCAGTCATGTTACTAGTGCGGTGTGAGTGTGACTCGTGCCACAAGTGTGCTGCGGTCTTTCCCTACTGTTATTGTGCTGATAGGATGGATTCTGTCACCAGTGCCATTACTAATCTTATCTGTGCTGCACGGGGAGTGTAAGTATTGTCACTATAGTCCTGGCGCCAGTATGAACACTGCCAGTATTGTACCGGGCGGATGGATTCTCGCTACTTCAGTGGAAGTGGAAGTCATGTAATTACTGCATATTTGAATGATTCTCGTCAATGAAGCCACTAATCCCAATTTGGGTGATTTCCGGTTTCTGGTGTGTGCATTTTGTTCCCGTGGAAATTTCAATACTGTCACAAACTTGCCATTTGCAGGTGGAGTGCAAATTGCGGGTAGTGCCACCAGGCAGTGCAAATCCTATCACTAGCGCATACTGTTTATTTAACCTGCTACCAGTTTCCTCATACAAACAGGGCTGTTATTTTTCCTCTGAGTTGCATGTGATCTCTAGTGCTTAGAGGTAGTGTAAATGCTATCCCAGTGCCATCAACACAACATGCCAGAATGCATTAACACCAGGTGGCCACGCAAACAGCACAGCATCAAGGGACGTACAGATGGCAAACTGTTGCTCGCCGGTATTGCAAGCCACAGACCTAAACGCCCGTGGCAATTCTATCCGAACCCAGAGTTACCAGCGAGGCCCAGGTCAACAAACTGAGGAGGGTGTTTGAAGAATAAAAAAGTGCCGTGCAGGGAAAGTAGAAACACGCATACCAAGCATCAGGCGCCATCTAGTGGCAGAAGCCGCGATAGGTACCTCACCGTTCATGAACGGGGCAGTTTTGCCGTAAAACCCACAAATAAATGTTGCTGCGGGGTGTTTTCCGTCACTGCGCCATGGTCACTGGGACGGCATGGTACCAGCCACCCCCTTTCCAACTTAACAGGTCATGTCAAGCACAGCAAATAACTGTTTTGTGGGTCACTTACATCATGTGAGCAATTTACGAAGTCCAGTTGCTGTTTTTGCTTACGGGGAGTGTCAGTCTCTTTCCTGGCCCGTTCGATGTATCAGTCTTGCCAGTAGTGTACCAGCGAGGTTTGCGCATTCGTGTTTGTAAGTGTACGAAGTGTGAATCATATCACCCGTGTACTCGGCGCCTGTGCGTGGAGCTTGTAGTGTCCTGCTGGACACGTTCTAGTGTTTTGCCAGCCACTCGGCCGAGGGCTGGCCTTACATCTACTCCCCACACCCACCCAACACAGGCGTCACAGGTCAGGTGACCCTGCCAATAAAAAGGACTGGGCGCACATGCCCTTGGCCAGTTACTAACACCATGCCATTGTGTCTGCATCACTTCTTTTAGTAGCATGAGGGCCTAGGGCCCCCAACACTACAGAGCTCTCGCAATGTGCGTGCTTTCATCTGTTCCCCTGGAAACAGAATCCTGCCACTTACAAACACAAGGGCGAACCCCATTACTAGAGGTACAGTATCGTGCTACATGTCAGTACTTTGATATGTAAAATCATTATAGTTCAGTCCAAAACCATATGTCAGCAGTAACTTTCTAACCGGTCACCACCCACGAATTGATAAAAGCTAGTCCTCCGGTTACAGAAGTTAAAACAATTATTCAGGGTAACATCAGCATATCTAAATTACTTAAAATAAGGGCGCCTCAGCCAAACCATAAAGACGGCAAACCTAGAGTAGTTACTTCAGTAGTCAGGATTCAAAAGGCCCCAGGTGGATTCTTGGACCGCAGTGGCTACATTTCGGATTACTTTACACAGAGGATGGGCGTGTCTTTTCCCAAGATGCTGGTCAGATACATAGTATGAAGTGCTTAATTTGTGCTTGTTTCTGGTGCGGTGCACCAGCACTTATTTTTGAGAGCTGGCACTTAATATTCTGCCTCAAGCATTTACTGCGAGCTAAGACACACTTTGGGCAGACAGACAAAGAGAAAAACGAAAAAGCGTCCCCAAGGGAGAAAGCAGAAAGCTGCAGGAGTGAGCTGAGAGGGCAAGGAGTGTCTGTAAATGGATTGAAGAGGCCCGAAATGGCTTCCGGATTACGCTGCCTCAGTATTCCGTTTTCTCACATTTAATTGCAGCAGCCGCATGTTTAAGAGGAGGGCTTTGGGCACCGGCACGTTTTTATTTACAAATGAAGCACTGATAGTATGTGACCCAGTGCACTTGGAGTATGATTCTTGCTGCTTGAGTATTCCTTCTAGGAACTGTTAGTCGTGCAGTGGATTGTGAACCCTTTCACTAGTTACACTACAGAGAATAGTGTGGCATTGCATCCCTTTGCAGCTCACCAGGACTATGAATGTGTCCCAGTAGAAATAGGAGTGCAGTGTGGATGATGGTGAACTGGCATTGAATGCTTGGACTGCTTTGGTTCCGCCACTGATGCACTACAAGTGTGAATTTTGTCTTTCGTCTACTTTAACCATGGTTCTGGCGAATCGTGCCCTGAGGTCTATCTTGGCAAACATGTAATATAAGCGTGACTCATGTCACTTGCTCATTTGGACCATGATTTAGTTCTCTAATACAGTTGATTTGTGAATCCGAAGTTGTGAATCCTGTTGTGAAAGTGAAATATTTCACTTCTGCAGGCGAGTGTGAATCCTGTCACTTGTGCATTGGGAAGTGTGATTACGTAATTAGAGCACAGCCCTTATGAGCCCTTGCGCTTGTTCGCTGGAAGTGTGGATCTTTTTTTACTATTGCATTGAGTGTTCTTGCTGTCAGTAGTGCACTGGGAGTTTGAACCCTTTCATAGGCACAGTGAATTGTGCCACGAGAGCTCTTGAAGTGAGACGTCTGTTGTTAGTAGCAGACTGCCAGTCTAAATCGAGTGACATTTAACTTTTGTCATTTTTATCGATTGTGCACCGAGAACATTGACACTAGTGGTATTCCGAAGTGTAAATGACGTCATTACACAGTGGAAGTGTGAATCCTATCACTGGAGCAGGGGGAGTAGAACTGCTGTCACTGAAGCATTGGGGTGGGAAATCATGTCTCGGGGTCACTTGTATCATTTTTACTGGCATTATTTTGCTTTTAATGAGTACCCCCTGTCACTAGTGCCACTGGACTGAGTCCTGCTTCTAGTGCCCTTAAGTGACAATCCTGCCAGTGTGAAATGGGAGTTTGAATGCTGTCACCAGTGCCCTTGGAGCGAGTGTGGTCCCTCGTATACTGGTCCAGTGATTCCTTTTCCGAGCACCCTTGGAGTGTATACCATGTTACTACAGCGGGAGCTGAGAACCTTTTCCCCGGCGCACCGTGGAGTCGTGTGAATGAATAGTGCACTCAAGCGCCTCTGGAGTGTAAACCCGAACACTAATGCACAGGAGATGTGAATTCTTTCATGTTCCCTGAGTGTGAGTCCTACCACTCATGCAGTAGGTAGCCTGTAACTATTGCCCGTGCACGTTTGAGCAGCTTCAGACACACGTGTGCAGCACTAAACCTACAGCACTAGCAGTTACCTACACAGCCCACCAGATGGGGCAGCGCAGGGCACTGCTGAAGCCAGCACAGCGCCAAAGGCCGTACCCAAGGCGACGCTGCTCCCCAACAGCACTCATCACAGAAGAACCTGGTGGGGGCTGCTCTCCACATAGCCATGTTCCCTCGCAGCACCCCCTCATCCAGGCGGTACCGTGCAGCCACACCCTATCAAACATAGCACAAGACGCTAGGCGCACCGAAATAGAACTCTTCTGTTGGCCGGTGCGTTTCAACCTGGTCAACAACTCACCTGCACTTTTTTTCTCCTAAAAGTTGAATCTGCTTCCCGGTTTACTGAGCACACAGGTCTGGGAGTGTGGCCCTTGCCACTAGTGATCCGGGCTGAATAGTGCTCTGATGGAGTGTTCCCTGACATCAATGAACTGGGCGTGTTGAACCATGTCAGTAGCGCACTAGGAGCTCACATCTTGCTACTCGCTTATTACTTCTCTGAATCTTATTGCATCCGCCAGTGGTTCTTAACCCTTTGAAATATTTAGACCCCCATTTAGTCGTTAGTAGAATGTGGGCTCCCCCACTGAGTCATTACAGGAAACTGGGGGCCCCAGCCTAAGCAATTGTAATGGGTTGAACTGCAAAACAATACACAAAAATGCAGAAACTAGCCCTCATCAAACAGACAAATGATGACATATTTTATTTAATTCAAAAATACAAAAAATAAAATAATCAAAATTGAAATTTTAATGGGGAGGCTATAGCGTGTCGGTCATAATCTATTCCGGTGATGCACTTGCACTGTTTCCATACATCGATCTGAGCCATACCTAGTTAATTGATGGCCTCCAATTTCAAATTCCTCAACATGTACATAATGTTTTAATTTGTTACATATTGGTTTTTATTTGTATACATTTGATTAATCTTTTAGTATTACTTAATTTGCTAAGCAGTTGCGGACAGCAGGAGTACGGCGTCGCAGATCCCAAGGGTTTCCGCACCACAGGTTAAGGCCCTCGAAATGCATTATAAACCTTTCACATGGTTCACTGGGTGGTTTTTTACTAGTGCTCTGTGGGAGTGTATTCTGTCACTAGTGCACTGGGAATATGAATCCTGCCACATATGTACTTTGAACTCAATATTTTTTCCAGATGTACTGTGAGTGAATTCTTTCGCAATTCCTTTCGAAAAGAGAATCGTGCCTCTTTTTTCCAATGAGTATGGATCTGTTTACTTTTGCAGCAGACATGTGAATTATGTTACAAGTACACTGGAAATATACATTTGTCCCTCTTTTACTGGGAATATTAATTCTGTTTACACATGCTAGAATCGAGAATCATTTCACTAGTGCAAAAGGAGTGTGAACGTTGTGAAAATGAACTTCCGGTGGGAATCCTGTCAATATATTCTTTGTAATGTGAAACTCTGGTACACTGGAAGCACGAATCTTGTCTTTGGTGCACTGGGGTGCGTGAATAAGGTCACTGGCAAACTGGAGTTCAATTCCAAAGCACCTGGAGTTGTGATTCCGGTCACTATTGCAGTCTGTGTGAGAATTACACCCCCCTTCACTGCTTCGGGTTTCATTGGAGATGTTACCTGCATTGTTTTGGGGTTCAGTGTCTGTTCTAGTTGTAACTGGCTGCGAGAATCCTGCCACCAATGGACTGGAGGCGTGAATCCTGCTTCTAGCGCAGCCACTGCTAGTGCACAGTGATACTCCTTTCACTCGTGCGCTCGGATGTGATGTTTATTAGTGCACTGAGTTGGAGAACATGTCACTAACGCAGGGCCTTGGCCTGTTTTCTGTTGCACTCAATAAGGACACTGAGAGTGAGACTCCCATTACTCGTGTACTGCGTTTTCGAATCTGTTCACTAATGTATTGGGAACGTGACTCGTGTGTTTGTGTGTTGTACTCGGTGTGTAATTCTGTCACCAATACACAAGGGGAGTGAATCATGTCCGTGGTGCACTATGAATGAGTGCTGCACGTAGTGTCATGGCAGCATGAATCCTGCCACCACTCTCCTGCACTGATGTGCACCAGGGAGGATATGAGTGCAGGGTTTCACAAGTATGGTTTGCGCACGATGGAAGTGCGTCCAGTCGTAGTCCTTTTGTGTTGCCTGTCCAGTGTCCACCATTCAAGGCCTGTGTGGGGTGTCCAAGAGATCCAGGTCCCCTAGCTAGTGCCAGACTGATGTGCCTTCTGCCCCCTCTCTCCACAGATTCACTCCAGCGGCTGCAGAAGGAAAACGAGGAGCTGCAGCAGAAGATGTCTGCTCTCCAAGAAAAGATGCAGGTACGAGGGTCGCAGGTGGGGTAGGCTGCGCCGGGGGAACAGGTGCCCTGGAGCAGGCATATGTTCTTCAGCCCAGTGCAGGGAGCTTCATGCAAGTCATGGAAGTTATAGTTGGGATTATTTTGTGGGTAAAAGCGAACAAATAGTTAATAATATAACATCAGAGAACCTGTTGTTCTGTATAATTTCCCTTCCTACTGAGTCTTTGCTAATGAGAATTAGCAGTGAATAGTCTTCCACGAGAAGGGTGTCGTTCATCTATGTTACCTGTTTGGGACACACTAGCTGCCCTTTCTCCGTAATGCCAAGCTCTCGGTCAGAACCCAGCTGGTTATTGGCCGGTCTACGTGGCAGTGGAGAAACAAGCTCCCTGGTTCGGAAATGCATTCCTCTCTCCGAGAGAAATGCATTTCTGTATTTGCACTGTTTCTTAGAGTTATATTTAGAAATTGTTCCCCGAATTCATGATGTAGTCGAATAATGTAATGGGAATCCTGACCTGCAATTATCAATATTGGAAACCACTCGCCGTGTGTGGGTTTATATATGTTCGATGGCATGTGTAGCTGCAGATACACATGCTTTGCACATCCCGCCATCTAGTGTTGGACTCGGAGTGTTACAAGTTGTTTTCTTCGAAGAAGTCTTTCGAGTCACGAGATCAAGGGACTCCTCCCCTTTCGGCTCCATTGCGCATGGGCGTCGACTCCATCTTAGATTGTTTTTTTTCCGCCATCAGGTTCGGACGTGTTCTTTTTCGCTCCGTGTTTCGGTTCGGAAAGTTAGTTAGAATCTCGGAAAATTTGACGGTATTGTTTGCGTTCGGTATCGGGTTAGTTACTACAGATCGACACCGACTTTTGAAGAGCCCCGGTGGCCCTTTGGGGTTTTTTCGATCCCCCGTCGGGGCCTGATCGGCCCGGCCACGTGTCTCTTCAAGGCTGATGGAACGGACCCCATTCCGCTTCTGCCCAAAATGTCACAACAAGTATCCGTATACAGATCAGCACCTGGTCTGTAACTTGTGTTTGTCTCCAGAACACAAAGAAGATACTTGTGAAGCCTGTTGAGCGTTTCGGTCGAGGAAGACATTAAGAGACCGAAGAGCGAGAAGACTGCAAATGGCGTCGGCGCCGACAGGACAAAGGCATTTGGAGGAGGAAGAGGAAAGCTTCTCCATCCAGGAGTTGGACTCGGACGAACTCGATCCCGAAGAAACGGCGAAAACCGTGAGTAAGACGTCGAAACATAAAACTCACGAGAAGAGCACAAAAGCCCAGGGGACGCCACTGCCAACAGGCCATGGCTTAACCCGAAAAATAGGTGACCGTTCATCAGCACCGAAAAAGGGCACGCTTGTGTCGAAGTCATCCGACTCCGGTCGACATACCGGCACACAGCAATCTCGAGCCCGAGACAGCGGCTCCGAGCAAGTTCGGCACTGAGACAGCGGCACCGAAATGGGTAGGCACTGAGAGATCATGACCCCAAAAATAAAGAAAGTGTCGTCGGTGCCGAAAAAGGCTACCGAAAAGGTTTCCATTCCGAAACATCCAGCCTCGGAACCGAAATCAGGTTCCTACACAGAGGAAAAGGGATTGTCCTCCCAAATGCAAGGGCATAAGTTCGGACAAGAACTAGAATCAATGGAGCCAGACTACACTCAAAGGAGGCTCCACATTCAAAAGGACACAGGGAAGATAAGCACTCTTCCACCAATTAAAATGAAAAGAAGACTTGCCTTTCAAGATAAGGACAAGCAGCCACAGGCAAAGGTGGCAAGACAGACAACTCCGCCACCATCTCCACCACCATCAATACACACATCACCGGTAGTCACTCCACCACTGATGCAATCCCCTACGCATACTGCAATGAGTCAGGATGATCCAGACGCATGGGACCTTTATGATGCGCCAGTATCGGATAACAGCCCAGACTGTTACCCAGCAAGACCGTCCCCACCTGAGGACAGTACATCTTACACGCAGGTGGTCTCAAGGGCAGCAGCTTTCCATAACGTCACCTTGCATGCAGAACCAATTGAGGATGACTTTTTGTTTAATACACTATCCTCCACTCACAGCTAATACCAGAGCTTACCTATGCTACCTGGAATGCTAAAACACTCCAAACAGGTGTTTCAGGAGCCTGTGAAGGGCAGGGCCATAACTCCAAGGGTGGAGAAAAAGTACAAGCCACCGCCTACAGACCCTGTGTATATCACGCAGCAATTAACACCAGACTCTGTGGTAGTAGGGGCAGCTCGCAAGAGAGCAAACTCTCACACCTCGGGAGACGCACCACCTCCAGACAAGGAGAGTCGCAAATTTGACGCTACAGGGAAAAGGGTTGCAGCACAAGCAGCAAACCAATGGCATATTGCCAACTCACAAGCACTTCTGGCAAGATATGATAGGGCTCATTGGGACGAAATGCAGCATTTAATAGAACACTTACCCAAAGAGTTCCAAAAAAGGGCACAACAAGTGGTGGAGGAAGGACAAAGTATCTCAAATAATCAGATACGGTCAGCAATGGATGCAGCAGGTACAGCTGCGAGGACAGTAAATACTGCAGTAACAATAAGGAGACACGCATGGTTGCGTACATCAGGATTCAAGCCGGAAATACAACAAGCCGTGCTGAATATGCCTTTTAATGAACAGCAGTTGTTTGGGCCGGAGGTGGACACTGCTATAGAAAAACTTAAAAAAGACACTGATACGGCCAAAGCCATGGGCGCACTCTACTCCCCACAGAGCAGAGGCACATTTCGCAAAACACAGTTTAGAGGGGGGTTTCGAGGGCAAGCTACAGAACCCACAACCTCACAAACAAGGCCCACTTATCAAAGTCAATATCAGCGGGGAGGTTTTTGGGGACAATATAGAGGGGGTCAATTCCAAAAGAATAGAGGGAAGTTCCAAAGTCCCAAAGCTCCTCAAAACAAGCAGTGACTTCCAAGTCACAAATCCCCAACAGATAACACCTGTGGGGGGGAGACTAAGCAAAGTTTACAAACATTGGGAGGAGATAACAACAGACACTTGGGTACTGGCAATTATCCAGCATGGTTATTGCATAGAATTTCTCAGATTCCCTCCAAACGTTCCACCAAAAACACACAATATGTCAAAACAAAACATGGATCTTCTAGGACTAGAAATCCAGGCATTACTAAAAAAAAGGAGCAATAGAATTAGTACCAATTCAACAGAAAGGAACAGGAGTTTACTCTCTGTACTTTCTCATACCCAAAAAGGACAAAACACTGAGACCTATATTGGATCTCAGAACATTAAATACCTACATCAAATCAGACCACTTTCACATGGTGACATTACAAGACGTAATCCCACTGCTCAAGCAACAAGACTACATGACAACACTAGACCTAAAGGATGCATATTTCCATATACCAATACATCCTTCACACAGAAAGTACCTAAGATTTGTATTCCAAGAGGTACATTACCAATTCAAGGTGTTGCCATTCAGAATAACAACTGCGCCAAGAGTTTTTACAAAATGCCTGGCAGTAGTATCTGCGCATATCAGAAGGCAGCAAATACATGTGTTCCCGTACCTAGACGATTGGTTAATCAAAACCAACACACTAGAACGGTGTTTACAACACACAAAGTACGTCATAGAAACCCTACACAAACTAGGTTTTTCAGTCAACTACACAAAGTCACACCTTCAGCCGTGTCAAACACAGCAATACTTAGGGGCAACAATCAACACAGCAAAAGCTATTTCCACTCCAAGTCCACAAAGAGTACAAGCATTTCACAATGTAATACAGTCCATGTATCCAAACCAAAGAATACAAGTCAAAATAGTAATGAAACTCCTAGGCATGATGTCTTCATGCATAGCCATTGTCCCAAACGCAAGATTGCACATGCGACCCTTACAACAGTGTCTAGCATCACAATGGGCACAAGCACAGGGTCAAAAACAACAAGTGATGAACGGAATGCTGAACATTGTCAAACACTCACCCCCAGTCATAGATCTGGGTTTAATCCATCGTTCTTTTGCTCACCATGCCACCCCAGTTTGGACCCAGCCATATGCAAATCAGTCTTGACCCTGTTCCTCATGGGAACAGTCCAGACCGAACTGCCAAGCCAGGTCCTCACTGGACCGGAAACAAGCATCCTGGGACCGGTTTCGGGGTTTCACCCCTCATCAGCCAGGCTAGCTTGAATCCAGTGGCATGGGAAGCATGGGACCCACGTCTGGGCATACCCTTCCCACTTAGGGCGACAAAGCAAAAACAACAAGTGATGGACGGAATGCTGAACATTGTCAAACACTCACCCCCAGTCATAGATCTGGGTTTAATCCATCGTTCTTTTGCTCACCATTCCACCCCAGTTTGGACCCAGCCATATGCAAATCAGTCTTGACCCTGTTCCTCATGGGAACAGTCCAGACCGAACTGCCAAGCCAGGTCCTCACTGGACCGGAAACAAGCATCCTGGGACCGGTTTCGGGGTTTCACCCCTCATCAGCCAGGCTAGCTTGAATACAGTGGCATGGGAAGCACGGGACCCACGTCTGGGCATACCCTTCCCACTTAGGGCGACAAAGCAAAAACAACAAGCACAGGGTCAACTTCTAGATCTAGTGTTGATAGACCGCCAAACATACACCTCGCTTCAGTGGTGGAACAATATAAATTTAAACCAAGGGCGGCCTTTTCAAGACCCAGTGCCACAATACGTAATAACTACAGATGCCTCCATGATAGGGTGGGGAGCACACATCAATCAACATGGCATTCAGGGAAAATGGGACTCTAGGCAAAAACAGTTTCACATAAATCACTTAGAACTATTGGCAGTATTTCTAGCGTTAAAAGCATTTCAACCAATAATAAGCCACAAACACATTCTTGTCAAAACAGACAACATGACAACAATGTATTACCTAAACAAACAGGGAGGAACACACTCAACACAGTTGTGTCTCCTGACACAAAAAATATGGCATTGGGCGATACACAACCACATTCGCCTAATAGCACATTTCATTCCAGGGATACAGAATCAGTTAGCAGACAATCTCTCTCGGGATCACCAACAGATCCACGAATGGGAGATTCACCCCCAAGTACTACACACTTACTTCCAAAATTGGGGAACACCACAAATAGACCTGTTTGCAACAAAAGAAAACGCAAAATGCCAAAACTTCGCATCCAGGTACCCACAGGATCAGTCTCTGGGCAATGCGTTATGGATGAGTTGGTCAGGGATATTTGCATACGCTTTTCCCCCTCTCCCACTCCTTCCATATCTAGTTAACAAGTTGAGTCAAAACAAACTCAAACTCATACTCATAGCACCAACTTGGGCAAGACAACCTTGGTACACAACACTACTAGACCTCTCAGTAGTGCCTCATATCAAACTACCAAACAGACCAGATCTGTTAACTCAACACAATCAGCAGATCAGACACCGCAATCCAGCATCGCTGAATCTAGCAATTTGGCTCCTGAAGTCTTAGAGTTCGGACACTTAGACCTTACACAAGAATGTATGGAAGTCATAAAACAAGCTAGAAAACCAACCACTAGACATTGCTATGCAAAAAAGTGGAAAAGGTTTGTTTATTATTGCCATAATAATCAAATTCAACCCTTACACGCATCTGCTAAAGATATCGTAAGCTACTTGCTACATTTGCAAAAGTCAAAACTAGCTTTTTCATCCATTAAGATACATCTTACCGCAATTTCAGCTTACCTGCAAATTACCCCCTTATCTTCACTGTTTAAAATACCAGTCATAAAGGCCTTTATGGAAGGCCTAAAAAGAATTATACCACCAATGACACCACCAGTTCCTTCATGGAACCTCAACATTGTCTTAACACGACTCATGGGACCACCTTTTGAGCCCATGCACTCATGTGAAATGCAATATTTAACATGGAAAGTTGCATTTCTAATTGCCATCACATCTCTTACAAGAGTCAGTGAAATCCAAGCATTTACCATACAAGAACCATTTATTCAAATACACAACCATAAAGTAGTTCTACGTACAAATCCAAATTTTTACCAAAAGTCATATCACCGTTCCACTTGAATCAAACAGTAGAACTACCAGTGTTCTTCCCACAGCCAGATTCTGTAGCTGAGAGAGCACTGCATACATTAGACATCAAAAGAGCGTTAATGTACTACATTGACAGAACAAAACAAATTAGGAAAACAAAACAATTATTTGTTGCTTTCCAAAAACCTCATACAGGAAACCCAATTTCCAAACAAGGCATTGCTAGGTGGATAGTTACATGCATTCAGACTTATCTCAAAGCAAAAAGAGAACTGCCTATTACACCAAGGGCACACTCAACTAGAAAGAAAGGTGCTACCATGGCCTTTCTAGGAAACATTCCAATGACTGAAATATGTAAGGCAGCCACATGGTCTACGCCTCATACGTTTACCAAGCACTACTGCGTGGATGTGTTAACAGCACAACAAGCTACAGTAGGACAAGCAGTACTACGAACTTTGTTTCAAACAACTTCAACTCCTACAGGCTGAACCACCGCTTTTGGGGAAATAACTGCCTACTAGTCTATGCAAAGCATGTGTATCTGCAGCTACACATGCCATCGAACGGTAAATGTCACTTACCCAGTGTACATCTGTTCGTGGCATGAGACGCTGTAGATTCACATGCACCCACCCGCCTCCCCTGGAGCCTGTAGCCGTTTTGAAGTTGATCTTCAACATTTGTAAATTTGTAAATATATCACTTTAAAATACATTATGTACATACATGTTTACTCCATTGCATGGGCACTATTACTATAATACACAACTCCTACCTCACCCTCTGCGGGGAAAACAATCTAAGATGGAGTCGACGCCCATGCGCAATGGAGCCGAAAGGGGAGGTGTCCCTCGATCTCGTGACTCGAAAGACTTCTTCGAAGAAAACAACTTGTAACACTCCGAGCCCAACACTAGATGGCGGGATGTGCAAAGCATGTGAATCTGCAGCGTCTCATGCCACGAACAGATGTACACTGGGTAAGTGACATTTTCCATATATATACATATATATATATATATATATAAATGTTCGATGGCATGTGTAGCTGCAGATACACATGCTGGGCACATCCCGCCATCTGGTGTTGGGCTCGGAGTGTTACAAGTTGTTTTTCTTCGAAGAAGTCTTTTTTCGAGTCACGAGACCGAGGGACTCCTCCCATTTCGACTCCATTGCGCATGGGCGTCGACTCCATCTTAGATTGTTTTTTTTCCGCCATCGGGTTCGGACGTGTTCCTTTTTGCTCCGTGTTTCGGGTCGGAAAGTTAGTTAGAATCTCGGAAAAACCGTCGGTATTGTTTGCGTTCGGTATCGGGTTAGTTACAACAGATCGACACCGAATTAAGAAGAGCTCCGGTGGCCCTTCGGGGTTTTTTTTCCATCCCCGTCGGGGCCTGGTCGGCCCGGCCATGTGTCTCTTCAAGGCTGATGGAACGGACCCCATTCCGCTTCTGTCCAAAATGCCATAACAAGTATCCATATACAGATCAACATCTGGTCTGTAACTTGTGTTTGTCACCAGAACACAAGGAGGATACTTGTGAGGCCTGTCGAGCGTTTCGGTCCAGGAAGACACTCAGGGACCGAAGAGCAAGAAGACTGCAAATGGCGTCGGCGCCGACAGGACAAGAGCGTTTCGAGGAGGAGGAAGAAACATTCTCCACCCAGGAGTCGGACTCTGAGGAGATCGATCCAGAGGAAACGCCTAAAACCGCGAGTAAGACGTTGAAACCAAGAACTCACGAGAAAAGCGCTAAAGCCCAGGGGACGCCAGCGCCAACAGGCCATGGCTTAACCCGAAAAGTAGGTGACCGTTCATCGGCACCGAAAAAGGGCGAGCTGGTGTCGAAGTCATCCGACTCCGGTCGAGATACCGGCACACAGCAATCTCAGGCCCGAGATAGTGGCTCAGAGAAGATTCGGCACCGAGACAGCGGCACCGAAACGGGTCGGCACCAAGAGAGCACAACGCCGAAAGTAAAAAAGGTTTCGTCGGAGCCGAAAAAAGCAGCCGAAAAGGTTTTGGTACCGAAATATCCGGCCTCGGAACCGAAAACAAGTTCCTACACTGAGGAACAAGGACTGTCCACACAAATGAAGACACATAGATTTGGACAGGAATTACAGGCAATAGAACCAGATCATACACAAAGACGGCTCTTTATTCAAAAAGATACAGGGAAGATCAGCACTCTTCCTCCAGTCAAAATGAAACGCAAGCTTGCCTTCCAAGACAAAGACAAACAGCCACACGCAAAGGTGGCTAAACAAGTAACACCGCCACCATCCCCACATCACTCTCCCCAACCATCACCGATAGCCACTCCACCAATGATGCAATCCCCAACTCATACAGGAATGAGTCAAGATGACCCTGACGCATGGGACCTTTATGACGCACCAGTGTCAGATAATAGTCCAGAATGCTATCCAGCTAAACCATCGCCACCAGAGGATAGTACAGGCTACGCACAGGTGGTGTCAAGAGCAGCGGCATTTCATAATGTCAGCCTTCATTCAGAGCCCATTGAAGACGACTTTCTTTTTAATACACTGTCGTCCACACACAGCCAATATCAGTCTTCCTATGCTACCCGGAATGCTAAAACACTCCAAACAAGTGTTTGAGGAGCCTGTTAAAGGGAGAGCCATTACTCCAAGAGTAGATAAAAAATATAAACAGCCACCAACAGACCCAGTGTACATTACACAACAGCTAACACCAGACTCTGTTGTAGTGGGAGCAGCGCGCAAAAGAGCCAACTCTCATACTTCAGGAGATGCACCACCTCCAGATAAAGAAAGTCGAAAATTCGATGCTGCAGGCAAAAGGGTGGCGGCACAGGCAGCAAACCAGTGGCGTATTGCAAATTTGCAAGCTTTGCTAGCCAGATATGATAGGGCCCACTGGGATGAAATGCAACACCTTATTGAACATTTACCCAAGGAGTTACAAAAAAGAGGGCAGCAAGTAGTAGAAGAAGGACAGGGTATCTCCAATAATCAGATACAGTCAGCAATGGATGCTGCAGACACAGCTGCTAGAACTGTCAACACAGCAGTAACAATAAGGAGACATGCATGGCTGCGTACATCAGGATTTAAACCAGAGATACAGCAAGCTGTGCTGAATATGCCATTCAACGGACAGCAGTTGTTTGGGCCGGAGGTGGACACTGTGATCGAAAAACTTAAAGACACTGACACGGCCAAAGCCATGGACGCACTCTACTCCCCACAGAGCAGAGGCACATTTCGAAAGACACAATTTCGAGGGGGGTTTCGAGGGCAAACCACAGAAGCCACAACCTCACAAACAAAGCCCACTTACCAGAGCCAGTATCAGCGGGGAGGTTTTCGGGGACAATATAGAGGGGGACCATTTCAAAGGAATAGAGGAAAGTTCCAAAGTCCCAAAACTCCTCCAAACAACCAGTGACTTCAAGGTCACAAATCCCCAACACATAACACCTGTGGGGGGGAGACTAACCAAGTTTTACAAACATTGGGAGGAAATAACAACAGACACTTGGGTCTTAGCAATTATCCAGCATGGTTATTGGATAGAATTTCTCAAATTCCCTCCAAACATCCCACCGAAAACACACAATATGTCAAAACAACATATAGATCTTCTAGGACTAGAAGTTCAGGCATTGCTACAAAAAGAAGCAATAGAGTTAGTACCAAAACAACAAATAAACACAGGAGTTTACTCCCTGTACTTTCTGATACCCAAAAAAGACAAGAGTCTGAGACCTATACTAGATCTCAGAACATTAAATACCTACATCAAATCAGATCACTTTCACATGGTTACATTACAAGACGTAATCCCACTGCTCAAACAACAAGACTACATGACAACACTAGACCTAAAGGATGCATATTTCCATATACCAATACATCCTTCACACAGAAAGTACCTAAGGTTTGTATTCCAAGGGATACATTACCAATTCAAAGTGTTGCCATTCGGAATAACAACTGCACCAAGAGTTTTTACAATATGCCTAGCAGTAGTAGCTGCACATATCAGAAGGCAGCAAATACATGTGTTTCCGTACCTAGACGATTGGTTAATCAAAACCAACACGCTAAGACGGTGTTCACAACACACAAAATATGTCATAGAAATCCTCCACAAACTAGGTTTCTCAATCAACTACACAAAGTCACACCTTCTGCCGTGTCAAACACAGCAATACTTAGGAGCAACAATCAACACAGCAAAAGGGATTGCCACTCCAAGTCCACAAAGAGTTCACACATTTCACAATGTGATACGGACCATGTATCCAAATCAAAAGATACAATTCAAATTAGTGATGAAACTACTAGGCATGATGTCGTCATGCATAGCCATTGTCCCAAACGCAAGGTTGCACATGCGGCCCTTACAACAGTGCCTAGCATCACAGTGGGCACAGGGTCAGCTTCTAGATCTGGTGTTGATAGACCGCCAAACATACATCTCGCTTCAATGGTGGAACAGTATAAATTTAAACCAAGGGCGGCCTTTCCAAGACCCAGTGCCACAATACGTAATAACAACAGATGCTTCCATGATAGGGTGGGGAGCACACCTCAATCAACACAGCATCCAAGGACAATGGGACATACAGCAAAAACAGTTTCACATAAATCACTTAGAACTGTTAGCTGTATTTCTAGCGCTCAAAGCATTTCAACCCATAATAAGCCACAAACACATTCTTGTCAAAACAGACAACATGACAACAATGTATTACCTAAACAAACAGGGAGGCACACACTCGACACAGTTGTGTCTCCTAACACAAAAAATATGGCATTGGGCGATTCACAACCACATTCGCCTAATAGCACAATTTATTCCAGGAATTCAGAACCAGTTAGCAGACAATCTCTCTCGGGATCACCAACAGATCCACGAATGGGAGATTCACCCCCAAATACTAAACGCTTACTTCCAAATGTGGGGAATACCACAAATAGATCTATTTGCAACAAAGGAAAACTCAAAATGCCAAAACTTCGCATCCAGGTACTCACAAGATCAGTCTCAGGGCAATGCGTTATGGATGAGCTGGTCAGGGATATTTGCTTACGCTTTTCCCCCTCTCCCACTCCTTCCATATCTAGTAAACAAATTGAGTCAAAACAAACTCAAACTCATACTAATAGCACCAACATGGGCAAGACCACCTTGGTACACAACACTACTAGACCTCTCAGTAGTACCTCATGTCAAACTACCAAACAGACCAGATCTGTTAACACAACACAAACAACAGATCAGACATCCAAATCCAGCATCGCTGAATCTAGCAATTTGGCTCCTGAAATCCTAGAATTCGGACACTTAGACCTCACACAAGAATGTATGGAGGTCATAAGACAAGCTAGGAAACCTACCACTAGACACTGCTATGCAAATAAGTGGAAAAGATTTGTTTATTACTGCCATAATAATCAAATTCAACCCTTACACGCATCTTCCAAAGATATAGTAGGATACTTACTACAATTGCAAAAGTCAATGCTAGCTTTCTCTTCAATAAAGATACATCTTACCGCAATTTCAGCCTACCTGCAAATTACGCACTCAACTTCATTATTTAGGATACCAGTCATAAAAGCATTTATGGAAGGCCTAAAGAGAATTATACCACCACGAACACCACCAGTTCCTTCATGGAACCTCAACATTGTCTTAACACGACTCATGGGTCCACCTTTTGAGCCCATGCACTCTTGTGAAATGCAATACTTAACATGGAAAGTTGCATTTTTTATTGCCATCACATCTCTAAGAAGAGTGAGTGAAATTCAAGCATTTACCATACAAGAACCATTTATTCAAATACACAAGCATAAAGTAGTTCAACGGACAAATCCACAAATATTTACCAAAAGTGATCTCACCGTTCCACTTGAATCAAACGGTAGAATTACCAGTGTTCTTCCCGCAGCCAGATTCTGTAGCTGAAAGAGCACTGCATACATTAGACATCAAAAGAGCACTAATGTACTACATTGACAGAACAAAACTAATTTGAAAAACAAAACAACTATTTATTGCTTTCTAAAAACCTCATACAGGGAATCCAATTTCTAAACAAGGCATTGCTAGATGGATAGTTAAGTGTATTCAAACCTGCTATCTTAAAGCAGAGAGAGCTGCCTATTACACCAAAGGCACACTCAACCAGAAAAAAAGGTGCGACCATGGCCTTTCTAAGAAATATTCCAATGAACGAAATATGTAAGGCAGCAACATGGTCTACGCCTCATACATTTACCAAACACTACTGTGTAGATGTGTTAACGGCACAACAAGCCACAGTAGGTCAAGCTGTACTAAGAACATTATTTCAAACAACTTCAACTCCTACAGGCTGAACCACCGCTTTTGGGGAGATAACTGCTTACTAGTCTATGCACAGCATGTGTATCTGCAGCTACACATGCCATCGAACGGAAAATGTCACTTACCCAGTGTACATCTGTTCGTGGCATTAGTCGCTGCAGATTCACATGCGCCCACCCACCTCCCCGGGAGCCTGTAGCCGTTTAGAAGTTGATCTTGAACATTTGTAAATTTGTAAATATATTACTTTAAACTTCATTATGTACATATGTATTCACTCCATTGCATGGGCACTATTACTAGCATACACAACTCCTACCTCACCCTCTGCGGGGAAAACAATCTAAGATGGAGTCGACGCCCATGCGCAATGGAGTCGAAATGGGAGGAGTCCCTCGGTCTCGTGACTCAAAAAAGGCTTCTTCGAAGAAAAACAACTTGTAATACTCCGAGCCCAACACCAGATGGCGGGATGTGCACAGCATGTGAATCTGCAGCGACTAATACCACGAACAGATGTACACTGGGTAAGTGACATTTTCCATATATATATATGTTTGATTGCATGTGTAGCTGCAGATACACATGCTATGCACAGGTCCTGCCATCCAGTGTTGGGCTTGGAGTGTTACAAGTTGTTTTTCTTAGAAAAAGTCTTTTTGAGTCACGGGAGCGAGTGACTCATCCTTTTCGGCTCCATTGCGCATGGGCATCGACTCCATCTTAGATTGTTTTCTTTCCGCCATCGGGTTCGGATGTGTTCCTCTTCACTCCGGTTGTTCGAGTCGGAAAAACTTATAATACATCGAAAATCGTCGGTATTGTTCTCAATCGCGTCCCATCTAGCATCGACACCTCGGTACCGGTACATACACATCTTCGATTGCCCTTCGGGACACCCGCGGCCAACTTGGGCCTGGTCAGCCCGACACCAAGTGTCGTCAAAGCATCATGGACCGGACTCCGTTCAGATTCTGCCCTCGATGCCACGCCAAGTATCCCTACACAGATCAACATCGGGTTTGTAATCTGTGTTTGTCTCCAGAACATCGAGAGGATAATTGTGAAGCCTGCAAATTATTCCGTTCGAAAAAGACCTTACGAGACCGAAGAGCGAGAAGGTGATAGATGGCGTCCGGAAGCACCGAACGCCTCGACGCAGAAGAGAAGGAGATGATTTACACCACCATCTCCGTTCAGGGATCCGATTCCGAGGAGTCCGACATCGACCGACCAATAACAGCGGGCCAGCATTTGAGTACGCTTGCCCCGACCCAGACCAAGACCAAACATAAGGCCTCAGGGACGCCACTACCGGAAGGCCATGGCTCCACCCGTAAAAAATCGACCGGTGACCAAGTAACACCTTCGGCACCGAAAAAGGCCACGCCCGTTATGAAGTCTTCGGACTCGAGCCGAGACACAGGCTCCGAAGCAAACGACACCGACCCATGGAGTCGAGACCCTGAAAGTCCCTTTTGGAACCGAGGACAACCACTACTCCAGGCCCTTCGGTGCCGAAAAAAACAGCTTCAGAGCCGAAAAAACATTCCTATACAGAGGAGCATGGACTTTCGAAACAGCTAAAAGAAAGCCATAGATTTGAGGAAGAGCTACAACAAATGTAGGATTTTGATGACAAACAAGCCAGGATACAGATCCACAAGGACACTGGCAAGATCCTCACAGCACCTCCTCTCAAAATAAAAAGAAAACTGGCATTCCATGGTCGTTTGGACACTGATCAGCCAACGGCTAAAGTGCCAAGAGAGAAATCTCCACCTCGCCAGTTTTCTCCTCAGCAGTCTCCTCCTCATTCTCCTCAACGGACTGTCTCCCCACCTGCTACACCCACTGCACAGTCTCCAACACACACTATGCAGTCACATCAGGACACAGATCAATGGGATCTCTACGATGACCCAGTATCAGACAACAGCCCAGAGTGCTACCCATCTAAGCCCTCACCACCTGAGGATAGCACCTCGTAAACACAGGTTCTAGCTAGGGCAGCAGCTTTCCACAACATAAGCATGCACACAGAACCTCTAGAGGACAACTTTTTATTCAACACATTGTCCTCAACCCACGCCACACACCAAAGCCTACCCATGCTCCCCGGTATGCTCAAACATGGCCAACAAATATTCCAAGAGCCGGTTAAAGGAAGGGCTATAACCCCAAGGGTAGAAAAAAAATACAAACCACCACCCTCAGACCCGGTGTATATCACACAACAGCTGCCTCTGATTCAATAGTGGTCAGCGCAGCGAGGAAAAGGGCTAACTCGCAGTCCTCTGGAGATGCACCCCCTCCAGATAAGAAAAGCAAAAAATTTGATGCTGCAGGGAAAAGGGTGGCGTCACAAGCACCCAATCAGAGGCGCATAGCTAATTCTGCTAATTACGCCAAAGGCACACTCCACTAGGAAAAAAGGAGCAACAATGGCATTTCTAGGAAACATACCAATGACAGAAATTTGTAAGGCAGCCACGTGGTCGACACCTCATATATTTACAAAGCATTACTGTGTAGATGTGTTAGCAATACAACAAGCCACAGTAGGACAGGCTGTACTAAGAAAATTATTTCAGACAACTTCAACTCCTACAGGCTGACCACCTCTTAGGGGAGGATTACTGCTTTGTAGTCTATGCATAGCATGTGTATCTGCAGCTACACATGCCATCGAACGGAAAATGTCACTTACCCAGGGTACATCTGTTCGTGGCATGTTCCGCTGCAGATTCACATGCGCCCTCCCTCCTCCCCGGGAGCCTTTAGCCGTTTGTTATATTTAAAAAAATGTAATATGTATATACATCTCTAGTCCATTGCATGGACATACATTTATTTAAACTCTGTAGATACATCTCTATTCCGTTGCATGGACATCTCTCTCTTTACACTCTATCACTCCTACCTTACTCTCTGCGGGAATACAATCTAAGATGGAGTCTATGCCCATGGGCAATGGAGCCGAAAAGGAGGAGTCCCTCGGTCCCGTGGCTCGAAAAGACTTCGAAGAAAAACAACTTGTAACACTCCGAGCCCAACACTAGATGGCAGGACCTGTGCATAGCATGTGAATCTGCAGCGGAACATGCCACGAACAGATGTACACTGGGTAAGTGACATTTTCCATATTCATCTCTCTCCATTGCCAGAAGGTAGTTATAGTTTGTACCAACTTTTCCCATAGACAAGGTGTTTTTGTTTTGCTAATAACTTTGGAGCGGTTTGACGAATCTTCATGAAATTTTCAAAACTACAACACAAGTTAGCTCAGCTGCTTTCTGGAAAGTTTCGGGGTGATTCATGAAGGGGTGTGAGTAATACGTGGGGTTTTGCAGGAAAGTCCCCTTTTTAACATAGTCACCCCAACATTTTGCCTGCTAATTGATGCAGTTTCAACAGTCTTTCCTTAAAACTGTACAATTGTTCCCCATTTGGCAATACCTTTGGCACCCCCTATAAGTCCATAATAAATGGTACTCCAGCATGGCATGGCACCAGAGTGTCACCAAGGGCTACAAAATTTATTGTGCCACCCTCAGGGACCCCTCTCCTAGCACATGGAGACTGTCATTGCAGGCTGTGTGTCTTGGTACAGTTAAATGTGAAAACACAACATGGCACACAGCCTGACTGCCATACCCTCTAACACTGCATGCAATATATGCAAGTCATCACTACAGCAGGCCTTCCAGCCCTATGGCAGGGTGCATTATATTACATTTGCTGATTCTTAGACATAGTAAGTGATCATGGAAGTCCTTCTAAGTACATGTGCTGGACACTGGTCAATACGAGTTCCCCAGCTACATGATGGCTTCACTGAAACAAGGGATGTTTGTTATCAAACATCTCATATTAATATTACCGATTCTAGTGATAGATTTATTAATACCTGCACCCAGAGGGCATCTTAGAGGTGTCACCTTAAAAACCTACCAGCTGCTGGTTTACTGGCTGATTAGTTTTAGGCAGCCTGCTACCAACAGACATGTTTCTGACCCCCAGGGGTGAGAACCTCTGCCCTCGGGTGGTCAGGAACAAAACCTTCTCTTGCAGGGGTGTTAACACACTTCTCCCACCAGGATGACCTGCAAATCTGCATTCCTGGGCACGGGCATTCAACGAAGCCCACCACCCTTGGTATGGAGATCTGGCTTCCCTCAGAAGGAAGATGCTGATCTCCATGCCGAAGGGCCCATTTGGCACATGGTCAGGCTGTGAAGTTAGTAGTCAGAGAAGCGTGTCCATCTCTCAGGTCGGCCCCACCCTTACAGTGAGCTGCCTGATGTGGACACAACATTTGTATACTGCCATCTTGGTGATGGCAGAATTAGGAACTCTGGGACAGGGTTAGGCCCACTTCCCACAGAAAGTGGTCATACAGGGTGCATAGTGACCCCAAGGGTAGGTAGCCCATTGGCTACTACCCTACACTCTTCTAACTGCCCCTAAATTTAGCATTTAGGGGAGCCCATGGCACCAGCTAATCAGATCCTGCTGACCTGAAGAAAAAAGGGCACTCTAGAGACACAAAAGGCAAGAACTGAAGACCAGTGATTGACTCTGCACCAACCCTGCAAGTGTGTCTGCTGACTTCGACAACTGCGACATAGATGCCTCTTCCTGCAGCTGTGTGTGCCTCAAAAGGCCCAGGAGGACTGCCAATCTTCACCCCACCACCAGGAACTCCAGTGGAGTAGCGGAGCTGCTCCGCTGTATCCTGCAGGCACCCAAAGAAGAACTGAGAGGACTCCGGACCACCTGAACTCAACACCACAAAGCACCACTGCCCCCTAGCCAGAGTCAAAGTGGGCCAGCAGTGGCAGCGTGGGCCCCAGACCCTACAGAGATGAAGTCCATCCGCAGCCTCTTTGTGCAGGTCCCCCTCTACCGTGAGTGACGTGGAGTCAAAGATCCAGTGCCTCAGGACATCTCTGCACCTGTCTGCCCAGACCGAGGAGAAGAGAACCATGGGTGCCCGAAGTCTCCCAGCCTTGTGAGACCTGAGCCCACTTTTCGGCTTGGTCGGACTGGACTCCCAGTCCCCGCCTGAAGCCTCTTCCTGCAGGCCTCCTCTACCACAACAGCTCCAGTGACAGGAACCCGATGCCTAAGGATATCCCTGCATCGCCTCATGCGCACACACTCTGGTGCCCCCTGGGGTATGAGCAGGCACCTGCTTTGGTGGCTGAGGCACCAAGTGACGAACCCTCGCCTAAGCCAGTGTGTCCCTACCTGCACTGCACAAGGAGAAGCTGGCCAGCCAAAAGCAGTCGCATTCCCTCGAGACACTGCACCGCATACTCGCGGGCAGTGGCCCCTCAGGAGTTTGTACATAGAGGAAGCCCAAAGAGGGTTTCCCTGTCACCTCTTACCGGGAGTGTGCCCCTCCTGTTTCTCAGTTCTGGGGACGTGAGCCTAAGGATACCACTGGTGAGAGATGTGTTGCCTGCCGAAGCGGCACTCGAGAAGGAGGCGGGGCTGCTTCCCTGTTAAGTCCACACCATTGCCAGGAGTCCGGTAATAGGAGCGCAGGAGCTCCTACATTTGACCTCGTAGATTTGGCTTTCCTACTGTATATCGCCTAATAGGAGGGCAGAAGCTCATGGCCTCAACGTAGTGGACAGTGATCCACTGTATGCTTCCCATAAGTAGCACAAAACATGCTGTGACCTCTATATGAAAGGTGTCGAGAGGAGCCCTGAATGTTTTACATTTACCTAATATATTCTATGCCCTCATTCTCATTTGATGCATGCATTAGGAAGGAGAGTTTTATGATGGCATATGCAGTGGGAGGGTAATGTTTTGGGACCTATGCAACATGGAAATGGTTCTTCTGATTTTTGCATTCATAATGATGATCTGACAACTGCTTGCTTAGCAAGTATTACTGAGTCATGTTGTTTTGGTCTTTGATGTGGTATGTACAATACAGTTCATTTTTATATAACTGGTTGTGAAGTCACTTTTGTGGTGTATTTATTGTGTCACTGAGGTGTGTTAGTTGTGCAAATGCTTTACGCATTGCTTCTAGGATGACCCTGACTGCTCTGGCCAAGCTACCAAGCAGAGGTTATCTTGGGTGTGTAACTCCCTTACCCTGACTAGAGTGAAGGTTACTGCCTGGCTTAGAGGCCTACCCTAGCCAACCAGGAACCCCATTTCTAACACACATCGATTACACATATGTCCTGTACTCAGGCCATGCCTATGTAAGTCAAATACCCCAGTTCAGGGTGACTGGCAGAAGCTTTACATGGGGAGGCAAGAAGGTTTCTCCACCTAAAGGAGTCATGGAAAACAGCTGTCCCATTACAGTAGATCACACTGCCTTCAGTGCCATCCAGAAAGATAGATATAAGAGGCTGTATCCACTCCGACCTACTCCCACAGTATTGGTTCAGTAAGAGCGAGGACCCTCTGTGAGCACACATGGTTGTCAGGTTCGTAGAAAGAAACCAAAAAGTCTGTACAATAAAAGAAAATAAACCAGAGAGCACGCTGTCCAGGGCCTTCCTTTCTGAACAAATGTGTTTTGTAAAACACTTAAATGCATAAAAGATGGTTTCTGAGCACATTGAAAGGTCTCCCCCACGCCCCAAAATAACTGTTTTCAATAAATGGGCAAAGAAAACATCACCCCTGGCTCTGATTTCTATAAATAAGATACAGTTTAGAGAAGATCTTCTAGAAATAGTGCATGTAAGACCTCCCCCAACCAATATTTTACAAGAGGATGCATTAAGGGAATGGGCTCTAATGTGCATTTTTTAAATACAACTAGCATGGTTGTTTATTCACATTAGGCAAATGTAAGAAGACAAGGGGAGAGGAGAGTAAGGCTTTCTGCAAAAAAAAGCAGTTAGAACAAGCATTTGCAATGCAATGGGTCTTGCGTTTGCTCGAGTTAGCTATTAGCATTGCAAATTCCTAACTGGACTTTTCTTGCCACATAAATGAAAAATGAAAAGTAAAACAGTTGACCTAAGCGAGCTAATTCAAAGCGCCATGGCCAGCATGAGCACAAAGGAGAGACACGAAAGGAAAAAGAAGTTCGCTCACAGTCAAATGTATCAGCAAATGTGCAATCATCCATGTAACAGGGTCCATGGTTAAGGCGATGACAAAACTGCCCCAAGGAGAGACAAACGTAAAGCATTTACCAATGATAACAAAGGATTTTTGGAAGACAAGCCCATGAATGAGTGATAGTGATGGGCGTGCGGTAGATGTAGTTAAAAGCCCACAGATAGATTACAACACGTCAGAGCGCTTGCGCGCCTGACCTAAAAAGCAGCACTGGGAACTTTTCCAGCATAATTGTTCCAGTTGTATTAAGATAAATAGCTTGTGTGTGTGTCAGTGTGTTTGCGCGCGTACAGTGTAGGTGAATTTATAGTTTTGAATATTTAATGAGTAGACCGTGTATGTGATTGATTTGTCTACGTGTGAATAGTGCAAGTGAACATCGGAATGTGTTGGCATGCATTGTGCAAGTGTAGATATAGTGTTCCAAGGTTCTGTGAGCTGTGTGCCTAAAATAAGGTTTCTGTGAATGATGTGCATGATTAAGTTTCATTATTAATTGGAATTCCTGCAGTGCTCTTCCTGTCATTGATATGGCACCGCAGCGCCCTTGATAATCTGGGACGACGTTCCAAAGGTGCCCGGCTTTCCATTCTGACATTTACCCCGACAGACTTCTCCTTTTTATGCTTTCGCCAGTTAGTTTCCGGTTCTTCACACTAGACTTCAGGAGCTTTCGGTTTCTTACAACGGTGTCTTGTCGGTGCTGTAGGCCTCTGGAAGTGTGAACTTCCTTCCTGTAGTCTCGAGCAGTCTGTTTCCTGAATTCAGAAGTCTCCTGAATTGTTTGACAAGTTCCCGATACTGTTTTTTTTTTGTAATTCTAAAGTTAGCTAGAATTTCATGTCTTTATCTTACCTGCCGTTCTATCCTCGCAGTGCCTGGGTAAACACAAAGTTATCAGTAAAAAATGCTTCGTAATGAAGGCAAACCAAAGAATCCGGTGGGTGGTCTGCGAAATCCCCAGGGTGTCGGCGGCAATATGTCTTCCAGCCTGGAGCAGAACCTCCCAGCACACTCTGGGATGGGTCTCCCACAGGCCCGGCGTCTACCTTTTTTTTTTCTTGAAAGTGCTTCCGCTGGACCGACTGGAACTCTTTCAGCCAAAGTGCGATGCTTTCCACCCACCGTGTTATGGCAACCAGTCAGCATTATTTTTGCAGTTCAGAAACAAACCCTGAAAGTACTTGTTTCTGAAATACAGAAAATGGACGGTCCTGGTATGCAGGAAGTATTCTTCCTTGTGCGGGAAGGTTGATGATGTTTCACATCTGCCATCCGTTACAGACCTGGGTTGGGAAAATCCGTGCCAGGAGGCCCCATAACTGGGCACGCTTTCTGACACTACAGTGCCAGTGGGCCACGATTACATTTTTACACTGAGGAGCCAGCTAGGTATCTGCTGCCGGAAATCATGCATTGAGACCCAAGCGCCTTGAGACCCTGCCCGGTGAGTAGCGCGTTCAACAAATTATTGATTGATTGATTTATAATAACCTTTAAATCGGGTGGGGGGACTGCGGGTTTGGCAGACAGGACATCCACCAGTGTTTTCCAGATTCCATGCATCTGCCAACTCTTCAATGGCCTCCTAAGAGAGATACAGACTTGCGAATTTCAGCCAGTTGAATCATTTCATGCAGCGACATACCAAACGGAAAAGCATTCTAATCAGAAAAGCGACCTTGCTTATTTGTATGCAGTAAATTTAAAAAGCAAACCTTTTGCTCTCTGCGCTTCCACTGAGGTGTCTGAAGAAGGGCTTGACAGAGGCCAAGTGTAAGCTTTTGGTAAATGAGGGTTTGCTGGCCCTGCATTATTCATCCTAGATATGCCACTGGGTAGCACTAGAGGGTGGACAGGCACTTTTGGGGGGGATTTCAAATTCAGGCGGTCACAATTTAGGGCTGCTGCTGCTTGCTTCAATCTGTTGTGTCTGACTCAGTAGCGCAGGAGTTTGCACCTCAATCACAGATGCATAAAGGGTCCGTTCAGGACTCAGAGGTTCATTTCAGAGAAGGAGAGGGGCAGATAGTTCATATCAGTTTATTCATTCATCTGGCACTATGTATAAAAGTTTTTTTGTCTCTAACATAACCACTGTCTGTCTAATGTAGGGAGGTATTGGGGTTTTTACTCTTAGCCCTTCTAGACATTGGATGTTCCCTGTGGACATCTGACAGAGCTTCCAGTTTATCTGTCGGGGTCATCCTGATCCGTGTCCCTGTGCCTGGTAAAGCCCGCTCTAGGGGTTTTTGGGGTAGGGGTGGTGAGAACAGATTATGGGGGAGGATTATTACCAAGTGGAGATTATCAGTTTACCTCTTTGGTTAACTAGCTACGCCTCAGCCACATGAGGCAGTGGGTATCTAAACAAATATTCATTTGAATGGATATGAACAATACTGGCTCTATAGACATGTCATTTTACACAAACAATTTAGATCGCTGTTGTTTATTCATTAAGTTTATAACAACATTAAAATTAATGCCTGGTAGACGCACAAACGATAGATAAAAGAAATAGAAATGCAAATTATTCATTGGACCTATAAAAGTAATACAAACTTTCAAAAAATCAAAGCATTTGCGTGTCACAGCATTGTCCGATTTCAACAAAATAGATGCATTTTGCTGACCACTGTCAAGGTTATACAGTTTGCGTTCCCAGGCGCACACTCTATCCTTCAATCCCCCCATCCCTCCTCTATTCACAAGTTGCAAACCCAGCTGGGCTGACTCCATGTTTCTCCTGTCCTCGGGTCATCAAGTGTTCCTTTTACTCTGTAACTACGGTGGAGCGATGCTTCAAGTTCTGTTGAGCTATATACGTGGTTGTTGCTTCTTACTTCGCAAAGGAAGTTCTGCAAACTCGTTGCAAGAACGTTTTAAAATCATGTAAGTGTTAGATCGAAATCTTTTGAAAGAAAGGAGTGCAAGAGTCCGCCGAACGGATTTTTTTTTTTTATCCGACGTTCAGCAAGCTGTAACACAGCATGTGCATCACTCCTTGGAACAGTATCCATCACAAAACATCCTGTACATTGGGACCAGAGGACATGATGATCTGCTACTGCTTTTCCTATTGGTCAGAAACGAATGCAGCAGACACTCTGCCTTGTTTAACTGATTCGTTGCAGTGAAGACTCGGCATTCTGCTGGATATTTGTAAATGGATAGTTCCCACCTTAAAATATCGCTGAGGTGCATGAGCGGATCTGGAGATCGTTTCATTGCAGTCTCCTTCGTGCCACTAGGAGACATTGTGCGGCTGAGCGTTGGCTCCACACCACTCCCGAAGTGACAGAGCAGCCCCTTAAGTGCTGGCACTGCACACTGATGTCATTTACTTTCTTGCTATACCTTCTGGCACAGACTTTGTATGTTTTACCACGACTTCCAAAACATTTTCAAATCGATCTTCCCACAAAAAAATGCCAGGTTTCAAGCCATTCTACAACAGCAAGAAGATGATGTTGGTAACAGACTCTCAACAAGCATTTGCAATGCAACGGGTCTCGCGTTTGCTCATGTTAGAGCTGATCGCTTTGTAAACTCCTAACCCGACTTTTCATCTATCGGCAAAAGTGCTTTTATGTACGTAACCCGAAAAAGTGAAATTAACTGTGTAAAGCGCTTGACTTCTGCCAAGCTAAATCGCGCTAGGTAAATAGAGAAAAAGCAGTCCACGAGCCGGACAGAAAACAGCGAGCCTCGCATGTTTTCTGTACTTGGTCGCTGCGCTCGAGGAGGGCTAGCCACCGGAAAAGGCATGACGTGTGCGTGCCTTCGACTAAGGAAAAGCAAGCAGATTTTACTAGGCAAGCCCACGAACCAATGAAAAACACTGACGTGATGTCGACAGGGCTCCGAGCCCTTTTCTAATACCTAAAGCGTCTTGCTGCGATACGCAGGCCGACCCTAAAAAGTGCGTCTTTGGTGTCTGGGCTTGGGTCACAACTCCAGTCGTGTGCTTAGTGCGCCCTCATGCGCTCAAAGGTGATTAGAGGCTGACAGGCAAAGTTATATGTTGCTGAATGCAAGCAGAAGTCACGACCTTGGTATAAGTCCTATTCCAGGGCGTGGGCCTGGAGTCTGTCCGAGGTCGCTCCCACAACTATTTAACTTCATGCTTACCCAGGTAAGTCAAACTCCAAAGACAAGCCGCCAAACAAAGTGAAGTGGGGCTTTATCTCATTCCACTACTCCAAAGAGAAGGCACAAGAGCATTACAAGATAAGTTGCAATCCTTCAAAGTCACCCGGCACTGATTCCTCAGTTGATCCTGATGTGCCTCAAATTTACCAGGCTGTTGTCAGCCCTGCGGAAATCGAGGTCTTCAAAGAGGCCATGTTGCAAATGTTAAATGTGCTAAATGCTCCTTCTAACGTGTTCTCGGCCTCACAGAGCCACAGGGCCCTCCACGGGGTCACCCCCAGCAGTATCCTCCCCGGCCCAGTGTGTCCCCTTGGGATCCATTACTGGGCCCATAACAACTCTGTACAGACTTCCACATCAGTCCCACGAACCAAGCTTGTTCCAACCAACCCGGTGCCATTGCTGATGGCACTGGAGGGTGATCCAGTGCTGATGCTAATTTCAGACCCTGAACTGGACTGATGTCTTGCTACGGAATTACAAAAGTGCAACTGGTAGTCATGCAGTCTGGGTCTCACATTGCAGCTACCATCAGAGACTCTCCTAGCTTTTGGTTCTGACTCCGAATCTGAGCCCAGCTTGGGCACAACGACAGCAGAATGCCCCCCTCAATGTTAATGATGATGCTGAAGAGAAAGGCTTGCTCCCCCCTCATAATACTTGTGAGGCCATATATCTTGATTTACAAAATGCCTGTGGGCTTGATACCTACCTGAGAGAGAAGTTGACTTCCTACATGGGCTACCAGTGGAAGAGAAAGTCTAATTTGCACTGGTGGTTCAGAGCACAGCCGCCAAAGAGACCTAAATTAATGCTTTAACAAGTATTATGTAGCCTAGGCCAGCAACATCTGAGCCACTGTTTTTATTTAATGATGCCTTTCCAGATACTCTGAGGGCTACTTGGTAGAAAATCATGTTATTGTCTTCCTGTGAATTAGTAGGCGGACAGATGTCAACGACTGGCTCCTGGTGATCCAGATTTTGTCACCCAAATCCAGAGAGCCTTGTTGTCCAGTCTTTAATTTGTAAAGTGATTCCAAATTAATTTCCAACCCCTCCTATAAATGAAGACTCCAAGAGGATTGATGCTTTTGGTGACAAGTGCACGTTTTCCTCCACCAGTCTGGCACTGCCATCTGTAAACAAAGAATGCTTGCTGGCTGCTACAGCCATGCCCTTTGGGCCAAGGCAAGCAAAATCTTGCTGGCAGTCCCAGAATATCTTAGGGCTTGTTTCACCCTTATGATACATGATGGGTGGGAGACAGGCAACAATGTTATCCACGCAAACCTAGATGCCACTGATTGCCTGTGCCATCCTTGGGTTCCAATGTTGTCCTTTGTAGACAGCCCTGGTTGAGGTCCATTGGATTCCCTAGCAACACACATGCCTCCCTAATGGACATGCCCTTTAATGGGTGCCACCTTTTTGGAGAGAAAGCAAATTCTGCTTTTGAATGCTTTAAAGACAGCAACACTTCAGTGTGTCCCTTGAAGCTGTTGACCCTGCAAGACAGGTTCCACATCAGTTCTGGAAGTTCAGAGGTTATTCCAGAGGTAATCCATGTAGGCAGAGACAGTCTTCTCAGCCAGTGATTCACCATACAACATTCATGTAGAAGCAGGTGTAGCAGGTAACAAGCAAGTCAGCAGAGGCATCAGTCTACCAATTGCCCCCCCCTTTTAGAATTGCTTTAGTTTGCCCTTAGTGGCTCATTCCTAAGAGGTGAACCACGGAATAAAATCTTCCCGGGTTAGTGATCTATCACATCTGAGAGATGGGTTTTACAGAGTCTTCAAAATGGCTATGCCCTGCCTTTTCTCTCCTCCCCACCTACTATCCCGCTCACACCATTATGAGTTTTGAAGGAGCATGTGTTCATCCTGCAAAAAGAGGTACACATATTTCACTCCAATGGTGTCATCGACAGGGTACTGGACTAACAAAAAGGCAGGGATTGTTTCTCTTGCTATTTCCTTATGCCAAAAAGGACAACAACCTCAGGGCTATCTGTGACCTGCAACCCCTGAATGCCTTCTAGTGGAAGGACAAATTCAAAATTCTCACGTTAGCCCAAATCATGTCTCTTCTGAACCCAGGTGACTCGAGAAATTTCAAATAACTATTATGCACTTTAACAGGCATTATCTGTGGTTCAAGGCAGGCCTGAAGCATTTTCAGTTTGCTGTGCTCCCCTTCAGCATCACCAAGGTTCCTCTGGTTTTCACAAAAGGGAAGCAGTGGTCACTGCCCAGTTTAAGAGATCAGTAGTCCCTATATTACTGCACCTCGATGACTGGCTGCAGAAGGCAGGCTCTACATAGTCAGTCATGGTCCTCCCCTGGACAACAGCAGAACTCTTGACATTTTCGGGGTTCGCTATAAATGAGCCAAAGCCTCACCTGATTCCTTCTCAGAGGCTTCCATTCATGGAGGTAATCCTCGGCTTGGTTGAGTTTATGGTGCATGGGAGCTCTGCTATGAAAAAATATTTGGACCCACTCTGGCACATGAGGGAATCTGTGTTTAGATAGAATATCCATAAAAAAGAGCATTAACAAAGGTAAGTAGCTTTTCATCTGTGACAAAACAGGCACAGTTCAGTTGGTAAGTTCTTCTGTCTCCATATACTCATAAAGTTGTGGCTTACCAAGCAGAGTAACTTTTACTCCTTATTTCTCAGAGTGGCCATCAAGGTATTACACTGTAGACATGAGAACCACGTGAATTGTCTCTTTCCTTGAAAAATCTCAAAGGTGTTAAACAGCAGGCACTTTGATCTTTTGAATAGCAACTTTAAAAAATGCTCCACCAGATCTGTCGTGTCAGGCACTGTAACTTTCTAAACTTCTTCTTAGTATGCGTTTATTAGGTTTGTCTTTTCCACTAGAAGAGCTGTACATAGTTATCATATTGCTCATACGGGAATTGAATGACGCTTGGTTACATTAAATCCAAGGGTATCATCTATTGTAGATTGTGGCTAAGACAAGAGGCAAGACATAATGGAATAATTAGAGTGAATACATTGCTGGATACTAAAATACTATATACTATATATGCTGGAACGGTGGATTCTATGTCCTGGTGCATTGTGGATTTCCAATGAGGTATCACAAGTTACCTTGAAAGTGAAAGCCATTTGAACAGAAATAACTTGTAGTGTCCTAATCCAAACTCCAGCTAGCAAGTGTATGGACTGCATGTGAATCTACAACACTAAAGCTGCAACCAAATTGTAACAGGTAAGTAAAGTTTTCCTATATACATAGGAACAGTGGAGATACACACTATTGATCACTTGAGATTCTAGTTTATGTTCAAAAAGCTGAAAGTAAGGTATGTGGTGCAGTTATTCGAAGAGGCTATTCCAGTAATGGAAGTATTTTTAAGCTTGCAGATTTGGAACTCTTTGGGGTTGGTGTTTCCACAAGGAGGGCAGTGGAGTTAAAAAGTAATCAGGCTATACATTATGTGATGAAATAAGTTGGAGAGAGAGGTTCCATGTAGCATTTGAAGACTAATGTTCAGAATCTGTGTTCGACCAGGGTGTGTGTTACGCATAGGGCACACTTTCCTTGTTTGCCCCAGGGGCACTGAGTGCAGACTGGGAGAGAGCGACCTATTATAGTGAATGAGATGCCCCAATGGCAGCTGTGAACTTGCACTGCCCTGGGGGCAGCGCGTTCAGTGAAACATAGAATGGATGCTTCAAACCTGCTGTTTTGCTCTGTGCAGGCCACAACCTGCCTGCACTTTACAGAGGGGTTAGAGATCCTCCTGCAGGCAGGTGCAGTGAGTGACTACAGTCACCTGCTGGGGGATGTCTGGGGCATCCATGAGACCACCTTTAACCCCTTGAGAGGGCTGCCTTCTGGAGGCGCAGTGACAGTGTGCCACTTTTTTGTGGGATACTGTGAGTGTGCCATCTGAGGGCCTGTTTGCATCTGCGCCCACATCTATAATACAGGACAAAAGCAAAGAGATTCCCTTGTTTGCATGGGGCTACACCACCATGCAGCTTTTTGAATGCCCTTTCATTATAGTGCTGGTTCTACATGTGCATTATTGCAGAAGGAGCTGCACGGGTATCTGCAGCCCATTCTGTAATACCATTGTACCCCGGGGACACACAAAGCAGGTGTACACGCCCGGTAAGCCCCAGGGCACAATGTAAAATATGGCCCCTGATGTTTGCCTGTGGGCAGAAGATAGTGAGTTGTCGATCAGGGATAAAGAGGGCACTAGAGGTTAAAGAATGACTTTGGACCTTATTTAGAGTTTGGAAAGAATCAAAATGTGACGGATATCCCTTCCACAGTATTATAAGTGCAATGGCTTTTTATGCGCTTGTAATATGGCAGATGGGATACCCCCACATTTGTGATGAAGCATCCCATCTGCCAACCTCTAAATTATGTATTTTGTTCAAGAAGGGTAAAATGAGTATTGGCAGGAAGGATGGTGTTGAATCTCTCTAACATTTAGTAACTGGAACTTGGAAGCTGAGGTGGTGGAGGAGATGGAATTTAGCCTAATGAAGGAGTTAACCAACACACTAGGTTTCCATTCAGAGGGCGAGGGATTAAGGGTATTGGAAAGAGGGGACAGTTGGGTTGATTGAAAGGTTGGAGCAGGCGTGGCCCGGAAGATGCAGCCTTTAGTCTTGGTTGCCCATGTATTTTGGGCAAACCATCCTATGTTGGATGACTCTGAGGCATTTGGTTATTTTGGCTTCAAGTCTGCTTGAGGAGAGAAAGGAAAAGAATCACAGTGTGCCGTCTGCGTTTTGGTTATACGGAACACTGAAGTAGGAGATGTTGTCACCAAGGCAAAAAGGCAAAGCATTTTAGAGCTGCACCTGCCACGCCTGTGGAGTTCGTGGTTGTTAGCATGGTTGGGTGATCATCAGTGATGAAAGCTGCAACCTTATATGAGTATCCGTGTAGAGGACAAGTTTTTGCGGATGGCAGATGTAGGCAGGTTGGATACATACGTGATGGCCACCTCGGTTGAGTGATGTTAGTGAAAGCTAGTTTGTGATGGACTAATGAGATTGTGAGTGGATAAAAATATGGTGAGTCTATTGAAAACAAGCTTCAGAAATGTTAGGAGGGCACGTGAGTTGAGTGCACTAGCTGATCACAAAGGATAGGTCAACTGCTTGTGTCTGTTTTTTGTGCAAATAGATGTAAAACAACCACAAACTTTAAAACATCAAGAGGACAGTTCCTGGAGAATTGGAAGTAGGAAGCGAGGAAAGGCAGATAAGGATTCTGTAGGAAAAGTTAGTGACTTGATGATTTTGAGTAAAATCTCGTCTCCGCACAGGCCGATGCAGCGGAGTGGCGCCAGTTCCAGTCAGATCTGCAGACGGCCGTGGCTGTGGCTGATGACTTCAAGATGGAGGCAGAGGAGCAGCTGGCAGCCACCCGGGAGCAGCTGGTGGACGTGCAGCGAGAGGTTGAAGGGCTAAAGGCAGAGATGAAGCAACAGCAGGCCCGGCGGCTGGGGTAAGAGGCTAAGGCACAGCATGCTTGGAGGCAGATGCCTAGAAAGGGAATGAAGACATAGTTTATATGGAGTCCAGATACAAATGAAGAGTCAATCCAGAGGAGGTCATTTGCAGATCCTTCATCCGAGTAGCTGTCGGCTGACAAGTGCTTCTGAAAGTGTAGTAAGGTTGTGATAAAGTCATTACTGTTTACTAAGAACCCTATTGTCCAATTTCATTTGTACCCAGCTTGGACACACTTGACGGTACCGAGAGGAGTCGGACTCTGGATGGCAGGAAAATGCCAAAAACCCTCACTGTGACACCCTTGGCTGTGAATGGTACAGCCCAAGTCAAGGTAAGCTACCCCTCTGTAGCAGTGGAGCCTTCCATAGCGCTGAAATCTTGGCCCCGGGCTATCTGGGGTGTTGGGGTGGGGTGATGAAAGATAGAGGTGAAGATATCAGTCAGCCTTAGAAGGTCAACTCCCTGTACCTCAAATTGTTCTTGATACGAGATTGATTCCTGCCAAAGTTCAGTGCTATTGCATAAATATATTGCTTAAGAAGGTACGTTCCTATGTGAAATATTAACTGTAAATTATCAGTAATCCATACAATCCTAACAAGTGTGCCTTCTTTTTGGATCAGGATAATGTGGTGAAGTCGAGCAGCGCACGGAACTTTTCTACTCAGGAGAGAGAGCAGAAGAGTTTAACAGGTGAGGACCCGAGCCTAGCTAAAGGAACTATCTCCCGCCCAAGAGCCCACTTCACATGCTGCTCCAACCACTCCTTTATTCCTGGGAACAACCTCGGCCCTGAGGGGCCCGCCTCACAAACGACACCACTCAGACTCCAACCCTGGATGAACCATCCTACACACTGACCCTCCTGTGTAGCCAACCTTGCACACAACGGATCCCTGTGCCCGAGGAACATTTTACACGCTGTTTCGCCCACGGAAATCTACTTTGGAGTGACCTCCTGATGCAAAGCTACAGTCATGCCAACCCTACACAGAGACCACCTTACATGTTGCCCCATCTATGACAAGCAGCTGTGGACAGACCACATCACAGTTTCCCACCCTAGGGAAACACGATATCTTAAGGGGGGACACACTCACAGTCTGCTGCACGCTTGGAAGTAAAACTGTGGCGCAGCCACCCCACACACTGCTGCAACCATGGCAACCACCGCTACCCAAGCAACCACCTCACATCCGGCCTAGCCTAGAAAAAGTAGGTCTGGAGAGACCACATCACTCAGTGCCCTACTCCTGTCCAGACCTGTGGCAGTGGGTCCAGTGTTTTGGTGGGCGGGAAATGTCTTATGTTGGCAGCAGTGGAGTACGCAGCAAGCAGCCTGTCAGTATTCTCCAGCCTGGCTTGGCGATTCGACTTGATGTTTGATTTCATCAGACACTAAGACGAGGTTTATCTGTGCAAAGGGAGGCGCGAGGATGAAGATAATACTCACAGCCCTTCCTCAGGGAGCGTTGGATAAGAACGCTTAGCGCGAGACCATTAACTCTCCTGGGTCAGATGATCGAGGATTAGGTGAATCATGCTGGCAAATCAGAACCAAGAACATCAAAGCAGGAGAAACAGGGGCACCCTGCACCCCTCATACCAGCCGATGCCCTCTCTAACTCAGTTATGTGTTGTTACTCAGTGTTACCTTCGGTTCATCACTTTTATTATGCAGTTTTCACACTATTTCCCGGTGTTGTTGCAACTCTGTATTCTATAGTGCCTCACGGGTGCCCACGGTTGTTCAGCGAGATTTGCTTTTTTATTTCTCTATCATCAATTTTCACCGGCAGAAGGCCATTCTATTGTAAATTAACTTCAGTTAGTTTGTGAATGTTACACGCTGTTTTCCACTATTGGCTTATCTTCTGTCCCCCTCTCTGTTTGGGGGCTCTCACATTCATTCTTGGTTCCTTCGCAGATGCCCGCGGGTCATTATCCATCACCTACCGGGGGGAGCGCGCCACCAGACCTAGCTCGACGGATGCCAGCCAGCTAACTGCCAGGTAGGTGGTTTTCTTAAAGTTAAAAAGGTTATTTATGACCAAATCATCCATCAAACACGCATTTAATAGCGTGGCAAGTGACTGACTTTCCACAGCCATGACGACCCCGTAGAAGCACCACTGTAATATGACTGACCCTGCACCCCAATGAGCAACATGTGACTATCGATTCAGCGTTACCAAAAGCAACATGCTGACTCTCTTCCAACCCCGACTGCCTCTTTGCTACTCTCCTGACGTTTCAGAGTGACTGGCCCCGTTGCTTGACTAACATAGCCGCTTAACACAGCTTCGACGCGACGACGCGTTTCTGGACCCTGTAGGATTCCAGCCCTCGCCATTGCGGGTAATTAGTTTCCTCGCTGAACATAATCCGCGAGGTCTGGGAAAACCTCAAATCCCCCGATATTTAGCTCTAACCAAAAAACACTTTCCATGTGTGTGTTTGCTCCCCTGCACGACGGGTCCTGCTGGCATACCGTGCATGGGCGCGCTTGCGTCCTGCGTCACGTGCCACCTCAGAAGCAAAGCTGTGGCTGACTTGCCCGGTATCTTCAGCCGGTGATGGTCACCGACACTAGTTTCTGGGCATCAGGCCATCACCTGTATCCTCATCAGAGTTTGAACCCGAGGAAGAACGACAGAAAGGCCGAAAAAGAAGCAGAGAAAGATTGGAGAACTATAATAGAGAAAGAGAAGCTGAAAAAGATTTTGCACAATTGAGCTAATGATAGGGGGAGAGTAGGGTGGTGGATGAAAGAAGCAAGAGGTGAAATCAAAATGAAGATTAAGCGGCCTTGGTGATCCACAGCGGACTCCGAACACATTGTTGTTGTTATTATTATTCTTACTGTGATTTTTATTGTTTTTAGTTTTACAAATTAAGCATCACTGACCTTGCAGTTCTTAATTGTTAAAAACATAATAAATGGCAGGGGTATAACGTTCTTCTAAACGGTCCATTGCCGATTACCACTCGAGAAGGCAATATTTGGCCAAATAATGCAAAACAGGGCAGTTTAAAAGTTAGTGCAGTGCTGCAGGATTGTAGGCCTGAGAAGGAAAGGGTGGGGGCAGTAGCGAAGTCTCGTTCAGCAACCTAGAACAATTGCCTGCGCTTCCATTAGTACAGTTAATAGCTGGTAATTTTACTGTAAAATCGTCTTCTCCGTTAGTGTCCTTGGAAACTCCATCCCTCAGGCAGAAACTGTTTCTCCACAGGTTTAGAGAAGGGAGAGCAGGTGGTGTACAGTGATTAAGGAGTGAAGGCCATGGAGGGATCATGGTTGGGGTCTTGCAAAGTTAGTGTGAGGGTAGAACTGAAGGGCAGATTAACAACACGTTAATAGTGGTCAGAACTCCATGGCCTCCCTGAAGATGAAGGATGACCCTGAAATCGAACAACGTTTCTCTGTACTTGGTCCCAAGCCCTCACATTGCACCCCCGCCCTCTGCCACCACACGGGCAGTAGAGTCACTAATACACAAGGACCCATGGTGACTTAGGGCCAAGTGTCATATAACTTGAGAACTGTGCACGTTCTGGGAAGGGAGTGGACAAATTCCAATACTGATTATCGTATCGACTCTGTGCCTGATGCAGGTCTTCTTACTAGTCCAGGAAGACGTCCATTTCTGTGATTTTGTCTTGCCTTTGGTTTCTTTCAGTGACAAATGGGCAGAAGATTCGGAGGCATTCTTCCGGCGCTATGGAGGATCAAAAAGGGGGATCTTCCTCCGGTGGTGTCAAGGCAGAACGGAAGGCTACAAGGTATGTTGTGCGGTGTCCCCCTAATACACGGGAGTGTCCTTGATGGACTGCATCACCTATTAATCCACTCATAAAAACAAAAAAAAACTAGAGAACCACTTCACACAGTTCTCCACTGGTGGGAACACCCTCGTTAGTCTGAAATTCCTTAAATATTTTGGTGTTTTCACACAATTAGGGGCAGATTTAAGATCCCCTGGTGCCTCCTTGTATCCAGTATCATTACCAGTACCTTAGTATCATTTTTTTACTGCTAGTGTGGCCCAACGAGGCCAAAATCGCTGCGCCAAATTGACAAAGTGTTGCAGTGCATGCATTGCGCCACTTTGTAACCCTTTGTGCTACATTATGCCTGTTTCAAGCATAATGTATGCAAGGAGGCACTCCCCATTGGGGGGGGGAGCGAAAAATGGTGCAAAGAAATCTAACAGATTTCTTTGCGTCATTTTTTCAGCACTTTTAATGTCTACTCAGAGCAGATGTTAAAAGGAGACCCACCATTGTTTACAGTGGGCCTCAATGGGTTTTGCAGGATTAGCGTCAACATTTTTGACGCTAATCCTGCAAAGCTCCAGACTAGAGTCAAAAATGTTGACGCTAGTTCCCCAACTACCGTCATGATGCGCCGTATCTTAGATACAGCGCACACATGGTGGTGTTGGTGGGGCGCTAAGGGATACAACAAAAGTGGCGCTGCACTAGTTGCAGTGCCACTTTTCTAAAATCTGGCCCTTAGCTTCTAACACAGAGATCATGGTAAGCAAAGCATCAGTCAAGAATTTGGAGAGCATCCCCTTATTCTCATCTTTGCTGATAGCAAGATCCTTTTCAATCTCTTCTGGTTCATGATCACACATCATCATACCACTGCTGGTGAATAAGCTGGGCCTGTGGCTACTTCTGAAGTAAAACATAGTAACTCTGCTTTACTAGAATGTGAACATCTAAATATAAAAAGTGAAACTCAGTCTGCTTGACACATACATCTTGTTGTGTATTAAGATTAAGCATGTGAAACTTAATATTTACATAAATTGAAGGCAACGTACAGTAGTGCACAGAAATGTTTGTTATACAAGGAAACAAAAGACCGTCTAGGAGTACGTTTACCTAACAGGCGGAGTTGCAGTGAGATATGGCCTCAAGATGCACAGCACAATGTGGAGATTAAGCCTAGTGTACCAGTTACTCAGTCGATTATCCCCTCCTTCAGTTGTTACCACAAACCACAGGAATTCACCTTCTTTCCTTTCTCCAGTCAGCCTTTCAGCTGCCCTTGTGGGCTGAACTTCACTTTCTGCCAGTATCCATATGTGCAGTTTGGATTGGCTATGAACCAGCGATATGGAGGAATTTCATTAGATGGAAAATTAAGGTTTCGTGAATGTTAACTTCCTTGGGCACTCTGGAGTAAGGACATTAAACACCAACAACTCCATCTGGAGGAGGTTCTGTAAATCCCACCCACTCCTAAGGAGTTTAGGGCTGAGGTGCCACGGGCATGACTGGCCAGTACAGAGGTCAGTGTACTACACAGAAAGATTCCAAGAACGGAAATGTCTGAAGTATACTTCTAACTGCAGATTCCTCACCTTAGATTACTGTCAAGGGTCTAGACTGGATCTGAAAAACCTTTCCATGGCAGTGCTCCCACGCACAGCTAGGTGGCACCGTGCAACTCAGATTGACTTCACATCGCCCTGGAAGTGATGGAGCAAAGGCACATATAAGTGCAGACATCAGTTCCTGTCTTTCTGGATGAGGGGCTCTGCTTGTGTTGTTTATTGTCTATTTTCTAATGGCTTCTAATGGTTTCAAAAGTGTGCTAGAGAATGATGTCGCTACCCAAGACTACAGGTTTTAAGCCATGCTGCGACTACAGGAATCTGATGTCAGTCACTGACCCACACCAAGAGTGTTTTTGGTGTTTGGTCTTCAGATATGACTCTAAATCAATCATGAGATAAGTGGGCCCTCATACACCTGAAGATGATTAATGACCTGGAAATGAAGAAGTACGTTGCCAAATACAAAAAGAAGTATGTTGCCAAATTCAAAAGGCGTTGCATCACTTGCATAGGTCCCACTCAAGGCCCAAGTCGCAGCTTCAAACTCAAAAGTGGTGCCCAAGGCCACTCCCATGACAGCTCAACTTTGCACTCGAAGTCCTCCTGTAGTTCTAAGTGCAAGCATAAGAAAGCAAAGCAGGATTTGACAACATCCTGCCACTCTGACTACAAAAGGAAAGACCCACGGTATTGAGATGCAAATCATACCCATTGAGTTCACCAGTCACTGAGCCGATGCCTTAGCTCATCCTGCCACACCCCTCAGCCAGTGTCTATCTACCCTGCAACAGTTTGCAGCGTTCAAGGAGGTCATGCTGCCAATTTTCAGAGCATTTCCTGTTCCCTCTGACATGCCTTTTTGCACCACCTGTTGGGTTACTGCTAGTAGGTCCATCTACAGAATCATCTCTGTTATGAGGCCTATAGCACCACCAACGGTACAGACTTCCACTCTGGCCAAATTAATCTATCCATATGGTTTTGACTCTGATCCTATGTCAGAGCAGTAGGCACCCCAGGGTGTTGTTGATGGCCATAGTTTCCTCCCCTCTCAAATTGATGATGCTTTGTTCCTTGATTTACAGAATGCCAGAGGGCTTGACACCTATCCTGAGACAGAGCTTGACTCGCCACTTGGACCACAGTTGGAAAAGAGGCCTCATTTGCAGTGGTTATTTGGAGGGCTGTGGCGATGCTAGAACTGCAGCTACCCTCCACTGAGACCAAAACAAAAGTTTTAACAGAGATTTGGCACACTGTGCCAGGACTTCTGAGCTCTTACTTCCTTTTAATGATGCCCTCCCTGATATTTGGCTACTTGGTTGAAGCCTTGTACTGCCGACCTGTGTATGAGTAGGTGGCCTGACTTCAGACTGGTGCCTGGTGACCCAGATTGTTTCCCAGGCACCCCACCTTAGAGAGCCTTGTGGTGCAGGCTTCAACCAGTAAGGTGAATCCAGAATTATGTTGATATGGAAACCAAGAGGCATGGTGCTTTTGGCAAGCACATTTTCTTCTGCCATTATGGCACTACTTTGTGTAAATGCTGTTTGTCTGCTGGGTAATTGCAGACTTGCCCATTAGGAGGAGAGCTGTGAGATCTTGCTGGCTGTCACAGAAGAACTCAAGGCCTCTTTGGCCCAGGTGATTCACAGTGAACAGGATGCCACCAAATACATTTATTCAGGCCTGGATTCTACAGATTGCCTGCATAGTGCAGTCAGTACCAGTGCTGCCCTTCATAGACTTGCATGGTTGTAATCTACAAGATTCTCTGGCGATGCACAGGCCCCACTTATGGATATGCCTTTTGATGGGTCCCCACTTTTCGGTGAGAAGGCAGATTCTGTGTTGGAGCACTTTCAGGATAGCAGAGCTACAGCTCATTACTTTTGGCTTTTGACACCTGCTAAACACTATCTGCGTCAATTTGAAAACTTCAAAGGCTATTCCATAGGGCTGACGTATAGACAAAGACACCATTCCCAACCAGTGATTCAGCAGACACCCAGGTCCTTTTGAGGCCAGATTGCGGGCCTGGCAGGCAGCTTCTGGGCCAGCAGGAGTTCCAGTCCTCCAGTTTCTCTTCCCCTGATGCAGCGGCCACTAAACCACTTAAGTTCTCTCTCAGTGGCACATGCTCGACCAGTGGAAGGCAGGATTTAACATTTCCTTCCAAGTTTGCCAACCATTACTTCCAACAGATGGGTCTGTAAGATAGTTTAAGGTGGTTATGCCCTGCCCACAAGCATGCAGTTATGAACATTTGTGCATTGTAGTTTTCACTAAAACACTAATTAGGGAATGCATTCCAGCTAGAATAGATCACTAGAGTCCTGTGCTCTTTTGTGTCCCAAGTTCTGAAAATGATCAGAAATGACCGAGCCCAAGTCATCCTGCTGGCTTTTGATTCGGCCAGGAGAGTCTGGAACCCAGAACGTCTGGGCATGGGCATCCGTCCTCCGATCAGACTGCTACTTTCTGAGTCCCTCCTGTCTCAGCAACAGGGCAGGGTCCTCTCCACAAATCTACACAGTGTTCACCTACAGGCATGGACATTGACCATTAGCAAATTGTCTGTGTTTTGTTTGTCACCTAAAGTGGTGGTCGTCGTCCCTGCCACCATTAACCGTTCCATTAAATTAATTCATAGTGGGTTGTAGTGGTGTCTTTTTCACATCTAAAAAGTTCCCAAGTTAGTACTCAGCACACCGTTACCAAACTTACTTACATTCCACCTCTGAGGGTCCAAAAAGAATAAAAGATAAGAAAATGACGTCCATGCTCAGCAGTGGAATTTATGTGTGGTCTGTGACTTCCGGAGCAGTTTGAAGTCAGAGCAGACCCACACAATGCCACCTAGTGATGTGCAGGAGAACTGCTATTGGAACAGTTTTCCAGATCCAGTCTGGTATCTGGGGTGCTTCTAGGTCAGGAATCTTCAGTTAAATAGTATGTCCACCAGAAAGCATTGTCAAAGATAAGTAACTTGTTAAAAGGAGCATACCTGGCACAGATCAGAAGGAATTTTATTATAATGTCAAGATAAAAATATATTAAGAAATAACAAATATCACTTTATTAGTAATTATTCAAAGTAACATCAAAATAAAACAAAAGTAAATAACTTAAAAGATGGAATGATAAACATAAATCTTTTGTGGAATAACAAAATTACTTTTCCATCTGATTGGGAAACTTTCTATAATCTAGGGGTAGGAGCCTGATTGCAGTTTCACTTAAATAAAAGACAAGAGCACATTGTCTGTACTATAAGGACTTGAATCCATTTTTCTTACAAGGAAACGCACACCTCTGTTAGCGCGTCTGACCTTAATAAGTAAACTTACAAGGGGATGCAAATAGTCGATGAACCTTTTGACTCGCAATTAAGATGTTCCCACCATAACTCCAGTACATGCAGGTCAGTAATCAATAATTAATCACTAACATCAATAATCAATAATAATTAATAGCCTTAATAATCAATGGAGTCAGTAATTGTCACACACCATGACTGAGAGGTCATGAATAACCACAACTTTTAGTAAAAGTTAGAATACTTATTTCCCTATATTAATAATGCTAATGTCACATAAAATAATCTCAACATCAAATGATAAACTTAGAGAAGCAACACTGGCTGTCCAAAGTGATGAAAGAAACGTAATCTAATTAAAGCTTGAACCACTACACATTCTAAAGTTACAGTGCAAATTAATAATAAAAACAGTTGTGCAAACGATATCAAATACATTTAGATTCAGCAAAGAAAAGACATCAAACGTTATTCCATGTAGCAGACTTTCATTAGTGAGGATCCTTATCTAACACCAGATTAGCATCAGCATATTGGGCTTCATGCGAAACAATTTAGTAAACACAAATTTGGAAAACATCTAACTATGGCTGTATCAAAATAGCGTGGTTGGTACCTAGAAATAAAAAATGCAAACATACCTCGCAAGTCACATTTGGTAATTTCTATACCTCTCCTCAAATGGATCGGCAAGCTAAAATAGTCTTCGTCACCAGGACATCAGTTCGGTCAGCAAGGCATCAGGATTCAGCATCAAAGTTCAGAAAATGCAAAGTCTTTAAGCAATAAAGTTAAGCACGTCTCTTGTCAAGACGCTCAAGAAAGTAATAGCTGTGGCAGAAAGCAAAAGCGCAATGGGTGACGTCTTCTCAGTGCAGTCCAGCAAAGTTAGATTCCCTAAAACGAATTCTCAAGTCCCTATTGGGCAAGGGATCACATGTTCACACTTTGTCCAATAAAACTAAGACATCAAATCTATGAATTCTACCACTACTCAGTTCACATGTCGCTGATTGGCTACTCTTATAATGTCTTCATCATCCGGCTCCTCAGGTAACAATAGTGTAGCAGCTTGTTCTCCAGTCAGTGTCTCCATTGTTCTCCTCCTGAGAAAGTCAGTCTTACACACATTACACTCATAATGTTAGATTAGCAAGAACAGCATCTTCTAGCAATCAGTTCTCACAAGAAAGACTTTTAGCTACAAGCACATTTAGACAGCACAGTGGAAAATCACATTTTAATTCTCTGAACAGCCATTTTATCAAACGTTAAGAAATACAGCTTGACATGAGGCTGTGTAATTAGGCCAAGACCTCCGTTAAGTTAAGGCCTACCATTAATAAAGCTAATACATAATGCATATCCCCATATGTGATGTACTATTACATTAATCAATCAAAAACTCCATATTTCTTAATAATACGCCATTAATAAGTATACTTCGTGACCATTGGCGGCCAATCATCGTGATCATATTTTCAAATGCGTGCAGTATTTACTCTATGGTATTATATTTTCTACGCAAATCCATTACTCAGAATACATGAACACTTGTTAATATTTTATTAAAACATCTGCTACAACACCTCAAAGGCTAAAGCAGTGCAGAAAGATGTGCCTCTTGGAACGTGTCCACCACCTTCTGTGATTCGCACATAACATGGGCTCTTTTACACGTCCATCACTTCATTTTAACCTAAAGGTTGAGAAGGGACAGGGACATTCGCCTACACATGGAATGGGGCTTGTATCAGAAAAGAAGTCGGCCATGCTCTCACCACCCCTGATTGGCTCATGATAGTCCCAAGAATTATTTTTAAATCTGTTTATTTAGCACGCTAGGGCTGACCTAAGGCATCCTGCTGAATGTTCAGGCTGACTCTACAAGGGCATGCTCCATGCGTGGCAGCTTCTACACCACTGTGTGTACCCACGTACAAGGTCATACTAATGAGATCTTCTTTTGGCAGGCTGTACAGGTCAACAAGAGCCTAGACAGAGCACGTCCAAGATGCAGGAAGATCTGAAAACGGGGCTGAGTATTAGAGTTCCTGTTTATCTGTAGAACTGTCGATTCTAGAAAACTTCTTGGTGCTAAAAACAGAAACCAATTACAGCAGCTTTGAGAGTATTGGTCAGCATTTTATGCCTTTTTACATTTTCTTAAAGGCTTCTCTGTTGACACGTGGAGCTACATCAAAAACACTGAATGATGTTGCAGGATTATTGGAATGCTGGAAACACATTTGAAAGACGTACCACCGTTCCCAGTTATTCCTGTAATGATTCACCTTCTAGGGCTGTGAGTCAGAGAACAGAGGTATCTGATAGATGTACACAGCAGATGGCCGATTGGTGTCAAAATTCAACTCCACTGGTTCTCAGTTGACTCGGGAGGCTGACAGCTCCTCATTTATGAGAATCTAAGTATGAAGCAACGGAACGCTGCGCAGATTTCCTGCTGAAGATTAGAGTAGGTTTACTCCCCTCACCACCTGAGCTGTGGCTGTGTCTTTGTCTGGTGACCTGCAGGACTGAGTGTGTATTGGTCACTTGTAGAGAGCATGTGGAAAGGCAAATTCTCCATTTAATTGTATATTGCAGACAATACAGAAGAATTCACTATGAATTACGCATCAATCCAGACATCTACAGGATTGTTCTTTTTAGTTACCCAGAGAGGAGCGCAGTAAACACATTCCCTCTATGACACTTGCATAAAGCTGAGCAGGGCTGGCACGTCTGGACAGATTACTGAAATCAAGGTCACTGTGTAGGAACCATTTTTTTAACTCTAACCTTCCAGCGCAGCCAGTTTAGCTGAAATCAGCAAAGTGACATGTTATTAAGTATCTACATTGTTGCCTTAGCCAGGGCCCTTAGCAATACAACATTTGGCAAGGTGCATGCAGACTACTTATAAGTAAACATAACTGCAGACTGGCACCAGAGCTGCATCGCCCTTGGTTTAAAAAAATAGCACCCACGTCACCCCTTCTCTCATCTGTGTGACAGCTTTGCACGTACATCAGTAATTAGCGCAACAAACTCTATGCAGACATAGTTTAGAGTGTCCATCCATCATTTTATTGTCAGTATTCAAGTGATACTGTAGTCTCTGGGGAACAAAAAGAAAGGATATGCTCTCAGGCAGTTAACCACCCAGAAGTCATCACTCATCCCATTGAGTTAAAAAGTAAACAGAACATCACCCGCATAACGTGGAATGCTTCATCATAGGATCTGTTTTTCACCAAAGACGGGTGCCCTTGTCCGTCCCTGGCGGGCTCCACTGTATCTCTGGCATTTTTTTGGTAAATCCATTAGAGGTCCAAAGTAGCTGTGGAATCCTTGTGTTTTAAGCCTCCCACCCCTAAATTCATTAAACAGCGATATAGGTGTAAAAAATGAAATTTTGTCACAGTAGGTGGAAAGTGTATTTTGTATTGGTCGCACCTTTACAAAAGTTTATAAACAGGAGTGTTTCTTAGCAACTTTCATATATCTACGTGATTATCTACTTGTTGCTGTTTCCACTGCTGACACTTGGGGGCATATTTATACTCTGTTTGCGCCGGATTTGCGTCGTTTTTTTTAACGCAAAGCTAACTCCATATTTATACTTTGGCGTTAGACCCGTCTAGCGCCAAAGATCTTGCAGTTTGCGTCATTTTTTAGCGTGGACACCTACCTTGCGTTAATGATATGCAAGGTAGGCGTTCCCTTCTAAAAAATGACTCTAAGGCATGTGCGCCTTATTTGCAAAAATGACGCACGGGAGTGGGCGGGTCAAAAAAAATGCAGTCCAGCCGCTTTTGTGTCATTTTTTAACGCCTGGTCAGGGCAGGCGTTAAGGGACCTGTGGGCTCGGAAGGAGCCCAGAGGTGCCCTCCCATGCCCCCAGGGACACCCCCTGCCACCCTTGCCCACCCCAGGAGGACGCCCAAGGATGGAGGGACCCATCCCAGGGAACTTAAGGTAAGTTCAGGTAAGTATTTTTTGGGTTTTTTTTTTTGTGGCATAGGGGGGCCTGATTTGTGCCCCCCTACATGCCACTGTGCCCAAGGACCATGCCCAGGGGACATAAGTCCCCTGGGCATGGTCATTGGGCAAGGGGGCATGACTCCTGTCTGTGCTAAGACAGGAGTCATTTCAATGGGGGTTGGGAGTAAAAAAAAAATGGCGCAAATCGGGTTGAGGCGAAAATTTTGCCTCAGACCTGACTTGCCCCATTTTTTGATGCCCATGCTCCATTTTCCCCTACGCCGGCGCTGCCTGGTGTGAGTCATTTTTTTTGACGCACACCAGTCAGCTCCACCGGCTAACGTCATTCAATAAATAAGGCACCCGCATGGCGCTTTGGAATGGCGTAAAAATTTTTGACGCATAACTGCGTTGGCGCAGTTGTGCGTCAAAAAGTATAAATATGGCCCTTGGTCCCTCATAAGAAGTGGCCTCTTAATTCCATTAGAGCCAGTAACAGTATTATGATATCTGTAGGAATGCAACAGATCTCTTTACTTTCACATGGAGATCAGCTGCTGAAAACAGTCAAAATCTATGTTGAAAGTCCAGGGTTTAAATTAGAAATTACGAGGTAATCAAACCCCGAATTAACCATTCCCTCCTGGAAATTCCTAATTTCTTAGTTGACCCTCAGGGTGGAAGTCCTAACTGGTTGGGTTTCTCCAACCCCTTGGGTTACTGGTGTCGTCAGTATCTGTAACTCCAGGAATGGAAAAATAAAGGCAGTTTTCTGAGTCTCTCGTAATGAAGGCTTTAGAGTAAAGGGCATTCATTAGGACAGCTGTCCTAATCCCTTTTGCCGATTATGGCCTCTGTGGTGCAGTGCTGTTGAGTGAATAGAAAAAAAAAAGTATAACAAAAGTATACACCTATCAATTTGTTTCCTGTGAAAAGTGAGGAAGACCTAGCTAACAGTGGCATGCATTTACTGGCAAGCAGCTGTAGACAAACATTGACTCTACCTCACTCGTCACAGACAGAAGTACAGCCAGAGTTCACACACAGGTCTCTATACCAGCACATGCATGCATCTTACTCCTTCCCTTCCTGGGTGAGCAGCCTGATACAAGCAGTGTTCCTCAGAGCAGGTAAATGTACATACAACTTACTGTAGCATATCTACAGTCACATGTGTGAAACTAAATTGTAGCCAACTGCACTGATTTAACCCTTCTTCTCAGGTTTGACTATTCAATATCTTGTATCTTCATCTTGTTTTCTCTTGTTTTTTTCAGAACGTAAGGATCACAAATTTTAGCTCAAGTTGGGCAGATGGAATGGCCTTATGCGCCCTTCTCCACACGTACCTCCCTGAAAAGATCCCCTACCAAAGGTTGTTCCCGCTGGAGAAGGTGAGGAGCCCTAGGGTTCTGGAAGATCTGCTGCTCTTCTGCTAGTAACTGCAACTCAGCAGTTTGGTGTTCTTCACAAGGCTATTCCGTGAATCACCCACCTCAGAGAGTGGCTGTGCTGTCTACTGTTGAGTGAGTCTAGTTGCAAAGAATGTAGCCAAGACATGCTGTCCTGTCACTGAACCCACACAGAGCTCTAATAGGTACACTTCCGTTCTGTTATGCGTGCAGTACTGCTGGGTACTGAGATACTGGAGGGCACTTGCAGTCCTGACAGTGTACTTCAGTCCTGGCTTGCAGGCTTGTCTCTGATCCAGCCTAACACGCATCCTAACCAATGCCTATATATATAAATAAATATATATATATATATATATATATATATATATATATATATAATACATACACACACACACACACACACTTTCTCTCGCTTTCAATTTAGTTGATTGAAATGTTCGTCAAACACATGATGTCATACAAAAGAACAGTTTTAAAAATCTAACCATCCAACCTTCATTTGCTATTAATTAGGTAAATATAGAATTCAATTCTTCCTCAGAGGTTTGAACCGTCTACCTACTTAGTCTTAGTGTACATGTGACTGTCATATAGTCCACTTTGTAAACTACATATCAATTTTTTTGCCTAAAACCACCCTTTATGCATGTGTTCCAGTAAATGGAGAGAATATAAATATCAAGTTAACCTCTTGAAAAGTTGTTTGGTCGTGGTGAATTTTTATATATTCCTGCCCAACACCTGGACATTCCCTTCTGCTGTTGTTGCAGACCTGGTCTTTCATGTGCGTGTAAAGAGCTTTTGAATACACGTGCCCATGGCACTGTCTCCAGCTAGCACACCCCTTTCTGTTTTAATCCTCTTTATCTTATGTGGCCACATTCCCCAGAGATGTCTTGAGTTTCATGCATAAAGACTGTGGTGGTGCTGTGACCTACCTGCAGTTATAAACATATCCAGCATCAAGATATTTTGCATCATTGCTCTCTTGTCAGACCTTATTTTCTTATTGCGACATCGGGAACGATTGCTTTGTTTTGCGTTATGCTCAGTATTGTCAACTATGACCTCATGGTCAAAACCATACTGACTTAAGACGCAGTCCACCTCCTACCAACATCTCAGTTGCAAGCTTATAAATTAATTTGGTCATAAATAATTTAGTTAAACTTGTGCAATGAGCTGGGAGGATGGATCCTGCTGAACTTCCATTTGTTTGCTTTAGTCTATGCAAAACCTCCTCCAGTGATTGAGTGTGGCAGTGCAAACTTTATATTTTTGCCCTAGTTTAAGGAAATGGTAACTGTGGGCCTCATCAGAATATTCTCTATAGCTCTACTATTTATTGGGATAAAGATTTTGCTCAAATGTGATCCCTCACGAGTGATCAGCTGATTTTGACCTGCTTACATCGAAATTATGGCTTTTTTATTGATGAAAGTGCCATTGCATCATTGCTGGGCAAACTAACAGATCCCAGACAAATATAAATAAAACTGGGACTGAAACGCATACATGCTCTAGCAGGTGGTAGGTATGTATTCTCAAATACTGAAATAATTCTGCTATAGCAACAGGACTCTGGGATCCTTGTGAATATATCCATTAGAAATAATGTTTACAGCTAGTACCTGAGCCCAGTGATTCAAGATTATCTTAAGGATACCATTCTCAGTACTAATGAGCAGGACTCCTCTAATAGTTTGGCTACTTCTGGGCGATCTGCAAATGTCTGCACCCAATTAGTTCAATAGTTGGCACCTAACTTCTTCACAGTATGATAAGTTCTGTTTCTGCCAGAGTATGGATCATTGTACCTTTAAAAGATTAACTATTTCCTCTTGTACCCCTCTTGCACCACTCCCCAACATACAGTGTCATTAATGTTCCTTGCATTTCTGCCTTTCTGACATTAGAAGACTTTAATAGTGACACTAATGTGTCCGCGCTTGCTGTGTCACAGCTAATGCCTCCCCACTCTCAGTATTCCCTACAGGTCCTTTTTGAGATCAAACAGTGTTGTCAAGGCATGTGGGTCTCTAGATGCACTCTTAAAATCTATCCTTTTACCCAGAGGATGTCTTCTGGCATTACAATTTATGACAATTTTAACTTTTAATTTGCTCTTATTTTGAAATCTGATTATGTGCCAATGCCTGCAGTTCATTGTAGTTCATTATATGACTGGGGGGTACTCTCCCTTTTCGGTTTTCCATCTTTGTGATCTGCGCACAGTTCTAAAATGGCACTCTACAACTGCTTGTTCCATGATTAACCTACAACATTATGTATGATTTGTAAATTGCAGTGCTTCCAAACATGTTTTTTATTCACTGCTTGTATATGTGTGATCTGTGCCAAGACGCATGTTCCTGCTGTTTGTCCGTCCCTACCACACTGGTCCCCTTCCCATTCCACCTCTCACCCACTGGTGCTTTGATCTTGTAAATTCATCAGTGCCACAACACTATCCATCCTATAGATATGTAGCCCCTATTCTATTTCAAGCAGTCTGCTGCCATTTGGGGTTAGTTTTGTATTACTCAATACCTAAAATAAGTTAATGAATGTGCAGTACTTTAGTTCTAACAGAAGATAGAAAGATCGAGAGAAATATAATTAATTTCAGTGATCGTAATTCACCAGGCTAAAATAATTGTACCGACACAAAGGTTTTATTTAAAGAACTGAGAAACTGATTAACGTGCTGAGGATCCTTGATGTCAGGTTTGACTCTGCTGCCTCCCGAGGCTTCTTCATTATCATCAAAAGAGGATATGCTTATATTCCGTGTTTTTGCAAGTTGCAACCGTAGGTGGTGATGACTCCTTTATTGTTTTTGGATTCTCAGAACTTCTGTTGATCCAGCATTGCCTCACCTATACTAAGGCCCATCTTGATATCAAATATTAGTTCCTTAGAGTCTGAGCAGAGTTTCAACTTTGGAAGCATATTAAGAGTCTTGTTAAATTTAGGTAAATACAGCTTTAGCTCTTTGGTGTTTAAGAATTTTAGTTAATAAGACAACTAGTCAATTTCATTTGGTGTTTCAACTGAACCTGTCTGCATGTTTATTTTCAAAGTTTTGCTTGCTGGTATGTAAGCTGTGACCTCTACTTAAGATATTGCATTGTTTACTATGCAAGCTGTGAACACAATTTGTAAACAAGAGTGTAGAAAGCAGCTACATTTGATTGTGAAAATACTAAATAGGACAGATGGCACTGGTGCCAGGGACAACCATGCCCTCATTACAAGTCTGGCCGTCCTAGGACCGCCAGATTTGCGGTGGCGGTCGGACCGCCGCCAAAGCAGCGGTCCAACAGCCACATTATGACTGAGGCAAAAGCGCCATAGTCCGACCGCTGGCACTGCCACTTTTTCACCAGTCATCTTAATGTGCCAAGGCAGCGATGTCCTGGGGATTACGACTCCCGTGTCCGCCAGCTTTTGCATGGCAGTTCTACCGCCATGCAAAGGCTGGTGTAGAAGTGGGGCCCCATGGGGACCCCTGCACTGTCCATGCACTTGGCATGGCAGTGCATGGGCCCCCATGGGCAGCCCCACCGTGCTTTTTGCTTCCTGAATTACAGGCAGTGAAAATCACAACAGGTACTATCGCACCTGACGCACCGCAACATTGCTGCCAGCTCAATTACGAACTGTTGTCAATGTTGTGGGTGGTTTCCCAATGTTGTGACTAGTTTCCCCAGCATTTTCTGCCCGCTGGCCCAGTGCGAAACTCATAATAGGGCCAGCGGGTGAAAAACCGAACTGGCAGTCTTTTGACCCAACAAGTTTGGCAGGCGGCCTCCGCCACCCGCCAAACTCGTAATGAGACCCCGTGTCTGAATTTGTTTTTTACTTTGTACCACTAATGAGCTTAAGGGCCACCAGATACAACTAAGTTGAACTAGATGTATAATTGTTTTAACTCAAAATGTTCCCAATACGAAATCATTTTAAAGTATTGTTCAATTTGTCAAGAACAATGAAAAGTAATGGTGCATGTCTCCCAACATAGCGTATATAAGTAGTTCTTTTCCTGAAAACCTGATTTTCAATTAGGATCACACACACTTTGTACCAGGGGTAGTTAAAAAAAAAGTTTAATATCTGAGCCCTAAATATATGCTTTATTCCTGAAGTCAACTCTGTGTAGTTTATGAAATCGGTTAATAGGAGCATATTTCTTGGAAACCTTGAGCAGAATCACTGATTAATATCACAGGGCTTAACCAAGTGGGGATGGTGATAAATGATCACCACCCTCATCTAGTTATCCATTTTTGCACTTTTTCCAACACTGTAGACTCAGCTAGCCTTCATATTTCCTTGTCTTTATTTTATAAATTCTGCCCTAATTTTTTAAAAATATTGTCAAGGTCATTTATTAAATACCTCCCAGCGGCAGCTAGAAGGAGGATACTCCTATTAATTTACACAGACACTTTCCAGCAAAAGAGTAACAGCGTGCCACTTCTTAATCTTGAACACATTAAACACATCTTCATATTCAACACAGACACAATAAATACTAAACTTGACCTATTGCCTTCTTCCTAGCTGTTCCTAAGGAAAGGAGGAGAATATCATTATGTTCCCCTTATATAGCTGAAAGATGAATTTGGCCGGGATCTGCTACATGGCATCCAATTGGGCATTTATAGATTGTGTAGTGGTGGTAGGCAGTTTGTTAGGGAAGAGTTGGAATTATAATACGCCCTGCGCATGGTCACATAAAGAGAAAAGACAGAGGAAACATATTGTTTGTTGCATGTGTTACTGTAGACACACATGCTCTGCATCCTCCTGCCATCTAGTATTGGGGCTCAGATAGTTGCAACATGTTTTTCTTCGAAGAAGTCTTTGGAGTCACAAGGAATATGTTGACTCCTTTTTATACTGTAATTGGTTATTGACACTAACTCCATGTTGGATTGTTTTTTTTCTGCCATCTGGACCATCCTAAAGTTTCTGCCTAAGATAATTTCACCATTTCACCTCAATCAGACCATAGAACTTTTTCTTTCTGCAACCTCAGTCGGGGTTAGAGAGAGCCCTACCCACTTTAGACGTCAAGAGGGCATTCATGTACTACATGGATGGGACCAGACCTTTTTCTGAGGCAGCCCAGCTGTTTGTAGCCCTTGGCAACCCCCAGAAAGGTCAGTCTATTCAAAAGCAGGATGTGCAACATGGATAGACAAGTGCTTCCAGACCTGCTGCATTAAAGCAAAGCAAATTCTTCCTGTACCTCCGAGGGCACACTTCACACAAATGAAGGCCACTTCCAGGGCTTTCCTTGGAAATATTCCACTATCTGATATTTGTAAGGGAGCAACTTGGTGAACTCCACACACAATTACCGCACAACTGTGTGGCTTTTTTTGCTGGACAGCAAGCGCTAGTTGGCCAGACTGTCCTAAGGACCCTTTTTCAGACATCCGCTCCATCCACACGCTAGCCCCCACTTTAACAGAAGGACTGCTTTACAGTCTATACAGGGCATGTGTATGTGCAGCATCACATGGTACAAATGCTGTTGCTACCTTGCTACAAGCTACATACTACCCTGTAAGCATCTGTTTGTTGCACCCCTGCAGCCACCCTCCTCCGGCTGTAGAACATCTGAGCCCAACCCTAGAAGTTGCGAGTATTCAGAGCATGTGAATCTACATGCTACAAACAGATGCCTACAGGGTAAGTAATATTTTCCTTTGCCAGTGCCTCACCAGAGGTCAATAGAATTTAACTTGGATGGACCAGGTGCAGGTATAGCTGTATCATTATCGCCACAGCTGCAACCTATAACAGCACAGTGGGTGAGATATGTATGAAATTAAGAAAACAAGAAGCCTTTGTGCATAATTGTGCAGTGATCTGACATGAAAATTGAAAAATGACATTCAATTTTAGCGTCCGTTATCAGTATTCTAATAATGCCCGGTCCAGGCATGTGGGAACCAATTTCACAGCTAAATAGCATAAGAATTAGACTGTGCACAGATACGACTTTGTATTGCTTGGCAAACAGTTTTAAACAAACAGAACACAACTGTAGCACTGGGGACCATACACACATTTTTGACAGTGCATGTAATTCCAAGCCTGTAGCAACCCATTACTGAGACACCTGGGGGCATATTTACAAGAAAGTGGTGCATCAGCTCTGATGCGCCACTTTTCCTGTATCGCCCTGCACCCCTTATAGTATTTACTATACAGCGCACTATTGCACATGTTGGCACAATAGCATCATCATTTATGACGCTATTGTGGCATTTTTCTGTATTAGCGCCGTAAATTATGGCGCTAGTCCAGCAAAGCACACGGAGGCTTATAGGTTATTATGGGAGCCTCACTTTAACCCTGAGCAGGCATTAAAAATGATGGAACAAAATGTGGCAGTGAAATCTTGTAAATTTCACTGCACCATTTTTTATGGGCCTCACTGTTTGAGAACACCCCCCTTGCATACATTATACCTGACGCGGGTATAATGTGGTGCAAGGGGTCACAAACTGGTGCAATGCATGCATTGCACTGCTTTGTAAATATGGTGCATGGTGGGGGCCTCCTTAGCGTAAAAAACAAATGATGCTAGGGTGGTGCAAGGAGACACAAGGGGCTTGTAAATATGCCCCCTAGAATTCTGCAACTGCACCTTAATCCTGACACGCAGCCCCAACTGTTCTCTTCATGAAACCCACCCATGGTTGTGCTGATGCCCCTCAATCCTGTTCTGCAGCACCCCTGGCTTCTCCATTGGTGCGACCCATACACAGGTCTGCAAGTGCACAACTAAACTGATCTTCAGCCTAAGTAAAGATCTAGGGAGATCTACTAGAATTAGACCCATCGCCTTACACCAAGATTGTATCTGTCAGCAACGCTTGTTTCTATCACCTTGGCCACTAAAGAAGACTTCTTCTTGCCTGGCCTTTCAACAAAAGGTTTAGGAGGTTAACTCCTCTGTTAGTTCCAGGCTGAACTGCACCAATAGTGCATACCTCTGTCCATCTGTATACACAATCAACCACCTCAATCATCTCTAAACCTCTGCCACCGGGTACTCTTAAGAACTGCAATGTTCGTACTACAGCACAGTGGTGATGAGCTCACTCCACCTTCAGATTAAAATCGGACCACCACGTGCTCACTCAAATTCTTTTAAACCATTTCCATTTGATCAAATATTTCCTATTATTCAACAATGCTGTGTATTGCAAAAATGCCACTTTCACTAAGACAAATACAATATGTATTAATGATATGGTACAAACAGTAAAACCATGCATTATAAAAACATTTCAGTTGTTAAATCATCTTGGAAGTGTAAATATCCAGATCAATACAACTTTCTTACCATACAGTAGATCTTACACTATCCTGTTTATTTCATCATTGATCAACTCTGTGATTAATTTCTCATCCAATGTATTATACAGTTGATAGAGTGATGGAACATATCACATGTTGATGCGGCACAACGGTGCAATCAAGCAAGACATGTTTTAAAAACTAGTGACAATTTGTCCCGTTCAGAATACTTTTTGCTGGTGAGTGCTCTGAAGTTGTCTTGTTTGTCATTGGCATGAGGGCAGGCAAACAATAAAAAAAAAACCAGAGGCTATGGCGGGCCACCTGCAGATAAGAAGAGGAAGACATTACATCCTTACTAGGAGAATAACCACAATACAAACATATTTTGTACATATTTCAGTTCAACTGCAATCCTTGCCAGGTGTCATTTGGGCATCATGAAATTCATTATCCAACTTTTCCTTAACTTGTATTTCAGCAAGCGTCATAAGATTGGGTCAAGATGGGCACAAACAAGCCATCAAAAGTAAAGTCCTATTTGAACTAATCTAAGACACCTGAAGTGGAAATGGCTTTCGTATCACTATGACTATACTGTAGAGGTCAACAAAACATGAGTCCCTCTGCGCCTCATGCCTTATGCAGTTGTGCTTGCCTGATCACACTTATATAGTTACAAACATTGCAATTACCTGTACAATAATTTAGCATACACAACCTTTTCCACCCATCTGTCTTGGTTTAAGAAGACGTCAGATGATCAGATCTGGACTTTTGCTTCTCCTCCACGTCACCGCAGTTCCTCTTATAAGACAGACCCACAGCTCATGGTCCAGATGTGACCCTGCTGCAGCATTTCTCTAGTGCCCATACGTTGTAGCTTGAGAGTAAGAGCAACATAAAGTCTTTGTGGTGCAGAACCTTTTTTTCAAACGTCAAAATAAATACAAGTACCTGGCGGTTCTTTTCAGCATTTATGGGAAGACAGAGGCAGTGCCAAGGTGTGTTACTTGTCAGATTATATTTCCAATCCAATCAGTGCATGGCACATCTTTTCAGGCACTTCAATGCTGAAAGGAAAGCGGCAATGCCAAGAATCATGTGTATTGGAGAGTAGCAAGCCAGACATCCTGAGCAGGCTCTCATCATTGCTATACAGATACCAGCACAACAGAGGGTTGAAGGCCACACATTCATACAGATGTGGCAGACTCCTAAAGTGGGTTGAGTAGTATCTTTGGGTACACCCAGGCATTTAAAGTGGTTTCAACTTGTACACTGTTGCAATCTCTCAAAGCTTATTGTGGACTGCAGCTGAGAAATCAGGCAATGGATATACCACAGTAGTGTCTTGAAGATGCAGGCATCAGGTGCTGCTCCAGGAGGGGATAGTGAAGTCTGGTGAGCCGTGCACTTTTGCAGGGAAATATCGTCTTCAACGCATGCAGCATATGGATGGTGGTTGTATCGCACATGGTTTCTTTGCTTGCTACAACCAAGCATGACTACACCACATACACACTTAATGAGAAGTGAAGGATCTCGGTAATGTCAGTTGAGATTTTACAAAGATAGGTGGTAGGCACCTCTCCCACAGGTAAGGTTGAAGGCCTCTGTCCTCGCATTCAGTCAGCTGCCACCAACCGTGCTTCTTCCCATATATAGCTGCAACCATCCAGAACTCTGACTCCTACATGGCATCTCCAGCTGGCAGGGTCTAGATGTATGAGCTCTCCCACTGAAACAATGCTAAAATGCAATACAATAGCAACAGGAGAACAATGCATATCACTACACATATTTCCCAGGTTGATTCACGTGGTGACATCATCTTTGCATATCTGTCAGCCAATAAAACTTCAACTGTTCTTGAAAGAGCCTCAAACAGGTTCTGGAAAGAAGTCTAGTACATTACATGGGCAAAGGATGGTAATATATTTCTTAAAGCAGATGAAAGACTGTATAAATACAAAACTAGCATTTTTATATATTCAGATGCAAACTCCAAATTTGTTACAAATGGGCTTGAAATGAATAGCTGAGGAGTAAAGGGTGCACTACACTCGAGCACGAAGATGATCCACTTTCTGGTGCGGGATCCACAATTCATGCCACATACATCATTGTCGTGCGGTTGGTATAGCTATAGATTCGCAAGTGAGCCACACAAACTCCTCACGAGGTTGAACCAGTGATAATACACTGTTTTCTTTCTTCCATCACCTATGCAAAACTAATTGTCCCTTGTCTTACTTCCTGCAAGGTCAATTCCACAGCACCAGTAGGGATGACCAGTTGAAGGTATTCACTCACTAAATCCAGTAAATGGAAGCAATATAGTACTCTTGTTCTTCTTGTACTGCAGTACTGATAATCACCCACAGGTCTGATGATGCTTCTCAGTATATTCATACTCTATCTCTTCTAAAAAAATTTTTTTTTTTTTTTTCCCCCCCCCCCCCCCCCCCGTTTTTTAGAAGAAGAATTTGACTTTGGCATTTGACACAGCGGAAAGTATTGGAATTCCCAAGACACTGGTAAGTAATATCTGGGAAAAGAGGCACAAGTACTGCTGTCATCGTCGCACACGTTAGCCAATAATGCTGTTGCACTTGCAGAATATTGTATTTTACGTGACACTTTTGCTCCTGCTCTGACACTAACAGCCCCTGGGGACATTGATGATCATCAAAAGAAATCCCACATGGCTTTTATCTTATTTGATTTGACATGACTGTGTGAATTTCTTACTTTTGCAGACAGTTGAAGAGATGTTGCGCCCAGGAGGCCCCGACTGGCAGCGCGTGCTGGAGTACGTTGAATCTATCCACCAACACTTTGAGGCCTAAATACCAGCACTGCCGAGCCTGGCCCCCACACTGCCGAACTTGGGCCCCACACTGCCAAGCCTGGGCCCCAACACTGCTGAGCCTGGGTGCCGAGCCTTGCCCCAACACTGCCGGCATTGGTTGATAGTACTGTCGAGCCTGGACACCATCACTGAATTCATGGACATTAGCATTGCTAAGTCTGGATACCAGCAGAGCCAGGCTTATAATCCACCACTCCTGGACTTAAATGCAAGCACCGGATAGCCTTGTAAATGAGACCTGAATATTTGCACTGCAAAAACCCAAAATCAGACAGCAAGGCCAGAATACAGCACTGCAGGACTTTTAGCAGCCCTCTGAGGCTTGGCTAACAGCAAGCACTCTGTTGCCTGAGTATGAGCAATGAATGCCACTAAATGGGATGTTGCAACACCTGTTACTTATAACATTTAGAAATGGAAACTGTTGTGTTACCAATTATATTAATATTTTAATATTGAGGAAAAAGGTATACTGTCCCCTTAGTGAAAACACTGCTAAATCAGTAGCCCAAGTGTGCGCACTGCTGTGAGCCCTGGCCTTATGAAGCATACTCTGGGGGCCACAGGGGCGAAAGTGGAGAATGAGGAAAAGCAGCCGCTTTGGTGAAAGGTGTGAGGTAACGATGGAAGATTAGTACACTGGTCGTGGCAGGGAGGGATACTGTTAAGTACGAGTGAGTCTTAAGTCACGAGTCTGACTTTTCGCTTTCTGCTGCAGCATGGAGGTGATATGTAGGGATGCTAGGATCAGAAAGGCATGATTAGATGATGGTATGCTGGATCTGAGTATTAGTTTGTACTTTTCAGGAAACCACAAGGCATGCTATGCCACTTATTTCTTAGCTCTATTATCACTTTTGTGTTTGTTGGCTTATGACCAATTGAGAGCTAAGCATTCTCCAAAACCACTCGCCCCCAAAAAATATTGAGGTAAAGAGGAGGTCTGTTTCTGTTCTATTGCTTCCAAGTACTAAAGTTCAGTGCTGCGTAGTCATTTGGCTAGTGCTAGGGTCTGAAAGGTGGGGGACACACTTAACTAAACTTCCTGGAAATTATAGACACCCACCCCACGTACCTTAACTTTGACACTGTGAAAATCACACACTTGTGCCTCTGCAAGCTGAAAGTTACCTGAAGCCCTGATAGGCTTTTCTGTCTTCCTCCCCAATACATTTTCAGTTCAGAATATGCATATTGCATTAGGAGCGACAGGTCCAACCTCTAGCAGAACATAAACCGTAAAATCTCATTACAAAGCTTTCAGTACTGCTGGGAAATCGAATTTACTAACACCATGTTAGCCCAAGAACTATTAAGAACCCAAATGTATTCTAAATCACCTGTAAAGTTTGCACTAAAACGTAGCTAATATGGGCATCAAATATCTTGTAGCATGGTCATTGCAAAACAATACCTTCAGTTGGGAACTGGAAATATGTAAGAAACAGTCAAACTTCCAAATAGTATCTAATTCATGGCGGAATGCTGCTGGTAAATAAGTTTAGTCTGTTTCTTCGTTGGTTGCAACTAATGTATAACCTCTTTGAGATCTGCTTCCAACCGCAAGACCTTAATTCCTCTGCTTGTAAATTCACCTTCTTGTCTTATGTATGAGATTTCTTCCTTTAACTTTTGTTCTTTCCATCCCATATTTTTATATTCTAATAGCGAGGATGAGTCAAGTAGGTGTCTTAGCAAGTAGAGGTGCTAACTCTGGAAGGAGGCTGTTTGCTCATTCAAACCGTTCTTCTTCCTTGGGGAAGAAATTTATAGCCTGCTGTAACGCACCACACAAGCTCCCTTTATTGTCTTATGGTAGGCATGCTTCTGGGTACCGGTTCCCCATCTACTTCCCGGTGTGATCTGTCTTCTATGTTGGTTCATGAGTAGTTACCACCTAGTAGCGAGGTAAATTTTTTTGAGGATGGGGACAAGTGTCAGCACGTGAGTTTAATCTAACTGGGGATTGGCTCAGTGTGAGATATTTAAATAAGTGGGTGGGTACTACCAGTCCTGACGTTTACCAGGGAAGGGAATTTCCTGCTGTATGTTTTGCAGCCATTGTACTCACTATGAATTTGTATAGAATTACTATGAATTGGTATTAGAAAATTTCCACTGAAATATATTTATTACATGACTTCATATGCTTTTCTCTTTTCATTGATTGCGAGAAATGATGAGGACTTCTTGTTCGTTTCAAGGTGTGGGGACCTCATGCCCAATGTCAACCTTGAGCTCAGGTCAACTCAAGGAAAGTGACTCTTATGCTCTGATCAGCAATAGAAGGGATGAAAACATTGTGCACAGACCCGCACAAGGCATGGTTGCTCATGCAACAATCAGCACAAAGAGCATGGCCCTCATGTATACCCCAGCTCTGGGGATGGTGAATACGGGCATAGACTGGCACAAGGGTTGGGACCTCCTGCTTACACCATCCAAGGGATTGGGACCCGAGCCAAACCCCAGGTCTTGGATAGAGACCAGCTAAAGGCAGCAAGAAAATCCACTAAAGACTAACTCGACAATTGTCAATCTTAGCCATGCATTCTTAAACTGTTCTCTTATTAAATCAATGAGCCCTTTTGCCATTTGGTTTAGGAAATTCTAAAGGACTGTAGAGGGCATTGGGGCCATCAAAGAATTTTAGGCAAATTGTTTGAAGCATTAGAATAAAGTTAGCAATAAAACAACAGTGCAGATGATTAATCGTATTAAAATATTTTTCAGTGTTACATTTATTCTAATGAAAGATTGCCAGAGAAAATCTGAAAGCAAATTTGGTGGCAAAAGTGGTAAGTGAAAGCGGTAACTACAGATCACTGCGGGAAGAAGGTGGCGAGAAGTGCCTTCATTACCACGTGCAGACGTGCCCTCCGTTCTTTCACCTTACAAGACCTGTGATTTGTGGCCATTTCAATTCCAAGATGCACCACCCATGAAACCCTCACTCCTAAATGGTTCCAGTAGCATGGAGGGGCCATGTAGGATAATTACACCTACTCCAGAGTGACTAGTTGAGCATGCAGAGGATTGAAGCAGAAGAACCACCAAAAAGGATGATAGGTTGTAAGTGCCAGGATGAAGAATGTAATAACAGTCATAAAATTACTCGTAAATAATAATTGTTTTTGTTTCCTAAATTCCTTTCTATTCATTGTATATACCTGAAAGTTTATAAGACTGAAGAAACAATGCTGATTCAGAATGGCTGTGAACATCTCCACTTCTCAGCCACTTGAAAAAGGGTGTGCAAAGATTAGGGCATTGCTGCAGTAATGTCCTGCAAATGTTGGTCAGTGCTGCCCTCCAACTTCTGCCTAAGAACAAGAGCCACGTCTCACAACTATCATTGACAGCTCCAAGCAGTGGGATATCCACCTAATCATAGGCTGAGAACTTAGGCCCTCATTCCGAGTTTGGCGGTCTTTGGGCAAGACTGCAATGGGAAATTCCGCCACCATCCCGCCATTGTTGGCGATACAGTGACTACCGTATTACGAGTCACAATCACCAAGCCGAGGAAACACAGCCAGAAATCCAACACCGCCAGTGCCACTGACGGCGAAAGAGTGACTGTCCGCCTGCCAGGGCCGCCATGCCAACACCATTCCGGCCGTCATAATATGAGTTACATTTCAGCACAACGGAACATGCAAGGAGTGAAATAATTGGCGGTGCGCACCGCGGCGGGCTAGAAAATCACCGGCAGTAGAAGGCAACACCAGATGGTACAGGTTGAATACCCCACACCTGAAACACATACACACTCTACACACACCTGTTCACTGCACCATAATACATCCCCCTCACACCCCATCAAACCCTTGCGAATACTACCACGACCCAGAGACATACGAACCACTGCACATGGAGCATTGATTTCACACGGTGCACGCACCCCCACAACATGTCACCCCACAAGCACCCACGCTTCACCGACAATGAGTTACGGGTCATGCTGGACGAGTTCGTCAGAGTAGAGCCACAACTGATGGGAGCACAAGTCCAGCAAACATCTGTGGCCAGGAACACAGAGCTATGGCAGAGAATCATCGACCGCATGAACGTAGTCAGCAGCTACCCATGCACAAGGAAGGATATCAGAAAGAGGTGGAACGACCTAGGTGGGAAGGTCTGTTCCATGGTGTCCAGGCACAACATTGCCCTCAACAGACTGGCCGTGCACCCCCACCTCCTCCCCTTGACTTGACATCCTGGGAGGAGAAGGTCTTGGACATCATTCATCCTGAGGGCCTGACTGGCATCATCGGAGGGATTGACTCTGGTAAGGAAGCAACACCTCCCTTGAGCATTAACCACTCCAGTACTGCATGCCTCCCAAACACCCACCACTCCCCACTCTATTACAAACCACAAGACTACACCCCCACTATCACCCTACCTTCCTACACTGAATGCCACACCACCTCTCTCCCACCCCGCACAATGCACACTAAACCTTAACTATCTCCTCAACTACCACTCCCAAAATCCATCACTATGCATGCCGGATCCAAGCCACACTCACACCTTACAATGGAGCACCTGCATGGACAATCATCCCACAGCCTGCCCCGACTTTTAGCCAACACCACCTCACTAGTAATGGCAAATACAGCAATGTCAAACAGAAAACCCACGACTACAAATGATATGACAAGCATGGCCCAAAGCTCATTCACCATGCAGTGTCTGCATTGTTGCAAATGTCATTGTCATCCCTGGGTAACAAATCCACCCACTGCAAACAGCACACCATGACACTACAACTACATATCCACGTACTAACTCTCACCTTCTCCATCCACAGCTAACCCTGCTACTGCCACCCAGCTGAGGATGCCAGGGTCAGACAGCCCTCCCAGGATGAAGGCCCCAGTGGATGTCTTTAGGACGACAAATTGCCTGGGCCGACTGGCCAATCCACCCTCAGCAGCCCCAACCTGGACACCCCGGACTCACGCTCCTGTGTGGCTACAACACCTCAGCTAGCCCCTCCTCCCCAAACCTGTGCCTCAGGGACCATTCAATTAGACGTGTGCCCAACAGTACAGGGGCCTGAGTCAAGGGCACCCGCCCCAGACAATGAAGGCCCTGGTGCTACTGGGAGTGGGCACACTGTGCCAGGGAAACAGGCACAGGGGGCCAGGGCTAGTGGGAGTGGAAACTGTGGTCCAAGGGACCGGGCAGCAACAACATCAGACTGGCCAGGAGGCCCTCACCCAAGTTCTGGGTGCATACCACCAAACCCAGGACACCATGGCCCAGATCCTCACTACCGTGCAGGAGTCCCAGAGGCTTCAGAGGGAGAACCATCAGGAGGCCATGCAGCAGTGGCAGACCACAATGCTACCATGGCCTCCATAGCAGGGGTGCTGTTGGAACTTACCACCATCCTGTGTCATGTCCACCTCCTACCAGCAGCCCCTACCATTAGCCAGATCACAGCTGAGCCCTCCACGTCAGCCTTAGCCAGTGGAATGGAGTCCCTGCCACAGGACACCAGCTCCCCTTCCCCTGTAGCTGAGGAGCCCCCACGCAAGCAAGGACGTCCAACCAGACATCCAGCCTCCACTGATGCCAAGGCCACCACCAGGAAGTGAGCCACTTCTGGACATACCCCCTTTTTTGTCACAGCGGCACCCTGTTGACTGTCCACTGTCATAACTCTGTTATCACATGGCCATCATACTGGACTTCGACTCACCAAAGGTGGGCTAAGTACTCTGATGATCCCACTCACCATGACCCCACTCATCAGCCCTTGCACTTGTATAATCAAAATAAACACTTTTGAGCACAGTTTCTGCGTACGTCTTTATCTACCATGAGTACAAAATATACAGCCATGACGTGTAACAGGCAGACCCATTGCCCTACCAACATATGTGACCGTGTCAGAGGGGGGAGCAATCATTTACAGGTTCAGTAATACAGATAACAGCACCATATCTAAAGTAATGGGTTCACCCAATACCCACTTTGAACACGCATCCCTGGTAGCAGCCGTGCACATGGCAGACATTGCTACTGGTTACATAGCGTGGGTTTTACACATACCTGTATCTCAGTAAAAATATTGTTGTATCAGGTGTGCGCTGGAATCAGCTGCATCCTCGTCATCCTGCTCCTGATCACTCCCCTTGTCCCCTTCATGAAGCCACTGGCACAGCTGCACCCTCCTCAGCCTCCAGTAATGGGATGTGACACCTGAGAGCCAAATTGTGTAACATGCAGCACGCTACAATGATCTGGCACACTTTCACTGGTCTGTACGGTAGGGCCCCTCCAGTAAGGTGCAGGCACTGGAATCTGGCTTTCAGCACTCCAAAGGTGCGTTTGATAACCCGTCGGGAGCTACCATGGGCCTCATTGAAACGGTTTTCTGCTGCTGTAGTCTGATAGGTGTCAGTAGCCATGCCAGGTTGGGATAACCAGAGTCACCTGTGTGCACAAAGGTAATAGGTATATTGAAAACTGTAGGTAAATCTGGACGGTGGTGTAGAGTGTTCAGAATACAGAGGCACACAAGACACGTTACATACCGATGAGCCAGGCACGCTCCCTTTGCAGTGGTGGCATCAGGTGTGGGATGCTGCTGTTCCAGAGAATGTAGGCATCATGTCCTGAGCCTGGGAACCGGGCAGTCACTTGTGTGATGTAGAGGTCTGCGAGACATACTACCTCAACATTGGTTGAGTAGAGGTTTTTACAGTTAGCTGAACACCTGTTCACTCCTCCTGGATGGCACCAGGGCCATGTGGGTCCCATCAATAGCCCGATCACAAGTGGCGCATGTGCTACAGCTTAGAAGGCTGCTTTCACAGTAGGCAGATCGTCATGTTGGGGTGAACCTGATATAGCTGCCTATATGTTTGAGTAGGGCACAAAGGACGTTCTTCAAGACGTGGCTGAACATGGGCTGGGACTTTCCGGCAGCCCAGCCCAATGTAATTGGGAAGGATCCTGAGGCAAGGAAGTGGAGGACTGCCAACACCTGTACTGTGGGTGTGATGGCATTGGGATGATGAATACCAGGCTCTGGCTCCACCAGCCTCACAAGCTTCATGATGGTCTGACAGTTTAGCCGATAGCACCGGATACCGTGCCACTCTTCAAGGGTGGCAAGATCGACTAGGGGCCTGTGGACAGGAGCATTTCTCACCATCAATCTTCCACCGTACCTGGAATAGGAGGGAGTAGCAATCAATATGTGTATAAAGGACTGTGTGGACACAGTGGAGCTATGCACAGGTCACTATAAAACATCCATGACACACCTCATAAAGTGAACGAATCCCGCCGGCATAAGAAGTTATGGCGGTAGGCGGTTGCAACCGGCGTGCAACTCCTCATTGGTTAACATTGTTGCCTATAGGAGCCAATGGCGATCACCGCTGGCAGTGACTGTGATGTCCGCAGCGGCCGTGACCGCCATTTCATGTGCTAATGTTCACTGGAATCCTGGCACTTGTGCTGAGAAGACCTCCACTGTGTGTGCTGCTGTGTTTTGCCACTGGTAGCCAAGATGCCACGTGGTGCAGGGGATAGGGCAACAGCCTTCTCACAGGAAGAACTAGAGAAGCTTGTGGAGGGTGTCCTAACCCTGTATGCCCAGTTGTACGGGGCACCAGGTGAGTCCACTATGATTGTACTGTCTGTGAGTGGTACAATGTGGATGGGGGCCTTGGGATGAGGATGAGTGACTTGTGGAAGGACCTGGCTGAGGGCTGTGAGGACAACTGGAATATTGGAATCTGCGTATGTTCAGGAGATGTGTTGTTTCCAATGCACTCCTCAAGATGCCATGTTACATGACTCTCCTTTTCTCCGTGTCATCCATGCAGGTGAGCGTCCATCAGAAAAAGGGGATTTAGCGTGCCATCGCCAAGCAAGTGCGGACCCTGGGGGTCCATGACCGGCGGAGCACCCACAGCAGAAAGCGGTGGGGGGACCTAAGAAGCTGGGCGAGGAAGACCAGTGAGGCCCAGCTGGGGACGTCCTCCCAATGAGGGAGGGGTGTCCGTCGGACCCTGACCCCCACCTTGTGTCCCGCATTTTGGCAGTGGCGTACCCTGAGGTGGATGGGCGCTTGAGGGCAGCACAGCAGCCACAAGGGGGTGAGTTGAGTTCACATTCGTACTTAGGTTATGTGGTGAGTGATAGGTGCAGCCTGTGCAGTGTGTGAAGACTGTGGAATGTGTGCTGGGTAGCTAATGTTGGACTAGGCTTGGGACACATAGAGGTCGGATGTGCTACATCCATTTGTCAAAATGCAGTGCAGGATGTAAGTTGAGGTTAACTTAACTGCTAAGTAGTATCGATGACATGGTAACTGTGTAGTTGATGAGCAGGGTATTCGATGTAGGCAGGGTTCCTGCTTCTGGAGTTCACACACATTGTACTCCCAACTATCCAAACAGTGTTGCTGGGGCCATATCACTATCTGCTGGCATGTGGTGTATGTGTAGTCTGCAACGTCTGAGGTTTTACATCACACAGCTGTATGTGCATGGGTTATGTGGCTGTGCAAGTATGCCTCCAAATGCCCGTAGAGTATTTAGTTTGGGTCTTGTGATCATCAAGAGCCATGACAAAATGGGCTAGTTCCGCCATGTGTTGAGGGTATGGCTTTCATCCTGTATAGGATTGAATGTGTGTCCGCATGAGTGAAACTCACCTGCATGACTGAGGTGGCAGGCATGGGCTGTTATTGGAGTGGCATGTGTGAGTGAAGGCGTGGCATGTAATGACATGGCATTAGACTATGTTGTAGTGACTTGTGTGTGGCTGTTGTGCTGACATTAACCAATTGCTCCCTGTCTGTCTTTCTCCCATCCTGTCTCTCACTGTACCACCCTCCATCCCTGTCCTCCTCTGTCTTTGTGTGCATCAGCATCAGCTGGCGAAGGAGCAGGGGCACTGGCGAGTGGGAAGCTGCATCCCACGGGAGTGAGCAGGCTTATACTAACCTAGCCAAGGGGACCAGTGGGACGGAGGGCGAGTGGAGCACCGTGGGGGAGACGGGAACATCTACACCATCATCTGATTCTTCCTCCAATGGCGACTCCCTGGTGGTGGCGGAACCTTCAGGCCCTATGCCTGCACCATCCCTGTCTGCCACCCCCTTTACCAGCACCACCCTCCCTGTAGCTCCTCACCCAGGTGCCCGTGCCCGCTTACCCAGGATGGTGGCCATCTCCTTCGCCCCAGGCACCTCTGCCCCTGTCCTCAATGAGGAGGATATTGACCTCCCGAGGTCCATCTCTGTTGGGCAGACAACCATCGACTTGCATCCCAGATGCAACAATCAAATGCGTTCCTGGAAGACATTCACGGTGCCCTGTCTGCCCTTCAGAGATTGTTTCAGGCTCTGACCTCATTGATGGCAGCTAGTGTTCCTTCTTCTTCCGTCCCCCCTCCAACTACCTGTTCCCACTCCCAAATCCCTCTCCCATTTCCCATCCAAAGCACATTCAAGCATGCAGACCCAGAGCACAAGGACAATCACATGCACCAAGTGGGTGCTTCCTGTTATGTTGTTTGTTTCCACCATGGTTTTTGCTGCAGTTAGATCGCCCCGGAAGTCCTGGCGGTGTGCAACCTCGTAATATGGTGGGTGGAAACTGTCTGACTGCCGGACTGAAGAGGCCTTCCGCCTGCAACAGCGGTCAGTCCACAATGGCGGTCCGGACAGAAACTTGACTGTGTTCTGCAGGTGCCTTCCCAGTACTTGTAATATGGTGGTCTATACTGCCAGGCCCACAGTGGTGCGACCACCATCTCCACTGTGGCGGTCCATTGACTGCCAAACTCTTAACGAGGGCCATAGTCTTGACCTACCCCAGTGAAGATGGCCGAAGTGAAATTCCATGCCTAGTAATCTCGTAGTTTAGAAACAACTTACACCAAGGAATGGCCATCAAGTCAGCCAGGAATATTCCCTCCACCTGTCTCCCATTCATAAGATGCAGGTGAGATTCAGCCACCAATCCCAGCGATGGAACAAATGGAGCATTATACTGTCCCCTGCACTCAAGAGAAAATTGGAGCCCACCATGTAAAGAAGCTTTGAGTGTGAAAATAAAATACTGGCCCACATTGAAAACCACATAAGTAGGAAAGCCTGAAACTTAAGACTTCCTGTTTCTGTTCTTTTATCAGAAAATGAAAACCAATTCAACCAGCATTTTTGAGTGCACAATAGAGGCTTGATAAGAAGGATCCTGCAAAGAAGTCAAAACAGTGGGAGATTACGTGCAGGAGCCAAAGCTCTACTAATGCATTTCAGGGCAAAGTCCTCAGATGCTGAAGATGACTTACCAGAATTTTTTTGGCGAGCACTCCCTCTCCTTCAAAAACATCCCCAGTACTTGTAGAAGGTCATCATACCTGCCGATGGTATTCACAGAGTGACCACTCATTAAGCTTAAATCAAATTAGGCTACAACCTAACACTGTAGTTCCAAGGCGTCATGGCTTGAGTCTGGCATTTTGCCTTGAAGGTAGCCAGTGATGGTCAGGGGCCCAAACCTCCGGTTAACGTTTGTGAAGAGGGCAGTTCAAGAAAAAAGAAGATAGAATCCCCATGCTCATGCAGTCCATTGAAAATTGTCCACCCTCTGAATGTGCATGGCTTACATAACCAGGAACACCAGGGATGCACACACATGTGACCCAGTCTCCCTCTTCTCCAGTTTATGTCTGGTAATTCAAACCAAAACTGCCTTTTGTTTGAAGCAGGGACAAGAGTCCATGCACTACTGCAGCTTTTTTTTTTTTAGCTGCAGATGACTACCCTGAGCCGAGCTAGATCTCAGTAGCTGCCTCCCCCACCCCAGACAGACAGACAGACACACACACACACACACACACTCTCCCTCTCTCCCTCTGCCTCTCCCCTCAGAGTAAGAAATAGGACGAGCAGTGACTCTGTTCAAAACACATCTTTGCCACATGGGTATTGTGGACCAGACCTGGTGCCTGCCATGACGTGGATATTCCTTTGAGGGGTCGGTGAGGCTGCTTGTCCCCATTAAGTGGTCCTTTTTTACTTCTTTCCATACTGGTTGTCTTCTCTGTTCCATAGAGAGAACTTGGACTCCATTAGAGCTGACATAAAGAATTGAATTGGCGAGTGGAGTTATGCTTAAAATGTCTGCCTGCTGTTGTGTTCACCTTGCTCTGGGTGACAGGGTGGGAGCCACTCTATTTGGACTGCTTTAAGTTCAGGGTCTGTGGTATTCTGGGTCCCCCTAATCTGGCCAAGGGATCACTGTGGTTTAGCCTGACACTCCAAAGTAGCTGTGGAAAAACTAGGCAAGCGTTTTCCTGATTTGGATTTTTGTGAGGTGCAAGGCCAGACGTTGGTCTTGAACTTCATGACAACTCTTGAATGCCTTAACAGAAAAATAGTTCCATGTATGGGCAAACATGACAGACTGGAACCTGAAGCTGTGGGGTTCTGCAGAAGATGGGTATGCAGAGGCAGGTGGAGTGAGTAAGATGGCATCTGAACTGAAGACAAAATTGTCAAGTGACGTACCCTCACAAGGCCTTCAGGGGTTCTTCAGTCATTGACTATTCCATAGTGGTCAGAAAATAGTACTTTTCTTGCTTGGGATCACAAAGACATCATTCAAGACTGCAGTCTCTTTTGGGTTTTGCAGGGACTTGTTCCAAAGTCACTAATATTCCAGGGGCCAATTTTGCTAAGCGGGGAGCTACTCAGTACTGTCCAGATGCTCACACAGCCTGTACTGGCAGGCTACTTCTAATGGCACCTGTAGGTTAGTTTGCTTTAATAAGTGTATTTATATAATATTCGGTCCTACATGGATAGGTGTGGGGGCCTATTTTTAAGCCCCTTGCGCCACATTAGTGTCTTTTTTTTTTTTTTTTTTTACACTAATTTGGCATTAGGTAGAAATTTCCCACGTGCATATTTACAAAGTGGCGCATTGCTTGCATGGGGCCACTTTGAGACCCCTTGTGCCACATTATGCCCATGGCAGGGATCATGTATTCAAGGGGGGCATTCCGGCACTGGGAGTCCTGAAAACATTACGCAGCAAAATTTACAAGATTTCACTGCACCATTTTTTGCATCATTTTTAAAGCCTGCTCAGAGCAGGGGTTAAATTGACACACCAATTATGTTCAATGGGCTTCCCTGTGCTTTGCTGCACTAGCGTCAACATTTTGGTTGCTAGTGTAGCAAAGCGCCACCGTAGCATCAAAAATGTTGACGCTATAGTGCTAATGCGCCATGGTTCGCTGTATTGTAAATACATCCCAACCATTGTGTTGTTAGGTGCCGATAAGGGGGGGTGCCGATTTGCAGCAAGAAAAGTGGCGCATCATCTATGATGCCCCACTTTCTTGTAAATATAACCCTTAGTTCCCTAATCACCTTTTGAAAAGAGGCTGCAATTGACACAAAAAGGCTAGAAGATTGAGAATTATTGTGTTGTCCGCTTGAAGAAAATATGTATTTAGTATCATGAATCAAAGAGCAATGTATGTGTTTGCATATTCCTGTAGCTGATCAGTAGGAACTTTATTGTAGTGTGCAGCTGAACAAGAACGTGAATACACTGGAGACTTACAGGGTTTCCGTGGTGGTCCTTCCACTTTATTAGGGCGGAGGCACTAAACTACCAAATTGTGCCACAAAACACACATAAGTGACAGTGCTAAACATGGCAAGAGATCACATTTAGCCCACTTTTCATCCCCTTTATACAGAGATTAAACAATTAAAATAATACACAGTTTTGACATAGTGCCTTTGAGGTCACTTTTTGAGGCAAAATGGGTTTCTAAGATTACTGAGCAACTCTCTAGAGGACAAGTGGAAGTCTTACACAGTAAATATACCCCAAGAAGAAAACAGTAAAGAAAAAACTGGAGACTTGTCCTGCAAGCTGCACCTCCAGGTCAATTATCAAACAGAAGACTCGACCCATCTACTTCAACCCAAGAAGTTCTGATCATAGATTAGAGAGGATCATGTAAAATTTGTGGATTGTTTACAAAACAGACATTGTACATATTTACAAAAATAGAAGGGAAGAGATTAACCCCTTCGCTGCCAGGCCTTTTCCCCCTCCTGTGCCAGGCCTTTTTTTGCCTATTTGGGGCAGTTCGCGCTTAGGCCCTCATAACTTTTTGTCCACATACGCTAACCAAGCCAAATTTGCGTCCTTTTTTTCCAACATCCTAGGGATTCTAAAGGTACCCAGACTTTGTGGGTTCCCCTGAAGGAGGCCAAGAAATTGGCCAAAATACAGTGAAAATTTCGGTTTTTTCAAAAAAATGGGAAAAAGTGGCTGCAGAAGGAGGCTTGTGGTTTTTCCCCTGAAAATGGCATCAACAAAGGGTTTGCGGTGCTAAACTCAGCAGCTTCCTAGCTTTCAGGAACAGGCAGACTTGAATCAGAAAACCCAATTTTTCAACACAATTTTGGCATTTTACTGGGGCATACCCCATTTGTGCAATTTTTTGTGCTTTCAGCCTCCTTCCAGTCAGTGACAGGAATGGTCATGAAACCAATGCTGGATCTCAGAAACCTAAACATTTCTGAAAAGTAGACAAAATTCTGAATTCAGCAAGGGGTCATTTGTGTAGATCCTACAAGGGTTTCCTACAGAAAATAACAGCTGAAAAAGAAAAATATTGAAATTGAGGTGAAAAAAACATCAATTTTTCTCTACTTTTTACTCTGTAACTTTTCCCTGCAATGTCAGATTATCGAAAGCAATATACCGTTCCGTCTGCTGGACTCCTCTGGTTTCGGGGATATATAGGGTTTGTAGGTTCATCAAGAACCCGAGGAACCCAGAGCCAATAAATGAGCTGCACCCTGCAGTGCGTTTTCATTCTATACCGGGTATACAGTAATTCATTTGCTGAAATATAAGGAGTAAAAAATAGCTCTCAAGAAAACCTTTGCATTTCCAAAAAGGGCACAAGATAAGGTGTTGAGGAGCAGTGGTTATTTGCACATCTCTGAATTCCGGGGTGACCATAGTAGCACGTGAATTACAGGGAATTTCTCAAATAGATGTCTTTTTAACACACACTCCTATATTTGGAAGGAATAAATGTAGAGAAAGACAAGGGGCAATAACACTTGTTTTGCTATTCTATGTTCCCCCAAGTCTCCCGATAAAAATGATACCTCACTTGTGTGGGTAGGCCTAGCGCCCGCGACAGGATATGCCCCAAAACACAACTTGGACACATCACAGAAAACAGAGCTGTTTTTAGCAAAGTGACTACCTGTAGATTTTGGCCTCTAGCTCAGCCGCCACCTAGGGAAACCTACCAAACCTGTGCATTTCTGAAAACTAGAGACCTAGGGGAATCCAAGGCGGGGTGACTTGTGTGGCTCGGACCAGGTTCTGTTACCCAGAGTCCTTTGCAAACCTCAAAATTTAGCTAAAAAAACACATGTTCCTCACATTTCAGTGGCAGAAAGTTCTGGAATCTGAGAGGAGCCACAAATTTCCTTCCACCCAGCGTTCCCCCACGTCTCCCGATAAAAATGATACCTCACTTGTGTGGGTAGGCCTAGCGCCCGCGACAGGATATGCCCCAAAACACAACGTGGACACATCACAGAAAACAGAGCTGTTTTTAGCAAAGTGACTACCTGTAGATTTTGGCCTCTAGCTCAGCCGCCACCTAGGGAAACCTACCAAACCTGTGCATTTCTGAAAACTAGAGACCTAGGGGAATCCAAGGAGGGGTGACTTGTGTGGCTCGGACCAGGTTCTGTTACCCAGAATCCTTTGCAAACCTCAAAATTTGGCTAAAAAAACACATGTTCAACACATTTCTGTGGCAGAAAGTTCTGGAATCTGAGAGGAGCCACAAATTTCCTTCCACCCAGCGTTCCCCCACGTCTCCCGATAAAAATGATACCTCACTTGTGTGGGTAGGCCTAGCGCCCGCGACAGGATATGCCCCAAAACACAACGTGGACATATCACAGAAAACAGAGCTGTTTTTAGCAAAGTGACTACCTGTAGATTTTGGCCTCTAGCTCAGCCGCCACCTAGGGAAACCTACCAAACCTGTGCATTTCTGAAAACTAGAGACCTAGGGGAATCCAAGGAGGGGTGACTTGCGGGGCTCGGACCAGGTTCTGTTACCCAGAATCCTTTGCAAACCTCAAAATTTGACTAAAAAAACAAATGTTCCTCACATTTCTGTGGCAGAAAGTTCTGGAATCTGAGAGGAGCCACAAATTTCCTTCCACCCAGCGTTCCCCCACGTCTCCCGATAAAAATGATACCTCACTTGTGTGGGTAGGCCTAGCGCCCGCGACAGGATATGCCGCAAAACACAACGTGGACATATCACAGAAAACAGAGCTGTTTTTAGCAAAGTGACTACCTGTAGATTTTGGCCTCTAGCTCAGCCGCCACCTAGGGAAACCTACCAAACCTGTGCATTTCTGAAAACTAGAGACCTAGGGGAATCCATGGAGGGGTGACTTGCGGGGCTCGGACCAGGTTCTGTTACCCAGAATCCTTTGCAAACCTCAAAATTTGGCTAAAAAAACACATGTTCCTCACATTTCTGTGGCAGAAAGTTCTGGAATCTGAGAGGAGCCACAAATTTCCTTCCACCCAGCGTTCCCCCACGTCTCCCGATAAAAATGATACCTCACTTGTGTGGGTAGGCCTAGCGCCCGCGACAGGATATGCCCCAAAACACAACATGGACATATCACAGAAAACAGCTGTTTTTAGCAAAGTGACTACCTGTAGATTTTGGCCTCTAGCTCAGCCGCCACCTTGGGAAACCTACCAAACCTGTGCATTTCTGAAAACTAGAGACCTAGGGGAATCCAAGGAGGGGTGACTTGTGTGGCTCGGACCAGGTTCTGTTACCCAGAATCCTTTGCAAACCTCAAAATTTGGCTAAAAAAACACATGTTCCTCACATTTCTGTGGCAGAAAGTTCTAGAATCTGAGAGGAGCCACAAATTTCCTTCCACCCAGCGTTCCCCCACGACTACCGATAAAAATGATACCTCACTTGTGTGGGTAGGCCTAGCGCCCGCAACACGATATGCCCCAAAACACAACGTGGACATATCACAGAAAACAGAGCTGTTTTTAGCAAAGTGACTACCTGTAGATTTTGGCCTCTAGCTCAGCCGCCACCTAGGGAAACCTACCAAACCTGTGCATTTCTGAAAACTAGAGACCTAGGGGAATCCAAGGAGGGGTGACTTGTGTGGCTCGGACCAGGTTCTGTTACCCAGAATCCTTTGCAAACCTCAAAATTTGGCTAAAAAAACACATGTTCCTCACATTTCTGTGGCAGAAAGTTCTGGAATCTGAGAGGAGCCACAAATTTCCTTCCACCCAGCGTTCCCCCACGTCTCCCGATAAAAATGATACCTCACTTGTGTGGGTAGGCCTAGCGCCCGCGACAGGATATGCCCCAAAATACAACGTGGACATATCACAGAAAACAGAGCTGTTTTTAGCAAAGTGACTACCTGTAGATTTTGGCCTCTAGCTCAGCCGCCACCTAGGGAAACCTACCAAACCTGTGCATTTCTGAAAACTAGAGACCTAGGGGAATCCAAGGAGGGGTGACTTGTGTGGCTCGGACCAGGTTCTGTTACCCAGAATCCTTTGCAAACCTCAAAATTTGGCTAAAAAAACACATGTTCCTCACATTTCTGTGGCAGAAAGTTCTGGAATCTGAGAGGAGCCACAAATTTCCTTCCACCCAGCGTTCCCCCACGTCTCCCGATAAAAATGATACCTCACTTGTGTGGGTAGGCCTAGCGCCCGCGACAGGATATGCCCCAAAACACAACGTGGACACATCACAGAAAACAGAGCTGTATTTAGCAAAGTGACTACCTGTAGATTTTGGCCTCTAGCTCAGCCGCCACCTAGGGAAAACTACCAAACCTGTGCATTTCTGAAAACTAGAGACCTAGGGGAATCCAAGGAGGGGTGACTTGTGTGGCTCGGACCAGGTTCTGTTACCCAGAATCCTTTGCAAACCTCAAAATTTGGCTAAAAAAACACATGTTCCTCACATTTCTGTGGCAGAAAGTTCTGGAATCTGAGAGGAGCCACAAATTTCCTTCCACCCAGCGTTCCCCCACGTCTCCCGATAAAAATGATACCTCACTTGTGTGGGTAGGCCTAGCGCTCGCGACAGGATATGCCCCAAAATACAACGTGGACATATCACAGAAAACAGAGCTGTTTTTAGCAAAGTGACTACCTGTAGATTTTGGCCTCTAGCTCAGCCGCCACCTAGGGAAACCTACCAAACCTGTGCATTTCTGAAAACTAGAGACCTAGGGGAATCCAAGGAGGGGTGACTTGTGTGGCTCGGACCAGGTTCTGTTACCCAGAATCCTTTGCAAACCTCAAAATTTGGCTAAAAAAACACATGTTCAACACATTTCTGTGGCAGAAAGTTCTGGAATCTGAGAGGAGCCACAAATTTCCTTCCACCCAGCGTTCCCCCACGTCTCCCGATAAAAATGATACCTCACTTGTGTGGGTAGGCCTAGCGCCCGCGACAGGATATGCCGCAAAACACAACGTGGACATATCACAGAAAACAGAGCTGTTTTTAGCAAAGTGACTACCTGTAGATTTTGGCCTCTAGCTCAGCCGCCACCTAGGGAAACCTACCAAACCTGTGCATTTCTGAAAACTAGAGACCTAGGGGAATCCAAGGAGGGGTGACTTGCGGGGCTCGGACCAGGTTCTGTTACCCAGAATCCTTTGCAAACCTCAAAATTTGGCTAAAAAAACACATGTTCCTCACATTTCTGTGGCAGAAAGTTCTGGAATCTGAGAGGAGCCACAAATTTCCTTCCACCCAGTGTTCCCCCACGTCTCCCGATAAAAATGATACCTCACTTGTGTGGGTAGGCCTAGCGCCCGCGACAGGATATGCCCCAAAACACAACATGGACATATCACAGAAAACAGCTGTTTTTAGCAAAGTGACTACCTGTAGATTTTGGCCTCTAGCTCAGCCGCCACCTAGGGAAACCTACCAAACCTGTGCATTTCTGAAAACTAGAGACCTAGGGGAATCCAAGGAGGGGTGACTTGTGTGGCTCGGACCAGGTTCTGTTACCCAGAATCCTTTGCAAACCTCAAAATTTGGCTAAAAAAACACATGTTCCTCACATTTCTGTGGCAGAAAGTTCTAGAATCTGAGAGGAGCCACAAATTTCCTTCCACCCAGCGTTCCCCCACGACTACCGATAAAAATGATACCTCACTTGTGTGGGTAGGCCTAGCGCCCGCAACAGGATATGCCCCAAAACACAACGTGGACATATCACAGAAAACAGAGCTGTTTTTAGCAAAGTGACTACCTGTAGATTTTGGCCTCTAGCTCAGCCGCCACCTAGGGAAACCTACCAAACCTGTGCATTTCTGAAAACTAGAGACCTAGGGGAATCCAAGGAGGGGTGACTTGTGTGGCTCGGACCAGGTTCTGTTACCCAGAATCCTTTGCAAACCTCAAAATTTGGCTAAAAAAACACATGTTCCTCACATTTCTGTGGCAGAAAGTTCTGGAATCTGAGAGGAGCCACAAATTTCCTTCCACCCAGCGTTCCCCCACGTCTCCCGATAAAAATGATACCTCACTTGTGTGGGTAGGCCTAGCGCCCGCGACAGGATATGCCCCAAAATACAACGTGGACATATCACAGAAAACAGAGCTGTTTTTAGCAAAGTGACTACCTGTAGATTTTGGCCTCTAGCTCAGCCGCCACCTAGGGAAACCTACCAAACCTGTGCATTTCTGAAAACTAGAGACCTAGGGGAATCCAAGGAGGGGTGACTTGTGTGGCTCGGACCAGGTTCTGTTACCCAGAATCCTTTGCAAACCTCAAAATTTGGCTAAAAAAACACATGTTCCTCACATTTCTGTGGCAGAAAGTTCTGGAATCTGAGAGGAGCCACAAATTTCCTTACACCCAGCGTTCCCCCACGTCTCCCGATAAAAATGATACCTCACTTGTGTGGGTAGGCCTAGCGCCCGCGACAGGATATGCCCCAAAACACAACGTGGACACATCACAGAAAACAGAGCTGTTTTTAGCAAAGTGACTACCTGTAGATTTTGGCCTCTAGCTCAGCCGCCACATAGGGAAACCTACCAAACCTGTGCATTTCTGAAAACTAGAGACCTAGGGGAATCCAAGGAGGGGTGACTTGTGTGGCTCGGACCAGGTTCTGTTACCCAGAATCCTTTGCAAACCTCAAAATTTGGCTAAAAAAACACATGTTCCTCACATTTCTGTGGCAGAAAGTTCTGGAATCTGAGAGGAGCCACAAATTTCCTTCCACCCAGCGTTCCCCCACGTCTCCCGATAAAAATGATACCTCACTTGTGTGGGTAGGCCTAGCGCCCGCGACAGGATATGCCCCAAAACACAACGTGGACACATCACAGAAAACAGAGCTGTTTTTAGCAAAGTGACTACCTGTAGATTTTGGCCTCTAGCTCAGCCGCCACCTAGGGAAACCTACCAAACCTGTGCATTTCTGAAAACTAGAGACCTAGGGGAATCCAAGGAGGGGTGACTTGTGTGGCTCGGACCAGGTTCTGTTACCCAGAATCCTTTGCAAACCTCAAAATTTGGCTTAAAAAAACACATGTTCCTCACATTTCTGTGGCAGAAAGTTCTGGAATCTGAGAGGAGCCACAAATTTCCTTACACCCAGCGTTCCCCCACGTCTCCCGATAAAAATGATACCTCACTTGTGTGGGTAGGCCTAGCGCCCGCGACAGGATATGCCCCAAAATACAACGTGGACATATCACAGAAAACAGAGCTGTTTTTAGCAAAGTGACTACCTGTAGATTTTGGCCTCTAGCTCAGCCGCCACCTAGGGAAACCTACCAAACCTGTGCATTTCTGAAAACTAGAGACCTAGGGGAATCCAAGGAGGGGTGACTTGTGTGGCTCGGACCAGGTTCTGTTACCCAGAATCCTTTGCAAACCTCAAAATTTGGCTAAAAAAACACATGTTCCTCACATTTCTGTGGCAGAAAGTTCTGGAATCTGAGAGGAGCCACAAATTTCCTTCCACCCAGCGTTCCCCCACGTCTCCCGATAAAAATGATACCTCACTTGTGTGGGTAGGCCTAGCGCCCGCGACAGGATATGCCCCAAAATACAACGTGGACATATCACAGAAAACAGAGCTGTTTTTAGCAAAATGACTACCTGTAGATTTTGGCCTCTAGCTCAGCCGCCACCTAGGGAAACCTACCAAACCTGTGTATTTCTGAAAACTAGAGACCTAGGGGAATCCAAGGAGGGGTGACTTGTGTGGCTCGGACCAGGTTCTGTTACCCAGAATCCTTTGCAAACCTCAAAATTTGGCTAAAAAAACACATGTTCCTCACATTTCTGTGGCAGAAAGTTCTGGAATCTGAGAGGAGCCACTAATTTCCTTCCACCCAGCGTTCCCCCACGTCTCCCGATAAAAATGATACCTCACTTGTGTGGGTAGGCCTAGCGCCCGCGAAAGGATATGCCCCAAAACACAACGTGGACACATCACAGAAAACAGAGCTGTTTTTAGCAAAGTGACTACCTGTAGATTTTGGCCTCTAGCTCAGCCGCCACCTAGGGAAACCTACCAAACCTGTGCATTTCTGAAAACTAGAGACCTAGGGGAATCCAAGGAGGGGTGACTTGTGTGGCTCGGACCAGGTTCTGTTACCCAGAATCCTTTGCAAACCTCAAAATTTGGCTAAAAAAACACATGTTCCTCACATTTCTGTGGCAGAAAGTTCTGGAATCTGAGAGGAGCCACAAATTTCCTTCCACCCAGCGTTCCCCCACGTCTCCCGATAAAAATGATACCTCACTTGTGTGGGTAGGCCTAGCGCCCGCGACAGGATATGCCCCAAAACACAACGTGGACACATCACAGAAAACAGAGCTGTTTTTAGCAAAGTGACTACCTGTAGATTTTGGCCTCTAGCTCAGCCGCCACCTAGGGAAACCTACCAAACCTGTGCATTTCTGAAAACTAGAGACCTAGGGGAATCCAAGGAGGGGTGACTTGTGTGGCTCGGACCAGGTTCTGTTACCCAGAATCCTTTGCAAACCTCAAAATTTGGCTAAAAAAACACATGTTCCTCACATTTCTGTGGCAGAAAGTTCTGGAATCTGAGAGGAGCCACAAATTTCCTTCCACCCAGCGTTCCCCCACGTCTCCCGATAAAAATGATACCTCACTTGTGTGGGTAGGCCTAGCGCCCGCAACAGGATATGCCCCAAAACACAACGTGGACACATCACAGAAAACAGAGCTGTTTTTAGCAAAGTGACTACCTGTAGATTTTGGCCTCTAGCTCAGCCGCCACCTAGGGAAACCTACCAAACCTGTGCATTTCTGAAAACTAGAGACCTAGGGGAATCCAAGGAGGGGTGACTTGTGTGGCTCGGACCAGGTTCTGTTACCCAGAATCCTTTGCAAACCTCAAAATTTGGCTAAAAAAACACATGTTCCTCACATTTCTGTGGCAGAAAGTTCTGGAATCTGAGAGGAGCCACAAATTTCCTTACACCCAGCGTTCCCCCACGTCTCCCGATAAAAATGATACCTCACTTGTGTGGGTAGGCCTAGCGCCCGCGACAGGATATGCCCCAAAATACAACGTGGACATATCACAGAAAACAGAGCTGTTTTTAGCAAAGTGACTACCTGTAGATTTTGGCCTCTAGCTCAGCCGCCACCTAGGGAAACCTACCAAACCTGTGCATTTCTGAAAACTAGAGACCTAGGGGAATCCAAGGAGGGGTGACTTGTGTGGCTCGGACCAGGTTCTGTTACCCAGAATCCTTTGCAAACCTCAAAATTTGGCTAAAAAAACACATGTTCCTCACATTTCTGTGGCAGAAAGTTCTGGAATCTGAGAGGAGCCACAAATTTCCTTCCACCCAGCGTTCCCCCACGTCTCCCGATAAAAATGATACCTCACTTGTGTGGGTAGGCCTAGCGCCCGCGACAGGATATGCCCCAAAACACAACGTGGACACATCACAGAAAACAGAGCTGTTTTTAGCAAAGTGACTACCTGTAGATTTTGGCCTCTAGCTCAGCCGCCACCTAGGGAAACCTACCAAACCTGTGCATTTCTGAAAACTAGAGACCTAGGGGAATCCAAGGAGGGGTGACTTGTGTGGCTCGGACCAGGTTCTGTTACCCAGAATCCTTTGCAAACCTCAAAATTTGGCTAAAAAAACACATGTTCCTCACATTTCTGTGGCAGAAAGTTCTGGAATCTGAGAGGAGCCACAAATTTCCTTCCACCCATCGTTCCCCCACGTCTCCCGATAAAAATGATAGCTCACTTGTGTGGGTAGGCCTAGCGCCCGCGACAGGATATGCCCCAAAACACAACGTGGACACATCACAGAAAACAGAGCTGTTTTTAGCAAAGTGACTACCTGTAGATTTTGGCCTCTAGCTCAGCCGCCACCTAGGGAAACCTACCAAACCTGTGCATTTCTGAAAACTAGAGACCTAGGGGAATCCAAGGAGGGGTGACTTGCGGGGCTCGGACCAGGTTCTGTTACCCAGAATCCTTTGCAAACCTCAAAATTTGGCTAAAAAAACACATGTTCCTCACATTTCTGTGGCAGAAAGTTCTGGAATCTGAGAGGAGCCACAAATTTCCTTCCACCCAGCGTTCCCCCAAGTCTCCCGATAAAAATGATACCTCAATTGCGTGGGTAGGCCTAGCGCCCGCGACAGGAAACGCCCCAAAGCGCAACGTGGACACAACCAAAATTTTGGAAGAAAACAGTGCCTACCTGTGGATTTTGGCCTGTAGCTCAGCCGGCACCTAGGGAAACCTACCAAACCTCTGCATTTCTGAAAACTAGAGACCTAGGGGAATCCAAGGAGGGGTGACTTGCGGGGCTCGGACCAGGTTCTGTTACCCAGAATCCTTTGCAAACCTCAAAATTTGGCCAAAAAAACACTTTTCCCTCTCATTTCTGTGGCAGAAAGTTCTGGAATCTGAGAGGAGCCACAAATTTCCTTCCACCCAGCATTCCCCCAAGTCTCCCGATAAAAATGATACCTCACTTGTGTGGGTGGGCCAGGTGCCTGCAACAGAATAAGGCCCAAAACCTGAAGAGATAGAAGGGATAGGTATTTTTGCAATATATCATTTTGATGTGTGCACATACGTCCGTGATGTGCCAAACACTAAAATTGTGAAAAGAAACACACTTAGGTTATGTGAAGAAGACCCTCACCCACCAACCAAGTTGGTGGCATGCTTCATCATCGGGGTCCCACCCGAGGCACCTAGCGTGTCACAGGTGTGCTGCGACGCCTGATTACAGCGGAGCAGGTTTTGTCATTTTTTACAACACATACTGGTTGGATTTGGCACGAGGGTGAGTGATGGTTCAGTGGATCAAATTTTATTAACAAGAGATTTCACAAAAATGAAATGCACTGCTAATAACTGAAAGGCAAAAAAGTGAACCAATGACTCACAGCTCGTGAGCTGTAAAGCCGCGACAAGGCACCAACCGCTTTACAGTCCATTCACACACCTTTCATACATGACACGCACAAGACCATTCACACCGCCAGCCACGGGCCCAGCACATTACAACACTCACATCGACAGACCGCGCCACTCAAGGGCCCATCACTTACATACGCCCACATGCCTGATACAAGAATCACACCAGCTGATGGGAGTGTGGACTGCCGTTTGGCTGGCACCGCCAGCCAAGCGCCACCCCATGCACACCGCCAGCCAAGCGCCACCCCACGCACACCGCCAGCCAAGCGCCACCCAATGCACACCGCCAGCCAAGCGCCACCCAATGCACACCGCCAGCCAAGCGCCACCCAACGCACACCGCCAGCCAAGCGCCACCCCACGCACACCGCCAGCCAAGCGCCACCCCACGCACACCGCCAGCCAAGCGCCACCCCATGCACACCGCCAGCCAAGCGCCACCCCATGCACACCGCCAGCCAAGCGCCACCCTACGCACACCGCCAGCCAAGCGCCACCCCACGCACACCGCCAGCCAAGCGCCACCCCACGCACACCGCCAGCCAAGCGCCACCCCATGCACACCGCCAGCCAAGCGCCACCCCATGCACACCGCTAGCCAAGCACCACCCCACGCACACCGCCAGCCAAGCGCCACCCCACGCACACCGCCAGCCAAGCGCCACCCCACGCACACCGCCAGCCAAGCGCCACCCCATGCACACCGCCAGCCAAGCGCCACCCCACGCACACCGCCAGCCAAGCGCCACCCCACGCACACCGCCAGCCAAGCGCCACCCCACGCACACCGCAATAACTTTTTTTTATTTATAAACAACAAATAAACTACTAATTATAAAATAGGCACAAAACTACAAACACAACACCTCAAACTAAATACACAACAGATGCCAACCGTGAAACATATGAAAATATAAAACAGACAGCTTACGCTCACGGTATTTCCCAAAAGTTTTTCCTTGTGTGGTAACTTCTAAAACAGCTGGGCACACACAGCCCAGGCTTTGAAGGGCATTCGGGGCAGTACATCCGGCTCTCCCTCCGGATTGATCTCCGGGCACATACTCTACATTTCTTTGTGGGCATGTCTTTTTTGGGAGTGGGAGGAATGTGATCTGGAAAGTGCCGATCTTTCAATCTAGCCACATCCTCCACCACTTCTACTCTAGGAACTCTTGCCGGTTCCACCACAATAAGGCTTTCTATCACCGACTCCTGAAATTTAACAAACGTCATCCTTGACTCAGGTGAACAATCCTTGTATACAATAAAGGCATTAAAAGTTGCCAAATGAAATAAATGTAGGGCCAACTTTTTATACCACACATACGACTTACGAAGAGCAGTGTAAGGTTCCAACCTCTGATCTACTCTATCAACACCACCCATGTGCCTATTGTAGTCCAAAATGCACGCAGGTTTGCGCACTTCCGCAACCTGACCCCAAACAGCCACAGGGGAAGTACTCTCATCATGGATGGTCGATAGCATGTACACATCCCTCCTGTCTGAAAATTTCATAGCTAACAGCTCATTATTCCGCAAGGCACTGCACTGTCCCCTCTCAAGTTTTTTACAGACAAGCTCCCTTGGATAGCCTTTGCGGTTAGAACGGATTGTGCCACAAGCAACAGTGTCCACCCTAAACAACTCCTTGAACAACTGCACTCCAGTGTAGAAATTATCTACGTACAAATGGTGACCTTTGTTAAACAGCCGTCTAGCAAGTTCCCACACAATTTTTTCGCTAACTCCAAAAGTGGCCGGACAACCAGGAGGGTCAATACTGGAATCCCTACCAGTGTAGACCCGGAAATTATAAACATATCCTGTACTGCTTTCTGACAGCAGATACAATTTAATCCCATACCGTGCCCTCTTACTAGGAATGTACTGCTTAAAAACTAAACGCCCCTTGAAAAGGACCAAAGACTCGTCCACACTTATCTCTTTGCCTGGAACATAGACCTCTGAAAACCGATCCACAAAATGATCAAGGACAGGCCTAATCTTAAAAAGGCGGTCACAATCAGGGTGATCTCGTGGCAAGGCTAAAGCATTGTCTACAAAATGCAGCATACGAAGAAGAAGCAAATACCGATTACGTGTCATAGTTGCAGGAAATATAGCAGTTGCCATCAAGGGACTAGTAGACCAATAAGAAGCCAGTGACGGCTTCCTGATCAACCCCATCAAAAAAGACAAACCTAAAAACCTTTTCATCTCTTCCAGATATGTGGGAACCCAATGAGTAGCTCTAGACTGAGGCTTAAGTCTGGCAGCGTTGTGCCGCAAATATTGCTCTGCATACACATTTGTCTGCTCCACAATCTCTTCCAAAAATACATCGTCCATAAACAAGTGAAAGAAATGGACAGGCAGAAAGTTTTCCGTATTAACTCTACACCCTGGGAGACTAGTAAATGCAGGTAACTGTGGCTGCTCCATGTTTGGGGCAATCCAGGTGTCAGGTCTTCTAATGGGAAACCCTTCAGCCCCAGGCTGCTGCACTCTTGGCACATCAATGTCCTCCTCTAACTCAGGCCCTTCATCTGCACTGAGAGTAGCTTCCTCATCAGAAGAATACTCTTGGACAGAAAACTCACTTCCAGAATCTCCTGCTTCCTCCTCTGCCTCAGATGCAGAGTCAGTGTCGTAATCATGGTCTGAAGACGACTCAAAGAGCATGCGAACAACCTGCTGAGCGGTCACTTTGCGGCTAGCCATGATCCTAACAACAAATGGATTGCCAACAACAACTAGCACTAAAATAAGTAATAAACAAAGTGTAGCTTTATCACAAAGAGTTATGTACTACAAAAAACTATACCACTCAGTTGCCTGAAATAGCTACTCACCAAGCAACTACTCTGCACAGACACAGCAATCACCAATGATATCCCACTAAAAAGAAAAAAGCAAATTAGACATATGACAACACAAACATTACTGTGCTCAAATCTAAGGACAATGTCAAACACACAATACTGCATTTAGTACACCACCTACAAACATGTCATTCATGCATGTCAACAATACTCCTTTGCAGTAAATTGCTTTCAATTACCTAAAACATGCAGCTATGCAAACCACTGGACAACTACTGCCAAAACCGCTAAGATCCACAGCAAAGGAAGCAAAAGCGTTGAACTAGAAGAAAAAGAAGAAATAAATTGTTATAATCACAAATACAAATACTTTGCCAGTTGACAAACACCCCACCACCAAGAACTTAGAAGTTGTCCCTGGTACCTAAGTGGATCCTGCCCCCCCTCGGGGGTAGATGGGCGTAAAAAAATTAGCCGAAATGGGCAACACCTCTGTGCCCCCTTTTAGGGGGCGACCCTTCCCAAAGGGGGCACCCCCAGCACAAAACAAAAAAATCCCTGCCGTATTGGTGGTTTCTGCCCTCCTTGGGGGCAGATGGGCCTACAAAATTACACACACACCACACAATCTCTGGCGCCTAGTGTGCTTCCACCCCCCCGGGGCCAGATCGTCCAAAAAATGACTGGTCTGCCATCGGGGGGCCGAAACAGAAAAAAAAAAACTCCCCAGGGGAGAGACCCTTGCCCAAGGGGTTGCCCCCAAAATAAACAACAAAAACAAAATCCCTGGTGTCTAGTGGATTTTGCCCCCCCCACCCCCCCGGCGGCAGATCAGCCCAAAAATTGGCAATCTGCCCCTGGGGGGGGGGCAAATACTAAAAAATTTGTCCCCCAGTGGGACGCCGCTTGCCCAAAGGGTCGCCCCCCAAAAAAAACTTTACAATAAAAATAAATCCCTGGTGTCTAGTGGTTTTCAACCCCCCTCGGGGGCAGATCCGCCAAAAAATCAGTGGATCTGCCCCCCAGGGGGGGGGGGGGGCTAAATACAAAAAAAAAATTCCCCGGGGGGGCCACCCTGGCCCAAGGGGTCACCCCCAAAATATACACAAAATATAAAATCCCTGGTGTCTAGTGGTTTTCGCCCCCCCCCGGGGGCAGATCCACCGAAAATTCGGTGGATCTGCCCCAGGGGGGGGGGGGCGAAATACAAAAAAAAATTGCCCCCGGGGTGGGGTGACCCTTGCCCAAGGTGGTCGTCCCCAAAATAAACATAAAATACTATATCCCTGGTGTCTAGTGGTTTTCTCCCCCCCTTGGGGGCAGATCCGCCGAAAAATCGGCAGATCTGCCCCCAGGGGGGGGCGAAATACAATAAAAAAATGCCCCCGGGGGAGGGCGACCCTTGCCCAAGGCGTCGCCCCCAAAATAATCAATATAATAAATTTTCCCTGGTGTCTAGTGGTTTTCGCCCCCCTGGGGGCAGATCCGCCGAAAAATCGGTGGATCTGCCCCCAGGGGGGGGCGAAATACAAAAAAAAATTGCCCCCGGGGGGGGGGCGACCCTTGCCCAAGGGGTCGCCCCCAAAATATTGAACACAGTAAATCCCTGGTGGCTAGTGGAGATTCCTGCTCCACGATCGCGGGCTCTTAGGAATCTAATGAAAACAGGCACCGGGGAAAGGAAAAACCCTTTCCTTTCCCCCCGTGTCTGTTTCCACCACCCCCTGACCCCCAAAAACGAAGAGGACTTACTTTTTGTGTCCTCCTCGGTAGACGCGCTGGAAGCAAATGGCTTCCAGCGCGCCCGGCAACACTACAGTAGACAGCGCGCTGACGTCATCGGATTGCCGTGGGGGGGGTGGGGGTGGAAGGGGAAGGTCTTCCCCTTCCATCCCCGCCTGGGGGGGGAGGAGGGGTGCACGGGGGGCGCGCTAGCGCGCCCCCAAGTTCCCCTGTGCCTAGGACGAGATGATCTCGTCCAAGGCACAGGGGAACTGTAGCCTTGGACGAGATCATCTCGTCCAAGGCACCCAAGCGGTTAAGGGCCTCATTTTGAACTTGGCGGAAAATCCCACTGAGTTGGGTGCTGGCGGTCGGAACATTGACTGCCAGCATGTTGACGATCCCGCCGGCCCAATAAAGAACATTCCTCTGGGCCAGCGGGTGGAAACAGTGTTTCTGCCAGCCGGCCCAGTGGAATGCTGGGCCTGTACATGTCAATGTAGCAGTGCGGCGGGTGCAGCAGCACCCGTAGCACATATCACTGCCCGTAAATCGGGCATTGACATGTGCAATGGGGCTGTGCACTGGGGCCCCTGCACTGCCCATGGAAAGTGCAGGGGCCCCCGGGCACCCATTCTCCAGACTTTCCCTGCCAGGAGAAACCACAAGGGAAAGGCTGGGGGAAACACAGGTTCTTTATCCGGTGGGCAGCGCTGCCCTGTCGGATAAGGAACTCCGCCATTGTCAGGCTGCCTGGTGGCGGTTGCCTGGTGGTGGTGGAGTTCCGCCTGTGGCAGTCTCCCTGTGTTCAGAATGTGGCGGTCCGGACCGCCATGCCGGTGGTGGTAATTTCTGCCACTGCCGGCATGGCAGTCCGGACCGCCATGTTCATAATGAGGGCCGAAATCTTGTACACTTTCACATGGATAATCAGTGTGTCGATGAGCTTCTTTTGTTAGTGATTTTTTTGTTTTGTCCCAAACTTGAAATCCAGACCTGAGAGGACTGGGGTTTGAGTTGTCACTAACAGGGTGCAAAGCTTAAACCTTTTTATCTCCTCTGTGGTCTTCTGGCTTACTAGATCATATTCAAATTTTACTTTTCCATAATGCGCTAAATGAATACCTTTTTGGAAGCTCCCACATTGGTAACCAATCCAGGGTTATAACTTGGTGTATCAACGCTACAATTGAATACAATGTTAGTGCCCTGGGAAGTTGAAGGTGTCAATTTCAGGTCTTCAGTTTTGGTCCTTCACGCTCATTGGCTGTGATTTGATAAACCTGTCAGAGACATAGAATTCTTGATTAGGCGACGATTAATAGATTCATATCTCAAGGTGGAAAAAATGCCACTGAGAAAAATGAGGTTCATTGTGTTCCAGGGAGCTCTGCAGGACTGTGATTATTTTGAAGACCCTTAAAAACAGCAAGCGTCTTGACTGCACTGTGGATCTGGGGACAAGGCGAAGACTGCCTTCTTCCATCTGTGGGTTATTTCAATGCACAAAGGCCACACAAGGTAGGCTGACTTAAAAGAGAGTAAGGAAGCTAGATACTCCTGCCTCAGGCCCTACACCGTTATGGCCTCCAAGGATACAGCTTGTCGTCACCATCTCGGCACCCACCCACAGTCTGCTGCTTTCACCCTTGTGGAAGTTTGAGTTTTCGTAGTCATGAAAGAGAGTCAGCTCACAACACAGATCCTGTGATACACTTTGGTCACTGTGACTTTTTAAATATGGTTTTGTTAAAACATTTCTGCGTCCTTTTTGTTTCTCGGATCTCTCTGAAGTGGATGAAAGTCCGCATTTTAAGGATATACAAAAACACCTAAACAAACGCACCTGTTCAGATAAGGTAAATGCCAGTTTCTGGTGGGTCTCTTCAAACTGATGTTTATTGATTATATAATAGTTTTTCATATAGAGCTTCTACAAACCGAATTGTGACAAAGCGCTTTACAACAAAGGTTCGTTTTGAGGAAAGGACTATTTGCACTTAATAGATGTGATGTAGATATGGTACACTGTACAATAGTAAGGCAAGTATGAACAGTAGTCAGCAGCAATACTACAGTGAGGTACGTAAAAGTACACTTGACGCCAGTACTGATCTACGTAGACGGGACATCTGTATAGTGTTGAAGCCAGTAAAAAGATGCACACTATTGTAGTTATTAGTGCAACATTAAGGCATGTAGAGCATAGCTACTTTATTGCTGCATGTGTACATCAGGTCAGTGTGTGACATATTTAGTAGCTTGATGAGTTAAAGTTATTGAATAAGTCTTGTATGTGTTGTAAAGGCATTTCACATCCTAGGTGCATTTGTTTAAACAAATAGTTTGGAGAGGTAGTGTCTTTTTTTTTTAAAGTATTCCCCATTATTTCAGTTACTTCCGTGTGTCCCTCCCACAGTTACTACTAAAACGTATACTTGCATGTGCGGAGACTCCACAGTCTGGGTTGTGATCTCTGCGCATATAAATATAGGAGAGGCGAAGACGTAAACTCAGCATGCAGGTTTGTGAACAACATTTTGTGCTGTTTCAAATTTTAGGTGCAATTTGTTTTAGTACATTGTTTGACAGGTAGTTTAGATTTGTTTCCTAGGTTCAATTTTTACCACAAGTAGGCGGCTGTTCATTTTGAGACTTGAAATTCATGTTGCTAATCCATAAAGGGCTAACGCAGATTACCGCAGGGTTCTGAGTAAATCAATTCTTACTTCAGCAGAGGGGAAGGGTGAGCTGTGCCCTTCTCAGTTCCAGTTTCCTCATTCTTCCAACACTGCCTGTGGCATCCATTTAAATTACAGGGTGTCAAGATAGTGAAGCTGTTTTATTGCACTGTTGGAAATTATCACAACATGGTATTTAGCAGAGTAGTTTATTAGGGTTCTGTAATGAGCGTATTCTCAATTAGTATTTATCCTTTCATAAGTTATAAGGTGAATGACATAAATACAACATAAAATGCAATCATTCACTGTGACAAATAGTTAAATGTGCACACAAAGTCTGTATATGTACATTGAAGGAAAGCGTATGAGAACAGATTAACCTGCTATCCAGTAGAGGGGCAATGATCCCTGAAGAGAGGTGGGTCACAGTTTTAGCTCTCATTTATTTATTTTGTTTATTTCGTGTTCACCTGTATTTATCAATATTTATTTTTCCAAATGTTTTTGGTATTTATACATTTTTTGATGGGTGAGAAAATGATATTGCAGCTAGTATAACGCTATATTATTGAACACACGCTGACTTTGATACCTGTAAGACTGTAGTGTGATAGGAACAGAAAAATGCACTCTACTGAAACCATTACTAACTCTGTGCACATCAACAGTTTGTTAAGCTTTATTAGGAAATTATATATTTTCCTTTTTTTTCTGCTTCCTGTGCTGCAAGTATGCATAGCTACAGCCTTTGCAGTTGTGACTGGGAACATAGCAATACACTGAAATCAGGTCCAATGCTGTATTTTGAATTTATTTTAAAAATAAATACAGACAGGGAAACTGAGTATTTCTACCCTTGGTTTAGGTATAAAAATCAATAAAAAGTGGGAGTCTTAAATTACTGTGTCACCCTACAATTAGATTGAAAGCAGACAAATGCTTGCAGGCCGTTCATGCTCAGCAAGTACTGGCTGTATGACAAGTTACAGATTCTGAACTTAAACTAACTGCAACTTTTCACTGATACTAACTAAAGGGATTGTCACAGCAAACCCTTCCCATTGATTGTAACCAGATGAGAAGGGAAACTGAATTAGCTCTTCTAGCAGCCTTTAGCCTACTTACAGAGTAGACTGAGATCTAGAGGTTGCAAACACAGTTAAAGAGCTTTGTGTAAAATATAGTCAAGTTACTAAAAATGTGTACTTTACATTTACTAATTAACATTGAGGCCCTAATTATGAGTGACCTAGAAGTGACCTAGTAAATTCCAGTATATATGGTAACTTCTGTTAACACATATATTGGAATAATGAGATTTGAGGCAGACGCTGCACCACACAATTCTGAACAGCTAAATTTGGACATATATAACCAGAACAAATTTACCTGATGAAGAAAGCTCAGTCAATACCAAGAGTGCAGATTTGGGTGTGGAAAGCACCAGAATCTGTATTCTCCATTTGTAAGGCAAAACTTGTAATAAGTGCTATTTATCCCACCTGATATATACCAAATAGGTGATTTCAGATTTTATCCCATGCAATAAATATCACACCTTCCATCCAGGGCAATTGTAATTGGACCCTACTGAGATTACAGTAAAAACAAGAACAGCCAGGAAATCGTTTGTGTGGTCTGGCTTCCGCCAGACAATTATGTGAGAATCACCAGGGGAGGGGCTTTGGCTCTGCCCATATGTTGGAACCCAGGTGAATATGTTTTGATTGGGCAGAAGTTGTGTGTTTCCACAAAAATGTGCTTGCTCTCCACACAGTTGTGATAATTTTATTTATTTATTCAACTGCCTGAGTTTGAACTTTCAGGGGCACACACATGATATTGTAATGCCATTAAAATGTATTTGATAACTAGTACATATGTGGCATTTTCTCTGGCAGCAGCACAGATGGGAGGAGGATAGTCATAAACCCTCATTGAGTTTTAGGTCTGCCTTGACAGTGCAACAGTCACCTGACCTTTTGACCTACATGAATATTATTAGACAGCTCTTTGCTTCCACACAAATACATCTCCATTCCCATCTACACGTAATGCTTCACATTATCAAACATTATTCTTTTAAAGTCTGACCTTTTGGCATTGCCAATGCTAGTTCTTTCAAGTGGCAGATAAAAATAACTAACTTTGAAAACGCATTGCAGTTTAAGGGATAAACAAAATAATTTGAGAGTCTATACAAAATAATTCACTTTGAGAAAAGCGATGCAGTTAAATACTTGACTTTCCCATTAGCACCATAGAAGGTAGGGGCATTTTGAAGAACTAATAGCACTAACATTAGATTTTTACACATTTCTTAAAAATACACATTTCTTTTGAGGTGGCTTAAGCCTGTTTATTCTGGGCTAGAGAAAAGTAACAGTGCCTTGCTTTATCTGCATCCTTTCCTTGGTAATTCCTATTCGAACCAAATGTTCTGTATAGGTAACCTAGACTAAAAAGGTTTGTGGCGAGGTTCTATTGAAGTTATAATGTAATCTTCTAACATTAATGCAACGTTGAACAATCTCTGCCTGATCCTAGCTACAATGCATTTACTAGATATTGATATGTATGTGTGGAGTCCCCATCATTTTATGTGTCTCTTTTGTTCTTCTCTCCAGTAAAGGCTTCATAGGGATCTCAGAGAAATTACTGGATGTGTAGAAGGAAGGAACTGCTTTTTCACTGGCAGATAACCTGTGTGACTGATAACACGCACCTCCTTTCAGAGTACAGAACAAGGTAAAAATTTTGTCCTTCTCCTGAGCAAGGACAATGTCAAGGCAATGGTTTGTCTTTTTATTTTAGGATGTTGAAGTAATAGGGACAACAATTGACCTGCCCAGAGATAGGAAGTGCATTACACTGTCACACAAGTAGTTCTTATCAGAACTGTGAGTGTGACGAGGGCTGTGAGTGTGATTTTCATGCCTTTTGATTCAATGATGTCATTTGGCACGCCTCTTCTGATAGGGACCTTCAGTCAAGAGGAGATAGCCCATGACCATGTCTGCTGTGGAGCTTGGAGAAGCGTGTCTGCTGGAAGCAACTTACCACAAGCAGCCTGAGTGCTGTGGGCCATGAACTGAGACTGGATAAAGGAGACTGGCTCACGGAAAGGGGTTTGGAAAATCCAGTAACCTGCAATTGGTACAAAAGGTTTTCTACTCATTTTAGCAATTCAGATGTTCAGGCTTCGGGATCCCACCACTTTAAGCTTATGTTGGACCAAAGCAAGCCTGCTGAGCCAGCGCTGAGCCACGGCCACAGAAGGTAGCTGGAAATGGCTACGCACTTGTGCTCCGCATCAACAGATTCCCAGTGTTTGAGCTGACTCCATCCGGGTTTGATCCCACGTTGTCCAGCTGCCCATCCTCAGGTAACTCTACCGTTTCACACTGCCTCACCAGAGTTTGTGTATTCGAGCTTTGAAGCCAGAGTCTCGGCCCTTTCAAACTCCTAATTAGAGATGTCTCACCAGTGCTGCATTTACCCTTTACACATTCAGTTACGTTTGCTGTGGATTCAAACCAGCATCAGCATATGAGAACAGATGTTTTGACCCAAATATTTGCATTCCAATTGTAGTTTTGAACTAAACGTATTGTTACACTATGTATGGACTATTTTGGTCCCATTTCATTCATTGTTTATGTTTTACTTTTTTGCAACATTCGTTTTACAACATTTGCATCCATTTGTCCAGATTTTGTGACCTGACTTATTACATTTTGATATTTTTACCTAGCTTGGTTTTGACCTTTATGTTATTTGCATTTTGGGTGTAGAATTGTTTTGCTGGTCAGTGCAATCATATCACACCCACGCTTCCGACGAAACTCTTTCTGTTTAGTACAAGCTGCCAAGCGTAAACCAGTACTTCATTAAGTAAACCAGTTTATCTTTGAGGTCATGATCTTGGTCCTTGTCTGGGAGCGCTCACAACAACTGTGACTTCTACCCCCTGTAGCCTAGCATGCTGATACCCCAAAGGGACAAGGCAGACGTTTTATCTGACCTAGGAAATATTGTTTTAATGGAACACAGTTTTTTCCTAATTAGTCATTCTCAACAAGATAACTAAGAATGTATTTACTTTTTAAAAGGAAGTAGCTCTGTTTCGACATTAACAGCATATAAAGAAATGGAAAATGAGGATTTTTATGTATTTCCCCATAATAAATGTGTTCAGAGAATAAATGAAGGAATGATGGTCCACACAACAGTGATACAATGAGTATAGAAGCTGTTGAGGCATAGAGGCAGACTCAGTGAGTAGAACATGAAGTAAACCGCTTTATTAGTGCAACAGTCTCCAGCACCTTCTGCAGAGAATGAGATGGCCCACAGATGGAATCATGCCTAGCTGGAGTTCCACACTGCATGATGGAACTCTAGCACGATCCACAAACAACACGTCCTTCCCCGTGCACAAAAACACACATGAGGAAAGGAATACTGCTAGTGGCGCACAGAACCGGCCTTCCAATAAAAGAAGCAAAACATCTACATGAATCAACACAAAGTACATTTTGGAGTTTGATATGCGCTGTATTGACAGATTTAGAATGAGTAGCACTCACACTGCCACTAGTTATACTGGGGTGTGCACAGAATAGTCGATTCGCGCCTCAGATACATCAGTTCATGAATCACTCGTCCTACAAACGCTAATCTCTTTTGCAACACCTTCTAAAACATAATTGCTATCATCCAGTCATTCCCCCTGAGATAACTCCCAAAACCAGCTAGAATATTAGCTTGCACTTGCTAGCCCATAGACCGTTCCTACTTTTAGTCAGTGCTTAATTTATTTTAAAAAACGAAAGTGCAGGGCCCTTCTCAGGGGGCCACTGATTCTTGTATTACCCATTGCCCCTGATAGCGCTGCCAATGACAATACGTACACACCTACTAAGCATCACACAGCTACAACTGGGACAATTCAGACTGTTTGAGACCCCCAAAGCTATAAGAATGACTTGGATGGCAGATATTAGTTGTATTAATGTATATTGAATTGCTAAACAACTGTTGTTCTGGTCATCTCTAAATTACACTAGTAGCACCACTATGTTGCAGCTGTCACAAGTGTCAGTGTCGACAATTAAGTGCTGGTGCCGAGCACTGGAAACCACCGGCTCAAATTAGGCACTGATTTTACTACATATGTCCACTGCCACTCGTTCCATCTGAAGCTTGTATGACATCCCCCAAAATTCCACTTCCTACCATTTTCTCGCCTTATAAAATTTGGGGTGGACTGGTGGGGACATGGCGTATCCCTGATGGCAGTCCAAAAATACTTTTATCTTGCCTCCTTGTTTATTATAAATATTGCTGATATTGTAGACTATTGTGCATAATTATTGACAGTTGACCAAAACATTGGCATTTACGCTGTACAAATTCACACACAAATGTACCTCCCCTGCCCATGCATGTGACTGTGATTAATGACAACCACAGATATTGCAGTGAACTTTGTGCTTCACAGATCGGGCACCATATTTCAACATGATACTGTGTAAAGTCCAATTAATTTTCAGAGGCTTTGATGTTCCAAACACTATGTCGTTTGTCTGCAACACATAACTTGTCCTGAATATACCTGCCACAAAATTGTGTATGTGCCAAATTAATCAAACGAAACCTTATTGTTCCAGCATGCACCTCCTGAATGTCAAACTGTGCTATATTACAGCCACATGCAGACATCCTAGCTCGAGTGCTATTAATAACAGTTTGACCTGTGCGTTGAACAGTTTTGTAATTGCTCTTGGGTGGCAAGTTGTACACCTCTCAACAATCTGCCAGTGGCAGCAGCAAGATTTTGACACAACAGTCCCTACATATATCTGCTATGATTATATGGAGACACCTCATGATCGTGACATAGAGACTACAGATGCAGAGACCTGGGCTTCTCACCATTGGTGCTCATCTACAATGGAAGTCAACCCAGTGGTGTGTTTAATGTTGGTACCACAGGACAAGTTAATTGTTTTCTAATTGGTTGACCCTCCTACCGGCTGCCCTGGTTGATGCTAGAAGGCCAGATTGTAGCTGGGTTATAGTGAGTGTCTTTGCCTATGTTAAAATCATATCAGGGTGATGACTAGTCTTTTTAATATGTATTGCATCTCTGGTATGTATTAGAAATTCAGGATATGTTAAGATCCTTTAATGATGTAGGTCGACATGTTTCATTGCCGCAACAACTTTTGACAATTTCATCACTATCAGAAGAGGATCGAGCAGCTTAGTGTCTCAGCAGCATCTGGAATGGGAAAACGGAAAGAGGCCTAAATGGGTCGTGTACAGACATAAACACACCAGCATCATATGAACGAAGAGTGAGCTTGCATTTATCTGAGCTCATTCAATGGGACTCTTACACCAGTGTGCCAATGTTAAAATTTGCTGCAAAAACAAAACGGTTTCCTTTTAAATCATTCGTGATCACATACCCATCAAGCCCCTGCCACCACTCGCCCTACACCATAGGACTGCAACACATCAGCACCATGCTCACACCCATGCCATCTCTTTTTCAGCCTACCCAGATGATTGGAAACACTTAACAGTCCTATTGCTGAAGAATTTCTGTGCAGACCCTTCAGTGCACCCCAACTATAGACCGATCTCCCCGATACCATTCCTGGCTAAGGTCTTAGAGAAAATTGTGAACAAATGAATTACTGAATACCTCAATGACTCCCAACTTCTCAACACAACTCAGTCTTGTTTCAGACCCAACCACAGCACTGAGACTGCCCTTATGGCCGCCATGTATGATATAGCCACATGACTCTGGATAGCGGAGACATCTTGGCTCTCATCCTCCTGGACCTCTCCACAGCATTTACCATGGTCTCCCACCCTATCCTCCTATCACATCTACACATTAAAATCCAAGGATTTGCACTCTGATGAATCTGGTCCTTTCTGACTGGAAGGACCCAGTTAGTCAGCCTGGCACCATACACCTTGGGCGCTGCAACCTCATCTGTGCATTCTGTAAGGATCCTCCCTGAACCTCTCTTCAATGCATTCATGATGCCTCTAGCCAGCATCATCCACTCTCTTAACATCAACATCCTCTCCCCTGCAAATGATATGTAACTCATTCTGTCCCTCACAGACAAAACTCCCTGTTCCCAGATCAAGTTCAATGCATGCATGACTGAAATTGCCCACTGGATGAAAACCAACTATCTGAAGCTCAATACTGGCAAGACTGAAATTTTGATCTCTGGGAAGAGCACTGCACCATGGGACTCCACCTGGTATCCAACAGAGCTAGGAGCTACATTCGCCCTCTCCACCCTTGCCAAGAGTCTTGGGATTGTCATCAACATCAAACTCGACATGAATGCCTAAGTCAACGAGGTCACCGTCTCATGCTTCCATATCCTGAAGAAGCTGGAGAAGATTTTTAAATGGCTCTCATCAGCACCTGGAAAATCATTGTGCGTACCCTCTTCACAAGCAAGTTAAATAATGGGAACATCTTCTATACTGGATCAACAAGAAACTAACTAAAAGGTTGCAGACCATTCAGAACTTGGTGGTCAGAATCACTCTCAGCCTCCTACACCACACTCACATTACACCACATCTGATGGCGCTTCACTGGCTCCCCAACCCTAAACGAGCACAATTCAGCCTCCTCTCACACACACTTTCAAGGCACTACAATACAGTGGCCCAGCATACTTCAAAAATCGCATCTGCTTTCACAAACTTTCCCTGCTCGTCTGGACTCCTACTTGCATACATCCTATGCATACAGAAAGCCAGATCTGGCAGCTGATCCTTCCACAATATCCATAAAGCATGGAATGACCTGTGCTTCAACACTCTTTCGCAAATGTATCTATACCCATTTCATGTTTTGATCTTCAAGCACCCTACATTGTCTGTCCAAATCTATCACATCTATACTTTGTTATACTATAAGTACTGGTTTCAAGGTGAGAGCCCCGCTTATCGGTCATACCTAAGGGATGGGACATTGCCACACTCTCATTTGAGTCTCACACTCTAGAGTTTGCAGTTAGTCACAGGGTGGTGTCTCATTAGAGCAATGTCTGGTAAGTGCTGACCCACTAGTTGCCACTATAGTAAGTGGTGATTAGAAGCCCATGGGTCGTGAGCCAGGGGAACTCTGAACTTGAATGCCATTGGGGGCATGCAAATGATTTATCTAGGGCAGTTGCCTTGCATGTGTGGGTGTCGTATGATGTCAACACATTTACGATCTTTGCATTGACAGCACTAGCTTCTAATTATATCATGCTTGGATAGCACACAAGGATCTGACTATGGAACCTTAGAAAACCACAACAAGAGTCATGAAAAAGATTGTTTGAATACCAGAGTGCCATTTTATTGAAGAGCGTGAGTCTGTGTGCATTGGAAATGAGACAATATGCAGTGAAGAAAAAGTGGGTTAGAAACTGAACTCTTAAGGCAGCTGGGCAGTCAAAGTTGTACAGAGAGATTATCCAGTAAATCTCTACAGCCCCGGAAGAACTGTTTTTGTCAGACCCTATTGTTTTGAAATCCTGTTTGTTCATGAGAAAGCACTTTGAACTTCAGAAGTTGTGGAACAAAGCAGTAATCATCCTGTACCGGTTGAGGAAAACAGCAGAGGCAGTTACTCCATCATTTTTTACTCCAAACATTTTCAGGAGAGTTCAGATCTGACAAAAGTAAGCAAATACATTCTATATCAAAGATTCAAAATGCTGTCACTGCAGAACATCTGACCACTACCGGGGGCTTTTCTTACACCTATTCACCTGAGTGATACTTTTTTTATGTCTTCCAATCCACACACACTTGCAGTGGTTTCTCCATTTCTGCATTCAGAACAAACACTACCAATTTGATGGCCTCCCTTTTGGCCTCTCATCAGCCTAAGAGATTTTACAAAACAATTAGCTGCAGTGGTGGGTGGAATTCCGTCACAGGAATTAGAGTTTTCCCTTGTTTGAACAATAGGCGTGTCTTCTTTCTTTCAGGGGTCAGCAGATTATCAGGCAGTTTGCAGAATCCTCCAATTTTTTGATGTAGACAGAAATGACACGATGCTGGGAAAGGTGTTTCTTCAACAGTGCAGAAAGGAGTAATTAAAGAACCATTTTGATGATCTTTTGGTTAAGTTAAAAGCTCCAGCTAGGAAAGGGCTGGTAGACCAAGCAGATGTGTCCTTGGGATCATTTATATATTTACCCTTTAGTTCACCATCTTCAACATTCGAATCCATCGTCCCAAACCTTTCATCTTTTGGTCCTAATTAAATCTCTGATATCACCAGTGGTGGCATCAACCAGTGTCGCTGAATTACAACAGATGACGGTGGGTTGCGCTGAGCGACATTCGAAGACAAGGGGGTGCAGGGCAAATGGGACCTGCAGGGCTGATGTCTTCCTATTGGAAGGAATTGAAAGCAGCTCAGCTAGCTCTCCTCCTCTTCTGTCAAGATCCAAGACAAAAAGCAGTGTTGATACGAATGGACAATCAGCTAGTTAGATCATTCTTGAATCATTAAGAAGTAGCAGGGTCGTCCACTGTATCTCTACTTCTACATGAGATTTGTTTTTGGGCAAAAGTCAGTTTTCTTAATCTTACTTCCATCTATCTTCCAGGGTGTGAGAATGGGCGAGGGGGGACCAGCTGAGTTTTTCCTTCACATCTTAGATTTTCCTAGCATTCCATCCCAGAGTTTGCCATCAGATTCTTCTGAGGTTCAGAACCCATTGTAGGACCTCTTTGCCACTGAAGCCAGTGCCCTTCTCCCACAGTTTTCCAGTCGCAAAACGATGGCCTTGGCATCCATCAGTGAATGGATTGTCAGTAGTATTGCCTTGGGCTGTACTTTAGTCATTTTCACCAATTCCCCTTAGCCTGAGGGTACTTTAAAAGATTCAGGAGGATCAGGCAGTGCTACAACTAATAGTGCCTTGCTGGCCTTGATCGCCATGGTTTCCCCTTCTGCTCCACCTGTCTGTCAGTCTACAATGCGTGTTACCCGTCAGACTTTCTCCTCTCAAGCTCACTCCTGAACCAAACAATCCCTGCTTAGGAGCTTGAGTGGATGACCCTGAAGCCCTCAGGGATGTTTGACAGAGGCAACAGTATGTATTCAGGAATCCAGATGCCCGGCCGCAGTGAAGGTGTATGCAAGAGATTGGTGATCTTTTTCTACTTGGTGCTCTACTAAAGCTTTCAATCGTAGTTCTTGTAAACCAATAAAAATTCTGAATTTTTTAAGGAATGTTTTTTATAAGGGCTTGCAGTGTCTATGTTATGGAGTCATCCGGCTGCACTTCAAGCTTTGTGCAGTTCAGTAGTTCATTAATTGGACAACCTGATAACCAGGTTATTAAGACTTTTGTTTCCCTAAAATGACCCGCATTCCATTTCATAATTTACCCCTGGTCCTGAAATATCTCCAGTCTCCTCACTATTAATCTTTGGAATCTACTGAACGTATATTTTTGACATTTGAAGTTCTGTTTTTGTGCTACTCTGTAGTGAACGGTTTCTAACAAATTTTGCACATATCATGATTTTGAGGCCACACCTCATCTTTATAAAACGGTTCTTTCTACATTTGACATCTCACAAGATTTATTTCTGCCTATTCATTTTCCATCTCTCTCTGCCAGAGGAAGATGTTTTACAAGCTTTAGATGGCCCTAGGGCATTGACCATTTATGTGAACAGGAGTGCCCAACCAGGAAGGTGGAGTCATTTTAACTTTTGTTCTGGCAGGGCAAGGATTGCACCTTTCTTTATTTACTTTGAGGAGTTGGTTCAAGCAGACAATGTTGATGTTCTACAAGGAAGAGAGCAAGCCATTGTGGGCCAGTACAAGGAAGATCTAAAAGGGGCATGGCTGCTACTGGGCAATGCTGAAAGGTGCAACCATGAATTGCATTTGGTTGCCACATTGGAAAATCCATAAATGTTATAGCCCTTTCCAACTCCAGGTTGGAGGTGAAGTGTCGGGGAATTGTAGTCAATGGGATTCAGTTATAGTCAAGGCCACTGGAAGTATGCAGCAGGGGAGGAATAAATGACGTAGCAGACTTGACTAAATTATGCACTAAGAAAAGGCAAATTATGTGAAAATGTTGCACATTTTAAAGCAAAATTACTTCAATATTTTGTCATTTGTACACACATTGACCTTCTATGGGCAAAGGTTTCACCTCGTGGATATCAGTTAACTCTGAAATGCAGCAAATATCAACTGAAATGAAGATTACTAGTAATTAATCTGATCCTCAACTCTTCGTTCATCTTCCTTGTCCCTGCCCTTACTGAAAGAGATCATACCCACATAGTAGGGAGAAACTAGAAAAATGTACTCCACCACAGTCTGTAAGGCAGCACCTTGTGATTTAATAGATAACCATACTTAGATGGCAGCTACAACCAGGGCCCCTGGAATTATGCAATTCTGCAGTCACAGTGATTTCCACATAATTATGGTTTTGACACACAGACCTTCAGCATATTTTGCCTATTTTAACAAGAACATTTTGTTTCTAGCTCAATTGGAATAAAAGTTACTAAAAATGTTACCACAAGTGTTACTTTGAATGGTAGGCTTCTTGTTGCACAGATGCAAGTTACCTTACTCTGTGTTTAAGTATTTCTCCTGCTATTCCAAGATTGCCCACCAGGCCTTACCCAGGGGAGGGCATCCAGAAAAAGTGTTTGGTTTTTATTAGTTTTTGGTAGTTTTATTTATACCTGCTTGGTTATTGCATTAAGTGCATAATAGTGCCTTCCCCTTTAAAACCCAGGAACAAGAATTCATATTTGTAGTTTAATTATTTGTTTGCTTAGATTGGTAAACTATGTGTGCCGGGAAAATGTTTTCTCATTCACAACAGACTGGGATGGGGAAGAACTGAACTCAGAGTAATGACCAAATACCTTATGTCCCTCCACCTCCAGACAACAAAACAGTAAGGCAAATCTTCTTTCAGCTCTGAACATTTCTCCACCCACAGCAACAAGTAAGTTGCTAAATACCTGATGGCGTATACACCAACTAGTGGTTTGCAAACATGGGCAGTTGGCTTAAATTTAAAATCAAACAGTGAAAGGTCCTTTCTAGTGGGGAAGTCTGATGTAATAAAATCTCCTAAAAAGTTGTCTGCCAAGGGAAGGACCCTTATAGAGTGGAATCTGAGAATTGGGTCTAGGAGGACGATAAAAATGATGGTAAGGTTGGAAATGGGAAGACATTATCCATGTGTTCAAAGCAGAGTAAAAGAGTATTTTCCGATCCCTGTAAATACCTGCCACACCGCCTTCTGTGCTAAGAATTCTGCTCATGTGGAGGAGCTAAAACCAGATGAAAAAAGTTCATCAAGATGTGGAAAACTATAGGTCTAATTTATTGTAGAGGTGGGCGAAATTGGAGGAATTTTTCAAGTTGAGTCGAGAGAACTTTGTTTCGGCCACAGGGGCCATAAAAGCACATATCAGGAATAAATAAATACACAAGGTTATATAAAATACGTACAGTACATATAACTAAATAAAAATATTAAAACTTAGTGCACTCCCAGAGTGAATTGATAAATTCATACTAAAATCATTATACAGATAAAAGTTTTCCTCTAACAATCCAACTAGCCCCAAGGAACTTAGCAACAGCAATCACTAACGTTGAGCAAGTGTCTGATCTGAGAATTCAAATGGCTATGTTGGACCTGCTTACTCCCAGCAGTCTATAAGCCGGGGCCAACCATTTCCTACGAGAGGTAGCGTTTGCAGGGCAGACAAATAAAAAAAAGAGGAGGTTTTCAATAGGTGCTTTGCAAGCTGGGCAGATGATTGTTTCTTCATATGACCAGCGACTGGTAAGTGATCTTAGTGGCATGGTGCCTATGTGGAACTGGAAGTACAATTTCCTTTCTCTAGTCACCATGATTATGTCCCAGAAGGCCTCGTATTTGCATGTCTCTTTTAGGTTGGCATATTCACATGACAGTGTGGAGTGAAGTGCAGCCCCCAGATCTTCAGAGTCTACCATTTGCCAATATAATTTTTTTAGGTCAATTTGTGAGTTAGAGAGTCCTAGAGTTCTCTAAGCCCAAGCGAATAAAGTAAACCCTTGATGTGCCTGAGCCAGGGGATACTATGAGAACGGTCAGTTTCTAAAATGACCTGCAGTGCTGAAGTAAAGGAAGCAAGTTCTGGGGTGGTCCAAAGACGCCACCAGTACAAGAGGGGACGTAGGTGGGCCTTGTGGCCAATACGTTTCATGCCTAGGTCCTTAAAAAGGGGGAACAGTGGAGTGCTTGGCAGGATGGACACAAGATTTCTTAGGAAATTATTTTCAGAGATCATTATTTCTTGGGCTTTGGCATAGCCCCATAGTTCAGCCCCGTAAAGAGCTGAGCTCACAGCCTTGGCTTCATATATCTGGAGTGCAGGGCGTATTGAATTGGTGTGAGGGATTAAAATCCTTTATTAAAACCCCTGTTGTTTGTTTTAGTTTTAGTGCCTGCTTTGCAATATTTGATCTCCAAGACATTTTTTTCTGTTAACAATAGGCCCAGGTAACTAAGTGTACCCACCTTTGCAAGTGGGGTACCTTCAAGGATAAACTTCCCTCTGAAGGATCTGTGGGGATTAAGCGTCATTAATTTTGTTTTGGAGGCATTGATTTAAAGTCCCTGCGTGGAACAAAATTCCTCAAAGCACGTGAGCAGTGTCCGTAATCCGCTTAGGGTCGTGGATATCAGGAGTGTATCATCTGCAAAGACCAAGATCAGAATTATTGTGTGCCTAACGATGGTGCATCAGCCTCCACTCTAAGTAGACAGGGGACAATATCATTAACGTACAAAGAGCACAAGGTGGGGGCAACAACACACCCTTTCCGTACTCCACATGACACCAGGATTCTGCCCGTTAGCTGCCCCTTGTCATCCCACCTGACGTGCATAATTACCCTCATGAAGCCAAATTAATAGTGCAAGAATGTGCTCTGGAATTCCCAATAGGGAAAGAACTTCCCACAGCTTGTTACGGGGTACTAGATCGAATGCGGATTTCAGCTCCACAAAAGCAACATACAGTTTCCCTTTGCCAATAAAAACTGTCTTCCAGTATAAAAGCAAAAACCTGAAGGCTTGCTCAATGGTGGATATTTTTTTTTACAAAAACCTGTCTGAAGATGACTAACAATGTCGTGTTGGGCAATCCAGTCTGGAATCTTGCCCAAAAGGCAGTGACAGAACACTTCCTGCACACAGTCTGTTAAGCTAATTGACCTATAATTACACGGGAGGGCTCTGTCACCCTTTTTAAAAATAGGGACTACAATGGCACCCTTCCAGGACTCAGGGATTGGCACCCCAGATGCTATTGCATTCAATATGATGGTGATATATCTTGACCAGATTTCAATATTGGTTAAGAATAGGTCCACTGGAATACCATCCGAGGTAGGTGCCCTTCCACGCTTTAGAGTATCTAAGGGAAATGCCATATCCACATGGGAGAACAGTTGTGGCACTGGAGTGGTGGGTATTGGAATGATATTTGAGCAAGGGTCTTTATGTTCAGAGGTTATACTATCATGGTCATAGGAGTACAACCCACTTAAATAGTCTACCCAGTCCTTTGGAGCAATGTTAGTTGTAATGTTCAGTGTGTTATTTCCTGGGCCGCGTGCTGCCAAGGACCAGAACTTGCTACAGTTCCTCTCTTGTGCACCGTCATTAAGTGCAGCCCTCCACTTGTCATCTTGTTTACTCTTGGCTTTGCAGACAGCTGATTTGTAAGACTTTCTAGCTGAGCGAATGGTCTTTACATCCTTAGATTTAATAGCTTGGATTAAATGTTTGTTTGAGGATCCTCACTCTTTATTAAACCAGCGATGCCTACCCTTAAGCCTCTTGCCATCAAGAACTGTATTTACTGAGAAGTGGGCAGCAATGCCCTTGAAGCATGAGGTGTGAGTTAAGCTTATTTGCTCGTTGGGGATTGCGGGACCCGCCTCTAAACCCATCAATGTGGATTCAAAGTGTTGTTAGCAGCATTGATGAGCATTGGTCGAGCCAAAACCTTATTCCACTTTAGGTGACGTTTGTCATTAACCAGACTAATTCCCTCTGATGCTGTTACTCGGGTGTTAATCATGGACACGTGGTTATACAAAGCAGACATATGGACTGAAAAAAGGGTTATGGTCGCTTTCAGATCTCTCAATAACCATCTTGTCGATGACTAGGGGCCATAATCTTATGTCGACTAGACAATAATCAATTCTACTAGTGTTGTTGGCTTTGTTATATGTGTGGCAACCATTTGCATCAGATTTAGTCCTGCCATTAAGTGCCCTAAGTCCAAATTCCATGGACAATGATTTTACATGGACAGCAACCTGCGTCCACCTTTTGATGGGCGGGATATCCAAGGCAGGGATAGACCATGCCCGATCCTCCTCTTGGGTGAACCCAAGATCATCCCAGTCAAGAGGCTCAAATGTGACACTGAAGTCACCTGCCACAATGATTTCGCGATGCCGGGGGCAATTTTGCAGAAATGTCTCCAGAAAATAGGGGGTTTTGGAGTCCCGACCCCCATTGACCCTTCTAGATGTTAAAAATGATCACAACTGTGTCTGTCGCAAATGATAGGCAAAGACATAATAGGCAAATACAATAATGGCTAGCTGTGATATACAACAGTTTAGTGATGTTCTAGCCCAGATGGTTAAGCCCCCAGAAGGCCTACCCCTGGAACTTGGCAAAGCAGGGATATGAAAATTTAAGTAGGCAGTCCAAAAAAGTGGATCAATCGACCATGTGTCCTAAAGAAGACAAATGTCATGTTCCTCAATAAAGGAGGTAAAGGACGGGAGGGGGAGGACAGATCTCAAACCTGCCACATTCCATGAGACAAGTCATACGCCAGTGATTAAAGGAACCGCCCTGTCCACTGAAGTGATATTTGAAGGGTTAGCTACCAGACGTTGGTTTGGCAGGTGGAGTTGGTTGAGGGGATGGGGGTCGTTATCACTATTGCCCGGCGTGTCCTGGTTTGACTGGTGGACTCCATCTAGGGGAGCTAGCCTCACCATAAGTGTAGTGTTCTCACACTTAGCTGTCTCTTCCGGGAATGGCAAGTGATGTTCATGGGGAAGGGAAGGTACGATATTGTCACAGTTGTGCAATGGGTCCTGGGTGGTCTGATGGAATCTGTTAGGAAAAGGAACATGGGTGCTTGTGGTGTCAATGTTGGGAACTACAGCCAGACCAGGGACAGTTGTTTTATATGAGTCGGAGGGTAGTTCTACATGTGTTTTAGATGGTACTTCAAGTCAATCATTCTCACTGAGAGCAGATAGGGTACCTGCTGGACAATGGATAGCGCGAACCCCATAGTGCGCAGGCGGCCTAGAGTATTTGAACTGGATGCAGGATTGCCCTAGAGCACTTGTCCTTGCATCTAGGGCCAACAGATTATCCATCATGCTCCTGTCCCTGAATGTCAACTGTAACATATCAAAGTGGGTGTCTGGGTCGAGCTTTCTGACTGCATCAATTATATCCTCATGTATTACAGAGTAGCAGCCTCTCACATGGTGAATCAAATGAATTGCCTTATTTCTGACAGAACCTCCCCCTTCCCTTTGTGCCAGTGGGTGTAGTTTGGGAACGTTGACCATTAGAACAGTGTTATTAAAGTGAGGCCGGTCAATGGCAGGCTGTGCAGAGTATCTAGGGACAGTGTCGCTCGTAGATTTAGGGATTTGATAGCAGACACCAGATGCCTTTCCTGCGCCTAAGCTGTTGTGTGGGGAAGGCTGATAATAGTTCTTGATCTTAACACCTGCTAAAGGTTGGCCAGCACAACTAATCGCTGACAATTTGTGCAACTTCATCGGGGTACCTGATGGATTTGGCATTGAGCTACAGATATGATTTATGATGGCCGTGGCATCTGGAGGAATTAGCTGCTTGACTATTGCGATTACAGAATTAGCCATAGACTTGAGTTCTGACACTTCGCTCTTTAAATCTTGTATGCATGAGATGTACTGTGCATTTGTCTGAGCTAAATTCACATTTACGTCTACTGACCCACCCACCCTGATGCCTGGGTCGTCATGTGGGTCTGAAATATTGATTAGAGGGCTAAAGCGGTTGGTACACTGAAGAGTATCACTAAGATCTAGTGATGGCTCAGTCACTGGTAATGAGGGGGCGTGGGTGATAACATTCCTACCCTCCCCCTGACCTATAGTGGCTGTGACCTGTTGACCACGTTTTACAAATATGTCAGTAATTTTCTTGTGACCCGCCACCTGACTGGGAAGCTCTCGCCCCATGTTTCGTTGGAACCACTATCCAGGGAAGAGGTTAAAATGTCTTCGCATTCAACCAAAAGGTTGTCAATTCTTTCAATAACACAGTTATTAGCTGCATGCGTATGCCTTTTCTGTTTGGTTTTTAACACTGCCCCTGTCCCACCCTCTGTTGCTTTTGTTTTACCCATCAAAGGACTGTAATTAGTGGGTAAGTGTTCTAAAGAAAGTTAGTTCAATGATACAACCTGCATGAGAATACAATAATAAAAAGGAGAGAGTCAACGAGGCCTACTTGGAGATAGATGCTAGGGGGGTGGCCGGGTCCACCCTTTTCTGGGGCACAGCCGCAGTGCGAAGTGCCCCCACGCGCTTTATAGTGCTCATTGGTCTGGTCGTGGATGCAGGTGCTGGTGAAAATGGCCGCCTCCTGGGGCCACAAAGCAGTCTGGATTATGTAGTCCCACTCTGGAGTTCAGTGCGCCCCGTGCTGTGAAGGGCCCCCAGGCGCTTTATAGCGCTTGTTGGTCTGGTCAAGTGGATGCAGGTGCTGGTGAAAATGGCCGCCTCCTGGGGCCACAAAGCAGTATGGGATATGTAGTCCCACTCTGGAGTTCAGCGCATCCCCTAGAGGAATTTAGTAATTCTACATTACTAGCCTTGGCTTCCGCTGTTGTCCATTGAGAATTCCATCTTGGATTGCTTGACTGGACAGCAGTGGTTTCCAGTGGCTCCTGCCTGTGCTTCGTGGGCTCCCATTTTGGACAACTCTTGAAGATTTAATAAACCTCTTAAAGCCTTACCACACCTCCCTGTGCCAGTTATTGACTCCCAGACACGTCATAAACTGGGTACAAGGAGAAAATTGCTTATTTTGCCCACCAAAGAACATTGTAAGTGACAGGAGGATTGCTGTGTTCTGTGTAAGCTGCTGGGACTTTGACAGGAAAATTGTGGGGAGCATGGATCTTCAATGCGTTACAGTATTCAAGCTACGCTTGGCATTCTGGGGCACATTTTGGGGTGTGCTGTGGTTGAGTATTTCTTAGTGCATCAACAGCCTGTCAGAATACATAAGGAGGCATTTGTCTGATATCGGAATGATGCTGGGGATTATTTGAACGTGTTTTGTGAATGTTACCCCACATGTTAATTGAAAAAGGTGGATGCTGAATATCATATTTATACAACGTTTGTTCATTTAATTCAGAAAATATGACGTCAGTTACATCCTCTGCAAATTAGCCCTTTTCTACAGAATCCAGGAAAGCCATTGATCAAATGGCAGCAATGGTTCATGGCTTTCGAAAACTATATCATTGCCATTGATGGCAGTGCTATTCATCCGAAAGGAAGAAAGTGTTATTGTTTGGATTGCTGGGGGATGCTGGGCAAGAGATGTTTGAGAACAACCCTGAGAGTGAGCCTTCCCTAGGGCAATTTATACCTTGGTATGTGTATACTGAAACAATTAAGCAATTGGAGAAATGATTCTGTTAACAACCCAACATAATGATTGAAAGGCATAGTTTTTTCAGAAGAAGCAACTTGTTGAAGAGACCATTGAGGAATATAGATCAAACCTATGCCTATTAGCTTCTAAGTGTGAGTTTGGTAAGAATTTGACTCTTACTTACATGATTGTTTGTGTTCAATTGTTTCAGCAAAAAAGTACAAGAACATTAGCTATCCTTCAGAAACCCTACATTAAATGAAGTACTTGACATTGCCAAAAGTATGGTGCTTTCTCCTTTGTCTACCAAAGCCATCACTGGCTCTGGTTTCAGCAATGATGCTGTATGTGCACTTTCAAACAAAGGATGTCACTAGGACAAATTTAAGGGAAGAAATAGTGCAGGAAATTAGAAAAAAATGATGTGCTACAGATGTGGGTCTAAACACTTCATAGGGAGCAATCCAAATTGTCCTGCAGTTAACAGAAAATATAACAAATGCCAACAACGGGGACATTTCCAAAGTGTATGTGGTACTCTATGAGATCAGACTCTAAGTCAATTGGAGTTAATACTGTTGATGAGTTACAGAATGACATAGTTAACAATTGAGTGTTAACCTTTGATGACAATAACACATTTTCTACATTCTGTGAACCTCTTGGAACAGTACAGATTGGTGAAATGAACCTGGAAGTAATGGCTGATTCAGGATCACCTATTACTACACTATCTGATGTCACTTTGTATCATAATCAATTTATTAGCAAATTGAAAAACACAGATGTTTAACAGAAAGCATTCAGTGGTATGGATATTGAAATAGTAGGTTACCTTGATGATGTTTTAGACACAAAATTGTAACCAAAATATATTTTGCTGTAAAAGGATGCACTATAGTGGGGCAGTGAGATTTGGGGAGTCTGAGTATTATCCTCAGATCTGGCAGAGATCAATCCATAGTTCTAGGTGATATGCCTATTTCAGCTATTGAAGTAGTTACTGATAAGTCTCTAGGAGAAATTAATACCATTGATAAGTTTCCAGAAGTGTTAAAACAAAAGTGGGATGTGTTAAGGGCGTAGCACATGATAGTAAGTTAAAAATGAATGATGTATCCATCAAACATAAAGTCAGGTCAGTTCCCCTTAGAGTAAGGGATGATTTGAAAACTCTTCTTGATGAATTATGTAGTGATGGCATCTTACAAACTACTGATTCATCAGAATGGGTTTCAGCTATGGTTTGGGCAAAGAAATATGGTAAAATAAGTCTGTGTGCTGACTTACGTTCTAATAACAAGAACATCATGGCTGATTGCCACCCTTTGCCTAAAATACAAGAGATGTTAATGGCAACAGGCAGTTCAACATACTTTTTCATCATCAACCTTAATTCAGCATACCATCAGGTTTCTTTCTCACCACGGCCACAAGACCTGACCACATTTATTACATCCTTTGGCATCTTTAAATTGATGAGATAACCATTTGGACTAGCACCTGCTGCTAGCGTGTCCCAGAAATTAAGGGACTCATTATTTAAGGGCATCGGGTTGTACAAGCATTTCAAGGTGATATTCCGATTTACGGATATCTATGAACACAATGCCACTTTGGAGACTGTTCTCTGGATCTTGAATGATAAAGATATGACTGTATCCAAGGAGAAGTGTACATTTTTGGTAAAAATAACTTGACTATTTAGGGCATACCATTACTGTGGGGGGCATAAAACCAACGAAAGATCTTATTGATGCCATAAGCAAAGCACCCCCACCTACTGATAAAGACTCACTGAGGTCCTTTTTAGGGCTGAGTGAGTATTAAGCACAGTTTGTCCAGGGTTATGCCATCTATGTTGACCCTTTGAGATGTTTAATTAGAAAAAAGAGAATTGTTTTTGGACAAAGGAGTAAGATAAAGCTTTTTGGGTAATTAAAAACATGATTGTAATGGCTCCCATATTACAACCTTTCTGCAGTACTGACAAGTTTGTGGTTATAGTGGATGCCAGCTCTATTTGTCTTGGGGCTGTGCTCACTCAGTCACATTGTGGAAAAGAGCGTACAATACCTTTCATTTCACACACTGGATAAATCCCATTACAACATGCTATGAAAGCATATAAACTCAGAGGAAATTACGTTTGTATGAAATGTTTATTATTTAAGTAGGACAAATGTGACTTCTCTCGCCGCCAGCCCAAAACAACTGACGGAGAACAATCTTCACATGTTTCCATGACAACCTAAACATTTCAGCAGTAAAAACATCCAACCATTAAATAATATAGTCAGAAACGTATTAATACATTACAACATATCATTCTTCCTTCATACATTAGTATAACTTATTCAAAATTTCAAAATATATACATTGTTAGTAATCCTGACTACTGTTCCTATTTTTGAAGTATTATGTAGTTTATGTAACATAATCCTTCAGATACTCTGGGACTCTCCTTTGCCTTTGTGTTCTGAATTCCCCTGCACCTATATCCTTTCTTTCTGTACCTACCGACTTGTCACTAGGACCAACCTCAGGCAAGGAAAGCATACTTTCTTCTCGCAAAATATAAGTGCGCTCATTAGAATGTAAAGGAGGTACACTTTCTCCCGCTGAACTTAAACTATCTCCAAATGCATGACTGTCACTGAGTTTATCATCCAGCACACAATACCCACTTTTTTCATAGTCGTTTTCGTGCCCATTGACTCTCTCTGAACCAAATTTTGCCACTCTCCTGAGATTCCATCTGTCACAATTATTCAAGACTACATGCCATTTGTGTACTTCCTTGACTTGATATGGGCCATGAAATGTATCCAAAACTCCCACTATTCTTCCAGATCAAATTTGTACCCAATCTCCTGGCACAATACTCCCTTTGTTCACCCTCATACTGTCACTGATCCTCCCATCTTCTTTTGTCTTGTAAACGTCTTTGTCAGCTTTTAACTTATCCTTTAACTAAAATGGTGTTAACCTAGTGTTGGGTTTCCTCCCTCTCATCGAATAAAAAGGAGTTGTACTTACGGATGCACTTTCTGTTGTACGGTAAGACCACAACAAATCTGCCACTGTCCTCTCCTCACTCATATTGTTAGTAACCAACAACTGAATTGCTCCTTTGACTATTCTGTTGGCCCTTTCTACAATTCTTTTTGCTTGTGGGTTATACAGAGCTGTGTGAGTATGTTTCACTCCGAATGCCACTAAAACTTTCTCATTTAATGTGATGCCAATTGTGTACCATTGTCTGTTATGAGAGACTCCAGAAATCCTTTGTCTCTAAATATTTCAATTAAAACACCTATGGTGTTTGCTGTTGTGATATCTGACATGAATTTGACAACCAACCATATAGAGTGCACATCCAAAGGTACTAAAGCAAACTTCAACTCATCCCTAAGTCTGTCAAACGGGCCAATAACGTTGGCACACACTATATGCCACACTTGCCCTGGATCATGTATGCTGCCAAAATCTAATTGATTACCAACATTTAGCCTTTTTTCACCTCTCATACATTCAATGCACCTCTCCACCCAATGTACAACATCCTCATCCATCCCTGGCCACCAAAACTCTGCCCTGAGATGTTTTTTAGTCAAGGTCTGCCCCAGGTGACCTTCATGAGCTGTATCAAACAATCTCTTCTTTACACTAATAGGAGGTATAATCCTTTCCCCTCGCACAAGTACATTGTCACCTACCAGAGACAACTCCTCCACCATCTTGCCATAAGTCTGTAAGGCCTTGGGTAATGTACTTTCTCTTCCTACACATTCCAATACTAATCTTAACACACCACTTACATTTTTATGACATAGCCTGTCTCCGATCTTCGAAACTGACAGCACCAGCAGACCATCTTACTACATCATTCACACTAGCTACAGCTCCTTCTTTCTCACTCAGCCTCACAGCTTCTTCCTCCACCATTCTCCAATTCAAGGGCTAACGTGATAAACAATCAGCCTGCACATTCCTCCATCCTGGTATATACTCAAGGATGTAGTTATACTCTTGTAACTTAGCAGACAATCTTGCAAGCCTGGCAGAGCCCTTACCAACTCCTCCTGGTGATAAGATTTTCATCAGGGGTTTGTGATCTGTTCGTAACTTAACTGGAGTTCCCCACACATCTGTTCTAAAATACTCCATTCCCCATGCAGCAGCCAATGCTTCCTTTTCGATTACTGAGTAATGGCGTTCAGTGTCTGTCAGTGTATGTGATGTGAAAGCTACTGTTCTTTCCACAGAACCATGAATTTCGGAAATAACTGCTCCTATACCATTGGCACTTGCATCCACAGTGACTAATGATTTACACCTGATGCAAAAGGTGTAAGAATGTTGGCCTGACAAATTTCTTCCTTGAAATTATCAAAACATTTCTGTTGAACCACTGACCATGCAAAATGTATCCCTTTTCTTAACAATATTTTCAAATTCTCTGTTTTTGATGAGAAATTCCTCACACATTTTGAGTAATACTCAAGCCCAAGAAAGATCTTAACTGATCTCTGTCCTGTAGTGCGGGCGCCAATTTGATGGCAGCCAACAGATCCTTCTTCGGTTTAATTCCTTCAGCTGACAATGTATGACCAAGATAGTCAATTTCCTTAGTCATAAATATACATTTTTCCCTCCTTAGAGTCAGACCAGATTTCAATTTTTTTTCTAGAACCTGCTTCAGCAAGTAATTGTGGTTTTCTACTGTGTCTCCAAAAATCAATATGTCATCTTGGAAATATATGACGTTGCTCATTCCCTTGAACAGATTTGTTATGACTCCCTGAAAGACATTTGCAGCTGAACACAACCCAAAAGGCATTCTTGTCATTTGGAAAGTGCCCTCCATGGTTATAAAAGCTGTCAAGGCTTTAGACTCCTCATCCGATTTAATCTGAATACATGCATGTTTTAATCTAATTTAGAGAAATATTTAGCATTTTTTTTAAATGGAGATACGTTAATTTACATTTGGGAAGCGAAAATTATCTGCACCACATTCTGGTTTAAACTTCTCAGATCAACACAAAATCTGAGTTTTCCATCAGTTTTGTGTGTAATCAGCACTGGAGAAATCTAATAATAGGTACCCTTCGGATTTTGTGTTGTACTAGGATCACACCCTGTTTCAATCTGATTTTGTGTGCATAATCTTTCAATAGGTCCAACTCTTCTCGGAATACACTCTCTGCATCCTTAACGATGTCCTTCAAAGTTTTGTCCTCAACAATCATGACTTGGTTTGTAGCAAGAGGATCAATTATGATCTGTAAATCATATTGATGAATCCACCCCAAGATTGGTGGACCAGACTCTGCTACATACACGTTGCCTCTTATACTCCCCCCCCAAATGCAATATCGGCCACCATATACCCTATGAAGTCTATCTGTTCACCTTCATGTCCCCCCAGGGTTAATATCCTTAGGCAGTAATCTCACTTTTGGCCATTCTGATTGAAACATTTTCTTAGAGATGATAGTATATAATGAGCCAGAGTCAACCATCAAATTAGCGTGTTTTCCTCATACAACAAATTCAGCCTTAGGTCTCTCTTTCCTTTTCAATGAATTATCCTCATCTTCAACATATAAAACCCTTTCTATTCCTGGGTGACTAGCAAAAATGTTCTCCCCATCTGACAATGCTGCTATCTTTCCTCTAAACCCCTCCCTACACATGTGAGCAAAATGACCTTTACGCATACATTTTCTACATTCTTTACCAATTGCAAAACAATTCTTTGCTTCTGTGGTATGACTGTAACCACCACATCTTCCACACCTCTTGCCCGTGGATTTACTGTAATGTGTTACTTCATTTTGTTTAGTATTTCCGCCAGAACCCTTTTGCATCCCAGCTAAATCACTAGAATAAGTTTGTACAGCTGAGACCTCTCCTTTAGAATCTTTTTTCCCATTTTTCACATGCAATATTCAGACTCCTCTACCATTTTTGCTATCGCTATTGCATCTTTCAGTGGTGGATTTTTGCAACCCATAGTCTTTCCTGCATCTTGTTACTCCAATACTGCACAATGAACTGATCCCGGATCATTTCATCAGTCAATGAACCAAATAGACACTTTACCGGCAACTCTTTTAATCTAGAAATAAAGGTCTCAGTAGATTCTCCTTGGCATTAAGGTTGAGTATAGAATTTGTGTCTTTTGCAAATCTGCTCTTATCTTTTCTGTGTTTCCATGTACACATTCATATCAGGGTGACCTTCTTGAACTGGTAATACAGGTAAGAACTTGAATATGTGCTGCCCTTCTTTCCCTAGAGTATTTAAAAGTATGACTTTTTATGATTTGGACGGAAATCCTGTCCATTTATTGCTTCTAGATAATTTTCAAAAATATCTAGCCACATCTCCCACTCAATGAGAGGTTCACCAGGTTGTGCTAAAAATGGTGGTGGGGTGATATGGCTTAAAATGAACTTGCACTTGTTACAACTGATTCCTCCATTCTGCTAAACAAACAATTAGCAAAAAAATAAATTAAAAAAACACTAAAGAAATATATATATATATTTTTTTTACAGTTTTAGATCTATATTATATTTCGTAGTGCTGAAACATAAGTTCATTCCTCTAAACTTGCCCTTTTAAATATGACCAGGAAGTTAAAGATGTGCTTGGCCTGGAAGCAGAGAAAAAAAATTAGACGTGCTGTCCTCTAAAGCTCCTAAAAGTGGTACCTCTCGCTTCGTTTCAGTGCTGAAGGAGACTTGCTACGGAAACCAGCACGTCTTATCTCCGCCTTTCAAATTAAATGCTGACTGTAAATAATTCATGTTTCTGCTCCTACACAAAGTGCATAAATATTAACTAGCATATGCCATGCAAGCAGATTTCAATGAATGATATCCCTCCACACTTAGGCCCATATTTATACTTTTTAATGCCGCATTTGTGCTTCTTTTTGATGCACAAACGGCGCAAACTTACAAATGACTCAAATGCAGCGCTAAAAAAGTATAAATATGGGTCTTAATCCGAAGCGAGCTGTCCTTTCTGATTTATCACACACACCCACTGCTCCAGCTTTACCTCAGCTATTACCGGTCCGAAATCTTAAAGGCAGTCTGTGTGAGACTGTATTTTCATTTATTTTTAAGAAGCCAGTGTCACATTTAAAATTGCCGAAATGCGACCCAACCAGCGCGATGGCACAGTAGCAATCAACAGTAACGACAATGCTGCACCATGACTTTGGCCTGATAAACTGGCTGAAAGTTAACTGTAACGGTTAACGGTACAGGCAGTGATACACTGCAATTTCGGCCTCGTAATCCGGCTGAAAGTGGAATTAGCACTACAACCTGCGTTTACCGTGTGTAAATGTACCACTCCACACAGCGCAACACCCACTGAGTCTCTGTATGAATGATATAAAATGTCGGAACTGCTACCCGTCTTCCGAAGATTTGCCTCCAACGCTTCCGTGAATTTCACTCTGAAAACGCCAGGTTCAATTTGAAATTCACGCCACGCCTTACAATGAGCTGGTATATTACTCGTTGCGAAAAATATGCTGTGAAAGAATATAAACTCAGAGGAAATTAAGTTTGTATGAAACGTTTATTATTTAAGTAGGATGAATGCAACTTCTCTCCCCGCCAGCAACAAAGCAAATGACTGAGATCAAACTTCACATGTTTCCATGACACCCTAAACATTCCAGCAGTAAAAAGATCCAACCATTCAATGATATTGTCAGAAACCTATAAATACATTACAACATAGCACTATCAAAAAGGAGGCGCTAGCCTGTGCCTGGGCTGTGGAACAAATACAAATATTATCTTTGGGGTGATTGTTTTGATTTATTGACAGATCACAAACCATTAATTTATCTTATGAATGGAAATGGAACAGCTTCAGTCCAGCTAGTACGGTTGTTATCAAAATTACAGGAATATAATTTTACTATAAAATATATCCCTGAAGGAAAGAATTACAGGGCAGATTGTTTATCTCGCATGCCAATTAAGAACAAATTGGACTGTGAGGTGAAACAAGAACAGGAGTGTGTGGTGGCAGTCAGAGATGCATCTCTACACACTATGGTTGTATCACCGAAGAAGAATGGATACAAGCTTATGACAAGGACACTGTGCTTGGTGAAGTAAAAAAGCACAACTTAAAAGGTTGGCTGGCAGTGAAATATTTGCAGAAATGTCTGGTGCCTTATGAACCCGTTTTTGCAGAGCTGTCCTCAGAAAATCTTTGGTGACAAGTCGAGGTCTGTTTGTACCACAGGAGAGTTTGAAAGACAAATTGATTGGCGCTGCACATGAAGTGCACCCGGAGATGTCTGACTAAAAGAAATTACATAGAGAGAATTATTGGTGACCATGCATAGGCGGTTGTGTTTAGAAGTTTGTGAATAAGTGTTCAGAGTATCTGGCATCCTATAAGCACTGGAAACTCACCAAGCAGAAAACTGGTGTTATTCCACTATTTGAACAGCCATGGTTCACGTTGGCCATAGATTTTTCAAGACCTTTTCAGTTGCTACCACAGGGTATGAGATTTCTATTTGTTCTTCCAGATTACTACTCTAAATGAATCTCATATACGTTTGTCTCTATGCCCACTATTGAAGTAGTTATTGGATATTTGTAGAATGTATTTGCATTTGCTAATGTGAGAATTCCATAGATAATTGTTTCTGACAATGGCATTCATTTTGTGTCAAAGAAAATAGTGGCATTTTTAGTTAAACCTGGTATTAAACATTCTTGTGGCAAATAGTTTAGAGGAAAGATGCAATACATTTTTCAAGGAAGGTATACAAGCTGCATTGGCATCTAAACTTGATGTACGCACATATTTCCGTGAGAAGGTTTGGCGTTACCTAAACATGCCTCATTCCATCACAGGATTTTCTTCATTTTTTTATTGAAGGGAAGAGATGCAAGAACTACTCTTGCTCCAATTTGGAATGATCTTTCTGGTCAACATTTCGTTGAGAAAGGTTTGAAAAATCATTCCAGTGTGGATGAGTGTGTAATGGAAAATTTTGCATGCAAGTACAAAACAGTTGAGATATAGTCTGAAAAGGAGCAGGCTCTGAGTTCAAAATATTTTGAAATCAGGAAATGGTGGTTCGTTAAGAAACTTAAAAATGTGGTTAAGGGTGAGTCAAATTTTTCAGATCTTACACAAATTGTAAGGGTCACAGGTTATGCGGTTTTACTTACAAATTGTGGATGGTGAACTAAAGGAAATATTGTGAGTATTAAACCTTTCCAGAAAGAGCTAATACAGAAAAAAAACTAGTTTATAGAAATGTGGGAAATAGTTGTGTCACATGGCATTTGGGTATTTGTGGAACAGGGTCCACTTCTGTATGTGTGACCACCAAATTCCTCACAACCAACTCTTCAGTACACCTCTGGAGTGGAAAACTTAGAAAGACAGCAGTGCTGTTCTGTAAAGACTGCTAGACATTGCCCTGCAGTCCTGCTGCCTTGCTTTGTGAGTGAAGAGGGCTGGACCTGCATCTTGAACCCAGGACCACCAGAGTGCCTCCACGAGCTGGTTGGCTGCTCCCTTATCAGAGACTCAGGGACAGAAAGGCTCTAAACACCTTGAACCCAGCACCTGGACTCTGTTTTCTGTGAGCCCCACTCCCCAAGTGAGTGGTGCCACCCCAGTCCTGGACTCCTAGAAGTGGGCCTGAAGGTACTTTGCCAGTCAACTGTAGTGTTGTGGACAGAACCAATGCAGCATGATGCATCACCTTGCAGTTCAACTTTAGAACCACCATTGCCTGACACATCTACGGTGCAGGACCTTGTATCGCAGCTTTCTCTGAACCACCACTGTGTGATGCATCTTTGACTCAGGACTTCGCATTGCAAGCCCCTCGTCGATGGCATCCTTGATGACTCAAGGCTTTGCATTGTATGCCCCACCGCTTCCTCAGAACTACAACTGCATGATGCATTCTCGACGCAGGACTTTGCATGGCAAGCCTCTTGTCAAAGACATCCTCAACGACAATGCAGGACTCCACATTGCAGCCCTGCAGCTTCCTCGGAACCACCACTGTGCAATGCATCCTTGACACGAGATCCTGCAAAACTCTGCTAACTAGAATTTAAGGTACTTTGTTCAGTTGGCCTAACTTGGTCCCTGTATCTGGCCCACACTCCATTGCGGCCAGCCTGAACTTGTGACTTTGTCCTGGTTTGGCATGACCAGATAACCATTGTTGGTGCTTTGTGCTTCTAGACACTATTTATACTTACAAGTTTGAAACTCCATATCTCTAGTAGTAGTGATTGCATTTTTGTAGCTTTGGTCTTAAATAATTTTTTTAATGTATTTTATTTTTCTAAATTGGTGTGGGATTTTCCATGTGTTGTGTTTCTACACTATTACTGTTTGAAGTGCTGCATAAATGCTTTACACATTGCCTATAGGTTAAGCCTGACTGCTTTTGTGCCAAGTTACCATAGGGTTAAGCATGGGTTAATTTGGGGTTTGCATGTGACTTTGCCCCTGCAACAATTGTGGTTGCTGCTTGAGTAAGGTTTCACACCCCTCAACCAGTAAACCAAATTTCCTACAAAGATGTTTTGTGAGAACGCTGCAAGGCCTCAAGCAGGTGGTTTTCTGGCTGCACACTGGTTACAGTTGTGTCCATTAGGAAACCTGGGTATGGTCAAACTGGTTCACACAAATCTGCTCATATGTCTATGGCTGTACAGAAACTAGAGCACTGGTTCCATGTTACTCACCTGAAAAAATAAAATGCACTGCTTCCATGTTACATGCCGCTAAAAAGGAAACTGTAGCTATGTTACACGCATACAGTGATTAATTAATGTGGCTTACTTCCAGAAAAGTGTGAGTATTTACCAATTTGGAACAGCTATTCTATGGCGCTAAGTCTGTTTCTTTTCTGCAACTATAACTAAAATGAAGTCATAGTCAAAATTATCCAGTAAACAACACATAACACATTAGACAAGTCTGCATGCAAGAAGTTCACAAGTCTGGCCATGTCTACAGTTCCTAGTGCTATAGCCAGCCCAGGTAAAAAAAAAAGCTAGACAGCTTTGGGATACAACTGTCTATCAACAGCAGCAATTGAGTGGCATTTTGCAAACAATGGGCGTGTTAGTTGAGGACCCTGTTTTTATCATTGTACACGGCATGACAATAGCAAGGCAAACAATCACAACTATGCAAGCTGAAGGGGTCACAGTACTATTGATGCACACAAGTGCCAAGATCTTCACTAGAATCAGTATTTGATGGGATGGAAAGAAATCCACTCATATGGTGGGGACAAATACTATTTCACAATTTTCAAACAACAGGAAACGGGTCGACAGAGGTTACTGAACTGATTACTTACAGGTACTTCCCATTACCAGGGGGCTTAGCTTGGTTAGTGTGACTGGTGGGGTTGTTAGGTCTAGATTTCCCGACAATTACACTGGCACATGTTGTTAAAATACATTACAGACAAGCAAGGCGCACGAGAGGGGCTTAAGAGGTAGTGGAAAGAGAGAGGGATGCAGATTGGTAGTTTTACTAAGTGAAACAAAGGGGATTACTTTGTGAAATAACCAATATTTTAAGTCTTTTCAAACAGAAGGAGACAGTGTGTTTTGTGTTTTTTCTGTGTTTAAACAAAATCCTGGTGAAATCCGACAGACGCCTCTCCATAGGTGACTGAAAGCACCTGCACCCCACTATTTCTCACAAAATACATTTATTAGGTAGGTGAACACCCCACAAACACCCCCTGAAGCTACGCTCTTGCCCTTTACTTCAAATGCAGTCCTTCCTCCTCTCAGTCCTTACTCACCCTCATAAAGTAAGAGAGTAAGTACTGCACGGAGGAAGACGCACAAGGAGGTAATGGCTTCAGACTCTGTAAGGTCGGGAAACTGAAATAAGAATTGGGGCAGTGGGGCAGTGAGTAACCTGCTTTTCAATTTATCCAAAATGATCGTACAATAAGGTACATTACAAATCTCAGGATTCTTGTATAAACTGAATGACAAAAATACTTGATTTCTTGATAGTAGATTTCCATTGACTTTTATTAATGAACAATTTTATCAGAAATATTTGACTCGTCTGATTTAAATCTCTGGGAAGTTTAACATACTTACGGCGGTTTCGTTCAAGTTAGAATTAATGTACCCCATCACAAAATAGAATACAAGAGGAGGCCAATACTTTATTGCTTTTAGGTTGCACACCGGCAAGCAAATTCAGTACACATAAACCTTAATAATAAAACCAACGACAATAGCAAAAATAAAATAGCTTGTAAAGTTGGCAACTATAATTTATTAGTAACCGATGTGGGAATAATTAAAATGCACATGGCAGCATAGACTTGTTAACATGTTGGAAATGCTACAGCTTCTGCTAATCTCCTGAAAGCTGTTTCCAAGAACTTTACTATCAGGGCGCATATCTAATTGTTGTTACCTTTATCAAATAGCCCAAGTGCATTAGACATGCTGCCAATATAAGTGGCAATTCGTTCTCCCACAATTATTTTCACCTTAAGTCAATCTAAACAAGGCAAATAAACAAAATATGTTCCTATATCAATAGCACATTTGTTGTTTGAAGAGCCACCGTGTCAAAGCATAGGCACCTAAAGTAATCGGAATGCAAAATAGCCTTCACGCAGTGGAAGAGTTAAGACTTCCAAAATGTAACTTTGGGGTTTTAGTTCTCAATGTATGTTTTGGGCTTTCGTGCTAGATCTCTACAATGTAGGCAAGATAGGGAATACAAATTTCAAAGCAACTTCTTGTTAAGCTTGAAAGCCAGTTCAACAATATGTTTCTTTAACTGTTTTTTTAAATGTTGTTTTGGTGTTGACCATATTTAGCTAAAATGTAAAATTTTAGGATTTCAAGATGCGGACTAATGATGCACTTAGAAATGGGGCAATCATCTACTCTGCTTTCGCCGGAAGCAACTAGCTTTTGTGGAAACATCAGCACCCTTCACTTTTGCCCACTCCACAGGAGATCTCCTTCTTGGTAGCCTTAAGCTGATTGCCGTCTCACCGAGCTCCTACCTAAGTAAGGTTTGGGGGGTTTATTCAAATATCTTTATGGATCAAATCTGTTCATTGTTATTTTCAATTATAAACATCACATATGCAACGCATCAGAATAATACAATTGCTTTGATATACAACATGCTCCATACGCTATGAAAGAAAACCTAAATATAACTTCAAATTCGTTTCCCCGCGGCTGGCATGTCATACAGCAATCAATCGATCCCAGGCCTCGTTCCAATGTAGTCTTGGCCCCACGTATATATCTCTACTGCACATTCGCTCCCCTTCGCTCAATTCAACTCCAGAACCCTCAAATAGGCCGGACATGTTAATTCTGTGAACTCAGCAGACAGTATTTGGAAGAATGGTTGCCAAAGTTCCTTAAAATCACCACTACGCTGCTGTGAAGCCAAAATAAGCTTTTCCATACCGAGGATAAACCACAGCTTATGGAGCCATGATGTTACTGTCGGGATCTTGTCAGTCCCCCACACGGTTAATAGCAGCTGTAGTGCCGCATTTAAAGCTAAGGCCATCTGCCATCCTTTCAATGATCTCAGGGGGAAAGTGAGCGGGCTAGGCAGGCCAAGCAAAGTGTACGCAGGAAATCTGGGGATCTGAGTATCAAACGCTGCGTCAATAATGTCTATTATTTTCTCCCAGTACCGATGAAGCTTAGGACAATGCCATAGTAGGTGAACAAGCGATCCTCCACCCCCGCACCCCCTCCAACAAAGGCTGGACTTAGTGGGATCCCAAGCATGAATTCTTGCTGGGGTGTAGTACCAATAGGAGGCCACCTTATAGGCTGTCTCTGTGCCTGCTGCATTGTAAGCCGCGTGATGTGTCCTGTAAAAGATGCTCTCCCACTCCTCATCAGAGAGCTCCCTCTCCAGTTCCCTCTCCCACCTCAGCTGACCCTTAGTCTTAGGCGAGAGGGCCTCCCCCCGCAAGAGAGTGTAAAGCTCCGAAATCACCCGCTTATCGTCCTTTTTTACCAGAATCCACTTTTCAAACGGTGTTAACGGCCTATCTATTAATGCTCTGTTGGCTGGTAGCAGGGCCCTGTGTCGTATTTGATAATACATCATCCTGTCAGCCTCGACCAAGCCATACGTCTCCCTCATCTGGTCAAAGGGGATCACCCCCTGCTCATCAAAAAGGTATCCTACCCTTTTACAACCCCCTTCATGCCAACGACGCAGTGCCTCGGATTGCAGGCCCGGACCAAAATCAGGGTTCGCACCTAGGGGGTCATTGGGGATGGGAATGTCGTCAAGCCCATTCTGCTGGCCACCCCGGTCCACACCTTCATCGACACTTCAGTGACCGGGGATATGTACAACCCCCGCACTCTGTGACAACGCCTAAGCCAGGGCTCCTTCCATATATGGGAGCCCGCCACCGCCTGATCCATGAAGCACCAATGTTTCTCGGAGGACGGGCGACTCCATTCTAATAGGAAACGCAATTGTGCTGCCTGAAAGTATCGTAGAAGACAGGGGACTGCCAATCCTCCCTCCTGCTTAGGGCGATACAACACCCGACGTGGTAGCCGCGTCGCCTTTCCCTCCCAAATAAATCTCAGAACCACTGTTTGAAGGGTTGCTATCGTTTGTGGCGGGGGTGCCACCGGAAGTGCCTGAAACACATACAATACGCGTGGTAGGATGGTCATCTTTACTGCCGCCACCCTACCCAACCAAGAAAGTTTAAGTCTCCCCCAGGTCTCTAAATCTCGCTGCACCTCCCGAATCAGTTTCGTGTAGTTCAACGTCGCCGTACGAGCGACAGTGGGCCCTAACTCAACCCCAAGTACGGGAGCTTTGAAGAAGACCATATAAAGTGGAATCGGGCCTTCAGATCTCTTTCATGCTCGGCACTGATAAACTTGCTCATGGAGTGCGACTTTAGCATATTCATACGGAATCCCGAGACCCGTCCAAATTCCTCTAGTATACCCGTTAGTACAGGCAGTGAGGTCGCGGGTTCCGCCAAGGTAAGAATCACGTCATCCGCGTACAATGAAATGATGTGCTCATCTCCCCCAAACTTCACGCCCGTGATCCGAGGGTTATCCTGAAGCCACTGCACCATGGGCTCCATATAGAGCGCAAACAAGAGGGGCGAAAGCGGGCACCCCTGCCGGGTCCCTCTTTGAATTGAGAATGGCAATGAAAGTGTCCCATTAACCCGGACCGCCGCCCGAGGCGCCTGATAGATGCAGTGGATCCATGCCATAAAATCCGGGCCCAGCCCAAAGCGCTCTAGCACCCTGAACAGATACCTATTGAACGCTTTTTCGGCATCGATAGAAAGGAAGAGCGCCTCCCTGCGTGAGCAATCAGTTTTATCCAATAGATGAAGCAGTCGCTTGGTATTATCACTACACTGCCTATGCGGTATAAATCCCGCTTGGTCGGGATCCACAAGGCCCGGCATGTAATAATTAAGTCGGTGTGCCAGTATGCCCGTGAACAGTTTGGCATCAATATTCAAGAGGGAGATCAGCCTATAGGAAGCGCACTTCTCGGGATCCTTCCCCGGCTTCGGAATAACCACGACAGTGGTGTCCAACATACTAGACGTGAGAGCCCCCGTATGTCGAAAGGAATTAAAGAGTCGCACTAAAACGGGTACAAGTTCCACACAGAAGGTCTTATAAAAAAGTGCGGAAAAACCATCGGGCCAGGTGACTTCCCGACCTGCAAGCGCGCAATTGCTGATATGACCTCTTCTGCCCTTATAGGTTGATCTAGCGACGTTGCCTCCCTCTCGGTCAAGGAAGTAATTGCTATACCCTCTAGAAAGGCCTCCGGAGTTGAATTACCGGGCTTCTCAGCCCCATATAGTTCCCGATAGAATTCTGCAAAGGCCTCCGCAATTTGGTCGCTCGTGCACGCTTCAGCTCCTGAGGGAGAACGAACCATTTTTATCATTGACGCCGTGCGCTGCGCTCTCAACCGATGTGCCAGTAGCTTCCCACATCTATTACTTCCTATATAGTACTTATGCTTCAGGCGAACTACTGCATACTCTGCCCTGTCCCAATCCAACCTCCTCAACTGCTTCCTTACTTTCACAAGCTCCTGCCAAACTCTCGGTGCACCAGTGTGCTTATATGAACACTCCAATGCCATCACTCGCTGTTCTAAATCCTCTCTGAGTAGTCTCCTTGCGTTATTATCCCTAGCGGACAGCGACATCACCTCACCCCTCAGTACAGCCATCAGTGCCTCCCACAGCGTCGCCAAGCAAGTAGTCCCGTCGTCATTAAGGCTAAGGTCATCTATTATTGCACTACGAATCGCCTCTACTGTTGCACCGTTCTGAAGCATTGAGTCCCTAAATCGCCACCCCGATGCGCCCACACGCTCCATGTTCATGCTCCATGCTCGACTGTAACCAGGGCGTGGTCCGACAGGGTTCGAGGCTCAATCGCTGAATCCCTAACCCGGGAAAGAAACTCTTGCGAAGCCAAGAAAAGGTCAAGCCTAGCGTATGTCTTAGTCGCTGCCGAGTAAAAGGAATAGTCCCTTTAACGTGGGGTGAGCCCTCCTCCACACATCCTCCAGGCCACACTCACTCAGCCACTGACGACCAGCCACCGTCATTGACCCCGTCTGCCCATACCGATGCCCCGAACGATCCAAATCACCATCCATCACCAGGTTAAAATCGCCGCCCACCAAGATAGCACCGTCAGGGGATTGCATCAGCGGGGTCAAAGCCTGTTTTAGGAAGATTTCCTGCTGGGAATTAGGTGCGTATAAAGAAGCAATAGTGAAGGAAAAAAAAAACAGTCTCACTCTCATAGCTAGAAGCCTCCCTTGCACCTCATGCAGTTTTGTCACCACTTCCCCAGGGAATGAGCGCGCTAATAGTATCGCCACCCCTGCATGCTTTGATGGTGCCAAAGACCAGAACTGCCTGGGGAACCACTTGGAGCGCATACGATAAATATCTTTTGGGACGAGGTGTGTCTCCTGCAACAGGCATATGTGACTCCCTGATCTCTCTAAGGCGGACAGGATAGCTAGCCTCTTGGTAGGGTTATTGAGCCCACGGACATTCAAGCTTGTACATTAAATAATCATACCCTAAAATGGGGGCAGCATGCTTGAAGAAAGGGAGCTCGCAAGAAGAACTCCCCGTGCCAAATTCTACACCACCTAAAACACCAAGGCCTGAGAAAATCTCCACAAAAAGGCCAACATCGCAGGGAAACCCAACAACATTCAACCAATACGCACAACAGGTGCACACAACAAAGAAGTCCTCGGACATCCATCTTCACGAGGAAAAGTCTCTACAGGGCAGTAGGTCCATCCATGTTTGGTCAGCCAGGTCCATCGCCCCCGCCGCCCCGACCCTCTTCAACAGCCAACGTGCCGTTAACATCAAGGCCCACTGCAGTTCGGGACACCCCGTCCCCCTTTCTCTAAGCTGAAGTTCTGGCGGCCACACTGTTCAGAACGGATTCCCTCTCCAACCTCAGCTCTGAAGCCGTTGGGCGCTGCAGCTTCCTTTTTTTCTCCTTTCGCCGCCAGCGTGGAGGACCCCACCCCCCCCCCAGGTAAGGTCGCCTCCTCGCTCGGGTCCTGGCATATATCCTCCAGACCCAGGATCCGACTTGCTTCCGAAACGGATTTCACCTGCTGGAGCTGTTCCTCCCAGCGGAAGACCAGGCAGAACGGGTGGCCCCAGGAGTAAGACACATTGTGCGCCCGCAGATGCTCAGTGATCGGTCTAAATTCTCTCCGCCTTTGCAAGGTCCACACAGAGAGGTCGTGGAATAGTTGGAGCTCATGCCCTCTAAAGAGTACCTGCTGAAGATTGCGAGCCCGCTGTAGGATCTTTTCTTTAAGGACAAAGTTGTGGAGACAGGCTAGACTATCCGGGGGGCGGTCTCCAGGGCCACCAGCGCGGCCGACACAATGAACTCTATCCAGGACTATGTCCAGAGTCTTTTCCGGGCCAAGCAGGGAGCGAAACAGGCCCACCACATAGTCTCCAATGTCCTCCTTTTCCGCCCCCACCGGAGCCCCTCTGATGCAGATATTTTGTCTCCTCGAGCGATTTTCCAAATCCTCGACCGCTGTCTGGAGGAGGTCCTGCTGCTCTCGGAGGCGGACTACCTCCTGTTGCAGGCCCGCCACCTCTTCACCACAAGGAATCTCACCATCTACCAGCTGCGAAACTCGCTCTCCCAAATGAGGTAACCTCTCCCCGCAGTTCCTTCACCTCCTGGGTAATGTCCCTACGCAGCTCCTGAATGTCACTCCGAAGCAAATCAAACAGGGAGGTCAAAAAGCCCTTCGTGACACGCGAACCCTCATCCGGATCCATCTCCGTCCGACCCTCCAGGGGTCTCGTCGCCGGTGAGTCCTCAGCCATGCCACTACATGTCAGACGGGCCCCTGTCAGCATTTCTCTCACTGAGCGCTCTCGCTAGGATTTGGATGCCGCCATGGCTCACGGGCGCAGTCTCGGTTCGCAGGATCAGCCCCACAAGTCCCTCCAAAAGCTCCGTCTGAGACAGATCACCAGGTGTCGCCGCGTCAGAGATTGCGCCTGGTCCCAGCACCCGGTAGCCTCCTCATGCGAAGCTTCACTTTTATAGCCTCTGCCTCCTCATGCAAGGGCCTGCACTTACTTATATTCCTTGTGGGTGAGTATAGCAACCTCTGGGGAAAGCAATGGCCTCCCCTATCTTCACCCGGAACTTCAGGCCTCTCTTCCGTCCTGTAGAGGCCTGCTAGGGTGGGGGGAGCCGACCTCCAGCCCCGACCAGATCCTTTGTACGGGGGCGCCCTCCACTCCCAAGGCGCCTGCAGGTCCTGGGGTCTAGGCCCCCACTGCGGTCCCGCTGCTCGCGGGGCCCAAAATGAACCTTCTAGGCCTTCGGCCCCTCCGGCGCCAGACCCAATAAGCCACCGGAGGAAGGCCCGCCTCGCGTCCCAGGCTGCCGCCCAAGCCGCTCCGCAGCCCCGATCGCGTTTCGGGGCTGACCGCTCCTCTCCCAATGGGAGCAGCGTAGCGTGCCTCGGAGCCTTCGCCGGGTGGCCAACAGCCCATGGCAGCGCCCGTCACTATGGGGGGGCCTCAGGGCGTCCCCCCGCCGGGCCAGGCAGCGTTGTTCTGGGCCAGGGCGGCGGAGCTCAGACAGGCACGTCCTAGCGCACCACCATCTTGGCCACGCCCCCTCAAGTATCTTTAGTAGGCGTCTCAGCTGTAAAACAGAAGTTGCTCAACCAAATCTTCTACTTAAAGGCAATGAAACAAGACTTCTCAGCATCCTTTGCACCAGTTAAGCTATGTTTGGAGCATTAGGAAATGTACTGTAGGACCATGCTTGTACAATAATATGAGAGAACTTTTAGCATCCTTTCTCTCAATAGGCGAACATAAAATTACCATCCAGACCAGAGTACTGCAAAAAGGACATGTATGTGATGCAGTACTCAAACAATCTTAGAATGTTTTAGCACAGGAAAGCAGTGATTGAGGTTTTCTCGCTGCTGAATTCCTTTCACTGAAAGATCCAATTCGTGCATACTCCTCCATCCCCCACTGTGATGCTGGCAAAACCTGTGCTTAGTGGTTGCCTACCAAGTCCTTCAGCACACTGCAGAGCTTCCCAGAACATTTATTATTCGGTGTAGTTCCATTGCGTACTCCCACCATTTATATGATCCTGAAACCTTCTCCAAATCTGGGCACCCCTTAAGTTTCTGGGATTCTCAATGACCAGAGTCAAAGTGGCCTGTTGATATTATATTTGGTGGTCTTTTATTTTGTTTACAAGTCAATAATATTGGTTAGTGACCAAAAAAAGTAGGAGTAAACTAATCAACTGTGTAGTGATGAATTATATTGAACAGTGGTTTTCTTAAGTGATGTTATGGTTCAGTGAGGAGTACTATTTGCATGGATGAGTGTGCCAAAGGATGTTGTCATTTGTTGCATCCTGGTGAGGTGTGCGGTTGTTCATTACACAGTCTAAGGTGGTTATGGGTCGAGGACTCTTTGCCTATTAGATGGCTTTGATTGCATTCTACATAGGTGTGATAAATTTAAGTTCATTTTTTAGGACGATTGATGTGTGGGATTACCACGCAAACAACACCTAATTCTCTGTGCAACCAGAATTCAGTATATAGTGAACATTAACAATCTGGGTTGGTTGTGGAATCCCAGCCCCATTCTCGTATGTACAACCAACTTGGTGCCTTAACTATGTCTGGCCAAAATTTTGACCCCTCCACCAAAATTCATTACATTTGAAAATGTCACTTTTTGTGTCACTGATTCACAATTTCGCATATTTTTTTACCACACAAGAATGGTTTGTTCAGAAAATGCTTTGCTGAGATATTTTATCCTCCAACCAGTCTTGTGCTGGTATATTATGTAACTTTTCAATGCAAGGTGTGACCTCGTGTTCAGCTTTTACAGGGAATGCCAGCAAGTAAATTTTGCAAACTTCCACATAAATGTTCATAATTTTTCGGATGTCAGAAAAATTCAATATAACACACCCTCTGAAAAACAAACACTAGTGCGTTCTCTACTAATTGAACTCCATCATGTAGATGCCGCTGCTTTGATTAGCGCCCTATTGGATAATGGCAATGTCCTCTATGGAAGTTATTGAACTATCAGCTGCAAAAATTACAGCAGGAGAAAAATTCTGCAGTGCCTTTTATTTTTGTTCTCTAAAATAATAATCTGACTTTAGCATTCTAAAGACTTCATCATCTAGTGCCATCCTATCTTCCTAATAAACTCCCATGGTACTGTCCTCCAGATCTTTGAGGTCCTCTGAGGTGGTGGTTCTTGCAACTTCCCAGATATGCACCTTCCACTGTGTCACCCTCCAGATAAAGTGGAAATCCATGGGAGACAAGTGGTTCGCTGTGCTGCAGCCAAGGCTATGGAATGGCCTCCTCCTACATATTTGGCATGGACATTCTTTTCTGGCCTTTACAAAGGCTGTTATACAATGGCTAGTTTGTTTAATCTGGCTAGATGGTGGTTAGTGTCGTGTCCATAATCACCTGCTTATGGTTCAATATGTCATGCTTCCTATAGCATTATATACATTTCGAGTCAAAAGAGACATTTAGTTGCAATTGAAAGAGAAATCAAGACATCTAATAGCAACTGAAAGCAAGTCACAAAATCATTTCACAAGAGTTGGGCCATTTCAGTGGCGAATGTCTACAAGAAGTTCCTAGTCTGTGTCCATGCCTTACATGTTCATCGGAGTAGTCAAATGAAGAGGACCATATATTTTTGAAGTTACTCAAACCATTCCTTTGCTTTGTGGTGTCCTTAACACATAGAATGTAAGTTGGAGTTCATTGATGAGGTCCTCCCCTGGATTAGGAGTTCATGGTTCCCTTGATCGCATGATGATTTTTGGCAGATATTTTGCTCCTGTATAACTAGCTTTTCTGTGGTCTAGGAAGTGACTCTGTGCATTGGCTGTTAGGAAGGATACATTTTGAGAATCTGACAGTATTTCATTACCTAAAACTAAATTATTGCTTATAAAGATGGAAACCCTGAGCAACAGATAACAGCAAGCATGTTTGACTGTTCCACCATGTGGCATCAGACATCAAAGACCATAAGGGTGGCATGTCTATATCAATCCAGTGAATCCCTGGTGTCTAAAATTCTCCCCATGCTTTTGTTTTTGTTTAGCATCTGCCTAAAACCATACCTGGACTTCTGGGCGACGGGTGTGACATACTACCTCCCTGTTTAACATCCAGGCAGTTTTCAAATAAAGGACAATTCTGGCCACTGTAAAGAGTAGTAATGGAGCGAGAATGTAGGACTCAGATCCCTTATTGAGGGGTATATGTTTTCAGTATCGGTGCACACATCCTAAGGTCAAGCAGTCTAAGAGTGGACACTCCCAACATAAGTGTTCTCCTAGACATGGTTCATTTTCACTGTCTGGAAGCAGTCTAAAATACATAAATCGTCCCACCCATCCTTCTTTAGCAAATCCTCTTTAGAAATAGCTCACAAAAAGGTGCATGTTATGAGCCAGAGATCTTTCAACATGAAGAATGCAAACTCTTGATTTGGCTTGGACCAGTACAGCTGTTCAGAATAACATCTAAAGTTCTCCTCCTGGTATGGCAAATCACCAGAAGGACATCCATGGACTTATTGGGTGCTTTTCTAGGAGTGGATGTGAGAAGTGCATGCTGACCTTCCACCTGGAAGCAAACTGAACAACGTTATCTTCTGGAACCATACTTGTGCATCTACCTGCCTCAAGTGCTTTACCATCTGTGAAGCACCAGTCAATAAAAGGAGACAAGAACCTCGAGGTGGAAGGTAGCCTAACAGCAATCCTGAGACTAAGAAGATGCACTGTGACAAAGAAGAGCAACTAAAGCAGATATTGACCATATATATATGACAGGTTAGGTGAAAGTCCAGAGTGGTGACTCAACCTGGCCGGCACACTCACTGACCCAACAAATATGTGAATATCCATGTTGTTATGTAATGGGGATTTGTTTGACACAACTAATCAGCCATGAGCAGTCATGTAGGCGTGAGGATGTAGGTTTGGGAGTTTACCTCACTGAGTTAGTAGAAGAGCCATGTCTTCAGCATTTGTGGAGTTCAAGAAGTGAAGAGGAAACTCTAATGTGTTACAGGAGGTCATTCCAGGTCTTGGGTGCAATGCAATAGATTGCTAGACCTCCTGTTCTGCTTTTGTGGATGCGAGGTATGTGTTTGAATAAGAGAGAGACTGAGAGCAGGTGTCTGGTGGGTGGGTGGAAGTGAAGGCAGTTGTTCAGTTGTGTTGGTCCAATGTTGTGTAGTGCATTGTACACCCGCCTGAGGAGTTTGAATTGGCTGTGTTTGTATACAATGAGCCAGTGCAACTCTCTGTTGTGTGGTGTGATATTGGTTTGTCATGGGAGGTCAAGCGTGAGTCTCACTGTGGTGTTCTGGATGGCCTGCAATCATTGGAGGAGATGGTTGAAAGTCTCAGCGTGTGGTTGCTGAGGAGATCCCAGATCTCTTTGTTTCGAGAGCAAACGGGTGTGGAGAAGCACGCCTGTGAGTGGTTGTTGAGGTAATGGTATGGTGTGCGGTGGGGCATTTGCCGAGGGTGGTGAAGGTGTTGGTGCTTGGGGACATGTGTGCTGCTGCAGGTGAAGCAGCAGTGGGTGCAAGTAAACAGTCCTACCATGGTGAGGAGTGCAGTGCAACAGCATTGGGTGGATCAGCAGCCTGGGTCGAGCATGCAGACGATTTCTATAGTGTAGGGAGGTGGGCAGACGCAGATGGGCTTCAGGCACCGGCAGCATGGTCGCACAGTGGCCACCATTAACTAGGTTCTAGGAGGGGGGGGAGAAGCATAGGCAGCAGTGCGCGGCGCTTCTGGGAGTTGGATGAGAAGACAGGAAGGTGACGCAGGAGAAGCAGGTAAAGAGCAGGTAAGGTGGGAAGTGGAAAAAATGCATGGGAGTGGCAGGGGGTCTGAAACGGAGGAAAGCACAGGAAGACAGCCCAAGTATGGAAAAGAGGCACAAAAGAGAAATAAGCACAATCAGAAAATTGCACAGAGTTGGAGAAAGGCCAAAAAGAAAGAAAGGCACCAAGGATAGAAGGTCCCAAAGCAGAATAAAGTGGTAAAAGAGAACAGAAATGTAAAAGAGGCACAAAAGAGTGAAGGGCACACAAAAGGGAGGAAAGTTGCAAAAGAAAGCAGAAAACGCAAAAGAGGCACAAAAGAGAGAAGCACTAAAGAGAAGAGGGCACAAAAGAGGAAGAGAACAGAAAACAGGCACAAGAGTGAGTGTGGCAGAGAGAGAGAGCGAGAGGTGACTGCAAAGAGTGTGAGTTGGAAGCCTCATGATGCAAGGCCAGGTCCGAAAGGGCCTAGACTGGTTGGAGGACAGGACCCAGGTAAGTGGGGCGGGGCCAGGCCTAGGCTCCTGCTGGCTCAGGAAGCACATAAAAGAGCCTGTGCACAGCAGCCACTCTCCGCAAATGACATCTCATGAGCCCCCACAGCACCTTCTGTACATACACCCGCAATGAGCCATGGCCCTTAACCACCAACTTTGTTCCAGTACTTTTTGTACTATCACAAGTATTTGCAAACAGCCACCCGCAGTTGAACGAAACACCAATATCACCTCCTTCCTGTCAGCCCAGAGACCCAAAGCAGGAAGGAAACCCTGACATTGAGGAGGCATAGCAGTCACATCCTCCGCAGGAGCCCAGTCTCTACCCATGATGTGTCACAGGCTCGGGGTATCCCTCAGAAACAGAAACAGCAGTACCGGGAGATTTTGAGGTGTGGGTTGTTTTTGGTATCTAGTGCCCCCAACATGAGTGGGAAGGGCCAAAATAAAAAACACTACAGGGCTACGAGCAAATATTAACCACACCTAGCAGATCTTTTTGTATAGGGTCACTTTCTAAAAGTAGAAATAATTTACTACAGAACCTAACCAATTGGATGTGGGGAAGGAAGAGGGCGACGTTAACCAGTGCTCTACCAGCACAACTGCATCATTTTCTAAAACTCTGACCCTAAAAAACGACAAGGAAAATATGATAGTAAAACTTCTCTGGCATAACTTGTCACTAACAGACCTTATTTTAAGATAACCTAGGGTTAAGGAACCTACTCAGATACCTGTGTGTATGCAGCAAGTGACAGGGTACAACATTATTAAACTAGCATATCTGGTGAATGTGCTTACTACAAACATGTTTCTATAATCTCTCCCACAGATCTGAATGAATAGTTTAGTGGGCGTGCTATAAAGGATTGCATGCAATCTGCAGTGGATAAGATTCATCTTCTATGTAATAATGCTTCCTTCGTTAATTCATGTGTTCCTGAGACCCGTGGTTTATGTCCAGGTTACAGTGAATCCTGTACTGGTGCTATTTGACTGCTGCAAGAAACAACTCATAGACTGCAAGGCATACATTTGAATCCATGTAGATTTGTAACTCAATTGTTCATTCTTTTAAGGTAGATCAAATAGGTTCCTCTGAGTTAGTTTGTAATAAGCAATTATTATATTTTGAAAACAGTTACATTTTATTTTGTGCTACATAAATGATTGCTATTGGTGTAACTACACACATTTAGAGCTTGACAAGGAAAACCTCTTGGTTTAACACTGGACTACTGTGTGAATACACAAATTCTGAGATTTTTTACTTAATTAACAAATGAATATAAAAAAATCTAAATTGTCATATTAATGGGAAGGGTGAAGATTTTCTAAATACACTTGGAGCCCTATCAGCCATACTGATTCTGTTTGATACACTTGCTCCGGTCCCACAAATCAGTCAGAGGATACCACATTTATTTTTATTTTTACATTTCAAATTCCCTCACATTTAGACAATGTTTTAAAACGTTCAAGTTTACTTTTTGCTTATTTTATATATATGCATTTTATTACTCTGTTAATATGATTACATTTTCTACGCCGTTGCGGACCCCCTGAGTAGGTGTTGCGGACCCTCAGTGGACCCCAGACCACATGTTAAGAACCGCTGGACTAAGGTTGTCCTTCAAATGAGGCATTGGGAGCTTGGTGAAGTCGTGAAAAATAGCCTTCACTTCAATGTTCACCAGTAGATGACACAAACAGAAAGCAAAGAGGAGCCGCAGCTTATGTCCCCATGTTGGTACGCTGGTCTTGAACACTGACGCAGGATTTTTCACTGCAACTGCTTCCACTGAATTTTTTTGAGCAGGACGGTCAAAAATTGACTGTCGGCATGACCAGAGCAATATCATAAACTGTCTGCCATTTTTTTCCATTTTCTAAAGTCTAACTCCGAAAGAGGGGAAGGTGAATGAACAATGTCCCTGGCATCCTGGCAGCACGTGGGGGACATAGTACTACCTAACACAAGAGAAACATAACTACTGATATGACATTAGAAGGCCTGTCATTAATAGTGTAATCCTTCTAACACGTCAGCTGAGGGATGTCCCACATGAGGGTGTTTCTAATGGGAAAGCCAACTGTGGGTCTTCAGTCTGAAACACAGCGCTTCCTGACTTTAAAGGAACACAGCTGCAGTACACAGTACTTGAATCCTGTCCACAGTGTCAGCAAGGGGCCGCCCTTGTTAAGGTTCCTTAACCAGAACCACAAATCAAGTCGCATAGGAAAACTGGCACTCAATCAGTCACCGAGACCTTTAAAGGAACTGCTTCACCCAGCATTGCGTTCAGGGGAACTTTGTGTCACTCAGTGACGAAACATATTGCTTAAAGGCACTTTGTAACAGCTGTTGCATCAATGCATACCCTGTTGATTGCAAAAAGACGGGAAGCTCCAGATTTGCGAAGACTTTGACCTAGGCCTCTGCAGAGTCTTCCACATAAACATTACCCTAGCCAGGGCTTTAATAGGACCGCGTACCCCCGCAGACCTGACAGCAATTGAAAACCGACATTGAAGCTAGTCCTTTTCGGGCCCTCTATTCATGTATTTAACTTTAATGGCAAAAACACTGGTCTATTTCTGAAGAGTGAAAGTAGCAAACCTTAAAGCAATCCATGTCAACGATTTACTTCCTGTTTATATTGCCATCTGTTAATCTCACGTTCTCTAAGAGTCTTTGCTATTTCCGGGGTGTTTTGTTTTTGCATTTTTTTTCATTTAGCATGTTACTCTTGTATAGTGCATACTTTAAAATGAGAGGCTTTCAGGTGGGCCGCAATTGAGAGCCATGGAGTGGAGGCCAAAGACAGAGGAGTTTCTCAGTGTGCCTTTTGTTGGGTCAAAAAGATGTTCGGAACTTACAGTCATCCAGTCCATGGCCCCTCTGCATTTCGCACAGTTATATATTCCAGTTGCAATTGTGATTCTGTGCGAATGTGTGCAAAGGAGGCAAACAGTTGCCAATATATAGACACAACGAAAGTAAAAGAAAAAGCAATGGTTACACATGAGTGGGTGTGTTGCATGTTTAGGAGGCAGTGCGATGAAGGGGATGCAAGGAAATGGAATTCAGGAAAGAATGAAGAGAAGGTCATGAAGAGGAAAGAGACGAGGTATAAGATATAAAGATGGACGAGTTGTGGAAAACGGGCGTACAGGTCTAACATAGAGTGAATATAACAGGAGTACCTGAGACACTCTGAAGACCACTAGTCCTTCCACAAGCCTCAGTTACTCATTTATCTTAAAGATCTAACAAGCATTGACAAAGCCAGTAGCCCTGGCTGGTTTTAGGTGTATGTAAGTTGTTGTGTTATATATTTGGATGCAATAACAGAAAGCTCAGACAGGAACCAAAATACCAGTCACGTAACACACTAAGGAAATCACAAAAAAATCATTTGTTTAAAGCACACTGTTAAATGTGTATGCCACATCTCTTTTAGAGACCCCTCACTTTATCATGTCATTAAAAGTCCTGGCCCTACTCCCTTGTAAGAAAAATGTTTTTAAAAAAATGAAAAAAAAAAATATATATATATATATATATATATATATATATATATATATATATATATATATATATATATATATATATATATATGTACACACACATATATATTCACTTAAAAACTAATGTTACAGGGACGTTATAGTTAGGTTCTGAATTTACTCACACAAAACCAGGGAAATTCAGCAGCTATAGTTAGTTATCTATAACCCATGGCTTAAGGTAACTATAGCTCATGCCATAGCCATGCACACTACAGTTTCTTTTCAATAATTTGGCTTCTAACGTTTCATTGATATTTTTATTGACATTATAAAAGTTGTCATGAGTGGGTGCGTCAGTAGCTGTGTGAGTGACTCTGCCACAAAGGAACCTCACCTGCCCTTTTATCCAAAAAGAGTCCACAGCTCAGTATGAAATAGCTACCCAAGTGGAGTTCTTTCTGCCTCCTTGGATAAATGTCCAGTATGAATTCTACACTACAGTTGTGTAATGGACCATGAGGAAATATCACCAGTGACCTTGTGTGCGTTTTGGCAATATGATTGTTCCTGATGCTTGTTTCTGTAGAATTGTGTGATAACAGGAATCCTTCAATAGAAAGGCCAACAAGACTACAAAGATGTAAATCACCACCAGGCCGGGGTTCCGCAACGGACACCTCTCAATATTTTATTTCAGCACGGGGGAGGTGGTGGACCTCAGATCTGCAGGGGGCTGCACGGCCCCCCTTAGTTTCAATGGACTTCCCTGGGGAGGTGGCAGTCCCCAGGGCTGCGGGGGTCTATGTGGGCCCACCCTGCATTAATTTGACATTTAGCCCCGGGGAGGTGGCGGTCTCCAGGGCTGTGGGGGAGGCTGTACAAGCCACCCCCATTACAAATTTGCATTTTGCCCCAGGGAGGTGGTGGTCCCTGGGGCTGTGAGGTGGTGTGTGGGCCCCACGCATTCATTTGATATTTAGCCCCGGGGATGTAGCAGGCCTGCCCAATTAAAAATAAACATTTTGCCCCAGGGAGGTGGTAGTCCCTGTGGCGTGGGGGGCCAATATTTTTGCATAATTACCTCATGGAGGTGGTGGTCTCCGGGGGTCAATGAGCCTTAAGAGGGGGGCTTTGTGCGCCCCCTCCTTTTTTACTTTAAAAGGACAACATGCCAGTGGGACCTGGCCTACCCGGGGGCTTAATTAAAAACAAGTGCAGGAGACTGCACTTGTTTTTTTTTTCATTTTTGCTCTGAATTATGAGAATTTGCAGCAAAAATGTAAAAGAAATGCTTTTTTGCTGTGTCAGGATCCCTCTGGGACCACAAGAATAAGGCTTGTAAGCCAGGGTATTTCTACCCTGCCCCCTTTTATTTTTTTATGTTTTATTGGGTGGCCCCCAGCACTTCATCGTTGAAGTGTTGGCGGCCAATCATAGCTCTGCATTTCCTTGCATGAGCTCATCATTATTTGCAAAGTCATTGCGGCCACAGATATACAAATTTGGATTCCCTTAAATTTCTCAGGAACTGCTGAACAGATTAACACCAGATAACAAAGTGCACTATCTTTGGAACGAGATCTAGCTTTCTGCCGAATTTGGTGTAATTCCATCCAGTGGTTCAGGCTGTAGGTATGTTCGAAACTCCTATAGGAATTATCATGGGAAGCACACTTTTGTGACCCCCCACCTCTTTTTCTTGTACCTGCTTGACAGATCCCCTTGAAACTTTCCATGCACAACAAGAATCACCAGCAGACTTTTGGAAAATTTTGTGAAGATCCGTCTAAAGGCGGCAAAGATATAGGCAAGTCAAAAAACACTCTTTTCTTATGGAAACATGGTCCTATCTATAACTATCTACCGGCAACTGGCAGTAGGTAACATATATATATATATATATATATATATATATATATATATATATTCTTTTTTTCCACTTTAAAATAACAAAGGTTACAGGGACGTGACAGTTAGGCTCACATTTTATTCACACAAAACCATAGAAATTCACCTGTTATAGTCAGTGTTATCTCAAGTAACTATAACTCGTGCCCTAAAGTAACTATAACTCGTGCCCCGCAAGGCAGAGTTTGTCAAAAATTTTGCTGCAAATACTACACTGATGTTATCAATGGCTTTATCAAAGATGTCATGAGTGCCGTAATTGGTGGGGTAATTAGCAGTGAGTCTATGAGGGGGTCTGAGTAGGTGCATGAGTGTCTGATTGAGTGTGTGAGTGGGCGCCTGAGTCTCTGAGTTCATGTATGAGTGAAAGAATTAGTGTATGAATAAGTCTGTGAATTAAGAATTTTCTTTTGCTTATTTGTGAGTAATCTCGATCAACCATGAATTTCGCACTTGGTGAAGAAAAATAATTTTGAACCCATATTTTGACTCGCAAACACCCATATAAAATACTCCAGAGTACCTCTACCCATCCCCTTATGCAAATCTTTAAGGCTCATACTGAAAGGTAATCTTACTCTTTTTAAACAACAAATCCTTTTTTTTTTTTTTATTTATCCCAAAAGATCCCATCCGAAGTATGTCATATATCAAATCCTAAACAACTATCTCTCTTCCTCTCACACTCTTTTCCCCTCTCTATCTATCTCTCTCTTTCAATCTTTTACCCACTCACACACCCACTCAGACACTTATACACCCACTCACAGACCCACTCAGACACTCATGGACACACTCACAGACCCGCTCAGACTCTCATTCACTCACAGCCCAGTCAGACCCTCACTCATCCACTCACAGACCCACTGACCCCTCAGCACCCACTCACAGACCATGCACATAGTGACGCACCCACTAAAACAATGATGTATGCACTCTCACACCAAGACACACTCTCTGACAGCCACTCTCACCCCCAGATACACCCTCTCACACCTATTGTCACACCCAGAGATGCTGCGGCCAACTTTCACCATGCACGGCCAAAGGGCCATGCACAGCATGGGGTTGGGTGGCTAGGGTGCTGGCCACAGGGACTGGCTGCAGGTCAGCCCTTGCCGGCAACCCCTACTGCGCACAGGCGGAGGCCATGCATAGTGCAAGGTTGGGTGCTTACAGGGGATTGGCCTCAGGGCCTGGCCATAGCCAAAGGCCGTATGTGGCGAAGGTTGGATTAACTTTTAGTAATGAAAATTACTATACGTTAAAAAAAAACATAGAAATTCATTGTCAAAAACAAAAATTACAGGGATGTTATAGTTAGGTTCTAGATTTCCATGTGCAAAACCACAGAAAATCAGCCGTTAGAGTTCTTTCAAGAAACTATAACTCTCGCCCTAAGATAACTATACCTCGCGCCTTCGCCATGCACATCTAAATACTCCACATATTATATCATTGATTCTATAAACCCTGTATAAATGCCAGCCTCTAATTTCTTAATAATTGGCGACTTGTGACACATCCAGTCGCTGATTATAAAGAAAAGACATCAGAACTCAACTGTTACAAATTGTTCTGGTGCCACAATGCCTGCTGCCAGAGCCAGCAGTTGAGGTGAAAGGAAGGTCAGGTCATGGAGCATAATTGAAGTAGCTGTGACGAAAACAGAAACTTTGCTTTTCTTTCTTCTGCTCTATTTTCCTAGCTTAAAATGACAAGTAGAGAGAACATGTTTATTTTTTGCAGTCCTTAGTTAATGAAATGCTAGAATCTTTCTGCATTTTTCTACACATTCCGAGCTACTGCAGTTTTTTTTTAAACTGACTCCTGTTGAACTGTTTCTAATATCTGTTTGCAACATATATGTTTTTGATGTGTTTAATTTTGCACCAAGGTTTTATTTTTATTCTTGTATGTTTGCAAACATGCTCACTCTTTCATAGGCCGCCGTGTTTGAGATTAGGCTCTAATAGGAGAAATCATAGTGGATATATTACAAAATAGAGCCGGATCCGCCCGTTTTCACTGTGAAGAAATAGTGGTTCAAAGGTATGGGGATACCAACCAGAAAAAAGTTTGTATTAATACATTAATTAAGTGAAACCGGGTAAGGGAAGTGAATGTGATATGGACTTAATCCCATTCACTGTTTAACAGCTTTTGAGCAGCACTGGAGTGAAGTGAAAACTAAGATAAGAAGGCCATTTATAACTTTAACGCATTAATGAGGCAGGGATACAAGGAAGAGCTGTAGTGCCCTTTTAAATGGAAATACAAAGACACTGTTTTGAAAATGGAAAAGCATAAATACGTTTATTGAGCACTTTGAAAGCATGAAAATGACACTGAAAGGAAACACAGCAGTGTAATTTTGATAATGGATAAGTGGCAATAGCACGAAGAAAATTATATTTACAGTGTACTTTGGAATAGGAGATAAGAAATAGGCACTACGCAAGTGAAGTTAATTAATTGCACTCAATTTTAATGCGCTACTAATGAAAAGATTGCAAAGAGACTCTATGACTTTAAGGCCACAGGATAAATGGGTGGTCGGCTTTATCACGTGGTCATTTTCAAATTGGAGAACTTTGCACCTATGATTAAGGCTGTTGTTGATAGCCGAAATGCGTCAGGAAAGAACACTGGTTTTTGCTATTTGAATTTGGTGAATAAAGTGCCTCATATTGCTGTGAACCAAGGCGTACGGTGCAGCTCTTCATGTGGAGAATTTCGTTTGAATGTTCATGGTCAGTAGTTTCTCTGAAAATGAGGTTCAACATGTATGTTTATGTGGATTGTTGTTTTTTGGGACTCTCGTGGAAGTCCTGTGAGCACACCACTTTAAATATTAGAACAATCTGATTGGAAGAAAGGGCCTCTTTTCTCATCTGCTGACTCGCTCCTGGGGCAGCAATAACCTTCTGTGAGTCCAACAGGTGCTTACCCTTTGATTGGGTAGCCACAGCATAAGGAGAAAGGTTGCGGCTACAGTTTCAGGAAATGGGGACTCAGTCCTCATGTCTCGAAAATGAAAAAAAAAAAACATGAGTTTTGCATTGTGTAGTGTTCTGATCCCATTAGCAAGAAGCAGGAAGCAGTTGGGCATTGCCACAAGAGCGAGAGAGCGCAAGGAGTGTGTTGCGGCGCAAGGCCGCCAGGAGCTCATCGTTAGGCCCTGGGTGTTGGGAAAGTCAGAAGGAAGGCGGATTGAACCTGCACCCACACCTGCACCTGTATTCCCTGTATTACTTCTCACGTTTGCAGCACCGGTGCACCTGTGCTGCAACCTTCCACTCCTCCCGTCTGGTGCTCTGTCGCGTGCCACTTGTTGCACGCCGCTCTCCTCTCCCCTCGCATTTATAGCAGAGTGGAGCTGAGCAGGCGCAGAGCGGCCGTCTGGATTCTTGATACGGCGTGAACAGGACAGGGCAGGCATTCGAAGGTCAGCATGTGGGTAAGCGTTAGGCAGCGTTTCTCTCATTGGTGGTGCAGAAGTGGCCGGTAATAGGCTGGTGCAGTTTGCACCTCGTCGAGGGGGTGCACGCCCACACACTTGTCATTGCTTGTCAGAGCTTGTTGCTAGTGCCATATCTCTATTATTATTCCAGGCACCCCCACAATAATATCTGTCCAGTCAATTAGGATACTACCGGCTGTCATTTTTATCTCCCTTCTTGTGACTAGAGACCGAGAGATTGGGAGATTGAGCTCCATTACAGCCTATAGCCCTTACTGTTTATAATCCTTACAGCTTATAGAAGTACATCAGCAGTCTTACAGCAGTACTGAATAGTCTTGTGGTGCTCTAATTAAGTGGCTTGACACAGAAACAGGTGGTTGTGTGTCTTTTGGTGCCTTGAACTTTCCTTTGTCTTGTGGTCCTAATGATTTGCCCTTAGAGGGTGTGGTAGGGTGGTTCTTAGTGTGGCCACACTGGGTTGAGCCCAGACTCATGGAGATGGTCCCGCTACGTTGGGTGCAGTCTGTGAGCTCAGTGTGCTGCCCCTGCCTAGTTTCTCGCACTTTGCTCAGTTTCTGCCCCTGGACACCGGATACCTCCCTAATTTCTAGCACCTGGCACAGTTATTGCTCCCAGACACCCGGATACCAAGTACTCCTGTTTCTAGCACCTTAAGTTTAAACAAAAGCAGTCCTTGGTGTGGCCTTTTGGTACCTTTGTTCAGGGACCAGTTCAATTGGCCCAATCTGTTTCACTATAGGTTTGGCTGCTGTTTAGGTCGGTGTAGGCTCTTTGCAGTTTATCTTCTCCTAGGATGCCATCATAAGATGCCTTCAAGGTGTTTGCACCCTGGTTATTTAATTTCTTTTATCAACCCAGCTGCTAGTTCCCCCCGTTCTCCTAAACTTTAAAAAAACATTTGGCTCAAGAAGCCACAGTCTCATCTGTCCTTCCTGAAGTCCCACCCTACTATTTTGTCTTTGTTCTTAAAGGGTGATAGCAGGGAAGGGAAAAAGGATTCGGAGCCAGCTTTGGGTATAAATCAAGCAGTTGTTGAGACCTCACACATGGCATCGTCTTAGGATGATTCTATATGCCACACTCGTGGAGCATGTCCAGGTCATCTATGGTTCTTCTTCCAAGTTCGTCTTATTGTTTTGCTGGGTTAGGGGTAGAAATTGATACAGGGGCCTCTCCCCTGTTGAGTATCGCAAACACTATATTTGAGCCTGAGAACTGTCCCACATGCCCAATGGCTTCCTGTAGTGGTCAAGATGTTGGCCAAGATGTGGTTCAAGCACCTGAAATCTGCGGAATTCCCTTAGAGTCCCATGGGGGTTTGTGTATGGCTTCGTGTGAACGGGACCATGGTATGCCGGAGGACTATTCCCTGCTAGATATTGCTGCTCTCATAGAGAAGAATCGGATAAGGGAGGCCAACTTGAGTCCATCTATTGCTCTGGGTAAGAGTTTGGAAATGGCCTTAAAATCACAGTCACAGTGTTTACCCAGTTGTCATTTTCGGCCCTGTACAGTAGTACACCATCTTTGAGGGCCTTGTTGCTGGACACTATGAATACCACAAATTGTGATTTATCTGTGCCAGCAAGGGCACATGTATTCATGCAGTTGTTCAATTTGGAAGGGGAGGCAGCGGGAGGGGATAAGGCTCCTTCTGATACTTTATTGTGTATTGAGAGGGTTTTTATCTTCGATTCTGGCTCTACAGGATAGATCAGTTGCTAACTCTGACCATGTGTTGGATGTGCTGACCCCAATTTTAATGGGTTTGCAGCACCTAACTTCTTTTGGCCTTCATTCAAGGACAGAAGAAATGGGTGTAAAGGTAATGTCCCAGGTCTCCCAAACTAATACTGTGGAGAAAAGTGGGGTGAAAGAAATTGGAATTCAGGTGGGTGACTGTGGTGGAGTTGGGGCTATAGTTTCTGAGCAATTTAATGGTAGAACTGAGGCCATTCAGGAGCATGATAAGGCCCATTTCCCACTTTTACACATCTGTCTGAGGGGTGGCGTCAAGATGTCCAAAGTTCCAATGTAATTTATTCTGAGACTCCTCTTCCCATTTTTTTTATTTTTAAAAAGGGCGCTTTTCTACCCCCATCTTGGTTGTGCCTTATCCTTAGATGATCAAGCCAGTGTTGCTTCGCTGGGGGTCCCACAAATAGTGTTTCTTCTGTGAAGACGGCCCTCTTGAGAAGTACAAGGGCAAAACGCCTGAATGGTAAAAAGAGAAGAAATTGGCATATTGTGAAATGTGAGTCCAAAACATTTTGGATTCCAAATGTTTTGGAAGAGTCTGCGTCCTTTATCATCCCCTTGTCGTTGAAGTATTGAAGAATGTTCCCTCACATCCAGGTCTGGAGCCTGAGTCTCCTGAAATAGTTAGCATGCATCCCTTCCCCACTATTTCAGATGTACCAGTTTTAAATTACCACAGCAGGAGAAGGGGATAGTCCCCTATATAGGGGTAATTGTTCACAAAACTAGGGAGGCACAAAAGGGGATCATGCAAAAAAGGATATTGATTATAGAGTTGTGAATGTTAAAATGATGAGAACTGAAGAAGAAGGGCGCAGGGTCTCCCAAGAGGGTGGGAATGTTTCTGAGGGGCTATAATTAGTTGCCCACTGTGGGGAATTGTCTCCATGTGCTGCTCTTAAACAAATCGTAACCCTTAATGGTGAGGCTCCCCCTTTTTTTCCTTCGATGCAGCTGCCTCATTTTGGGGGCATATCAAAACATATTAATAATTATGTGGGGGTTTAGAGTCAGGTAACTTTTCTAATACTTTGAATTTTGTCTCCCTGTTTGATAGTAAACTAAATACGTTGAATAGAAGTTTTATTTTGCAGCTTTTACTGGAAATTGAGGCCTTGTGCCTGATAACAAGTAGTGCTATGGATTGTGTGTATTTGGATCCCCTTGATCATCTTCCAAGCTCTAGGGTTGTATTTAGCTCTGGGACTGTTGCTATGTTGATTTTGAGCAATGTGGATCACTTTCAGAAAATAGGTTTTGACATTTTTCTGTTAAAGATAATTGCTGACCTTTAGTTTAATAGTCCAATTTTGGATTCTCAGGAGGTCATTCAGGAGCTTGACAACAGACGGGAGGCTGTAAAGTTGAAGGATATCACAATCTCCATTGGCAGTGATACCGGGAGAAGAGTGACAAATATTGTGGGTTATGAGGACCTGTGTGCTAGGAAGTCTAGGATGGGAGAAGAGTTAGCACCCTGGGGCTGGATAGTGGGTGTGTTGAATACAAAACGTCCTATGCTTCGGGCAAAATTCTTTCTTGGAATATGGTGGGCCTGGACCAGTCTAATTCTAAACTAAAATATATAATGTGTCTCAATCTGTTGATTATTTGCCTGCAGGAAACTTGGAAATGGGCCGATTTTAAGTATGATAATTATTTTGTCTATTCCTGTGCAGCAAAACATTTGGTAAAAGGCCACAACAGTGGAGTTATTGTAGTGAGAACTGATGTAAACTGGAATCCTAAGGTGTTTGTTCATCCTTCAAAACGATGCCTTTGCTTAAAGTTAGCTCTGTCCAGTGTGACTGTTGGGCCGTATTCAAATTTTCTGATAGTAAATGTTTATATATCCATGGGAGGTTTTCCTTAGTTGCTTCTATGCTCTCTTGTTTTGTGATTATTATTGTGGGTGATTTTAATGCTACTATTTCGAACTCTGCTTGTGTAACATTTGGAATTTCTAAGCTGGAAGAGGTATGGCGCATTCCTTAGGCAAATTTTCCTGGAAATATTAAACCAGATAGGTAGCGTTTATGTTTTTTAAAGTGCTTGAGATCAAATTAACTTATTGCCCTATATGGCAGATTCCCTGCGGATTCCTCAGCTTCTTTTACTTTTTATTCTTATCGAGGGCAACCGTTAATTGATTATATGGTGGTATCTTATCAAATGTTTGGAGCATGTACCAAGTTTAAGGCATTGAGGATGGACTTCAGTGATCAGGATATGCTTTCGGTGGTCACTGAATTAGAGTTCAAGGCTTTTGATTCCTGGAATTTCAGAAAAGGTACTGTAGTTTATAATAAAACAAATGGACATACCTTTTGGTCTAGTAATAATATACTGAATTTGGCCTCTTGTATAAAAACAGTGTGACTAGGCTCATTTGATACCTTTTCAGATAATCCTATCCACTGGTTTGAAAAGCAGCTGTCCCATTTTCATACTTTTGGGAGTAAAGTTGGAAGTATTAGAGCTAAGCCACTTGTGATTATTCCTTGGATGGTAAAAAGGTGAATTGTGATATCAATTCCTTGGTAAGGAAACAATAAGATGCCGTCAGTATAGAGTCAAAGGGAAATCAACCGGTTGAAGCGTGTAAGAACTAGACTGAAGACATCTGAATTTAGGAAAGAGGAGGATCAGAAATGGATTAATTTGAGAGAAGCTACCTAATCTTGTCATTCATGTAGATACTGGACTTTAATATCTCAATGCTGTGTCTCAATAGTTAAGGTTGAGGCCTTTCCCATTACCGATGAAGAATGGACTCCTTATGCCTCGCAATTATATGCCTCTAGTTCTAGCTCCCCTGTCCAGCTGGAGCTTAACGTTGAGGCTGACTTACTGAATATTTAAGGTCCACCCTCCTGCAAGGAGGTATAGGGTATTCTTAAGGGTGCAAGGTCCTCAGGGGCAATGGGCGCTGATGAGCTTCCGATATCTCAAGAAGTCTCTGCATGGGATCTTTTTTTGTGTTCCAATACTGTTATCGGACTGGGGTTATACTGTCCTCTTTGAAGGGAAGTGTTGTTCTACCCCTATACAGAAAAGGTCCGAAAACCTCTCCCGCCAGTTCTAAACAGATTGATTGCCTAATTGGATACGATTGAGAAATTGTTTGCCAAAAGTATTCTTTTTCATCTTCAGGGATGGACATTAAGTAGTAACATCATTCCTGCTGAGCATGCCTTTTTTTGTAAGAACTTTAGAACCCCAGATAATATTACGGCTCTTCCAATACTGATTGAAAAGCGTCATGTGGGTAAGGGCATGCATATATACTCTGCCTTTACGGTTTCTCCACAGCGTTCGATAGGGTTGACCGTGGGATGCTGTGGAGGAAATTGTCTGCACTTCGGATCCTGGCTGACCTCTTAGGTTACTTTTTGCCCTGCACTCTTCCACTGGGACTCAGGTCCTGATGAAAAGGAATCACGGTGTGTCCGGTACAGTGGAGACACAAAATGATTTGAAGCAAGGGTGCTTAGTTGCGCCCTTTCTTTTCTCTCTTTACACCCATGATTTACTGTGTAGAGTCAGACAAATGAGAGAGGAGCCGCCTAATTTGGGATTAATGAATGTTAGTTGCTTCCTTTATGCTGATGACATTGTCATTTTGGGTTTAATCCCGAAAGGATTACAGAAGCATCTTGCTGTGTTTGGAAGTTACGCTTATGATCATTTCCTAAAAATAAACATTTCTAAGAGCTAAGTTATGGTTTTTAGGTCACTTGAGTATAAAGTCAGGAAAGGTCTTTACTGGTTTTTGGGGAATGGTAGGCTGGAAGTGATTAAATGTTATCCATACCTTGGTAGAGGTTTCTCTAGAAATTGTCTAAACAAAGATCATATTAGTCAGTGTAGAATTAAGGCATTGTCCCAGGCCTCAGCTATTTTTAGACTGTTAAAGTGCTGTGGGCAAAGGCACTTCTCCTATGTCCTCTGTAGGAGGCTGGCCTGGTTTGTAGTGGGTACCTTCCGTACTTACACCTTATACCAGGTCCAGTTATCCCTTATTAGTGAAGTAGTAGTGTTCTAGCAGCTTAGGCTGATAGAGGTAGCTATAGCAGAGCAGCTTAGGCTTAACTAGGAGACATACAAAGCTCATGCAATACCACTTATAGTTACACAGTACTTATACACAAGTAAAGACAATACTCAGTGTTACCAAAAATAAAGGTATTTATTTGGGTGACACAGTACCAAAAATATCTTAGAGACAATACTACTTCTGGAGGTAAGTATTATACACAATATAGACACCAAAATTAGACAAGTAAATAGTCACAGAACAATGCAAACAGTAGGAAATCGTATAGAATGCAATGGGAGAAAATAGGTCTAGGGGCAACACACACTATATACTAAAAAAGTGGAATGTGAATCACAAATTCCCCCTAGACAAGAGTAGTGTGTGCAGAATCGCTGAGAGAGTAAGAATACAGTAAAGGTGAGTAAATTACCCCACCGCAGAGCCCAGAAAAGCAGGAGTAAAGTACTACAAGTTTCCTTAGCACAGACTTCACCTCGTTTTGGGGATTTTGTAGCAGCCAACCAAGTCTGCAAAAAACAACTGCTGGATTCCTGGACCTGAAGACCTGCAAAGGAAGGGGACCAAGTCCAGAAGTCGAAAGAAGTTCCATGAAGGACAGGAGCCCCTGCCAACCCAGAAGAGGGTGCAAAAGGAGAGTCCCTGGTTAGTCGAAGACTGCAGAAATGCACCCTAGGGAGATGTCAGCGGGTTCCTGTGTGATGCAAAAGATGTCCCATGGCGTGAAGATTGTAGCAGGTGAGATTTCGTGTTGGAAGGTGCCAACAAGCCTTGGCTACGACAAAAGTGAATTTTTTGTCAAAATGGCACTGGATGGACCCAGGAGGGACCTGGGGGCTGCAACTCTGTGTGAGGAGGAAGAAGGGGCTCTCAGCACTTTAGAGAGCCCTCAGGATGCCAGCCACCACCCCCAGAAGCTGCAGGATCTGGGTTTAAAGGAGGTGGAAAACACTGATGATGCAGCACAGCAAAAGAAGGTCCAACACTGCCGGAGAACAACTCTGCGAGTTGAGCGTCGCAGGGTGGACTGCTGGAGACCTGGGCCAAGCTGTGCATGAAGGAATTTTGCAAAGAGTGCACAGAGGCCTCAGGGGGTGAAGAAGACACATTACACAGGGGTACCGTCGTTCTCGGGGAAGGCAAGGTCTTACCTCCTCCAAATTGCATCAACAGGACATTAGGACAGTCAATGATGTCTACCCTCTGTGTCCTTAGGAACACGCTCGTCATTGTGAGAGGAGTCCCAGGGTAACGGTCGTCGTCTTAGAATGTGCCTGCTTGGAGCAGGGGAGTGACTCTGTCACTCCACTGGAGATTTCTTCGGTTCTTCTGGTGCATGATGAAGACTGGGAGTCCCCAGAGTGTGCACACCGTGGAAACTGTTGCAGTTGCTGACTTGGAGCTGAGGTTGCTGAAAAACAGTGTCTCTTGTAGACACTTTGTTGCAGTTACAGCGTTTCTTGGAGCAGGCTGCAGTTGATCCGAGGTCAGAAGAGTCTGAAGTTGTTGTAGAGGATTCCTGAAGGAAACTTGCAAGCAGAGTCTGGAGAGAACCCACAGGAGAGACCCTAAATAGCCCTGAGAGTGGGGTTGGCTACCTTATCAGGTATGGACCTATCAGGAGGGGTCTCTGATGTCACCTGCTGGCCCTGGCCACTCAGAGCCCTCCAGAGTGCCCCCACACCTTGCAAAGTAAGATGGATGAAGTCTGGGACACACTGGAGGAGCTCTGGGCACCACCCCTGGGGTGGTGAATGACAGGGGATTGGTCACTCCCCTTTTCTTTGACCAGTTTCCCGCCAGAGCAGGGGAGAAGGGGTCCCTAAACCTATGTAGACTGGTTTATGCAAGGAGGGCACCATCTGTGCCCTTCAAAGCATTTCCAGACGCTGGGGGAGGCTACAACTCCCCAGCCTGTAACACCTATTTCCAAAGGGAGAGGGTGCAACACCCTACTCTCAGAGGAAATGCTTTGTTCTGCCTTCCTGGGACTGTGCTGCCCAGACCCCAGTAGGGCAGAACTCTGTCTCTGAGGTGGCAGCAGCTGTAGCTGCAGTGCAAGCCTCAGAGAGCTGATTTGGCAGTACTGGTGTCCATGGTGGAGCCCCCAGGATGCATGGAATTGGCTCCCCAATACCACATTTGGAATGGGGGGACAATTCCATGATCTTAGACATGTTACATGGCCATATTCGGAGTTACTATTGTGAAGCTACATATAGGTATAGACCTATATGTAGTGCACACGTGTAATGGTGTCCCCACACTCACAAAGTCCCGGGAAATAGCCCTAAACTATGTGGGGGCACCTTTGCTGGTGCAAGGGTACCCTCACACTTGTTAACTTTGCACCTAACATTCAGCAATTGAATGGTAGACATATAGGTGACTTATAAGTTACTTAAGTGCAGTGAAAATGGCTGTGAAATAACGTGTGCGTTATTTCACGCAGGCTGCAATGGCAGGCCTGTGCAAGGGTTTGTGTGTGCTCCCTATGGGTGGCAAAAGAAATGCTGCAGCCCATATGGATCTCCTGGAACCCCAATGCCCTGGATACCTAGGTACCATATACTAGGGACTTATAAGGGGTGTCCAGTATGCCAATTGAAATTGGTACATGTAGTCACTGGCCTACAGTGACAAATGTAAAAGCAGAGAGAGCATAAGCACTGAGGTTCTCATTAGCAGAGCCTCAGTGACACAGTTAGGCACTACAAAGGCATAGACATTAGGCCACAAACTATGAGCACTGGGGTCCTGGCTAGCAGGATCCCAGTGACACAATAAAAACACACTGACACACACTCACAAACAGGCCAAAACTGGGGGTAACCATGCTAGAAAGAGGCTACTTTCTCACACTCTTACAGTCTATAAGATTAAAATACCACCCTCATTGGGTTGCCCTTTTGAAGTAGTGGAGGAGCGGATTGGTCTTTTTTCAAGAAGGTTGAAGGGCGTATTTGACATCAAATCTGTAATTTGAACGACCTGGCTGTCTCTTTTGCCCTCAGACTTAAATTAGCACTTCCTTCTACAACAGTTTGCTATGGCAGCTCATCTGAGGTGGGGGAACTACTTGTTGCAGAGAGCAGTATCTGTGAAAAACCTCTGCCTTATGTTTTATGCAATCTTCTCCATGGTGTGCATAGAATAATTTTATTATTAAGGTTAAATTTGCTTTGGCTACGAGTTGTTACTGGATCTTGGGAAGATATACCTAGGAATGAGAGGCTCTATGACCTCTGTCTGAGTAACTTCCAAGATCTAAATCACATGATATTTGTATGTCCCTTACTCCACTCACTGCTTCGCCAACTGTTATAACCACTGTTTATAAAGTATAACATAACCTCGGCAGCAGAAGCTCCCTCGTGTTTATTTGCCCCTCCAACTGAAATGGATTGCACAAAATGTTTTACATTTTTAAAACAGTTTAAAAATATTTTTTAAATGCGTTCATATATTGTAAACATTTTTGTTCATATTGCTTTGTAGTATTCCATCTGTCTTGTTGCACTGTAAAGACAATGTAGTCCTATAACCTATAATAGAAGTACTGTAATTTCATAATGTTAAATTAATCTTTCTTGCACCTATACAGTACTTTATTCATCTAATGTGTGCTGTTTATCTTGACACTGTACTAAGGAAGCATAGTGTGTAGTTTTACACTGTTAATTGAATTACAAATTTTTGTATTTGCACTTTGTAGGAAAGTGCCTCTTTTTAACATGGTTACCCCCACTTTTGGCCTTGCATCTGATATTATTTCATTTGAAAGTGCACTGTGTTCCTGCTAACCAGGTCCCCAGTGCCAGATCTCTTTCCCAAAACTGCATTGTTGTTTCCCTAATTGGCAAAATCTTTAATACCCTCTGAATGTCCCTAAATTGTGCCACCCTAAGTGACGCCTTACCAAGCACATGACAGGCTGCAATTGCAGGCTGCCTGACTCGGTGCAGCCAAAAGTGAAAAAAACACATGGCACACAGCCTGTGTGACATGTTCGCTAACACTGCATAAAACATATGCAAGTCACCACTCTAGCAGGCCTTACAGCCCTAAGGCAGTGTGAAATATATTACATGTGAGGGCATATATGCGCAAGCAGATATGTCCCTGCTTTGTCTTTGTCGATTCTCCAACATAGTAAGAGACCAGAGAAGCCATTTTAAATGCATGTGCTGGACACTGGTCACTACGAGTTCTCCAGCTACATGTTGGCTTCACTGAAGATAGGGATGTTTGGTATATCAAACATCTCAAATTGGTGAACCCACGCTGATGCCAGTGTTGGATTTACCAGTCAATGCACCCAGAGGGCACCTTAGAGGTGCCCCCTGAAATCCTACCTGCCTCTGGTGTGCTCGAAGATTGGTTTCTACGAGCCTGCCAGCCAAGACACCATCCTGGACCTCTAGGGTGAGAGCCTTTTGCAGTCAGGAGGCCTATTACAAAAGCCTGTCTGGGAAGAGGGTGTAACACCCCCTCACACTGGATGACCTGCTGATTAGCCTTCCAAAGGCGACAGGCATCAAAGGGCTGCCACCTTTGAAATTAAGATTTGACTCCCCTCACAGAAGGAGAAGCCACCCTATCTGTCCAGAGCCCATTTGGCACCTGGATAGGTAGGAAAATTAGCTAGGCAGGTAGGCACGCCACCACCAGGCTAGTACCACCCCTATGGTGGGCTACTGCGAGGTGGACATGAATTTTTGGAAGTAGTCATCTTGGTAATGGCATACCTATGGATTCTGGCACAGAGTTATGTCCTCTTCCTACAGGAAGTGGTCATACAGGGGGCATAGTGATCCGAGGCCATTAGCCCCTAATGCCCCTAAATTCAGTATTTAAGGGTGCCCCTGGCACCAGAGAGACAGATCCCACCGACCTGAAAAGGAAGGACACCCCAGAGACACAAAAGCGAGAACTGAAGACCGGTGATGGACTGCCAACTTCAATAATCGTGCCAAAGCCACCTCATCCTTCAGCTGCTGAAGCTTCCAAAAGTCCTGGAAAACTGCCAGCCTTCATGTCTGCATCAGGGAACTCCTGTGGAGTAGCGGATACGCTCCCCTGCTTCCTTGCAGGCACCCAAGAACAGATGAAGAGGGCTCCAGACTGCCAAAAACACTTCAGGACAGCACAGTTGCATCCAAGCCTCCTAGTCTGAGTTAAAGTGGGCCAATGGTAACAACCTGGTCCCCAGCCTTTCCAGATTCTGTCACGACTCACATGCTGCTTGCGCCTGGAATTTGCAGATCTGGTGGCGTGGATCTTCAATGTTCGACTTTGGCCCAAAAAGGGGCGACTCTTTCTGGTAGCCACGGTGCTGTAGGCGATGGAGACGCCAAGAACAGACCGTGCCCTTCAGAAAATAGCGCCAGACGGAAAAAAACCCTTAGAAAAAGGGGAAAAAACCTCCAAACAGGAAGATTCCTGGAAAAAACAAGAACAAACAAACAGGAATCCAAAAGGAGCAAAAGTCAGGAAACACATAATGCTGAAATCCAGAACCAAAAGGGGAGGAAATCAGGAGCGAAGACACTAACTGAGCAGAAAGTGTTGCAGCGCAAGGAAATGAAGAAAACACAGCTCTTATATACCAAAAGACAGGAAGTGACCCACAGGAAGTAAAAGGACACCATATTAGACAGGGAGAGGTACATAGAACAAAACAGAATAGAAACCATAGAGAATAGGGAACAATGAATGCTGGGAAGAGAAAGGTAACCTGGGAAGGGAAGAAGACATAAAAAAAGTACAACAAAAAGACCCCAGAAAGAAGAAAAGAAAGAGGACAAGAAGGAAGAAAGAAGAACAGGTAAGGGGGGTCAGGAGACCCCAGCAAGGCGGTGGAAAACGACAGAGCGAGGCCCCATGCAATGCCTGGGGCCTCGAAAAGTGCATGAAAGGCTGGGGGCGCGCCGCGTTTTAGAAACGCGCTGTGCGGCCCCAGCCAAACGCCCAGCTTGTGCCGAACATTCGGCTCGCGCCGCACCACGCGGCGCGACAGTAGGTCCCCCTCCCGAAGGTCCAGGTTTGAGAGGAAATAAACGGTGAAAGCGTTGAATCAGGCGAGGAGCGTGAACAGAAGATGCATCTTCCCAAGAGCATTCACTGAGAGGATAACCCTTCCAATGAATCAGATACTGAAGGCGTCTGTGAAAAAGACGAGAGTCACAAATTTCCTGTACTTCATATTCAGGAACATCATCCACGAGTACAGGAGGTGGACAAGGAAACTGACGTGAGTAAGGGTCAGGCACATAAGGTTTAAGCTGAGAAACATGAAAGACCGGATGAATCTTCCATGTGTGAGGTAAGTGAAGACGGACAGTGACAGGATTGACCAACTGAAGAATACGGAAAGGCCCATAGTAACGAGGTGTGAACTTATTTTGAGAAAGACGTGAGGGTAAGAATTTGGAGGAGAGCCAGACTTTATCTTGCGGATGATAGTCTGGATTGGTAGCACGTCTCTTGTCTGCAGCCTTCTTCATATATCTCTTGGTATGTAACAAATTAGATCGAATTAGTCTATGGATTTGGAGAAGGCGTTTGGAGAAATAGGTAATAGCGGGTAGAGGAGAGTTGGATTGTGGAGAAGTAGGAAAAGAGGTAGGGTGAAAACCATATGAACAGAAAAAGGGAGTGACCTTGGAGGCACTATGGACTCAGTTATTGTAGGAAAATTCTGCTATAGAGAGGTAAGTGTTCCAGTTACTTTGGGTAGAATTGCAAAAGCATCGAAGATATTGCTCTAGTCCTTGGTTCAGACGCTCGGTCTGGCCGTTGGTCTGAGGATGGAATCCTGAAGACAGGGCTCTATTAATATTTAGTGTTTTACAAAAATGCCTCCAAAATCGGGAAATGTACTGAGGTCCTCTATCAGATATTATGGTATGTGGAAGTCCATGGAGACGGAAGATATGATCAATGAATATTTGACTTAGTTCTTGAGAAGTAGGTAGCCTTTTCAGGGCAGTGAAATGAGCCATCTTCGTGAAAGAATCCACCGTGACCATGATGACCCGGTTTCCTGCTGATGGTGGGAGTGAACACATAAAATCAGTAGAGATGGTATGCCATGGGGCCGGTGGAACAGGCAAAGGCTGTAGTAATCCTGCCGGTCTGGTATGGGGTATCTTGATTTGGGCACATATGGGACAGGCCTGAACGTATCTTTCCACATCCAGCTTCCAGGTAGGCCACCAGAAAAATCGTGAAAGAAGTTCTTGTGTGGCCTTGATGCCTCTATGACCAGCTACAGGTGAATCATGGCACATTTGTAATGCCTTTTCTTGCACCTTGTTAGTGGGGAGGAATATCAGGTTTTGATAATAAAAATATCCGTGTTTCTAATGTATTAATGGTCTTAGTTCTTCAATGTCGTGGTCCGATAGGTTGGCGTATTCCAGTTGTACTTCTTCCAGGAAAGACTGAGCCACTCCAATGATCTTACGGGGTTCCAGAAGATACTGAGATGAGGAAGGAGTACACTCTGGATATCGGCGAGACAGAGCATCAGCCAGAATGTTTTGAGATCCAGGAATATATGTGATAAAAAAATCGTACTGACTGAAGAAAAAGGCCCAGCGGGCCTGACGACTATTCTGGCATACAAAATTTCGTAAACATTGTAGGTTACGGTGGTCTGTCCTCACCTCAAATGGTCCCTAGGAACCCATCAGAAACTGTCTCCACTCAAGGCAGGCTGTTTTCAGAGCCAATAATTCCCTTTCCAGTACAGAATAGTGTTGTTCAGCTGTGGAAAGGATATGAGACAAGTAGAAAACAGGATGTTCAAGACCATCATCCTCTTGTCGTTGGAGTAAGACCGCTCCGATGGCTCTCTCAGAAGCATCAGTTACGACTATAAATTGTTTGGTGGTATCTGGATGTCTCAAGATGGGGGCTTGGGTGAAGACTCTCTTTAATTCTTGAAAGGCTGCTTCAGCCGCCTCAGTCCAGACAAACCCTTTCTTTAAATTTTCCTTTTTTAAGGTGTGAGTTATGTGGCTAGTCAGTCTGGCAAAGTCTAGAATGAATTGTCGATAGAAGTTTGCTAACCCTAGGAAACATTGTGTTTCTTTTATGGAAGAAGGAGAAGGCCACTCTAGGATAGCTTGTACCTTTTCTTGATCCATAGCTATGCCGGTGGGACTTAAATGATAGCCCAGATATTTGACTTCCGTCATGTCGAACTCACATTTTTCTGGTTTGCAAAATAGTTGATGAGCACGAAGTCTTTGAAGAACTTGTTTCACATGGGAAGAATGGAGTTCAGGATTTCTAGAATAAATAAGAATATCATCTAGGTAGATCACGACTGTCTGATTCAGAAGGTCTGAAAACACTGAGTCCATAAATCTCTGGAAGATTGCGGGGGCGTTAGTGAGACCAAACGGCATAACCCTATATTCAAAATGACCAAATGGAGTCCTGAAAGCTGTCTTCCATTCGTCGCCTTCTTTTATGCGTAAAAGGTGGTAAGCTCCTCGTAAATCTAATTTAGTAAAACGTTGAGCCCCTCTGATAGCTTCTAGTATGTCCCTGATGAGAGGCAAAGGATAACGATCTTTAATTGTTATTTTATCCAGACCTCGAAAATCCAGGCAAGGACGAAGATCCTTTGTCTTCTTGGGCACAAAAAAGAGAGGAGCCCCAGCCGGAGACGACGATGGAACAATAAGACCACTCTGTATATTTTCGTCCAGATACTCTTTTAGAACTTCTCTTTCGGGTTCCGTGAGAGAGTACATCCTCCCAAAAGGAACAATTGTGCCGGGTTCCAATGGAATAGCACAATCATATTCTCGATGTGGAGGTAGCACAGGTTTCGACGTTTTTTGGAAAACATCCTGAAACTCCAAATAGTGGTCTGGGACCCCTTGGAGCGTATTAATGGACATACCAGTGGCACCTATAGTATCTAAGGATCTTTTCGGAGACCAATACTTGTCGGAAGTAAAACAGTTCTCATGACAAAATTGCGAAGACAAAGAAACTGTCCGGGTTACCCAATTTATATACGGGTTATGTCTGATGAACCACGGAATTCCAAGAATGATGGTATGGTTGGGGGACGTGATAAGATCGAAGGAAATGTGTTCTTGATGGTTTCCCACCTGTAGACTTAACATCAGGGTAGTGGTGTCTACAGGACCCGAGGATATCAAGGATCCATCCACGGTGTGTACCTGTTCGGGTACTTCTTTTGCTTGTGTAGGAACTTGGTGAGCAGCAGCCCACGTCTTGTCCATGTATATACCACTAGCACCACAATCTAGTAATGCCATAGTCTTTTCTTGACGACCGTCAGGAAGTTGTAACAGGACAGGAAAAATTAACAAGGCGGTTGTATTGTCATTAAAGAAGCTGATGGAAGGTATAGCTGTAGATCCCGTCCCCTCCCTTCTTACAGAGGACGGGAGGTGGCGTTTCCCGAAGGCCTGGGCGGACGTACCGGACAGGTACGAAGCATGTGACCAGCAGAACCACAGTACAGGCACAACCCTCTCTTGCGTCTGTCTTCTCGTTCACTAGCAGAGAGCGGACCTCGGGTAGTATCCACCTGCATGGGTTCCCCTTCGATGTCTCTAGCAGGAGTGCGAGGTTCCTCGGAACGCTGCAGGCAAGCTCGTGAGCTACTTGGCTGGGAAAACCCTCTACTCCTTTTCTTTTCCGATCTCCGTTCCTGAAGACGATATTCGATGGACAGTGCTTGATCCATCAGGCCACGAAGCTCTTCTGCTCTGGTAGAATGTACTAGTTCATCCTTTATTTCTTCTTTGAGTCCTCTACGAAATAAAGTTACCAGAGTACGTTCCACCCAAGTGGTCTCTGCCGCCAGCTGACGAAAACGGGTTATATATTGCAGGACGTCTTGCGAGCCTTGTTGGATGTCACATAGGGCTTCTTCAGCAGAGGCTTCCAATCCAGGACGGCTAAACATCTGTTTGAAGCGACTCACAAAGGTGGAATAGTCCGACAATACAGGGTCGTTGGAGGACACCATCGGGGTTGCCCAGGCCAAGGCTGGTCCGGATAAGGCACTGATAAGATAACCCACCTTGGTCCTGTCGTGGGAGAATTGGGTAGGTCGGAAGGCGAAGTACACTGTTAATGCATCCAGGAACTCGCGAAGCTTGGTTGGTTCACCAGAGAAACAAGGGGTGGAAGCGGAGATAGTTGGAACATCACTGGCACCACGCGACGCGACAGATTCAAGGTCCATTGTTGGTTTCCCACTGCAACTCTGATGCCTGCAGCCTGGTTCTGCGGCCCCCTCAATCGTCACCACCTCTAATGATAGCAACCTGATGGTCCACTGCACCTCTGCACCCGGATGCCCTGGGCTGAGAAGAAGAGGACTGTTGGAGTCTCCACTTCCCCCAGACTCGTGAGACAGGAGCCCACTTGTTGGTTCACCCAAACTGGCCCCTCCAGTCCTCACCTGCAGCCTGTTTCTGCAGGCCCTGCTCCATCATGACCGCCACCGGTGACAGACAGCTGATGGTCAAAGAACCCTCTGGCCATCCCGGACTGAGGAGAAGGTGACCACCAGTGCCCCTAAGGTGCGATATATTATAGTATGCTGCGATTGTGCAGTAGATATAGGTTATAAGAGTAGGGGTAACAGAGATTCAGTACCTAGGTCCTGATGACAGCCACAGGGGAGAGTGGCCAGAAACATGTCTACCTATAGAAACAAGGGCCATTATAGCCATTAGTTTCTATCTTATCTTCCCCCTTTTTTAACCATATCGCCTGGTGGCATAAATAAAACAAGTAGGGACTTACCAGGTAGATATTTATAATCTCAAAGAAACTTCTCCTTCTTACTTCAGATTTATCCTTGCAAAAATTATCATAGTGATAAAGAACATTAGGTGCTCCCATGTCTTTCACTGGTAGCAGCACACTTCATTTCAAAAGGGAACGAGAAGAAACCCAATAATGAAGCATGCCTCCAAGGGGTAAACTTGGTGGGTGAGGGTTTTACTAACAAAAAGCAAACTGAGGGTGGTCGTCTTTGCCAGTCTGGCCAGATTAGGTAGATATTCCTAAGCATGGTTGATTTCTTATTTTGGGTATGTTTTGCTTTACATAATTTTATACTTCTGCAGTTAACATCAAGACAATTATTGGTACCTGTATGTAAAATATGTTATTGATTATCAGCAAAGTTGCAGAACTCCTTCCTGATTTCTGCTTCTACTTCTCCTCTATGGTTCAGACACCGTACCTAGATGTTAAATTTAACAAGCATTGGCACAGCCAATAGGTCTCATCTTTGGAGACCTTATAAGTGTTTAGCCATGTAGCACATTATCAGACTACCCAATGTATCACAAACATAATACTGTGTCTGCCTGTAGAGAAAGATAAGCATGACTGGTGGAACACCTACAGCCCCCTGCTGGTACGGTTATGTCTCATGCTGGTAGAGACCGAACAATCCCTGGACTACACTGTAAAAGCATATGTATAGTACGTGCTACTCCTATGTGGGGCGCTGAAGCATATATTCACATAGATAGCAAGATACATGTGTGTGGAAGCAGCCAACTTTAGCATTCTACATGGTTTATGCTTAAGTTCCAGCAAAGCTTTGCAGGTTGACGCTCAGATTTTCAAACATTGGTATCAGTAAGAGATTGTGAAACAGTGTTATAAAGTACTCCTATGAAGAAAGCTAACAGCACCACTGAGTTATTTTATAATGCCTTCATGCCTTTGGGTAATTTGTAGTGCAAAACCTAAATGGAATAAAAAAAAATACAAATACAATGGATACAGAAAGAGAGTGTGTGTGTGCTGAAGTGAAAAAAATACCATTTGGCAAGGAGCAGATGACCAGCCGGTGGGGGATGATGGCATGTAGAAAAGGTATGAATGGCTGGAGCTGGAGCCCCCACCCCTTTGTTCCTCCCAGCTACTGGTGGGCAAGAGTTAAACTACTGCAGCCTCCCCGAGCAGGACTTTCTAGAGAGACCCTTAAGTGATCCCTCTACCCCTGCAGTGACAGTACTAGAAGCAACCAAAAATGTGTGCACCATGTAAATAAAGCTTAAGTTTGGCGCGTGGCCCTCATGCAAGTAAAACAACCATACAGGAAACCCCAGCCCTTCAAACGTATTTTTCTTTTTAATCAATTAGTGAGTGTTCACCTGGGTCTTTTTTTCATTATCTGCACATCTAAGGGTGTAGATGTGATATTCAACCGGCATCCTTCATTTACACCACCCAAAGCTCACCATAAGATTCACATTTGTTGCACAAGCAGTAGCCCGTTTATATGCCAGACCACCAAAACCTGCTCTGTGACCCAGAAAAAATGACAGCTGGTTCTGATGTAAAAACATGCGCTATAGAAATATTGATCATATGAGGCATTGGTGTTCTTGAAAGCATGCTTGTACAATATTAACACACCCCTTCACCTTGCACAGGATTTATGCTAAACACTTGCCACAAAAGATAGCCATTTACTATAAGCACTTTACCTGCTAAAATAAATGATAGGAAAATTATTGGGATAATTGGCAATGTAACTTTTTGTAGTGTATAACGTGGACACCTAGGGAGAAAGACATACAGTTGTGAACTGCTGTTTACTTCACACCGGTTGGTAAAATTGGGCATCCAGCCACCCTGCTGCTGCGCATCTTCCAACACAACCACAGTAGGGAACAGAGATCTAACCCAAAGTACTAGGGACCCTGCCCACCAACCAAGCAAGGCATGCCCGCCAGGTCAACTCGGTCACCCTTCTGCTTGACTCTCGTCAGCATTCCTGCTCCGGGGGCAAGAGACCGGAGACCCCCCTGTTTGGCTCTTGCACTAGCTCATGCTGGATGCTGGGGCATGATGGTCCGCTCACCAGGGTGGAGGCTAAAGATTGCCAGAGAATGCAGCACAATTTCTTCTAATCTATGCATACCTCACACACTCCTCCGGGATTAGTTCACGTGCTGCTGTGGGTGGAGAGACAAGCTCAACAGCATCTGCATTGCCCATGCGCGCTCCCCTGCTGTGCCTTGGCTGCCACTCTTAGCACAGCAGCCTGACAACCATGATGGTTTGGGGTGTGTAACGCCAGGGTGACATCAGTAACCATGATGGGAAAGGTACTGATAGTAGGCCACATTCTTAGGATGGTAGTCATAATGGGTTGGGCAAATCTGAATACTTCAACAACTAAGCATCGTCTGATAATAATAAAAAACAATTTTGAAACTTTAGACAAGCACGATTGTCATGAAGCGGGGAAAGAATACGCGCACTGGGCAGGACTCCGATGGATTCCTCCATGCTTTTTCTCTAAGCTTTGCAGCAGTAATCCTCCATCTTCTTCGTTTGCAGCCATCCTGGTCCTTCTAGAGAGGCCACTAAATGGCCCTCTGCCCCCGCAGTAACAGCAATGTTAGGCATGCGCGGGAAGCAACCAAAATAAGCTTCTTCCATGTGCATAAAGTAAAGTTTGCTGTGCGGTCCCCATGCTGAAACATTGAAGCCTGCCAGCCGTGAAGCTGGCACTGTGCTGTTTAAATAAAAGATGTGCAGCCTCCAAAATAACTTAATTAAAGTATTTTTGTGCTTTTGAAACAAGAGGCGCCCTGAATTCAACAATAAAATATGGGCAAAAGCTGAACATGCACCAAACAGGACGGAGGAGGAGGCAGTTGCAGCCCGAGGAGGGGGAGAGCTTGGGAACAAGCGTTCGCATATGTGAAGATCAGATGTTCAGAATTAAAATAAAGTTCTTGAGGGAAAGTTAAACAGAAAAAAGCAGAAGCCGACAAGTCATGAAGCGATGCTCCAGGGGAGTGAATGAGTTTGATAAGGGAGGGACCAGGAATAGGAATTACCAACTGGTATTAAAGGAATTTTAAAAGACAAGCAATTTGATAAATGAAAAGTGATGGGCAGAGCCATAGCCAACAAAGTACATACAACAGATCATATTGACAGCACAAGCAGTGCCTAGGCTCGACCTAAAAATTAAACAGTTTCCGTTAATCGTAATTGAAATTGTACATGTGAATTTCTCAAAAGCCTTCTGGTTGTAGGTTAAGTTGAATTTAAGGCTGTCTTCTTGGCTTGACTTCCCTCTATTGCTCCTTCTACTAATTTGTACTTGAAATGTTCATACACAGTCGATATCTTTTAGCTATTGAAATATAGGGGGTCATTCTAAGTCTGGCGGGCGGCGGAGGCCGCCCGCCAGACTTCCCCCACCAAAATACCGCTCCGCGGTCGAAAGACCGCTGAGGGTATTTTGGGATTTGCCCTGGGCTGGCGGGCGACCGCCAAAAGGCCGCCCGCCAGCCCAGGGCAAATCATCCTTCCCACGAGGACGCCGGCTCAGAATTGAGCCGGCGGAGTGGGAAGGTGCGACGGGTGCAGTGGCACCCGTCACGTATTTCAGTGTCTGCATAGCAGACACTGAAATACAAAGTGGGGCCCTCTTACGGGGGCCCCTGCAGTGCCCATGCCATTGGCATGGGCACTGCAGGGGCCCCCAGGGGCCCCGCGGCACCCCCTACCGCCATCCTGTTCCTGGCGGGAGACCCGCCAGGAACAGGATGGCAGTAGGGGGTGTCAGAATCCCCATGGCGGCGGAGCGCGCTCCGCCGCCATGGAGGATTCACATGGGCAGCGTAAAACCGGCGGGAGACCGCCGGTTTTCCGCATCTGACCGCGCCGAACCGCCGCGGTCAGAATGCCCTGCGGGGCACCGCCGGCCTGTCGGCGGTGCTCCCGCTGACCCTGGCCAGAATCACCCCCATAGTGTCTCTTGCTGCTTTGACTTGCAGTTGTGACTTACTTGCCCTAGCCATTTCAGCTGTTGCCTTTTCTCTAAAGCTCTCATTGTTGCTTTTACTTAAATTGACCTTTTATCGCAGGCCACGCTCTTAATTGTAATCTTAAAGGGACATTGGGGTATGTTTACAAGCACCTTCTGCCTCCTTGCACCACACTAGTGTCATTTTTTTATGGTAATGTAGTGTTTAGGAGGCAATTTCCCTGCACCATATGTACAAAGTGGTGCAATGCATGCATTGCGCCACTTTGTAAACCCATGTGCCACATTATGCCTGCGCCAGGCATAATGTATGCCGGAGGACGTTCCGGCACAGGGAGGCCTGAAAAAATGGCTCCGTGAAAATTACAACATTTCACTGTGTCATATTTTCCATAATTTTTAGCATCTGCTCAGAGCAGGTGTTAAAATGATGCACCCATAATATTCAGTGGTCCTCCCTATGCTTTGCTGCACTAGAGTCAAAAATTTTGACGCTATTGTAGCAAAGCGCCACAATAGCATCAAAAATATTCACGCTATTGTGCTAACGACCGCCATGGTGCACCGTATTGTAAATACACAGCAACCATGGTGTCATTAGGTGCTGGTAAGGGGGGCGAAAGAAAAGTGGCGCATCATGTATGATGCACCACTTTCTTCTTTCTTCTAAATGTGCCCCATTATCTTTAATTTACCTGTTTTAAAAATAAAACACAACACATCAGAAAGCCCTCCAGTTAACTTGCGTTTAAAGCATTTAATTAAAAAAGAGAAAGCGACATAGCAAATAAATTAAACATGTGTCATTTCAACTCACAGAAGCTCTTACTAGACTGGGGTCAGTTAGTCTATAATGCTAAAACACATGAAATTCATTACAGTATTTGTTTTATCGCAATACAAGCCTATGGAGCCTAATCACATGACAGAAACATATTACTTTTAACAAAAACATATTTATTGAGCAGATGGCAGGATCTTCTCCTATGGGAAGCATGAGACATCCTTGAAGAGCAGATATCTTTAATGAATATTGAGCTCATTATTCTCCTAAAATCCTTCTTCTAACTGACAACTCTGAAAACGAGGTTACGCTTTGCAGAAATGTGCAAATATACTATTCTGGATAAAATGGGGTTTTGGCCTACTAGAGTCATGAAATTTACAGAGCATAATTGAGGCTAAATGACGCTTCGGATAAATAAGAAACTATATCCATATTTGCTTTTTAAAGGGTAACAACAATGCTGGAATGCATAACATGTGATTATGTTTTCACACCTGGTAACTATTGCAAATGCGCCTCCTAGATGTAAGCATGATGTGAAAATGTCTATGTCACTTCCTCATAGAACTGCATGGTTAAATTGTACAGGTTCTCCTATCACTATCTAGTTATGCAAAGCCCTGGCAAAAACAGACCTGACAACTCACACAGTGCCATTGTGTGTCACATGACAGCAGTTCTCTTCACAAAGTATTCCCATGAAAAGTAAATACAGCATGGTTGAAGACAAAGTGAGTTGGAAACCCCTACATTGAATGGCTTTCAAGCTTCTGAGCAGAGTCTCTGAAATCTCACAAACGTCAAAGGTTGTGTAGCCTCCCCAGGATTGTGACGACAGTGTCAGAAACTTCTAAGGTTTTTGGAGAGGGCAGAAGTGGATCTCAGACAGTTCTCGTCACAAAACCCTTCGCTTTTCCAGGGACAGCCTCCTCCAATTCCCCTCCATGGCTGGTTTGGCATTGAGAGTTTCAAGGGCCTACACCCTCTCCACAACCCCACCCCAATGCCCCGCCTGCAAAACTCTTACAGTAGAAAAGTGTTCAAGGCTGGGAACTGCCATTCTGTGATCTGACCTGGCCATTTAAGTAAAAACTTGAAGAACATCGCACAGGATCATACTTTTGGATGCAAGCAATAAAACTTTGGCAATACAGTTTCCTTCTTGTCTTTCTAAAAGTATACTCAAATATTATAAACATAGAACAGTTACAGCAAACCCACAAATCTAATAAGTGAGAAATTCCAAAGTTTCAGATTGGATAAATTAAAACAACTCTCTTTTTTCACAAAAGACATATCCCTCTAGACCAGAGGTCTTCAAACTGGGGGGCGGGCCCCCCTAGGGGGTCCCCAAGTGATCCTAGGAGGGGCATCAGACACTAGCCAAAAGAAGCATTATACAGATAACAGGCCTTTGTTTTATTCAGAAGCATGCTATTGCATTTTATAAAAGGTAACAGTACTTAACTGCAATGTTTAAATAGGTCTAGACATATTTAAACTTTGCCATCTTTATAAAATAATTGTGAAAAAATTCTAAGGGGGGGGCAAAGATTTTTATTTTTCAACTGGGTGGGCGCGGCATTGCTCTAGAATGTAACACTTTGCAACGTATTCTTTATTTCAAAAGGCTTCAGAATTGTCTGTGGTGACTCTCTCAGCGTACCAAAACCAGAAATGTAAGCTGCACATCAACTTAGATGGGAGAGCCACTATGTAGCTCCATGAAGACCCTCGTATTCTTGGCCTGTAGCACAGGTGAAGAAAAGGAAATCATACACCCAAGAGGGGCATCACCAATCAGAGCTCCTCCACCATTCCTTCCACTCTCCACTGCTCACTTCAAGATACCACCGCTGTTCGAAGCTCTTCTGATATTTACACTCATTTGACTCAAAATTACATCTCATTACATCTCTCAGAGACACCATCTTCAGATCTCAACACTAAGGTCGGTTACATTATCTATGATCCTACAATGGGACATCACCACCAGGCACTGCTCCAGAATAACATTAAAGACTAACCCCATCAATCCCACTAACAGATTTCCAGTCTTTCGCAATCCAGCCTTAATGGGCCAACAAACCATTTGATCTTCTGAAACAGCACCACAGAGCCAGAACAATATAGAATCGTGTAGAACGGACTGCCCTCTTTTTCAGGCCCAAACACAGTTTAAGACATTCACTACAACCAACCAATCAAAGAGTCACATATAAGCATCCCATAAGGAACTTATATACAGCAAACTAAATCTTGAGCACATTCACAACATAATCAACAACTTTCATAACCCTCTTTCTGCAAAGCACTCACCTAAAAAAATACTCTCATAGTCCCCACCTGCCTATCACTTTGCAGGAAACACCAAATATCGCTCTTGCCACTAACTTCAGTTTCTCTGACCCCTCACCTGAGCTCATCACTACAATCCCTTTATCCAAATGTCATTCCAAATACAATCTCAGATCATTTGCATAAATAATCTCTTGAAGTTGAGCACAACATAGTGCATCATTGCTCATTGAGTACACAGAGGATGTTTTCCTAAAATGTTCATCTTCTTTTGAAGTAGCCTAAAGCAGAAACTGAAGTGTTGGAGTATCCCCCCCCCCTTTCCTCGCTAACGTTCTGGAAAGGTGTGTGTTGAACCAATTAGATGTAAAAAGATAGATTATTCCAGGACAAAGCCCACTAAAACATATGACTAAAATACAATCTCATGTCCCGGGCATATGCAGATATAAAGACTAAAAAGTCAACCTTAAAATCAATAATATTTGGAAAATGTAATTGTTAAATTATCGCAGTAATTTATAAAAAAGATATAAAAATATTTTTAATTAGGTCAATCTTTGTGTTGCATAGTACTCACTCTTGAACTCTGCCCATTTCTTTCCGAAACTAACTAAGATCTGTGTCTCCAAGCATCATGTGGAAATTGTTTTATACCAACACTACTATTTGAGAGGTATTGGATTTTAGTAGCACTAAGGCAGACCTTGTTGTTGCACCCCTGCAGATATTCATAGAGATTTGAGTCTGAGAGACCTAAGGGATGCAAAGTGGGGATAAAAGAAAGGAAAATACAGCTGTGTTGTAAGCCGCCCAGTGTTGAAAAATAGTCAGGGGCTTAGCTTCAGGGGGATGTTACACCCCCGGAATAAATGTACTCTATATTAAATAGTTGGGTACAGGTGCTTTCACTTGGGCATGGTGAGGTGGCTGACAGATTTCACCTAGGATTTTTACATGCACACACTGACAAAAACATACATACACTCTCTCGTCTCCATTTTGCAGTTCTTTAAACTGTTGATTATTGTACAACATATTGGCCCTCATTACAACCCTGGCGGTCCAAGACCGCCAGGGCTGTTTCGGAGGAAGCACTGCCAACAGGCTGGTGGTGCTTCACTGGGCATTACGACAGCGGCGGAAGCCCGACACAATGGCCCCGGCGGTTTTAATCCACCAGGGCAGCGGTGCTTGTAGCGCTGCCCAGGGGATTACGAGTCCCCTACCGCCAGCCTTTTCCTGGTGGTTTGAACTGCCAGAAAAATGCTGGTGGTACGGAGAGTCACGGGGCCCCTCGGGGCCCCTGCACTGCCCATGCCAGTGCAGGGCCCCGTGCAGCTTTTCACTATCTGCTATGCAAACAGTGAAAAGCGCGACGGGTGCAACTGCACCCGTCGCACAGCCGCAACACCACCAGCTCCATTTGGAGCCGGCTCCTGTGTTGTGGCCGAGATCCCCGCTGGGCCGGTGGGCGGAAACTAGGTTTCCGTCCGCTGGTCCAATGGGGATCTCCTAATGGCAGCGGCGGGAGTGTGGCCGCATTGGCGGCCGCCCGGCGGTGCCCGCCAAGGTCATAATGAGGGTCTTTGTCTTTTAAGTAACCCTAAAAATCTGCACTGCTATCCCTTCCCACTGCACCATAAGTCCCTCATGCTCTGCTTCTCAAATAATCTAGTTTACCATAAAATGTCAGCGTGAATTTTTGGGAAATTTAAAGTTCACATATCCCAAATCTCACTGACCAAGCTACGCCCATGGAGATAGTTAGACCTCACTGGTAACTCAGGTGGTTCTAAGGAAAAACGTCCATATGTTAGCGTGAGGTAGAGGGATCTGCCAGATGCTGAAATGATTGAGCCGAGGCATTGTACATAGATGAGAGATGATTTCTTTAAGGTAAAGCTCCTAGTTAGAGAAATGATTGTAGATCTTGTAAGAAAATAGTGCTAAATGCAGGGGTACACTCCTAGTACAATCTTGCATAATTGTGCATCATTACACTACAGCAAATTATGCGAGCTACGCCCACCCCTGGTCCTGAATTTATGTCATAAGGTAACACAGATTATTTCAGACTAAGAGCAGGAGGACCATCAGAAGACTAAAGTTACTTCCTACCATTTTGTGGTTAGAGGTAAGAGGTAAGGTTGACATTGTTTACTATGCCTGTGATATGTGGGTTAACTAATTTTAGAATGGGTCTTCAGGAGCTGAGTGGAAGCAGCTACTACTAATGTTGAGTGAAGAGGCCTATACATTTTAATTCAATGTAGTCAGAACCCAGAGCACATGGTGTCCAGCCCTGCAGGTCCCAAATAGTCACATACTCTGAGCATCAACATCCTGTAATCCACTTGCAAAACCAATGCTTTTGGTCTTGGCAAGCTGATGCAATGGCTATTTTTTTTATTGCAAGCATGTTCTCCAAAAAAGGTGGCATCTCCTAAATGCGCTGGCAATAAGAGTTTTACATTTCAAAAATATGAAAAGTATTTGCATGTGATTTTAGTAGTACAGTGTGGGTGCTTCGACCAGACAGGTTTACTTAGAACAGGCATACAAACTCTTTTTGCTTTTACTGATCAAGATATGAAAATAGTATTTTTTGCTAAAAGAAAATATACTATTGGCTATAAATTACTTTAACCTGAAGACATAGTTTATACATACAATAATCACTTAAAAAATAAAAAAGAATAGAAAAAAATACTGCCAAAGTAATATACTGGGCAACCAACCCCGGCATTGAAGTTCATTTCTTTTTCAGCATATACACATATGTGATCTGGCAAAGTGCCAGTGTTTGGGGCAGGCTGACCCATTGCCCCATGCTGCGTGATATGGTGGGGACAAACTAAATGGGAATGGCACTTGGACAGACCAACGAATAAAGAGGCCTGGTCCAAAGTCCCTCTATGTGTCTGCATTTTACATTTATGAATTACTCCAATTGCATGACAATGCTGATAAAGCTCTCTCTAAGCTGGACCTAAAGGATGTATATAATGCAGTGCATCTTGGCAAAACTCCTTACTTGACATCTACTGGTAAGCATATAATGGATATCTGTGAGAAGGCTGTCTGGTTAGATCTTCTGTTCCCCTCGCTCTTTCTCTACATTTGTTACCTCATGCTGACCGATAGGGTGTGCGAGTGGACAAACTCCTGCCACAGCCAGCACAGGAAAAAAATACCAGCACAATATAGGGACCTGCAGAGCTAATCAGAGCTTCCATCATAACACCGACTGCAAAAATACGCATCTGTCTCCCACACTTTCTCATCCATAACTTTGCTAAACTTGGTGTCAAATTAACCCGTGATGGTCACCAATTGTGACATGGCAACACTCACCACATGGGCTCAAATCAAAGACAACACACTTCCAACTATATAGCCATGCAGTGCAGTGGAATATCTGTGTGGCTAAGTGCTTTAGGGCCCCACATAGATGAGGTGAGCACTACACAAATTCTACAATAAATAAATTATTATTCTTCAAGATAGGTCCTATTCTACATTGGGAATGCAGCCCAGAACAGCGGTTTGGTCAGATTGTTTTGTGATGTTCTGACATGCCAGTCCATGGAAGTGCTTCTGGCAGAATGTCTCTGGACAGGAGCTGCTCTTTACCAGATGCACTTTAGTTAGGTCTCTAAACTGCTGCCCTTCTTTACCTGGCAGGCTGAAGTCTTGTCTCTTTAAGCTGGTACCAGTCCTGTACGCGGCAGACTGAAATCCAGCCTCTGAACTGGAAACCATTGTTATATAATATTAGTGTCTTGAAGTCCCAAGTTTGCTAATGGCCCCACGTCACAATGAACACCTCAAGCCATTTGTAGATTTTGAGCCCACGGCCCTTTGCGTGCTGGGAGTCGTAGTCTCCTGCTTATTATGAAACAATAAAAACTGCAAGTGCCGGGAAACAAAGTTATCTTAAGGCGGCGTGTCCTGATATAGCCAACTACGAGACCAGGACTGGAACTTTTGCGGTTTTATCTCTCTGACGAAAACGGCAGTCCTTTTTTTCAGACTAGAAGCAAAATGTTGGGCCCCTCTGCAGAATGTAATGAGGGCTCTCCGAGTCTCCCGTAGCTCCCAGATATGAAGCGGCTTGGGGCTGAGAGGGGGGTCCTTGAATGTTAGGGGCCCCTAAAGGCTGCCCCCGCCCCTATCACACCACAGGGGCTCCAGGGGCCCGTGTTACGCCCCTCGTAGGAAGCTGGTATTTCTTCATCCCAAGCCGCAACCTTTTTCTTTTGAATGGTTGTGAAATGTGAGCCTTGACGGGACATGTTGGGTACTTCAGAGGTGGATGTTTCCGGGACTTGCAAGAGGGTGAGCAGCGTTGCCAGTTCGGGTTCGCTTCAGGGCTGTGATTGGTCGTTCCCCATCACCCGCAAGGGCGGCTGCCAGTACAGTCTGTGCTCCATGGGCAGGGTCGCAGTCCCGTGCCACCGCATGCCAACATGGTACAACAAACGACAATGTTATGACTACAGGTTGTGGTGACGTTATGCAGTGCCGCTATCCCTCCGCCCATCCCATTCCCTTGAAATACTGGGGCAGATTTACCAAGATTTTGCGTCGGGATTGCATAATTGTTGTGGCGCAGCCCCAGCACAAAATCATTTTAGGGATAGTGGGGCAGATTTAAGAGCCCCTGGCGCCATCTTGTGCCACATTAGCATCATTTTTTTAAACGCTAATGTTTCTCAACGAGGGCAAAGTCGCCACGCCATATTTACAAAGTGGTGCAATGCATGCTTTGCACCACTTTGTAACCCTTTGCACTAATGTATGGAAATGGGGCGTTCCCTCTGTTAGGGGGGCTGAAAAAATGGCACAAAGAAATCTAAGAGATTTCTCTGCGTCATTTTTTTCGGCACTTTCAACACCTGCTTAAGGGAGATGTTAAAAGGAGGCTCCCATTGATTTGAATGGACCTCTTGGTGCTTTGCAGAATTAGCGTTAGAATTTTTTATGCTAATCCTGAAATGCGTGAACTGGTGTAAAAAATTCTGACGCTAGTTCCCTGACTACCGCCATGGTGCGCCATATATTACATATGGTGCACACATGGGGGCGTTAGGGGGGACGCTATGGGGTGCAAGAAAAGTTGTGCTGCACTGGGTACAGTGCCACTTTTCATAAACCTGGCCCTTACTGAGCCACGCAAAGCCACTTTGCGTAGTTTAGAAAAAATAATGAAGGATATTTTTATGCAACACAAGGCAGCAAGCAAAATTGCTGTGCTGCGTTGTGTGAAAAAGAAACAGCCGAAATGTGCCATTTCAACTAAGATATGGAACATTTTTGCCCTCATCTATGGCTGGCGCACTGTGAGCTACATTTACAAATCTTTGGCGCTGATTTTGCATCACAAAAGTGACGCAAACCAGCGCAAAATGATTTTTGGGGATTTGCTTTCCAGAGCAAACCTTGTTTTGCTCTGGAAAGTTGCCTAAAAGTAACACGAAGCAGCTGAAATCGCTGCTTTAAATTACTCTGCATCAGAGGAGCATTACACAGGTGTTACATGGGCGTTCCTGTGCTACCACCCATGCTTTCTGACTACTAACATGGTTTTGTGCCAAAAAGTTATGCCACTTTGAAGCAGGCTTTAAAAAGAGAAATACTTTTATCTCTCTCCTTTTTTTCTGATTTTGTATATGTGCTGCACTGTACAGCACATAAAAAGTGGGAAAAGTTGTACAGTTTGTCTAGGTATATTTTTTTGTACTGGAAGGGTATCCTTCCAGTACAAAACCTATGCTAAACTCAAACTAACACCTTTCAACTATGGTGCAAATGTGTGTGTATAGCGCTTGGCAGTATGAATGTGCATCAGTGGTAGGGAGAGGGGAGAAGGGTACCAAATCTCTGTAGGTATGGCACTTTCCTCCTCTCTCTCTATCAGGCATTGCAGCAAATTTGGGTGCTGATGTGTGTTGTATGATAGAGTCGTAAATCTAGCCTGTGTGCTACCTAGTGCCAATGCATTACAGGTAGAGTTGTTTTTGTGGAGGAGGGGACACTGTCCTGCACAAAAGCAATATTTTGAGGCATGTTCCGCTTTCTATGTGTGCTGCAGAATGCAGCAGAATGCAGAATCCTCTTTATGCCTGGTTCAAGGAGAGACTGGACAAAAACAGCCACAACAGCAGAGAACTCTTCAGCATCGTCAAGGAGTTCTCCAACCCCAGCGCCAACGCCAACGCCGTCACGCCCTCACAGGATTTGTGCGAATCCCTCGCGACTTTCTTCCATCGCAAGATCAGCGACCTCCACGACAGCTTCGGACACCAGACCCAACCAAACACCACCGAACCCGCATCCCCCGGCCATCACCCTCAACAACTGGACCCACATCAACACAGAAGAAACCAAATCCATCATGAACTCTATCCACTCCGGCGCCCCTTCGGACCCCTGCCCGCACTTCATCTTTAACAAAGCCGACGACATCATCGCCCCGCACCTCCAGACCGTCATCAACTCTTCTTTTTCTTCTGCCACCTTCCCCGAATGCTGGAAACACGCCGAAGTCAACGCCCTACGAAAGAAACCTACGGCTGACCCGAGCGACCTGAAAAACTTCCGCCCCATCTCTCTTCTGTCTTTCCCAGCCAAAGTAATAGAGAAGACCGTCAACAAACAGCTGACCACCTTCCTGGAAGACAACAACCTGCTCGACCCCTCACAAACCGGATTCCGAACCAACCACAGCACTGAAACCGCCCTCATCTCAGTCACAGACGACATCAGAACCCTGATGGACAACGGTGAAACAGTCGCCCTCATTCTTCTCGACCTCTCGGCTGCCTTTGACACCGTCTGTCACCGCACCCTAATCACCCGCCTCCGCTCCACCGGGATCCAAGGCCAGGCCCTGGACTGGATCGCCTCCTTCCTCGCAAACCGTTCCCAAAGAGTTTACCTCCCTCCGTTTCGCTCAGAACCCACCGAGATCATCTGCGGCGTACCTCAAGGCTCATCACTCAGCCCGACACTCTTCAATGTCTACATGTGCCCCCTCGCCAACATCGTACGCAAGCACGACATCATCATCACCTCCTACGCCGACGACACCCAACTTATACTCTCCCTCACCAAGGACCCGCCAGCGCCAAGACCAACCTACAAGAGGGTATGAAGGACGTCGCAGATTGGATGAGGCTCAGCCGCCTAAAGCTGAACTCTGAAAAAACGGAAGTCCTCATCCTCGGCAACACCCAGTCTGCCTGGGACGACTCCTGGTGGCCCACGGCACCGCACCGACCCCCACAGACCACGCCCGCAACCTCGGCTTCATCTTGGACCCACTTCTCACCATGACCAAGCAAGTCAACGCCGTGTCCTCCGCCTGCTTCCTCACCCTCCGCATGCTCCGCAAGATCTTCCGCTGGATCCCCGCCGACACCAGAAAAACCGTGACCCACGCCCTCGTCACGAGCCGCCTGGACTACGGCAACACCCTCTACGCCGGGACCACAGCCAAACTCCAAAATCGCCTGCAACGCATTCAAAACGCCTTGGCCCACCCCATCCTCGACGTACCCCGCAGCAGCCACATCTCCGCACACCTGAGACACCTGCATTGGCTCCCAGTCAGCAAAAGGATCACCTTCCGACTTCTCACCCACGCACACAAAGCCCTCCACGACAAGGGACCCGAATACCTCAACAGATGCCTCAGCTTCTACGTCCCCACCCGCCTCCTCCGCTCCTCTGGCCTCGCACTCGCTGCTGTCCCTCGCATCCGCCGCTCCACGGTGGGTGGGAGATCTTTCTCCTTCCTGGCGGCCAAGACCTGGAACTCCCTCCCCACCAGCCTCAGGACCACCCAGGACCACTCCGCTTTCCAGAGACTCCTAAAGACCTGGCTGTTCAAGCAGCGATAACCCCCCCTTTCCCCTAGCGCCTTGAGACCCGCACGGGTGAGTAGCGCGCTTTATAAATGTTAATGATTTGATTTGATTTGATCCTCTTTATGCCTGGTTCAAGGAGGCAAACTATTTTGACACATTTTCAGGGAAACTCACCTTAGTAAATCTGGGAATGCGGTAGCATTCATGGGTGGATACAGGGGAACACCCATGTTTCCCCTGTGAAACACCTCCCTGACGCAAAGTTACACACTGCCTTATGATACTTTGTATTTACCAAACCACACAAAGTGGCTTAGTAAATCTTAAAATGATTTTGCGTCCGAGTTGTGTCACAAAAGTGACGCAACCCTGAAACAAAATCTTAGTAAATCCTCCCAAGAGTAATGCAATGCAGCGCATATCGCTGCCTTGCGTTACTTTGCATCTGGGAGGAATTCTTTGGGTAGAATGTGGAAATTCCCATATGTCCACCCATGGATTTTTGTTAATTCCCAGATTTACTAAGGTGAATAAACTTGGGAATGCTTCAAAATGCTAATCCTCCCTTAACCAGGAGTATCAAGGAGAAATATTTTTTATTTTTCCTGATTATTCTCACTTTCTATGTGTGCTACATTTCTTCTGTCTCAGTTCAGTTTTAGTTTCATAACTCTATTCAACATATATACTTATAGCTATCAAAGTACAAATAAAACTAAAATATCACAAAACATACACCACACAAAATGTAAAACATAAAAATTAACAATAAATAGTTAAAAACAGATAAAGGCCAATCCAAAGCTATCAATTACCAGACAATATCTATTACATATTACCCTATTAGATTATAACACTTTTCCTTGCATGGATACACTTTTTAATTTAATTTGCTACATGAAGACACAAATGCTGGTCATTAAATGGAAGCAGAAATGTCATAGCGCCTTGATAGGATCTTATATTTTGCCCAATAAATAACGGTTTAAGATAAAAACACCTACACTAGATATAAAATTTACAAAACAACAAAGTGCAAAGTGGATTGTTTACTGATTCCAACACATGGGCAGTCCCTTGTTTCAGGAGGGCCCAATTTTATCTTAGGGAATGCCACTGAGTGGTGCACAGTACCTAGTCTTAATCTTGTTAATACAAAACAATGCTGCAGATTGGTAACTATACATAAATAGATTTTACAACCTTCTTCTGATTCCAGGGGCATATAGAGGGTCTTACACTTTGGACATTTCAGCCTCACTCCTTTCCAGCCACTGTTGTAAAAAACGTTTTTTATTAAGAGAAAGTACTTGTTGGGAGTTCTTCATAACAGACATTTTGAATGTTTCCTCAAAAACAAAATCAATATATGCAAGCCAACGAATCCTAAAAGCAGGATCGAGTTTTGAACTATCCTAAATAATCATTGTGGTAAAACTAGTTTCCTCTTTGGCCCAAATGCCATACCACAGTAGCAAGAGGTCTTACCAGGAATATATCCTCTAAAAACTGTAGCACGAATTCCTGATGAATAAACTATATTGATGCAGAGGTAGGGAAACACAGAAGCCTCTTCAAAAAATGATTTTCCTGTACTTGCAGGGGGATGCCCAGCCTATACCCCCAGAGACCCGCTCCACTGGAGGACATTGTCGCCACTCTAGCCTTGTATATTTTGACCATCTCTCTTACAGGGTGACTTCCAAGTTTGCTAGAGAATCTAAAAATCCCATTTAAATATCAACTCATCTCAGCATTGGTTGTTCAAATCTTCTGTTCCCAGGACCCATTACCAGAGAACAATACCCCCACATAACTAAAAGATTTTACATTACTAATTGGAGAATTATTGATATAAAAGTTTTACACTTCTTCACTTTTTGTCCACGGACCATAGTGTGTGTTTTAGTTTTATTTATTACCATTCCCCTCAATGTCATAAAATCAGCAAAAGCGCTCATTAGATTCTGTAATCCTAATGTGGTCCTGGAAAGCAGGGCCACGTCATCAGCATATCATAACATAGGTATGGGCCGCCCGGCCGTCCTGGGAACATCAGAGTTGCCAGAAATTGTCAACTCCATTTATAAACAGTAAGAACAATAATGGAGCTAAAATACAACCTTAGAGAATCCCTCTCCCTACTTTAATACGGTGTGTACATTTCCTTGTGGCTCCATAACGTACCCTGCATTATAAATTACCATAAAGCTGGGGCAAAAAAACAAATCTCTCTTGGAGCACCAAGGTCCACTAGGATTGATCAAAGAATAGCATGGTCCACAAGATCAAAGACACTGCTAAGATCCACAAGACACAAATACAAGGTACCTGATTTGGCCCTAGTATACTTTCCTATTAACCCCTTCGCTACCAGGCCTTTTCCCCCTCAGGTGCCAAGTCTTTATTTGGCTATTTGGGGCAGTTCGCTCTTAGGCCCTCATAACATTTTGTCCACATAAGCTACCCATGCCAAATTTGCGTCCTTTTTTTCCAACATCCTAGGGATTATAGAGGTACCCAGACATTGTGGGTTCCCCTGAAGGAGACCAAGAAATTAGCCAAAATACAGCGAATATTTCATTTTTTTCAAAACAATGGGAAAAAGGGGCTGCAGGAGAAGGCTGAAAATGGCATCAACAAAGGGTTTGTGGTGCTAAAATAACCATCTCCCCAGCTTTCAGGAACAGGCAGACTTTTATCAGAAAACCCATTTTTTCCACATAATTTTGGCATTTTACTGGGACATACCCCATTTTTACTATTTGTTGTCCTTTCACCCTCCTTCCGGTAAGTGACAGAAATGGGTGTGAAACCAATGCTGGATCCCAGAAAGCTAAACATTTCTGAAAAGTAGACAAAATTCTAAATTCAGCAAGGGGTAATTTGTGTAGATCCTACAAGTGTTTCCTACAGAAAATAACAGCTGAAATAAAAACATATTGAAATTGAGGTGAAAAATACTGCAATTTTTCGCCACAGTTTACTCTGTAACATTTTCCTGCAATGTCATATTTTTTTAAAGCAATATACCGTTACGTCTGCTGGACTCTTCTGGATGCGGAGATATATAGGGCTTGTAGGTTCATCAAGAACCCTAGGTGCCCAGAACCAACAAATGAGCTGCACCTTGCAATGAGTTTTCAATCTATACCGGGTATGCAGCAATTCATTTGAGGAAATATAAAGAGTGAAAAATAGGTATCAAGAAAACCTTTGTATTTCCAAAATGGGCACAAGATAAGGTGTTGAGAAGCAGTGGTTATTTGCACATCTCTGAATTCCGGGGTGCCCATACTAGCATGTGAATTACAGGACATTTCTCAAATAGACATCTTTATTTCACACTGTCTTACATTTGGAAGGAAAAAATGTAGAGAAAGACAAGGGGCAATAACACTTGTTTTGCTATTCTGTGTTCCCCCAAGTCTCTCAATAAAAATGGTACCTCACTTGGATGGGTAGGCCTAATGCTCGCGACAGGAAACACAACATGGACACATCATATTTTTACTTTGAAATCTGACATGTTTTTTGCAAAGTGCCTTCCTGTAGATTTTGGCCTCTAGATCAGCCGGCACCTAGGGAAACCTACCAAACCTGTGCATTTTTTAAAACTAGACACGTAGGGGAATCCAAGATGTGGTGATTTGTGGGGCTCTGACCAGGTTCTGTTACCCAGAATCCTTTGCAAACCTCAAAATCTGACATGTTTTTTGCAAAGTGCCTTGCTGTAGATTTTGGCCTCTAGATCAGCCAGCACCTAGGGAAACTAACCAAACCTGCGCATTTTTTAAAACTGGACACCTAGGGGAATTCTAGATGGGGTGATTTGTGGGGCTCTCTCCAGGTTCTGACACCCAGAATCCTTTGCAAACCTCAAAATTTGTCCTGAAAAACACTTTTTCCTCTCATTTCGGTGACAGAAAGTTCTGGAATCTGAGAGGAGCCACAAATTTCCTTCCACCCAGTGTTCCCCCAAGTCTCCTGATAAAAATGGTACCTCACTTGTGTGGGTAGGCCTAGTGCTCACAAAAGGAAATGCCCCAAAACACTATCTGGACACATCAAAATGATCAAATACAAAACTACCTGTTTTTGCGGGGGTGGGAGGGGGCACCTGCATTTTTGGTCCTGGGCTCAGCAGCCATCTAGGGAAACCTACCAAACCCAGACATTTCTGAAAACTAGACACCCGAGGGTGTCCTGGGAGGTGTGACTTGTGTGGATCCCCCAATGTTTTCTTTCCCAGAATCCTCAGCAAACCTCAAATGTAGCTAGAAAATCAAAATTTTCCCACATTTCTGTGTGGGATCAATGCATGGGGGCAAATTTCCTACAACCCAACGTTCCCCTCGGTCACCCGGAAAAAATTATACCTCATTTGTGTAGGTGGGCCAAGTGCCTGTGACAGGGAAGAGCCAAAAACATGTCTAAATTGAGGGGGAACCAAAGCGGGTCTAAAAGGGCAGTTTGAAACAAAACATTTTTAGGCTGACAAGTGCAGCAGAATTTTTATCAGTATAGATGAGACAATGCTGGGTGGTAGGAATTTCGTGGATTCCTGCAGATTCCGGAAGGTTCTATCACAAAAATGTGGGAAACGTGTGATTTCTAGCAAAGTTGAAGGTTTGCAGGGCACTGTGGGTAAGAAAATGGTGTGGGGTGCATGTGAAGCACACTGTCCTGGAATCAACCAGATGTTTAGTTTTCATATGTGTCTAGGTATTGTGGATTTTTCTACATGCCAGTGTCCCAAAGTAAAAAAAGTGCAGCCCTCACCATTCCAAGTGGGACGATTTTGAGAGTTACCAAGCTCTCATGGCCCAAATGTAAAACCGAAACCCAAAATAATCAAATGTCCTCTTGCTTGCTGTGGGATAAGATGGGGGAGAGCTGAAAGACTGTTACCCCTTCAGTTGGGGTGGGGGCATAACCACGCCCATACTGGTTGGAAGCCACCACCCCACTATTTTTTTTTATTCCATGGCATCTAGTAGACTTCATCCACCCCACCCCCCCTGTCTCCCAGGGTGTGGACCGGGGTTAATTGCCCCAACTGCCCCAGGTGGGCAGAACAACTTTGGCCCCATCTATTTAGGGTTGGGGTATGGCTATACCATCACCCTCTTATTTTGAAAAAAAATCTTCCCTGGTCTCTGGTGGGCATTCTGCCCCCCTGGGGGGCAGATGGGCCTTCCAAAAATAGGCCAATCTGCCCCCAAATGGGGCAGATATGGCCAACAGTAATGTACCCACATGGTGAGTGGCCCTTGCCCAAGGGACTGCCCCCTCAAACAAAACACACATAAACACACACACCAATCCCTGGTGTCTAGTGGTTTCTGCCCCCAGAGGGGCTGAAATGGCCTAAATGCAATTTGCCCCCCAGGGAAGCGACCTTTGCCTAAGGGGTCATTCCCCTTACATAAAAACATAAAGTAAATAATAAAAAATATATAAATCCCTGGTGTCTAGAGGTTTCTGCCCCCCCCGGGGCAAATCTGCCTAATTATGTTAGGCCGATCTGCCTCCAGGGGGGCAGAAAAGGCCTAAAAATATTTTGTCCCCCATGGGGAGCCGCCCTTGCCCAAGGGGCCGCTCCACTGATGCGTTAGTATAGAAAAAAAAATCCCTGGTGTCTATTGGCTTTTGTCCCTCCTGGGGGCAGATCGGCCTAATATAATTAGGCTGATCTGCCCCCGGGGCGGCAGAAATGGCCTACAAATAATTTGGTCCCCCGGGGAGGTGCCCTCATATAAAAAAAATAAACAAAAAAAAAGTTTTATTCCCCAGGGAGGTGCCCTTGTCCAAGAGGCCATCTCCTTATGCGTAAGAACAATAATAAAAATAATTCCCTGGTGTCTAGTGGTTTCTGCCCCCGGTGGGGGGGGGGGGGGGCAGAAATGGCCTAAAAACAATTTGGCCCCCCAGGGAGCGACTCTTGCCTAAGAGGTCGCTTCCCACACATAAAAGAAAAAAAAAACAACAACAAAATTATCCCTGGTTTCTAGGGGTTAGGCCGATCTGCCCCCTGGGGGGGGGGGGGGGGGGGGGGGGACAGAAATGGCCTAAAAATTATTTGGACCCCTCATGTCCATTTCCAAAAAAATAAATCCCTGGTGTCTAGTTGGCATTTCTGTGATTGGGCAGCAGAAATGCTTGCAGAGACATGAAAGGAAAAGAAAGGCCTTTCCTTTCCTTTCATGCCTCTGCTGGCCCCTCCTCCTGAGCGGAAGGGAAATGCTTTTGCATTTCTCTTCCGCATTGTGCTGGAAGCATGCTTCCAGAGCGATGGGAGGTGACCTCTGATGAGGTCAGCACGCGATTGCATGCTGACATTATCAGACGTCCCAGGGGGGGTTACGGGGGTCAGGGGTGGAAGGGGAAGCTATTCCCCTTTCAGCCCTGACCTGTGGGGGTGGGGGGGAGGACCTCGGGGGGAGGGCTAGCGCTTCCCCCTGAGGGCGGGTAAACGGACGTAATGGTTCCGTCCATGGTCCCTGAGAGGCGCAGACATGGACGTAACCATTACGTCCATGGCCCTCAAGGGGTTAATAAATCGAAGTTTACACATTGCTCAATAGTGCCCAGACCCTTCCTAAAACCAAATTGTTCTGGAGATAAGACACTACACTCCTGAACCTACTCCTCTAACCTTCTCAGAGGAATCCAGGAGTGATATTGGGCGATAATTTTTAGGGTCTTCCATATCTCCTTTTTTATAATTCGGAACTAATATTAAAGAGGCCCACGAAGAAGGTATCTCCTCTGCAATTGCAGCATTTAACACCCTAGTTCGAACCAGGCACCACAAATTGGGAGCAGATTTAAAAACGTCAATTGGCACTCCATTGGGGCCTTACCCCCTGCACTATCCCTTCGGGCCAGAAAAACTTCCTCAGTAGAGATGTTCAGGGGAGGGAGATCCTTCATGAAAACGTCATCATCTCCATCACTAACCCTAGAAGCTTGCTTAAAATTCTGAGAGTAATGATCCACCCAGCAGCGCTTGCAACAGTCCTACCAAGCTCCGTGGTCACCTCAGTGGCCAAAAAAGGGCATTAACTATTTCCCAAAATAACTTGACATCATGGTCTTCAGCGGCCATGACCAGCTAGTCCCATGCTTCTTCCTGCAGCACCTTTTTCCTAGATTTTACTCCCTTCTTGTATTTACCTCGCAATAACTTAATGACTGCAGGGTCCTGAGGGGGAGTTGCGGAGGGCTTCCTTTAGTTACCCCTATACATCATCACAAACCCTATCAAATCAACCTTTCTTCCTCCTACTCTGCTTAGCTTTCATTTGCTGTGTCAAAAGTACTTTAATATAACCAACAATATGGTCAAAAGAGCTTAACAGTACTACTGGGAAACTTCTTCCTGAAGGCAGAGACCCACTTCTACCCAACTCCCCCATCACTATTTCCTTCTAAATACCTTCGGGATCAATTCTGCTGTCTCCCTTTCACTCAAGCAACAAAGCACAGCAACTTTACTTGCTGACTTACTTTGCGTGACACATAAGTCGGTGCAGGACTGGCCGGAGCAGGCATTTGGGCGTTTACCTGGGAGGCTGGAAGGGTGGGGCCGTTTTTTCAGCGGTGGGGGCTGGTTTTGTTACTTGGGGACGGTTTTGCTGTGGTGCTGCAATATCGGCCCCAGTAACAAAAACAGCAGAGCAGCAGAGCTTTACAATTGCGCCCATCCACCTCTCCCCCCCGTCACCCTCAACCCAGGGGCTGGTCCTCCAAATTGCCAGGGCTGCTTTGGGTTCCCTGTCCGGCCCGGATGTAAGTACATTTTCCTCCTCTGAACTGACAAGCTCCCTCAAGCATCAACACACTGCTACGTCACTGCCCCTCAGTCGTGACCAGTAAGGGTCCCACCATCCTAGAGGAACTATGATATGGCTCTGCTGATGTACCTCATCCTGGCAACACACCCTACTATTCCAGTATTGTGATTCACACACAGCTCTGCCAGTTTGTCTCGATTCTCACGGCTGTTGCCAGGTTACCCGGACAGGTACTGCAGATACTTGCTTGTAGGCGACAGAAGACGTGGCTGTGAGGTGCTAGGCGCTCACTGTCCTGCTTGCACAGGCGTTTCCCTCACAGCCGACCATACTCCTCGAGAAGTCGAGCCGGAAAAGGGCGCGCTATGACTGAAGGTGACGTCACGCCTTGCACGATTGCTGTTTGGTGCCAGAGAGTATTCACCACGCGCGGAGAGTAAAATTATATCGGCATTTCCATCTGTTTCTGATACCCAGAGGCGCACATCCCTTGTCAGGTAAGTAGGAAGGAGAACTAGCAGGCGTCATGCATGTCAGGACTGGTGGGCATCTGCAGAGCTGTATGTTCGTCCCGGTGCTAGAATAGCAGAACGGGGCGCTACAGCTCAGGACTGAGAGCTGTGTGTGGGTCTCAGGGCTGGAACAACCGGGCGCTGCAGGTCAGGAGTGATGTGCTACAGCGTACAGGTCAGGAGTGATGTGCTACAGCGAACAGGTCAGGAGTGATGTGCTACAGCGAACAGGTCAGGAGTGATGTGCTATAGTCTGCAGGTCAGGAGTGACCTGCTACAGTCTACAGGTCAGGAGTGACCTGCTACAGTCTACAGGTCAGGAGTGATCTGCTACAGGCTACGGGTCAGGAGTGATCTCCCACAGCCTACAGGTCAGGGGAAATGATGTGCTCCAGCTTACAGGTCAAGAGGAGCGATGTGCCAAGGCATACAGGTTATGAGGGTCAGATCTGTACCTGCACCCCGTGCTGTGCCCTGTTCCGACCCGTATTTTGTGTACACTCAGTGCTGTACGACCTTTGCCTTGCAGAGCTTGACCCCTGTGCTGTGCCTGCTCTGAATGCTGTACATTTGCTCAGTGCTGTTCGTCTATTTTCCATGTTCCATGCAGCTCCTTTGTGCTGAAGCAGTGCTCGGCTCTTTACCTGCTCCATATGCCCTCCCAGTGGCCTAAGGATTTCTAAACAGTGGGTACCAGCAGACTTTTGGGCGCACAGGGGGAGGCTCAGCATGCAGGAAACAGACTGGTTTGCTGCCTTTAGTATCAGGGCCAGAAATGGAGTTTTGTGTCCAGTTCTAGGAGCTGCATCTTGAGTTGTGCATCCAGTACCAAAAGCAACATCTGGAGCCTTGTGTCCCGTTCTAATGGCAATATATGGGGTTTTATGCCTAATTCAACGGCCACCTCTGGAGTTGTGTTGTTAGGTTTGAGTTTCACATCTGGAATAGTGTGTCCCAAGTTTGGTTGCCACATATGAAGTTTTGTGTTCAATTCTAAATGCAGCATCTGCAGTTTTGAGCCCTCTTCCAAAATCTGTAATTTTGTACCCACTTCAAAGCGTATATCTGGAGTTGTAAGTCCAGTTCTGCGGGCCTCATCTGGACGTTTGCGTCCAGTTCTAAAGACAACACCTTGAGTTTTGTGTGCAATTCTGTGGGCCACACCTTTAGTTAAATGTCCAAGTTTGGCTACCACACCTGAAGTTTTGTGTCCAGATCTGGGGCCACATCTGAATTTGTGTGCCCAGTCCTAAAGACAGCATTTGGAGTTTTGAGTCTTGTCCTGAGACGCCTTGTGAAGTTTAGAGTCCAGTTCTGTTGTGAAATTTAATTTAGCACGTATCGTCCAATGTATGTATGTATTTGTCCCTATGTTTTTAAAAGCCCCATGCTGCCACATAAAGCCGCTTGATTAGAGAGTTTTCCAAGTTTTCCGATGGGCTCCCGTTAGTGATTTGATAAGGGAATGTGATAGTATACAAGCGCATGGGATGAAATCTGGAGCATCTGATAAAACGCTGAGCGAGAAAACTCGTTCCTGCCTAATTTCCAAAGATGATTGACAATCTTTCTACGATTCCGAAGCAGTGGTTTCATGGGAATAAAAGGTGCATATTCTTCCTAAACTTTGTGAGGTGCCAGGGTTCGAGGGTAAGAGGTATTGCGTCCATTTAATATTGTGTGCATGTAACTATTGCAGATGTTGCTGGGGAGCACAGGGACGCTCTGCATTGATGTAGCTGTTGGGAGACACTACAAGATGGTGTACATCAAACAAGGAGCCATACATTTGATTTTCATCTGTATGGTACATATTTACACCTACATTATATTTTCATGTATGGGGTTGGTGGGACACAGGTCAAGGGTTTGTATATCAAATAAGGAATTCTACATTGGAGTCACATATTTCTGTTACATTTTTACAATTGCATTATATTGTTACATATTTAAAATTTGAGGCACAGGGATATTAAGGCCCATATTTATACTTTTTGACGCACAACTGCGCCAACGCAGTTGTGCGTCAAAAATGTTACCGCTGGCTAACGCCATTCCAACGCGCCATGCGGGCGCCTTATTAATGGAATGACGTTAGCCGGCGCTGCGGACTGGTGTGCGTAAAAAAAAATGACTCACACCAGGCAGCGCCTGCGTATGCGAAAATGGGGGATGTGCGTCAAAAAATGGTGCACGTCAGGTCTGAGGCAAAATTCAGGCCTCAAACCGGATTTGCGCCATTTTTTTGTACGCCCAACCTCCATTGACATGACTCCTGTCTTAGCAAAGACAGGAGTCATGCCCCCTTGCCCAATGGCCATGCCCAGGGGACTTATGTCCCCTGGTCATGGTCATTGGGCATAGTGGCATGTAGGGCGGCCCAAATCAGGCCCCCCATGCCACAAAAAAAATCGGAAAAAAATACTTACCCGAACTTACCTTTACTTCCCTGGGATGGGTCCCTCCATCCTTGGGTGTCCTCCTGGGGTGGGCAAGGGTGGCAGGGGGTGTCCCTGGGGGCAGGGGAGGGCACCTGTGGGCTCCTTCCAAGCCCACAGGTCCCTTAACGCCTGCCCTGACCCAGGCGTTAAAAAACAGCGCACATCAGGCTGTGCGCCGTTTTTTAAGGCCCACCCCCTCCTGTGCGTCAAAATGACGTCAGAGTATAAATAAGGGGCACAGGCCTTAAAGTCATTTTTTGGAAGGGAACGCCTACCTTGTATATAATTAACGCAAGGCTGGTTCCCCCTTCCAAAAAATGACGCACATGGTGGAATTTTGACACCCGCGGGGTCGGACGTCAAAGTATAAATATGGGGCAGGCTTTGCGCCGATTGTGCGTCAAAAATTTTGACGCACATTCGGCGCAAACAGAGTATAAATATGCCCCTAAGTGCACATGGGTTACTCTGTCACAAAGGTGAGGGATATCCTATCTGCCTAGTCTGCTTACTACGAACGCATTTTATCCTATTGCACTTGTAATAAAGTGTACAGAGTTATCCGTCACGTTGTGACGGAGTAAACCATCTGTCAGATCCTATGTGATGATCATTCATGCTTTAAGGCTGGAATTAATCCTAGATTCCAAGTTCCCTTGTAGCACCCCATCAAAACCATCCTGGAGTTCAGAAAGTGCATGAGCATTAAAGATACCTTTACATTTTGTTTTTCTCTTGTTGCATTTGCTGTGCTTTCAGCAACAGATCTAAAGTGTAAGGCTCTGGGCCTGATTTACAAAGGTAAACTTAGACTTTTGACCAAAAGTCTAAGTTAACGAGTTTTCAGTATTCACAAAGGTAAATTACAACTAGTATTTTTATGACTGCACTTGAGGCTGAATCTCCAAACTTGGGGCAGAATCTCCACCTCAAGTGCAGAGATTCCACTCTACACTCGTAGTGTATCTCCGCACCCATAGTGTACTCTCTGCACCCAGAGTGGAATTTCTGCACACAGGGTGGATCTCCGCCTGAGTGCGGATATTCTGCTCCGAGTGCATGCGTAAAGATATTAACTTACCTTTGTGAATACCAAAAAGGTGTAAACTTAGACTTTTGGCTTTAAGTTTAAGTTTTCCTTTGTGAATCAGGCCCCATGTCTTCTGACAAACTGCTGCTTTTCTATCTCTAACTGCAAAGTTACAGGATTTGATATAGTTAATTGCCTAACAGTTTTGCTAGCATATAGGGAAAGTGAAAAGGAAGGCTGTAGGATGTTAATTTTTCTGACACACAGCATTTAAATACCGGTAAAATAACTGTGCAGATATTTCAAAATATATCAGCAGTTCGGATAGCAAACATGGAGCATATCATGTTTTTGTAATTCTGATGTGTGATGGAAAGAAAAGATTTTAAAATGATCAAAACAAATCAAGAAACTATTTGGTGATGTGCAAATGGTAAATATTTGCTGAAAATCATTTTCCACACATGGTCGATTGTGTGCTGCATAGTTTTATCAGTAAAAATGAACATCAGTCAGAGTATTGTGGCCATTTCAGTTAAAGATGTGCTGTCTGTAAACGACAGTGCAATACAACACAGTGCTTTAGCAAAATATTTACAACAGAGTGCTCCTAAGGGCTCCTTGAGCTGCACAACCTAGTCCCTTATCGTTCCCCTCTGAATGGGTGTAACTCATTTGCAACACTTGCTCCTTGTGTGACTCTTGGATTTTTCACAATCCCGAAGACTTCAGTGATGTAGCATTGATACCAGCAACCCAACTCTGCTGCAAGTTCCAATCTTAGTAGTTAAGTCACCAGACCACATCTCTTCCTTAATATTCATTTTCTCCTTCCCCTCCATAGCACAGAAGTTCCTATGTCCAGAATCTCTCATGTCTCTACCTGCCTCCTCTCGTCCCAACCCCAGCTCAGCACAGAGCACTTCTGCACAGACTTCGCCATGTCTGGGTTTTAGACTGCTTTACACAGCCATTGTAACAACATGAAGATATGAAGAAAACGACTATCAGAGTGCTGTGCAGACCTTTCCCAATAATAGGAACACTACAAGTACCAGAATGCAAAGTGGAATCCAGGAACGCATGCAATACACACACCTAAGATTGCGTGACCTCTTTCTCAGAGAATAAAGTTTTCCTATGTTGCCTTTTTAATTTCCTTGTCCTCATAAAATAATCTGTGACAGACACAATTGATACGTTTCCCCAATCTCGGTCTTTGTATTTGCATTCTGGTATCTACAGTCCTGTATTATGTGTACAAAAAAACAAACATGGGCAAAGCCAACAGGTCTGGTTTCAAATTATTTTTTAAGGTAATATGAAGCATTACACGTAGATAGCACGGGAATGGATATGTATTTGTTTGATACCAAAGGACTTTTGAATAATATTGGTGTGGGTAAAAGGTCAAATGGCAGTTGCACAGTCAAGCCAGACCTAAACATCCTTGTAGGTTAGTGACTGCTCTTCTTCCATCTGTGCTGCTGCCAGAAAAAAAACAACATCAATTATCTAGTTATCTAGGACACTTTAATAGCATTATAATGTCATGTGTGTGCCCCTGAAAGTCCAAGCTCAGACCAGCTGGATAAATAAACAAAATGATCACAGATAGTTGGAGGGCAAGCACTTTTTTGTGGAAACACACTGCATTTGCCCAATCAAAACATGTACTTCTGGCTCCCAATATGTGGGCTGAGCAAATACCCCCCTACCAGTGATTGTCACATAATTGTCTGGTGACAGCCACAATGTCAAGCCAGACCACAAAAAAAATGAGTATGAGAATGCAGAGGGAAAGTCAGGTCTGGGAAAGTGTTAAGTCCCCTACATCCACATTGACTCGAACTGAGGCATCTACAGAGTTCTCAAGTACAAAACTACTATTTTCTTATTACACTGGTCTCCAAGCACCAAACCATGCAGGATTTGACCAAAAGTCTAATTTTACTATGAGTAAAGTTAGACTTTAGGTCTAAACTTAGACTTTTGGTCTAAGTTTACCTTTGTGAATCAGGCCCATATATCATAGCTGCGGTGTGCTTTTCTAAGCAGTATTTATTCATCCACAGGGCCCAGCGTGCCCTTCTATCCTCATTCCCACTTCACCCAGTGTTCACAATCTTGCAATGTCCACAGAACTCCTACAAAGCACAACCATCCTGGCCTGCATCATTCTTAGGTCTGTTCAACATTGAAAGATTTTGTTTTGCGAAACATCGCTAAATTTTGCGAAAATGGTATTATATTTCATAAACTGAAATTGCAGGGTATCACACTAAAAGTTGATTTAAAAGTGATACCCTACTTTGATAAGTCATCTGAGATACAAGCAAGGGGACTTTTTGGTGGAGAAAATGTAATTTTCTGCTTAAACCAGTCTACTTCTGAAAATAATGTTGAGATAATGTGCGAAACTGCAGCAGTGAACTTCATGGAATTTTGAAAAATGTGCATAGGGCAAATTTGCATTTGGCAGGCATAATAACATTTTTGCACAGGCGTAATATTCAGACCCTGTTGTTTCTCTGTACTGTAGGTAGCCCCAGTACCTGATTTGAGCTTATGGTTGCCTATCGGGGCCACGGCGCTTATTTTTGGGGTCTGGCATTTATTTTCCTGCATCAAACATTTACTGGTAGCATGAGAGAGAAAACCACTCAAAGCAGGAAGATGGATGAAGAGCAAGATAGAAAAAATTGCAGGATTGAGGTAAATGGGGAGGGAGTGTCCACATCATTTCCTATCATACTATACAATAACAGACAATATCATACCATGCCATATAATAACCTGCCATTCCAAAACATAGCATACAATACCAGCCCATACCATATTGAAAAATGACAGACCATACAATACTACACTATCCAGTCAAGTCACCTTCAACCCTTCTTTTGCCTCTGCCCACCCATGAACTCTCAAGCCATCCTCACTTCCCTTTACCTTTACCAACCTGTGAACACTCAAATTACCCTCACCCTCCTTTGGCTATACCCAACCTTAAACACTTTAATCACCCTCACCTCTCTTTGCATCTACCTACGTCTGAACACGAAAGTCACCCTCACCTCCCTTTACCTCTACCCACCTCAGAACCATCAAGTCAAGCTCAATTTAATTTAACAGTACCCATCCGAAACCTTGTCACCCTATATACCTTTCGCCACCAGAACCCTCAAGTAACACTCACCTCCCTTTATCTCCACTCACCCCTGAGCCCTAAAGTCACCCTTTCCTTCCTATACCTTTATCCATCCCTAATAACATACACATCATGTCATTAAAAAAATATATATTTACCTGTATGGTAAAGTGCTGCATGGTAAAGGTACAAATAATCACCTGATTGGTAAAGGTCCTGAGTAGTAAATTTATTGTGCGGTAAAACTGATGTAAAGGCTGTCTCTTCTCAGGCAGGACACAAATGTTTAGGGGGCACTATTGGCTGCTGCTTGTTTTATGCCCTTCAGTGTGTTTGGTGGGCATCTTTGCCTTTTTGACTGTTTGCTCCCTGCCTCCTCTCCCTCCCCCACACACTCTACTTTAGGTCTCGCCTGAGATAGTATATGCACTTTAGCTTGCTAGACATTTTGTTTACTTAGAGGGCTTAGAGCCCGTTCATTGCTGGTTGGCTTCATCACTACTCTCATTTCCTTGCTTTTCTTTGGCCAGCAAGTGCAGCTTTACCTCCTCTTTGTATGTTTGACCCTACTCTGGCTGGAGCATGGCCCAAGAACTGCCTCCATCGCCCAGTGTCCTTCCACTGCTCGCAGATTTCAGAGGTATTTTCCTCCCTTTTTCCCTCTCCCTTCTGCAATGTTGTCTACCGTGCCCCCACCCTTCACCTGCACTGTTGCTTTTCTGGTCCACCTCTTCCCCATTGTTGCATATCACGTCCACCCCTCAGCCCCTCCCTCTTTGTTGCTTGCCACCTCCTGTACCACCAGAAAAAGCACCCAACAGGTGTAAAGATGCTACAAAGCTGCAAATGGCACTGCGCTCCCTGCACTGCATTGCCTTCTAGGCACTGTCTTTATGTGGGCCCAATTGGTGAACTTCAATTCAGACATAAGATAAATAAAAGTTTTTTTTGCAGAAGGCAAAGTATAATCCTATACTAAGAAAACAGCTTACTGCCCCCCTGATAGTGCTTCTTTTTGATCACTTTCAGCATGTACAACATGGCTAAAAGAAATTGACAAAGCCAATAGTTCTTTAAAGGAGAGAACTATTGGCTCTGCAATGCTTGTTTCTGAAGAAGGGGATGGGATGATGATAGTAGTGGAAAGTTGAGGAGCACAGACATCCTGTAGGCTTAGGGTATCCTTAACAAAACTATTTTTTTATTTAAGGAAAAATGTTATTTCATGTGATTTCTTCTTATTTTAACTTTACCTTATCCATCCTCTTGGAAATGTCTTGCTCCATCTTGCCTTTAACTTCATCTGAGTCTTCAGTCCTAGGCATCCCTTTCTTCATTCCCTCTCCTATCTCCTGTTCCCGTTTCGCTTCCCTTTCGCCCTTGAAGTGATTGTGGTATGTCGTAGGCATTACACAAGCAAAGAGCGTAACATAATATCATGGTGTCTATTTCTCTCTTCCCACATTTCCTCGTGCAGGGTTGCTTCTTTCTTCTCAGGTCCCTCGCTCACTTTCCTCTTTTTTTCTCAGTCATTGCTTGAAATTGGATTAAGGGCAGGCTAAGCGCTATACAAACAACCGACATGGCCTACCTGGGCAGTTTGAACTTTCCACTAACATATTTTGAACTGGATGAACGTTTGGAGAGACCCAGCAGGAAACTAACCCATTCAATTCTTAAGTATTGTACCCTTTTCTGAGCCTAACAATACAATAAAGTCTGCTATGGGACGAGTTAAATAGATTTTGCGTCTATTCTGCACAGTTTAAAATCTATAGGAAAAGTTACACATTTGAATTCAAAATGTATGCAACGAATATTTCACATGCATTCTTCTATTTTCAACTCAAACTCACTTTCCAAATAATTTAACCCAGCCACCTTAATTCTCAGATAACTTAGTAGAGCAGAAACCTGATGGTATATATACAGATTTGCTTCTCAACAAATAAACTTGCCTGTGACTATACGCTATCTTTAAGCACCAGTTCAGATATATTCCGTGCTTAATTTATAAAAGAAAGTGTACAGTTGCCCAAAACTTCTGCTCAGAATTCTCTGCGTACCAAACACCAAGGCTAGTATTCGTAACCTCGCGCCTCTTTAACTTCCAGACACTCCCTGTCCCCTTATTTCACTCTTGCAGGATCCTGCTGTCTTCCCCTGTGATGGTTTTGGAGTCTTTCTCTTCCTCTATCTTTCTGACCTGTGAGTTTTCTCTGTTTTCTTCTTGGCAAATATATGAAGTGGAAAAATAAGTGTTGGTCCCCCAAAATAAGCGCAGGTGCCCCTCACAGGCAACCACCCTCTCAAATTAAGCACTGAATATATTTGAGGTCAAGCTCTTTTTGGTGCTGATTTCATGTTGGAGGTCTCTCTGGGAAAATCTTAGACATGACCTCTGAAAATTCCGATCTATGTCTGCAAAAGTTTGTATGTAAGATGAAAACATTGATCTGCCAAAGTATTGACTAGCAGAATACTGTGAATGTAAGTATAGATGGGTAAGATTTCCTCTTCTCAACTCTGAATTCACATACTTTGAAGATATATGCTGCTGAGGGACATATATTCAGAGTTAAGTATAGTAAACCTACATTTCCTCTACGTAGTCATAATTTTGGAGGTCTATATTTATGGGTGTGCAAAATTTGCATACCTTGTTTTTGCGTAATTACACGTAGTTCTGCAGATATCATGTGAAATTACACATAATGCAAAACCAGCATTTGGTGCTTTATTTTGCACAAAATGCAGTCTTGCGCCCAGTTTAAAGAGGAGGACACATTTGCATTAAAAAAACACAAAAAACACAAATGCCGTGAACAACAGCTGCACGAGTTTTGATCTTCCAACTGTTCCTGTACTAAAATTTGGTGTAATTTAGACAATGCTGTATAAAAAAAAGTAAGGCAAAATTAAGCATGGTTATGTCGCCATAGCAGAAATCTTTCCGAGGCCTAATTTAAATTTGGATAGACTGCTAGAAAACCATGCAGGCAGACACACCACTTTTTGACAAGAACGAGCAAACAGTGAGGAGAAACCCTGCAATGGAAAGTTGCTTAAAAACTGTGCCTTGGAGCAGGAAAGTCCTCACAGGAAGCTGGGGTGACTCCGGATTTTAGAGGGAGATATCAGCTGAGGTCATTGCCACATGCGGTCGACGAGGAAACGTGGGTGAATCTTACATTCTGAGAAACTCCAGGGGAAGATAAAGAGTCAGTGAGTCACAGGAAGAACGTGAGGGTGAGTCAGTAAGACTGGAGGGAGGGTGGTAGGAAGATTGGAGAGAGTCTCTCCACCATAACTATGTTAGATTTTTGGGTAAAAGCACACTCGCTAAAGGGGAAACCTAGAGAGTGAATGCATGGTGGGCTACCGAGAGCCCTACCTCCAACCTACTTCTGTTTTTTGGTTGTGTTGAAGGAGTCTGGATCTAGTTATAGGCAGTGCTGAAAATGGAAGAATTTACTCCGGGAGCCTACACATAGTGGGTGGGGATCAGGCGGCATACTTCTAATTGGTGAATTAATGGGAAGTGGAGTAAATAACAGTCACCCGATCTATTATTATTATTATTTAATCTGGCCCCAAAGAATTATGCTACTAGGTAAAACTGGATAGTAAAGCCTCTCTGGCTTATTTATTTGGTCACATAATGATTGCATTTTTAAGCTGATGAGATGTGTGTGTCCTACAAGGTTCATGGTTTAATACATGAAATATGTTGTGGTGAATAATGCATTCACTGGTAAGGTCTGTGTGTACTCTCTGGTCACGGGTTTGAATGATCATAAAATAGCTCAGAGGGTTAATGTGCCTGCTGCTAAGTATATAACATGCGTGTAGGTTACAGATTCATATTTTACGAAGATAGGTCAGGAAGTGGATGCTTTTGTCCCACAGATCGTAATGTTGCCTGCAAGTTAGGTGGTAACATAGCTCAGTAGTTATGTACAGATATCAAACATTAAATTAGTAACGTGTGCTATTGTTAGAAATGGGGTCTTTGGTTGGCAGTCAGGTTACCCCCTGTCCAAGCAAGGACCCTCACTCTAGTCAGGGTAAGTCACACACAATCCAAATTATCCTGTGCCCACCCTCTGGTAGCTTGGCACTGAGCAGTCAAGCTTAACTTAGAAGGCAATGTGTAAAGTATTTGTGCAATAAATCATACAATAACACAATATAGCACCACAAAAATAAACCACACAGTGTTCAGAAAAATATATAATATTTATCTGGGTATTTGCAGGTCAAAACGATAAAAGATGCAATAAGAAATTGTAGAGATATCACTGAAAAGTGATATGTAGTGTCTTAAGTCTTTAAAAAGCAAACAAAGTCTCTTTCAAGCACAAAGTACCTGGTTTGGAGTGAAAAATCTCCGCAAAGGGCAGCAGAGGAGGAGATGCGTGGAAAAATGGTGTGTGCGTCGGTTTCGCCCCTTCCCACACTGACTTGTGTCGTTATTTTTCACGCGGGGAAGACGTGCCTCGATTTCCGGCGCGCGGACAGGTCTCCTCTGTGGGTCGCAGGGTTTTCAGACGCCCCGGGGTATGTGCGTGGAATCCAGGGCTTGTTGTCCGGCTGCGCATCGTTCCGGTGGGCTGTGCATGGAATTTTCTTCCTTACGGCAGGCGCTGCGTTGATTTCCTCTCTGGAAGTCGGGCGACGTTGTCCAGGCGGGCCGTGCGTCAAAGTTCCGGTCGCACCGCAGGTGTCTCGTCGATCTTTTCCTTGCAGGGTCGAGCGCCGTCTTTCCTGATCAGCGTGCGGGGAATTTCTCACCGCGGAGCAAGCTGTGCGTCGAATTTTTCGGCACACAAGGAGTCTAGTTGAAAGATAGAAGTCTTTTTGGTCCTGTGACTTCAGGGAACAGGAGGCAAGCTCTATCCAAGCCCTTGGAGAGCACTTCTGCAGCAAGGCAAGAGTTCAGCAAGGCAGCAGGGCAAAAGCAAGGCAGCAGTCCTTTGTAGAAAGCAGTCAGGTGAGTCCTTTAGGCAGCCAGACAGTTCTTCTTGGCAAGATGCAGGTTCTGGTTCAGGTTTCTTCTCCAGCAAGTGTCTATGGTGGCAGGGCAGAGTCCCTGTTTTATACCCAAATGTGCCTTTGAAGTGGGGGAGACTTCAAAGAGTGGCTTAGAAGTGCACCAGGTCCCCTTTCAGTTCAATCCTGTCTGCCAGGGTCCCAGTACGGGGTGTGGCAGTCCTTTGTGTGAGAGCAGGCCCTCCACCCTCCCAGCCCAGGAAGACCCATTCAAAATGCAGATGTATGCAAGTGAGGCTGAGTACCCTGTGTTTGGGGTGTGTCTGAGTGAATGCACAAGGAGCTGTCAACTAAACCCAGCCAGACGTGGATTGTATGGCACAGAAAGATTTAAGTGCAAAGAAATGCTCACTTTCGAAAAGTGGCATTTCTAGAATAGTAATATTAAATCCAACATCACCAGTCAGCAGGATTTTGTATTTCCATTCTGGCCATACTAAATATGACCTTCCTACTCCTTTCAGATCAGCAGCTACCACTTCAATAATGTATGGGAGCAGCCCCAATGTTAGCCTATGAAGGGAGCAGGCCTCACAGTAGTGTAAAAACGAATTTAGGAGTTTTACACTACCAGGACATGTAAACTACACAGGTACATGTCCTGCCTTTTACACACACAGCACCCTGCTCTAGAGGTTACCTAGGGCACACATTCGGGGTTACTTATATGTAGAAAAAGGGGTGTTCTAGGCTTGGCAAGTACTTTTAAATGCCAAGTTGAAGTGGCAGTGAAACTGCACTCACAGGCCTTGCAATGGCAGGCTGAGACAAGGTAAAGGGGCTACTTGAGTGGGTGGCACAACCAGTGCTGCAGGCCCACTAGTAGCATTTAATCTACAGGCCCTACGCACATACAGTGCACTTTACTAGGGACTTATAAGTAAATTAAATAGTCCAAATGGGTATGATCCAAGGTTACCATGTTTAAAGGGAGAGAGCATGTGCACTTTAGCACTGGTTAGCAGTGGTAAAGTGCGCAGAGTCTAAAAGCCAGCAAAAACAGTGTCCAAAAAGTGGAGGGAGGCAGGAAAAAAGTTAAGGGTGACCACCCTAAGGCTGTCAGGTCTAACATGTGTCCCCCCCAGCTGAAAGTGGGGAGAGCTACCCAACCTCCTGGGAGCTCTCATCGCTAAGGCGGAAGTATCTGGAGAGACCTTCAGCATTGACATGGTCAACCCCTGGGTGATGTTCCACCGTAAAGTCCATCCCTGTATGGAAATGGACCACCTCAAGAGTTTTGGATTTTCACCCCTCATCTGCATGAGCCATCTGAGGGGCCTGTGGTCTGTCTGAACCCGGAAGTGAGTCCCAAACAGGTATGGCCTCAGCTTCTTCAGTGCCCAGACCACAGCAAAAGCTTCTCTCTCAATAGCACTCCACCTCTGTTCCCGTGATAATAGTCTTCTGCTAATAAAGACTACTGGTTGGTCTAGCCCCTCCTCGTTTAGCTGTGCTAGGCCCGCGACTATGCCATGCTCTGAAGAGTCTGTCTGCATGATAAATTCCTTGGATTAGTCAGGGGCTTTGAGCACAGGGGCCGTGCACATGGCTTCCTTCAGGGAGTCAAAGGCTTTCTGACAAGCCTCTGTCCAATTCACCAACCTAAGTTGTTTCTTGGAAGTGAGTCCTGTCAAGGGTGACACAATGGTGCCATAGCCCTTGACGAATCTGCGGTAGTATCCGGTGAGGCCTAAAAAGGCTCTCACCTCAGTCTGTGTTCTAGGTGGTTGCCAGGCCTTGATAGTTTCAATCTTGGCCTGGAGTGGCTGCACCTTGCCACCACCTACTAGGTGTCCCAAGTACACCACGGAACCCTGCCCAATCTGGCACTTACTAGCCTTGATGGTCAGGCCTGCCTGTTGCAGAGCCTGAAGCACCTCCTTGAGGTGGAGTAGGTGTTCCTCCCAGCTGGAACTGTAGACAGCTATGTCATCCAGGTAGGCTGCACAATAGGAATCCTTGCCAGCTAGGACCCCGTTAACCAACCATTGGAAGGTAGCGGGGGCATTTTTCAACCCAAATGGCATCACCCGGAACTGGTAATGGCCATCAGATGTGGAAAATGCAGATCTCTCTTTAGCCCCCTCAGTCAGGGCGATCTGCCAGTACCCTGAAGTAAGATCAAACGTACTCAGGAACTTGGCCTAGTCTGTCAATGAGCTCATCAGCTCGGGGGATGGGGTGAGCATCAGTCCGTGTGACTGAGTTGAGACCCCGGTAGTCCACACAGAACCTGAGTTCTGGCTTCGCACCTGGGGCAGTAGCCTTAGGGACCAACACCACAGGGTGGCCCAGGGACTACTGGATTTCTCAATAACCCCTAAAGCCAACATCTTGGAGACCTCCTACTTGATGCTGGCCTTCACCTTATCCGATAACCTGTAAATTTTGTTCTTCACAGGGGGACTGTCACCTGTGTCAGACATGAACACAGAGGTGGGTCAGTCCAGGAGTAAGGGAGAACAGGGGGGAGAACTGCTCCAACAGCTCATAGCAGTCTCCTCTCTGGTTTAGAGTCAGGGAGTCAGAGAGAATGACACCTCCCACTGACCCATCACCTTCTTGGACAGAGAGGAGGTCGAGGAGAGGTTCACTCTCCTCTTCCATGCCCTCATCTGTGACCAGAAGTATGTTGACTTCAGACCTCTCAAATTGAGGCTTCAGTCGGTTGACATGGAGCACCCTCAGGGGGCTCCTAGGGGATTGGAGGTCCACTAGGTAAGTGGCCTCCCCTTTCCGCTCCTTTACTTCAAATGGGCCAGACCAGCGGTCCTGGAGAGCTCTAGGCTCTACTGGCTCCATTACCCACACTTTGTCTCCAGGTTGAAACTCTACCAGGGTGGCCTTCTGGTCATACCAGTGTTTCATTACCTCTTGACTGGCCTCAAGGTTACTTTTGGCCTCTTTCCAGAAGCGGTTCATCTGGTTGCGGAGGGCTAGCATGTAGCTGACCACATCCTGAGGGGGTGCCTTTGGAGCTTTCTCCAACCCCTCCTTGACAATGCTTAAGGGTCCCCTGACAGGGTACCCATAGAGGAGCGCAAAGGGACTGAACCCTACCCCTTTCTGGGGTACCTCTCTGTAAGCAAAGAGAAGGCATGGTAAGAGGAGGTCCCACTTACGCCTCAGGGAGGCCACCAATCATGCCTTTCAAGGTCTTGTTGAATCTCTCCACAAGACCATTAGATTGGGGGTGATAAAGTGTGGTGAACTTGTAGGTTACACCACACGCATCCCACATAGACTTCTTGTATGCACACATGAAGTTAGTGCCTCCGTCAGACACTATCTCATTTGGGAATCCCACACGGATAAATATCCCCATCAGAGTTCTGGTCACCACCGGTGCAGTTACAGTCCTCAAAGGGATTGCCTCTGGGTAACGGGTGGCATGGTCCACCAAAATCAGGATGAACCTGTTGCCTAGGGCAGTTTTGGGGTCCAAGGGACCAACAATGTCGATGCCCACCCTTTCAAAGGGGGTGCCAATGACAGGAAGTGGAATCAGGGGGGCCTTAACCCTTTTTCCTGTTTTACCACTGGCCTGGCAGGTAGGACAGGATCTACAGAACGTGTCTGAGTTTGTCCTCATTCTGGGCCAATAAAAGTGGGTGACGAACCTGGCAAAGGTCTTGTCTTGCCCCAAATGTCCTGCCAGAGGAATGTCGTGAGCCAGACCCAGTAGGAAGGTTCGGTAACACTGGGGGACCACCAGCGCACGCACTGCCCCAATGGCCGGAACCTTAATCTCACTGTAGAGGAGATCGTTCTCCCAATATATGTGGTGATTGCCAGAGGCTTCACCTGCTGCCTGGGCTGAGGCTTGCTGCCTCAGGCCCTCTAGAGTGGGACACTCTTTCTGTGCCTTGCAGAATTCCTCTCTGGTGGGCCCACCCTCAACTTGCCAGCAGGCAAGCTCAGGTAGGTTACCTAGGCCGGCTATGTCTTCCCCAGTTGGCTTGGGGGCCTCCTCCTCAGGAACCCCGTCAACCACTGCGGGAACTTCTGGGACTGGTTTCCCAAGCACCTTGCCCCTCCTCTTGGCAGTTGTCTGGGTCATAGTTCCAGGCTCCAGACGCCTTTGACTTCCCTCTCGGTCAGCCATGGACCGTGTGGTCATGCAGACCTACTCAGGCAATCCTAACATTTCCAAGTGAGACCTTAGCTCTACCTCCTTCCAGGTAGTGTGCTCAAGGTCGTTGCCTAACAGACAATCTACAGGCATGGCAGGACTCACAGCTACTTTCAGAGTACCAGAGACCCCCCCCACTCAAAGGGAACCAGAGCTACCGGTAGGTGGCTCTCACGATTGTCAGCGACTATGACCTGGTGGAATGTATTTGGGATGACCTGCTCTGTTGACACCAGCTGACCCTTGACAGTAGTCATGCTGGCTCCTGTGTCACGCAGAGCCTCCACCCTTTGCCCATTGATGGTGACCCACTGTCTATACTTGGAAGTATTGGCAGGCATGTGGGCTTTTGGCACCATCTCTGCATCCCCCAGGGACACTAGGGTTACCTCTTTTTGCACCCCAAAACTGTCTGGGACCATCTCCTCCCCGAGCGCTACGCTAGCCAACCCAGGTGTCTGCCCTCCTTTGGGGGGCTGTGCCCTCTTGGGACACTTGGAGTCGCCCTCAGAGTGCCCATACTTATTGCACTCTGCACAGTGGGGTACATACCTCCCTGTCTTATGGTCAGTAAAACCTTTCTTTTGAGAATCAGACCGGGACTGGTTACCACTACTCCCTTGGGAACTATTTTGGGGCCTTTTGAGAACTCCTTGTTTTTAAGTTTTTCTCCCCCCTCTTTCTTCTGATGGGAACCCTGACCACCTTTGTGGGTGTCCCCCCCAGGTACCTTTTTAGACACTCTGGTACTAGTCCAGAGGTCCGACTCCTCAGCAAGCTTCCTGGGATCAGTCAGCTTACTGTCTACTAGGTGCTGGCGCAACTATGTAAAACAAATATGAGCATATGCTCTCTCAGAATAAAATTATACAATCCTGTGTAATCATCTACTTTGCAGCCCCGCACCCATCCATTCAGTGCCTTACTGGAAAAGTCAAAGAAATCTACCCATGTTTGTGTGGATAGTTTGGTGCTGTCCCTAAACCTCTGACGGTATTTCTCAAAGGTCAGTCCAAACTTGGCAAGTAAAATGGCTTTCTGACATGGGTATGTGTTTTGATCTGGTTTGTCCAATGTGAGAATTGTGTCCCTCCCCAAAGGTGGCACATAACTCCACATAGCTGTACCCCCATTGCCCTTCAGGAACCTCATGAGCCCTTAGTCCAACTTCATAAGCAGCTAACCATTTATCTATGTCGTCTCCCACCACAAAACTGGGCACCACATTTTTGGGTATACGAACCTTCTTTTCTCCAGCAGGTCCTGTCTGTGTGCTGCCACCATTACTGCTGGATTCAGACTGTCTTGCCTTAAGATCCAGCTCCTTGAGACTCAGTTCATGAGGCAACAAAAGTTTCTTTTCAGCCAAGGCTCTCTCAGCTGCAGTTTCAGCTCTTTCAGCTTCAATCTGTTTGGCTGCTCTTTCAGCCTCAGCTTGCTTGGCTTCCTCTCTCTGCCCTTCTTTCCTCCTGTTGAGCCTCAATTTTCAGTCTTGCCATTTGCAATTGGAACTCACTTTCTTCTCTCCTTTCCTCTGCGGTCAGGCCTTGCTCAGAGACACTGCTCCCTGGTCTGAAAGGGGGCACAATTGCAGTGGTAACAGGCAAAAAATCCTCTGAGGGGCCATTTTCTGGCTCCTCTTGCTCATCATCCTCTTCTAAATGGGCTTCTGCCCAGGCCCTCAGCGCCACTTGAAAGTCCTCCTTTCTGGAGGCCCCTTGGGTGGGTACACTCATCTCCCTGCAGAACCTTTTTAGCTGTTTGACAGTATATGTCTCCACCAGGGCTAGGTCAAAATCTCCTGCTTGAGACCCAGCCAGAGACATGTTCAGTGAGGATTTAGGTTTTTGAAAATTGTCAGGAAAACGAATTTGCAAAAAGAGATAAAAATCAATTTGACAATCAACTGTGGGTAGGTAGTGAAATACTTAGCTACTGTATGTCACTGCACAAATACAAGTCCTATCCTCACAGCTGATCACCAATGTTAGAAATGGGCTCTTTGGTTGGCAGTCAGGTTACCCCCTGTCCAAGCAAGGACCCTCACTCTAGTCAGGGTAAGTCACACACAATCCAAATTATCCTGTGCCCACCCTCTGGTAGCTTGGCACTGAGCAGTCAGGCTTAACTTAGAAGGCAATGTGTAAAGTATTTGTGCAATAAATCATACAATAACACAATATGGCACCACAAAAATACACCACACAGTGTTTAGAAAAATATATAATATTTATCTGGGTATTTGCAGGTCAAAATGATAAAAGATGCAATAAGAAATTGTAGAGATATCACTGAAAAGTGATATGTAGTGTCCTAGGGCCAGATGTAGAAAGATTCCAAATTGCGATTTGCAATTTGCGAGTCCCTGCGACTCGCAAATTGCAAGTCGCAATTTGGAATGCAGAAAGGTGTCTCAGACACCTTCTGCAACTCGCTATGGGGTCGCAAAGACCCACCTCATAAATATTTATGAGGTGGGTCGCAGTTTGCGACCCCATAGCGAGTCTAGGCACTCACAGGGATGGTGGCCTGCTGGAGACAGCAGACCACCATCTCCCTGACTGCTTTTAAATAAAGCAGTTTTTTTTTTCTCTTTGCAGCCCGTTTTCCTTAAAGGAAAACGAGCTGCAAATAGAAAAAAATACCGAAACCTTTTGTTTCGGTTTTTTTCAGAGTAGGCAGTGGTCCATAGGACCACTGCCTGCTCTGAAAAAATAATTTTGTGAGCATTCACAAAGGGGAAGGGGTCCCGTGGGGACCCCTTCCCCTTTGCGAATGAGTTACCATCCACTTCAAGTGGATGGTAACTGCGAGTTGATTTGCGACCACTTTCGCGGTCACAAATCAACTTAAATCGCGGTGCGAGTCGCAAATAGGAAGGGAACACCCCTTCCTATTTGCGAGTCGGAAACACATTTTGCGAGTCGGTTCCGACTCGCAAAATGTGTTTCTGCATCGCTTGAGGGCTTTTGCACCTCGCAAACGGCGTTTTTCGCCGTTTGCGAGGTGCAAAAGCCTACCTACATCTGGCCCCTAATTCTTTAAAAAGCAAACAAAGTCTCTTTCAAGCACAAAGTACCTGGTTTGGAGTGAAAAATCTCCGAAAAGGGCAGCAGAGGAGGAGATGTGTGGAAAAATGGTGTGTGCGTCGGTTTCGTCCCTTCACACACGGACTTGCGTCGTTATTTTTCACGTGGGGAAGACGTGCGTCGATTTCCGGCGCGCGGAGAGGTCTCCTCTGTGGGTCGCAGGGTTTTCAGACTCCCCGGGGTCTGTGCGTGGAATCCTGGGCTTGTTGTCCGGCTGCGCGTCGTTCCAGTGGGCTGTGCGTGGAATTTTCTTCCTCACGGCAGGCGCTGCGTCGATTTACTCTCTGGAAGTCGGGCGGCGTTTTCCAGGCGGGCCGTGCGTCGAAGTTCTGGTCGCACCACAGGCAAAACGTCGATCTTTTCCTTGCAGGGTTGAGCGGCGTCTTTCCGGATCGGCGTGCAGTGAATTTCTCACCGCGGAGCAAGCTGTGCGTCGAATTTTTTAGCGCACAAGGAGTCCAGTTGAAACATAGAAGTCTTTTTAGTCCTGTGACTTCAGGGAACAGGAGGCAAGCTCTATCCAAGCCCTTGGAGAGCACTTCTGCAGCAAGGCAAGAGTTCAGCAAGGCAGCAGGGCAACAGCAAGGCAGCAGTCCTTTGTAGAAAGCAGTCAGGTGAGTCCTTTAAGCAGCCAGGCAGTTCTTCTTGGCAGGATACAGGTTCTGGTTCAGGTTTCTTCTCCAGCAAGTGTCTGAGGTGGTAGGGCAGAGGCCCTGTTTTATACCCAAATGTGGCTTTGAAGTGGGGGGACTTCAAAGAGTGGCTTAGAAGTGCACCAGGTCCCCTTTCAGTTCAATCCTGTCTGCCAGGGTCCCAGTAGGGGGCGTGGCAGTCCTTTGTGTGAGAGCAGGCCCTCCACCCTCCCAGCCCAGGAAGACCCATTCAAAATGCAGATGTATGTAAGTGAGGCTGAGTACCCTGTGTTTGGGGTGTGTCTGAGTGAATGCACAAGGAGCTGTCAACTAAACCTAGTCAGACGTGGATTGTAAGGCACAGAAAGATTTAAGTGCAAAGAAATGCTCACTTTCTAAAAGTGGCATTTCTAGAATAGTAATATTAAATCCAACTTCACCAGTCAGCAGGATTTTGTATTTCCATTCTGGCCCTACTAAATATGACCTTCCTACTCCTTTCAGATCAGCAGCTACCACTTCAATAATGTATGGGAGCAGCCCCAATGTTAGCCTATGAAGGGAGCAGGCCTCACAGTAGTGTAAAAACGAATTTAGGAGTTTTACACTACCAGGACATGTAAACTACACAGGTACATGTCCTGCCTTTTACCCACACAGCACCCTGCTCTAGGGGTTACCTAGGGCACACATTAGGGTGACTTATATGTAGAAAAAGGGGAGTTCTAGGCTTGGCAAGTACTTTTAAATGCCAAGTTGAAGTGGCAGTGAAACTGCACTCACAGGCCTTACAACGACAGGCCTGAGACAAGGTAAAGGGGCTACTTCAGTGGGTGGCACAACTAGTACTGCAGGCCCACTAGTAGCATTTAATCTACAGGCCCTAGGCACATACAGTGCACTTTACTAGGGACTTATAAGTAAATTAAATAGTCCAACTGGGTATGATCCAAGGTTACCATGTTTAAAGTGAGAGAGCATGTGCACTTTAGCACTGGTTAGCAGTGGTAAAGTGCACAGAGTCTAAAAGCCAGCAAAAAGTGTCCAAAACGTGGAGGGAGGCTGGCAAAAAGTTAAGGGTGACCACCCTAAGGCTGTCAGGTCTAACATGTGTACCCCCAGCATAAAGTGGGCAGAGCTACCCAACCTCCCGGGTGCTCTCATCGCTAAGGCGGAAGTATCTGGAGATACCATCAGCATTGACGTGGTCAACGCCTGGGCGATGCTCCACCGTAAAGTCCATCCCCTGTAGGGAAATGGACCACCTCAAGAGTTTTGGATTTTCACCCCTCATCTGCATGAGCCATCTGAGGGGCCTGTGGTCTGTCTGAACCCGGAAGTGAGTCCCAAGCAGGTATGGCCTCAGCTTCTTCAGTGCCCAGAACACAGCAAAAGCTTCTCTCTCAATAGCACTCCACCTCTGTTCCCGTGGTAATAGTCTTCTGCTAATAAAGACTACTGGTTGGTCTAGGCCCTCCTCGCTTAGCTGTGCTAGGCCCGCCCCTATGCCATGCTCCGAAGCGTCTGTCTGCACGATAAATTCCTTGGAGTAGTCAGTGGCCTTGAGCACAGGGTCCGTGCACATGGCTTCCTTCAGGGAGTCAAAGGCTTTCTGACAAGCCTCTGTCCAATTCACCAACCTAAGTTGTTTCTTGGAAGTGAGTCCTGTCAAGGGTGACACAATGGTACCATAGCCCTTGACGAATCTGCAGTAGTATCCGGTGAGGCCTAAAAAGGCTCTCACCTCAGTCTGTGTTCTAGGTGGTTGCCAGGCCTTGATAGTTTCAATCTTGGCCTGGAGTGGCTGCACCTTGCCACCACCTACTAGGTGTCCCAAGTACACAACGGAACCCTGCCCAATCTGGCACTTACTAGCCTTGATGGTCAGGCCTGCCTGTTGCAGAGCCTGAAGCACCTCCTTGAGGTGGAGCAGGTGTTCCTCCCAGCTGGAACTGTAGACAGCTATGTCGTCCAGGTAGGCTGCACAATAGGCATCCTTGCCAGCTAGGACCCCGTTAACCAACCGTTGGAAGGTAGCGGGGGCATTTTTCAACCCAAATGGCATCACCCGGAACTGGTAATGGCCGTCAGGTGTGGAAAATGCAGATCTCTCTTTAGCCCCCTCAGTCAGGGCGATCTGCCAGTACCCTGAAATAAGATCAAACGTACTCAGGAACTTGGCCTAGTCTGTCAATGAGCTCATCAGCTCGGGGTGAGCATCAGTCCGTGTGACTGAGTTGAGACCCCGGTAGTCCACACAGAACCTGAGTTCTGGCTTCGCACCTGGGGCAGTAGCCTTAGGGACCAACACCACAGGGTGGCCCAGGGACTACTGGATTTCTCAATAACCCCTAAAGCCAACATCTTGGAGACCTCCTACTTGATGCTGGCCTTCACCTTATCCGATAACCTGTAAAGTTTGTTCTTCACAGGGGGACTGTCACCTGTGTCAGACATGAACACAGAGGTGGGTCAGTCCAGGAGTAAGGGTGAACAGGGGGGAGAACTGCTCCAACAGCTCATAGCAGTCTCCTCTCTGGTTTAGAGTCAGGGAGTCAGAGAGAATGACACCTCCCACTGACCCATCACCTTCTTGGACAGAGAGGAGGTCGAGGAGAGGTTCACTCTCCTCTTCCATGCCCTCATCTGTGACCAGAAGTATGTTGACTTCAGACCTCTTAAAATGAGGCTTCAGTCGGTTGACATGGAGCACCCTCAGAGGGCTCTTAGGGGATTGGAGGCCCACTAGGTAAATGGCCTCCCCTTTCTTCTCCTTTGCTTCAAATGGGCCAGACCAGCGGTCCTGGAGAGCTCTAGGCTCTACTGGCTCCATTACCCACACTTTGTCTCCAGGTTGAAACTCTACCAGGGTGGCCTTCTGGTCATACCAGTGTTTCATTACCTCTTGACTGGCCTCAAGGTTACTTTTGGCCTCTTTCCAGAAGCGGTTCATCTGGTTGCGGAGGGCTAGCATGTAGCTGACCACATCCTGAGGGGGTGCCTTTGGAGCTTTCTCCAACCCCTCCTTGACAATGCTTAAGGGTCCCCTGACAGGGTACCCATAGAGGAGCTCAAAGGGACTGAACCCTACCCCTTTCTGGGGTACCTCTCTGTAAGCAAAGAGAAGGCATGGTAAGAGGAGGTCCCACTTACGCCTCAGGGAGGCCACCAATCATGCCTTTCAAGGTCTTGTTGAATCTCTCCACAAGACCATTAGATTGGGGGTGATAGGGTGTGGTGAACTTGTAGGTTACACCACACGCATCCCACATAGACTTCATGTATGCACACATGAATTTAGTGCCTCCGTCAGACACTATCTCCTTTGGGAATCCCACACGGATAAATATCCCCATCAGAGTTCTGGTCACCACCGGTGCAGTTACGGTCCTCAGAGGGATTGCCTCTGGGTAAGTGTTGGCATGGTCCACCAAAATCAGGATGAACCTGTTGCCTAGGGCAGTTTTGGGGTCCAAGGGACCAACAATGTTGATGCCCACCCTTTCAAAGGGGGTGCCAATGACAGGAAGTGGAATCAGGGGGGCCTTAACCCTTTTTCCTGTTTTACCACTGGCCTGGCAGGTAGGACAGGATCTACAGAACGTATCTGAGTATGTCCTCATTCTGGGCCAATAAAAGTGGGTGACGAGCCTGGCAAAGGTCTTGTCTTGCCCCAAATGTCCTGCCAGAGGAATGTCGTGAGCCAGACCCAGTAGGAAGGTTCAGTAACACTGGGGGACCACCAGCGCACGCGCTGCCCCAATGGCAGAACCTTAATCTCACTGTAGAGGAGATCGTTCTCCCAATATATGTGGTGATTGCCAGAGGCTTCACCAGCTGCCTGGGCTGAGGCTTGCTGCCTCAGGCCCTCTAGAGTGGGACACTCTTTCTGCGCCTTGCAGAATTCCTCTCTGGTGGGCCCACCCTCAACTTGCCAGCCGGCAAGCTCAGGTAGGTTACCTAGGCCGGCTATGTCTTCCCCAGTTGGCTCGGGGGCCTCCTCCTCAGGAACCCCGTCAACCACTGCGGGAACTTCTGGGACTGGTTTCCCACGCCCCTTGCCCCTCCTCTTGGCAGTTGTCTGGGCCATTGTTCCAGGCTCCAGGCGCCTTTGACTTCCCTCTCGGTCAGCCATGGACCGTGTGGTCATGCAGACCCACTCAGGCAATCCTAACATTTCCAAGTGAGACCTTAGCTCTACCTCCTTTCAGGTAGTGTGCTCAAGGTCGTTGCCTAACAGACAATCTACAGGCATGGCAGGACTCACAGCTACTTTCAGAGTACCAGAGACCCCCCCCACTCAAAGATAACCAGAGCTACCGGTAGGTGGCTCTCACGATTGTCAGCGACTATGACCTGGTGGAATATATTTGGGATGACCTGCTCTGCTGACACCAGCTGACCCTTGACAGTAGTCATGCTGGCTCCTGTGTCACGCGGAGCCTCCACCCTTTGCCCATTGATGGTGACCCACTGTCTATACTTGGAAGTATTGGCAGGCATGTGGACTTTTGGCACCATCTCTGCATCCCCCAGGGACACTAGGGTTACCTCTTTCTGCACCCCAAAACTGTCTGGGACCATCGCCTCCCCAAGCGCTACGCTAGCCAACCCAGGTGTCTGCCCTCCTTTGAGGGGCTGTGCCCTCTTGGGACACTTAGAGTCGCCCTCAGAGTGCCCATACTTATTGCACTCTGCACAGTGGGGTACATACCTCCCTGTCTTATGGTCAGTAAAACCTTTCTTTTGAGAATCAGACCGGGACTGGTTACCACTACTCCCTTGGGAACTATTTTGGGGCCTTTTGAGAACTCCTTGTTTTTAAGTTTTTCTCCCCCCTCTTTCTTCTGATGGGAACCCTGACGACCTTTGTGGGTGTCTGTACTGCTATTTGATGGAGTTTGTTTTGACCAATGACTTTGTGTTTCACCACTGCGCATATTAGTTGCTCAATGTTCACCAGTAGCACATGGTATGTTTTGTTCAGTTTAGCCGCCTATGGGCTTTGACATTGCATTAGTCATTACATTCTGTATTGTGCCTATTGACTTTGACATGGCATTAGCCATTACTTTCTGTATTCAGTTTAGCCGCCTATGGGCTTTGACATTGCATTAGTCATTACATTCTGTATTCTGCCTATTGGCTTTGACATGGCATTAGCCATTACTTTCTGTATTCAGTTGAGCCGCCTATGGGCTTTGACATTGCATTAGCCATTACATTCTGTATTCTGCCTATTGGCTTTGACATGCTGTATCCAGTCTAGCCGCCTATTGGCTTTGACATTGCATTCCTATTGGCTTTGACATGATGTATTCAGTTTAGCTGCCTATTGACTTTGACATGCTATTAGATATTCTGCCTATTGGCTTTGACATGATATCATATATTACATTTTATATTCAGCTCCGCTGCCTATTGGCTTTGACATGATATTATACATTGCATTTTGTATTCAGCTCAGCTGCCTATGGGCTTTGACATGATATAAGACATTGCATTTTGTATTCAGCTTAGATGCTTATGGGCTTTGACATGACACTAGACATTGCATTTGATATTTAGGTTAGCTGCCTATTGCCTTTAACATGACATTGCATTTGATATTTAGGTTAGCTGCCCATTGCCTTTAACGTGGAGTTAGACATTGCAGTTGAGAATCCAAGCTGTATTTTTCCAAGCTGTGTTTTTGCACCAGAGAACCAAGATGTTTTTCTCACAGTAGACTAGACATGATAAGAGAGAGTACATGGGTGTTGTTTTCTCTTCGCTTGAGCTTGGGAACAGGAGTAGTCTTGGAGACCTGGCCAGTCTCCAAAAGGCTTGCTCAGTTTCCCAGGTCTGAGAGGAGGGGGCACACCTTTGTAACGAATGTAACAGGCTGCAGAGGGTCAGATTCGAATCTGCCGGACCTCGTGCTGGAGCTTGGCGCCAGCTGCCAGCATCCCGTGTGGGTAGATGAAACTCTTTCTCGCGGCTGACAGGGGTCATCAGCTTGCAGACCTTAGAAAGATGTAGCTGTAAATAGTTCCCACACGGTGAAGTATTTGTTTTGCTTTGCATTCAATATCTTATAAATATAACCTGCTGTGTATATTGCAAACTGATATATTTTGTTTGATTAACGCGGACTTGAAAGCTACTAATTCGTCATACATAAAATAACAATAAAAGTCTTCTTTGACCTCACAAGTGCATTTCTAGTGTGTTATGTTAGTGCTTAGAAACAAAATAAGAGGAAAGCACTACAATTGGTACCTGGAGTCGTGGGGTCGGTCATTAAGAGGTGATTAAAAGGGGTTTGACGAGTTAGTAGATTTCTAAGTGCACACTTTAAAAGTGTAATTGTTTTTTGTTGTTTGGAGAATCACAGTAGCACGGCAGACCATGTCATGTGTTGTTAAACTGCCTGATGGTGCTACGAAAAACTGTGAATTGTTTGTTGTTTGGAGAATCACAGTAGCACGGCAGACCATGTCATGTGTTGTTAAACTGCCTGATGGTGCTAAGAAAAACTGTGAATTGTTTTCTGTTTGGGGAATTACAGAAGAAAATGCATGTGTAGCTAAAAGGCCTGATAATGTTTTGAGAAATAATTCCTGTTGTATATATGTAGAAAACGTGTCTTTTGGAAGTAATGATGACAGAAAGGTCTGGATACCTTTATCTGCTTACAGAGAAATGCAGGAGAAATGTAGGAAGTTGGAACATGAAAACAGGAATTTACGTGAGCAAATTAGCCCGACTGAAAGTTATAAAAGGGCTGTTTTTGAAGAATCTTTCTTGTCCCATTCCAGTAATGTGGGGGTTAAGACAGCTCCGAGCTGCACTGAGTTTTCGTGTGAGCCAGGGTTTTTGGCAGACAAAATGCATTCCTTAACTGATAACACGGACGGACGAGAGAGACCAGAATAAAACGAAAGATTTTAGAGCAAGAGCCGACTTTCATTAGCTTGTTTGATTTTTGGAAAAAGAATAGCCCTCATTTGAGTGAAATACTAACACTTTTGTATATGGTCACTGTGAAAAATTATATGCAGCTGCGCGCTTGTGATTTGGCAAATGAAATAATGCAGACTTTAGGTTTCTGCGCAGTGCAAGAAGGAAATACTTATGTACATGTAACTCAAGAACAAGGAAAGAAAATAGTGCCCCTAGCTAGAATCATACAATGGATCTGGTACTTGCAAGACAGGGCTAGAGTACCACAGGTAAAAGAATTACCATTGAAATTGTGTGCACCATTTGAATTCGTGTCCACTGAAGATAAAAAGCATGTTTGTTTTACTAATGATTCATTGACCGAAATGTTGTTTTCTGGCACAGGAGAAGGAACAGAGTTGTATAATGTGTGTCAGATTTTAAAGCAAGAGCTACGTGAGATGTGTCATTTTTACGCTGATTTTTGGTTCATTGCTAATGTTTTAGCACCTAACTGGTTCAATTACCTTGCAGATGTTAATGAGAAAAATGCAGAGAGAGAAGTGTTCACCCAGAATTCTGCCTTAGTGGGGATGGCTAAGTGGGTGCCCCAGAAATGTGAACAGCTGAGAGAAAAAGCCACTTACAGGTGGGCAGAGATGAGAGAGATGCACATTCCCCTAGATTTGATAAAAACTGTGCAGCACGCACAAAAGCAATCTGTCATGCAAGCAGTCACAGAGCAGTTGGGGAGAGGAACGTTACCAGGACAGGAATGGCAAAGTGATCAGGTTTTAGGGAGAGTGATTGCTGCAAATTACCAAGGAAAAATCGAAATTATGCTGATACCTAGAAAAGAATCTGATTCATTCATACAAATTGGAGACAGAATGGCCCAATTGACAAAAGTGCAGTGAATGGAGGTTTGGTAAAGAATGAGTCTGCCCCAGCCCTTCTGACAGTGCAAGAAAAGGGAAGCTGTGGCGCAGCAGATAAAAACCTCAGTGCTGATGTGTGGGCTGAAGCCCCAAGTGACCCTCCAGAACCTGCAGAAAATATAACAAAGGGCCCCAAAAACGTCCTGCTGATTATAAAACAGGGAAAGAAAGAGGAAGGGTGCAGTTTAAATGAAAAATGTTATTTGCAAGAAAAGTCATACTTGTTTCTTTTGCAGATCCTACCACGTTTCGCCACTGTCCCTGAGTGTGCTGCGTGGTCCCCCTTCCGGTGTGTGCGTGTGGGGTCGGGGAAGGGACCGAATCCCCAACCTGAACCTGGCTGAGTAAAGTGCCAGCACCATGGATCCATTTTGCGCAAACTGCGCCTTCAGTTCAAGTTCAACTTGTTTGATTGCATTCTTCCACTGGAAATAAGCTGTGATTTTTTTTTTTTTTCCCTCTCGTATGGAACTCTGACTTTTGCTTACCTTCCAGCAAACCTTTCAGGTGGACCGTGCATCTTTTACATGAGCAGAACTCATGCCACATCAAATTGCTAACACTGTTGAATTAGAGACTCACTCAGAGTATAAAAATTGCCCAGTCTTTTCTATGTAGATGTATCTGATGTGAAAGGTTATGAGATCAATGTGTTAATTCACTTCTATTGCTTTACAGGGATTGCTTTGATCATTCAAATCTGATTGGCTGATAATGTTTTTTTTTGTGCTGATGTTTTTTTTGTTTTTGTTTGAAACAGGAGATATGTGAAACAGAAATTCATTGGTCAAAGGGCGGAATGTACTGCTATTTGATGGAGTTTGTTTTGACCAATGACTTTGTGTTTCACCACTGCGCATATTAGTTGCTCAATGTTCACCAGTAGCACATGGTATGTTTTGTTCAGTTTAGCCGCCTATGGGCTTTGACATTGCATTAGTCATTACATTCTGTATTGTGCCTATTGACTTTGACATGGCATTAGCCATTACTTTCTGTATTCAGTTTAGCCGCCTATGGGCTTTGACATTGCATTAGTCATTACATTCTGTATTCTGCCTATTGGCTTTGACATGGCATTAGCCATTACTTTCTGTATTCAGTTGAGCCGCCTATGGGCTTTGACATTGCATTAGCCATTACATTCTGTATTCTGCCTATTGGCTTTGACATGCTGTATCCAGTCTAGCCGCCTATTGGCTTTGACATTGCATTCCTATTGGCTTTGACATGATGTATTCAGTTTAGCTGCCTATTGACTTTGACATGCTATTAGATATTCTGCCTATTGGCTTTGACATGATATCATATATTACATTTTATATTCAGCTCCGCTGCCTATTGGCTTTGACATGATATTATACATTGCATTTTGTATTCAGCTCAGCTGCCTATGGGCTTTGACATGATATAAGACATTGCATTTTGTATTCAGCTTAGATGCTTATGGGCTTTGACATGACACTAGACATTGCATTTGATATTTAGGTTAGCTGCCTATTGCCTTTAACATGACATTGCATTTGATATTTAGGTTAGCTGCCCATTGCCTTTAACGTGGAGTTAGACATTGCAGTTGAGAATCCAAGCTGTATTTTTCCAAGCTGTGTTTTTGCACCAGAGAACCAAGATGTTTTTCTCACAGTAGACTAGACATGATAAGAGAGAGTACATGGGTGTTGTTTTCTCTTCGCTTGAGCTTGGGAACAGGAGTAGTCTTGGAGACCTGGCCAGTCTCCAAAAGGCTTGCTCAGTTTCCCAGGTCTGAGAGGAGGGGGCACACCTTTGTAACAAATGTAACAGGCTGCAGAGGGTCAGATTCGAATCTGCCGGACCTCGTGCTGGAGCTTGGCGCCAGCTGCCAGCATCCCGTGTGGGTAGATGAAACTCTTTCTCGCGGCTGACAGGGGTCATCAGCTTGCAGACCTTAGAAAGATGTAGCTGTAAATAGTTCCCACACGGTGAAGTATTTGTTTTGCTTTGCATTCAATATCTTATAAATATAACCTGCTGTGTACATTGCAAACTGATATATTTTGTTTGATTAACGCGGACTTGAAAGCTACTAATTCGTCATACATAAAATAACAATAAAAGTCTTCTTTGACCTCACAAGTGCATTTCTAGTGTGTTATGTTAGTGCTTAGAAACAAAATAAGAGGAAAGCACTACAGTGTCCCCCCCAGGTACCTTTTTAGACACTCTGGTACTAGGCCAGAGGTCCGCCTCCACAGCAAGCTTCATGGGATCAGTCAGCTTACTGTCTACTAGGTGCTGGCGCAACTTTGTAAAACAAATATTGAGCATATGCTCTCTCAGAATCAAATTATACAATCCTGTGTAATCATCTACTTTGCAGCCCCGCACCCATCCATTCAGTGCCTTACTGGAAAAGTCAAAGAAATCTACCCATGTTTGTGTGGATAGTTTGGTGCTGTCCCTAAACCTCTGACGGTATTTCTCAAAGGTCAGTCCAAACTTGGCAAGTAAAATGGCTTTCTGACATGGGTATGTGTTTTGATCTGGTTTGTCCAATGTGAGAATTGTGTCCCTCCCCAAAGGTGGCACATAACTCCACATAGCTGTACCCCCATTGCCCTTCAGGAACCTCATGAGCCCTTAGTGCAACTTCATAAGCAGCTAACCATTTATCTATGTCGTCTGCCACCACAAAACTGTGCCCCCACATTTTTGGGTATACAAACCTTCTTTTCTCCAGCAGGTCCTGTCTGTGTGCTGCCACCATTACTGCTGGATTCAGACTGTCTTGCCTTAAGATCCAGCTCCTTGAGACTCAGTTCATGAGGCAACAAAAGTTTATTTTCAGCCAAGGCTCTCTCAGCTGCAGTTTCAGCTCTTTCAGCTTCAATCTGTTTGGCTGCCCTTTCAGCCTCAACTTGCTTGGCTTCCTCTCTCTGCCCTTCTTTCCTCCTGTTGAGCCTCAATTTTCAGTCTTGCTATTTGCAATTGGAACTCCCTTTCCTCTCTCCTTTCCTCTGCGGTCAGGCCTTGCTCAGAGACACTGCTCCCTGGTCTGGAAGGGGGCACAATTGCAGTGGTAACAGGCAAAAAATCCTCTGAGGGGCCATTTTCTGGGTCCTCTTGCTCATCATCCTCTTCAAAATGGGCTTCTGCCCAGGCCCTTAGCGCCACTTCAAAGTCCTCCTTTCTGGAGGCCCCTTGGGTGGGTACACTCATCTCCCTGCAGAACTTTTTAGCTGTTTGACAGTAAATGTCTCTACCAGGGCTAGGTCAAAATCTCCTGCTTGAGACCCAGCCAGAGACATGTTGAGTGAGGATTTAGGTTTTTGAAAATTGTCAGGAAAACGAATTTCCAAAAAGAAATAAAAATCAAGTTGACCTTCAACTGTGGGTAGGTAGTGAAATACTTAGCTACTGTATGTCACTGCACAAATACAAGTCCTATCCTCACAGCTGATCACCAATGTTAGAAATGGGCTCTTTGGTTGGCAGTCAGGTTACCCCCTGTCCAAGCCAGGACCCTCACTCTAGTCAGGGTAAGTCACACACAATCCAAATTATCCTGTGCCCACCCTCTGGTAGCTTGGCACTGAGCAGTCAGGCTTAACTTAGAAGGCAATGTGTAAAGTATTTGTGCAATAAATCATACAATAACACAATATAGCACCACAAAAATACACCACACAGTGTTTAGAAAAATATATAATATTTATCTGGGTATTTGCAGGTCAAAACGATAAAAGATGCAATAAGAAATTGTAGAGATATCACTGAAAAGTGATATGTAGTGTCCTAAGTCTTTAAAAAGCAAACAAAGTCTCTTTCAAGCACAAAGTAACTGGTTTGGAGTGAAAAATCTCCGAAAAGGGCCGCAGAGGAGGAGATGTGTGGAAAAATGGTGTGTGCGTCGGTTTCGTCCCTTCACACACGGACTTGCGTAGTTATTTTTCATGTGAGGAAGACGTGCGTCGATTTCCGGCGCGCGGACAGGTCTCCTCTGTGGGTCGCGGGGTTTTCAGACGCCCCGGGGTCTGTGCGTGGAATCCTGGGCTTGTTGTCCGGCTGCGTGTCGTTCCAGTGGGCTGTGCGTGGAATTTTCTTCCTCACGGCAGGCGCTGCGTCGATTTTCTCTCTGGAAGTCGGGCGGCGTTGTCCAGGCGGGCCGTGCGTCGAAGTTCCGGTCGCACCGCAGGCGTCACGTCGATCTTTTCCTTGTGGGGTTGAGCGGCGTCTTTCCGGATCGGCGTGGGGTGAATTTCTCACCGCGGAGCAAGCTGTGCATCGAATTTTTCGGCGCACAAGGAGTCCAGTTGAAAGATAGAAGTCTTTTTGGTCCTGTGACTTCAGGGAACAGGAGGCAAGCTCTATCCAAGCCCTTGGAGAGCACTTCTGCAGCAAGGCAAGAGTTCAGCAAGGCAGCAGGGCAACAGCAAGGCAGCAGTCCTTTGCAGAAAGCAGTCAAGTGAGTCCTTTAAGCAGCCAGGCAGTTCTTCTTGGCAGGATGCAGGTTCTGGTTCAGGTTTCTTCTCCAGCAAGTGTCTGAGGTGGCTTTGAAGTGGGGGGACTTCAAAGAGTGGCTTAGAAGTGCACAAGGTCCCCTTTCAGTTCAATCCTGTCTGCCAGGGTCTCAGTAGGGGGTGTGGCAGTCCTTTGTGTGAGAGCAGGCCCTCCACCCTCCCAGCCCAGGAAGACCCATTCAAAATGCAGATGTATGCAAGTGAGGTTGAGTACCCTGTGTTTGGGGTGTGTCTGTGTGAATGCACAAGGAGCTGTCAACTAAACCCAGCCAGACGTGGACTGTAAGGCACAGAAAGATTTAAGTGCAAAGAAATGCTCACTTTCTAAAAGTGGCATTTCTAGAATAGTAATATTAAATCCAACTTCACCAGTCAGCAGGATTTTGTATTACCATTCTGGCCATACTAAATATGACCTTCCTACTCCTTTCAGATCAGCAGATACCACTTCAATAATGTATGGCGGCAGCCCCAATGTTAGCCTATGAAGGGAGCAGGCCTCACAGTAGTGTAAAAACGAATTTAGGAGTTTTACACTACCAAGACATGTAAACTACACAGGTACATGTCCTGCCTTTTACCCACACAGCACCCTGCTCTAGGGGTTACCTAGGGCACACATTATGGGTGACGTATATGTAGAAAAAGGGGAGTTCTAGGCTTGGCAAGTACTTTTAAATGCCAAGTCGAAGTGGCAGTGAAACTGCACTCACAGGCCTTGCAATGGCTGGCCCGAGACAAGGTAAAGGGGCTACTTGTGTGGGCGGCACAACCAGTGCTGCAGGCCCACTAGTAGCATTTAATCTACAGGCCCTAGGCACATACAGTGCACTTTACTAGGGACTTATAAGTAAATTAAATAGTCCAATTGGGTATGATCCAAGGTTACCATGTTTAAAGGGAGAGAGCATATGCACTTTAGCACTGGTTAGCAGTGGTAAAGTGCGCAGAGTCTAAAAGCCAGCAAAAACAGTGTCCAAAAAGTGGAGGGAAGCAGGCAAAAAGTTAGGGGTGACCACCCTAAGGCTGCCAGGTCTAACAGCTATGTACTGTGTTCATGATCATTATTTTTACTTTTGCATGCAAAGAAAGACATACCTTGTATTTCTGCAGAGCATGCCTCCACCTTTATATTTTACATAGAGCCACAGAAAGTGTAAAACACTTTAAAATGTCAATGAAGCACAAAGTGCAGCATAGCTCTGCAATTTCAAGTCCACATTGGATGCTCCTCATGCCTCAGTGAGTTTCAAAGAGATGCCATCCCACCATGGGAATAAAAATTCTCCATTTATTGTAAAATAGGGTGTATGGTGCTAGTGCATAACAAAAAATGATTAAGGAGCCTATTTTGTAATGCACATAGACGAAACATATAGGGAAACATTCAACCTCCTAGTGAACTAGAATATATCAAATAATATTTCAACAAAGGGCGGTGAAGGTACCGTAAACTAGCAGATTAAACTGCAGGTTCAATCAGAAAGTTCTAAATATCTGAGGATGCAATGGAATAGTGCTGGCAATTCAAGCTGAACCCCCGTCTTTGTAACCCTTCAATGGATCTGCGCGCATGGAGGTAGATGCCTCTCACTATCCAAGGAGAGCCGGACTATACAAAATGATTGAGTCACCAAGACTTAGCTACACTTGGAAGAACATCCCACCCACAATACCACAGAATGTGTTTTTTAACCGTCTCCACAAGGACACATACGTTTTTGTGGTGGGGTAATTAACCTCACATTGCTTTTACTACATGCATCCAATAAATGTTTGAGGAAGGATTAGGCATGGCAGACATCAAGTTGTATTACCGAGATTCACAACTGGTTTATGTGAAAGAGTGGTCGTTTGGTGACAGAGACAGTCCAGCCTTCCAGCTTGAGAGACTAGATCATCAAGACACAAAACTCAGGGAGATCTGATGTTGGGATGTGAGCTGGATGGTGCTTAGAATGATGGGGTGTATATGGTTCTGGGAGTTCCTTTTGTAAAATACTTTGGGCCAGATATACAAGGTCCTAACGCCTCCTTGCGGCACACAAGCATCATTTTTTAACGCTAATATGGCTCAAGGAGGCAATTTTCACTGCACTGTATTTACAAAGTGGCGCAATGCATGCATTGTGGTATTTGCGATAATTTGCGTCACATTATGCCTGCGTCAGACATAATGTATGCAAGGGGGCATTCTGGCACAAGAAGGCCCTAAAAAATGGCACATTCTGTGCCATTTTTAGCATCATTTTTAACATCTGTTCAGAGCAGGCGTTAAAATGACACACCAATATTAAAATATAGGCCTCCTTGCACTTTGCTCCACTAGGGTTAATTTTTTTGACACTAGTGGAACAAAGCGCCACAATAGTGTAAAAAACGATGACGCTATAGGTCTAATGACCACCATGGCGTGCTGTATTAAAAATATACGGCACACACATGGTGTCACTAGGTGGGGTAGGGGTGACGTAAGCAAACTGGAGCATCAGTACTGATATGCTAGTTTCTTGTAAATCTGGACCAAAGTATATTGTGTTTTTCGGTTCTGTTGACAGTTGCTGCTGCAGCATTGGAGTTGACAGGCAAATAAAGTGTTTGCTCTTACCACTCAGTCCTGAGCTTCCTTTCGGTGGACATACGCTGTCAACTTTAGCATCTCCTCTCCTCTTAGTCTCTGTGCTCCCCGGTGTAAGTGATCCAGTAGTGCTTTGTGGGATTTTTGGCCACCCGTGTTGCACTGCGTTTGGCACTTGTAGAGACTGTCTGCGGTTGTGACTGCCTCTTTGTGCAGTCTCGTGCTTGACGGTGTGGTCATGCTGTTTCTTTAAGGTGGGTGAGTGCTGCATGCCTAACAGCTCTGAGGTGCTCAGGCTCTTTGCTCCACCAGCCATAGATGCATGCACATGTGCACTCATACCCAGCGGCCATGCTGAGGAACCTGCAAGTTATACCGACGTGTCAGGCCCTGTCGGCTCCAAAAACTAATGTAAACACACGCATCCTTCGTATCCATTTTGAGGGATTTTAAACCATCACAAATTGAACCATTTTTATCATAGGAACACACGCACTGCATGTGCATTGTGGTGGCCATCTTGGAAGTACGGGACATTGTGTTTTCACTTCATTACGATTCTTTGGGGTCCATTTTGAGTTGGGAAGTCAACTCATGTAAAATAAATAGATCCACATTATTGGAAGGCCTGCTCTGATATACGGTGGCAGGCATACCTATAAGTTTTGAACTTAATTGTGTACTTCATGCTAAATAGGAAGCTTGAATCAACAGTCAGTGACAGGCACACCCTTGTTCACGCAATACAGGAAGTCTGCACCAACAGTCGGTGACAGGCACACCTTTGTACTTTCCATGTAATTTACGCTAATTTGAAAATAACAATTACCGTGCCATAATTACCAACCAGTGGCACAACACAGTTCGACATGTGTTCTAGTATCCCAGAAAAGATTTATTAAAATTAGTAGTTACTCTGTCCAGAGTTATCTTACATACGGTATGGCACCAACTCACCCACATAGGTCACCGCATGAAAAGAATATTAGCACCACCACCATTTCTTCAAGTACCAGACACTCCCCATTAAACTAGCAGCAGTGGAAAGAAACCTTTGAAGCTTATTTAGAGACTATTGGTGGGGATACATTCACATCTAAAAAGAAAAAAAAGCACTTCTAAAGGTAGAAACATATAGAAAACAATAACTTTCTAAGTAATTAGTATCCATACTGGTGGAAGAGAAGAAGGTGATTCTGCAAGTGTGGTTGATGGCTATGCATCTATCATTAAAACATTGGATAAAAGATTAAATTGTAGGAAAAATATTCAATTAGAGCTCCATACATTTCTTCAACGTTCTCGATTTTGTTGCCGCTCTCAGAACACTTGCTGCTACATGCAACTACAGGGAATTCAGAGATGAAATAATCTGAGATTAATTGATTGAAAGGACGAGCAGCAAAAAAGTGTTGGAGGTGGCTCGGTCCGGTTGGCTAAAGCGTATGCTCAGCCAGGCGGAAAAGGCCACTCCTGTCTGGGGTGATCAAGTACACCTAGTAGAAAACCTGGATTCACTCTTGGGCAGCTTGGCACGAAGCAATCAGGCTTATCTTGGAGGCAATGTGTAAAGCAACGGCAAAGCTTGTTCCCACAACACCCTAGCTCAATGACTCCAAAAAGAGACTTAACACAGGTTGTATGTATAGAAAAATTGTATTCAACACACACACTTGATTAACACAGTTTGATTACAATGTGATCTCAGAATAACTGTCAAGGAGCACACAACACACAACAATATGTAGTGTAAGCTTGGGCATGAATCTCAATGAACAATGCAACACACGATAATAGGCCCAACAGCGTTAAACATCGATCATTGTATATACATTGGAGGAAACCAACATTCCCTCCCTGCACCCACACAAGGTGCCTACCAGCTGCCATCACTTGGCCCACCCTCACATTACCCATGATCAATGTAACATGTGCAATTCAAGGTGTATCCCAGGGGCTGACAGTAGCAGCACAATGTATATCACAGTATAGCCACACTCCCACCTAGACCTACTGCTTCAGCTGCGCTAGTAAAATGTGATGCCAACCTTATAAACTCCCTGGAACAACCAGAGTATCCATCAACACCACAGTGCTGCCCCAGCAGTCACTTATTCTTGCTCGGACTCGCTCTCTCACATCCATCCTTCACCTAGGCATGAGGCCCAGGTGTCAATTGGCGCTGGTATGCATGCACACACTCTCATACGCACTCACTTCCGGCAACCTAATGGGATGGCCTGATAACTGGCAAGTGCATGCCCATATGCTTGCAAACTCTCTATCCCAACCCACCCTCCACCTGCCAACCAGCCTCCAGTTAACCTAGCCCAAACACAACTCCAAACAATATAGGCCCTCATTACAACCTTGGCGGACGGCAACCGCCGCCCGCCAAGATTGAACCGCCGGGCGGCCGCCAATGCGGTACCAATGCGAACTCCCGCGGGGTCTAATATGAGATCCCCGCTGGGCCAGCGGGCTGGAATCTCGGCCGCAACACAGGAGCCGGCTCCAAATGGAGCCGTCGGTGTTGCGGCTGTGCGATGGGTGCAGTTGCACCCGTTGCGCTTTTCACTGTCTGCATAGCAGACAGTGAAAAGCTCCATGGAGCCGTGGCAGGGGGCCCCTGCACTGCCCATGCCAGTGCCATGGGCAGTGCAGGGGCCCCCAGGGGCCCCACGACTCCCCTTCCCGCCAGCCTTTTCATGGCGGTTCTTAACGCCATGAAAAGGATGGCAAGTGGGGGACTCGCAATCCCCTTGGCAGCGCTGCAAGCAGCCCTGCCCTGGAGGATTTAAACCGCCGGGACGAATGTGGCGGGAAACCGCCGGTCCCAGGGGTGCGACCGCGGCTCGTAATGCCCCTGGAAGCACCGCCAGTCTGTTGGCGGTGCTTCCTCCAAAACAGCCCTGGCTGTCAAAGACCGCCAGTGTTGTAATGACCCCCATAGTAACTTTCCCCATGACACCCAGCCGCTCATGGCTAAGTCACAACTCCCCATGTGCCAGGGTCAATGTGGGGGATCGGAAAGACATAAGCCAGTGAACAATTAAGGAGGAGACGTTCAGTCTCCCAACAGGAGGTTCACTTAGAGGTCTGCAAAACACAGGGGGCTGGTCACTGGAGCCAACCATTAGACTCAGAGGTTTTAAGCCCTGCCAGTCAATCTGGTGTTACCAAATAGTAATCCAATTTAGCACCTTCGAAATGGAGGGGCGCAGTTGGAGTGTGTTGACTTGACCCACCCTTGGCACTTTAGGTTGCACACAGCACCAGGTCCGTGTCTCTGGATTGTAGACACCCTGTCTGGTGCTTGTGAACTTCAAGTGGCCCTAGCCAGGTCCAATCTAATGTAGAAAGTGCTAAGTGCGAGGATAGTGTCCAGGATCCGATGACTGGGGGTTCCCAGACAGCACCAGGTTTCTTCAACCAACTCCTAGCATCGTACCCCCCTCGACAGGAGACATTAGTCTGGTGCATGATCACTTGAACCACACCAGACATTCTGGTTCCACTTGGGACTTGGTTTCCGTACCCCTCTGGATTGAGGTACTCTGCCCAGTACCCTATAAGTTTAGTAGTACTAGATTCTCCGGACAAACACACTAGTCTCAAGTTCCACTGTGCAATAATATGCCACGTAAAGCACTCTTCATGTTGTACCCACACCTTTGCAGGTTCCAACCTATGAACAGGCACAGCACACAATGAGCATGCAGCCGAGGGTCACATGAGAGAAATGCTTCCCACTCAACCTCAACGAGCCCCCAGCAGGGTCCCACAACAGTGGTCCGCTCTCTTCACAAGCCATCTCAGGGTGCAATGGTCTCCATGAAGGGTCACACACTAGGAGCGGGAGCAGTAAGTTGCTACCCTGCATCTGGTGCACCCGGTCTCCAGATTTAGTTCTTGGTCCACATACACACCGCTCCTGCCAGGGGGAGCCTAGCATGATGTACACTCAAATAGAGGGCACCACTCTCTAGATGTTCCGATCACGATGTAGGTACATCTCTGGAGGTCTTTGATGTCCCTGAGACCTCCACAGAGAACATGGGGCAGCAAACCTGCCCTTGGAGAGCCATGTCAGGATGTCACACAACAGCAGGCAATCAGCCTCAGGCCAGTCTGTATTCATAAAGGGTGCACAGATTCTCTTCCTTGGAGAGTTATCTTCCTGGGCACTCAGATTCCTCTGACAGTGCACCAATGTGGTCCAGCCACACGGGTCCCATGTATCTGTCTGTGGTACTCTAAGTTGCAGACTTTGAGTACCCCTACTTATACAAGGTACAACCTTTGAACCACAGATGTCTCCTAAATTTCATCCTTGACTGCCCTGGGGTCCTGGAATGCAGATCATTATCTTTATGGGTGCCAGATTCTGGCTCCGGGAGGCCAAGTGTCACTTCCTCTCCCCCATCTATCTCACCAGGCCCCAAATGGCAGGGATTTGTCATTCTGGATGCCCAGGTTTTATAGCGGTCATCTGGGCAATGTGCAGATGTGCTCCTACCCTGGGACCTATGGAATGAAGCCTAATTTACGGGGCACTAGAACCAGTCCCAACGCCTAGGAATGCTCACCTCCTAGAAGTGGCACTTCCTGGGCAGTGATAACAAAACTTCCTTTACCAATGGGTCAAGTTTGTCATCCTGAGTCCAACGATACCAAACAGTATGAGGCTGCTCCCCTGCAATCCCTTATTATAACCGGACTTAATAAGCCTCAGCATCCCATATTACTGTATGGGTAGAGCAGCTCTCACGGGCAGTGCAAACACACATGGGGTTCATCACTTCCTGGGCACTTATGCCCTAGCGCACGCACCAACCTGCCAAGGTAGGTGACACTTCAGCTACAGCCACCACCACGGTGTTTGTGCACCTTGGTCAGCCTGTGCCCTCAGGCTCTTTTCCTATCATGAAATGCTCATGTGTGCATGCCATGGTTACTACGGCCATATTCGCATTCACCTATGATCCACCCTACCTGGTCATAGACATGGACACCTGGGTTGGAGTAGCCAACCCCCTATCCATACCTGTCCTGCCCCGGGTACTCAACCATGCACCTGGGTAGTGGTGCCAGTTTCTAAATCGTATGGATGGCGTGAGCTCTTTCACTCTGTTTTGGCAGAGGGAAAGTGCTTCGAGCTCTTAGGCTCTAGGAGATGAAAACCAATTAAACCAACTTGAAAGAAGCAGCACAATTTGGGGGAACCACTGCCTGTATGCATCAGAACTAACACCAAGAGAAACCTTTATCCACCAAGGACCCTGATTTAGAGACAGCTGTAAATCTAGCCAACAGCATTGAGCATTCTCAATTTTGCATGAAGGATATGAATTAATGTGTTATCTCCTGAGGATTGAGAAAAACTCAACTTGAAACACAATACAAAACAACCTGTGAAGGGAGTGAAAGCCAATATCTTGTGAAAATCTGAAGTCATACAATCCAAGACAAAAGGAGAAAAGAATGAGAAGTTGTGTTTCTGCTGTAGCAGGAAGCCAAATTCTGTTCAGCTGTGAATCAAATGTGTTTTAAATGTGGCAAGAAAGGGAACTTTGCACATGTGTGCATAGCTATCGCAGGGCAAAAACCCAATCCGTTGCAGATGGTTAAACTCAATAAAGAGGATTTTACTAATTCTGATGAGGATAGAAATGTTGTACTATGGTTATCTTTTCTCAGGACAGGAGTGGAGTGGCATCATGGAAATGTCATTGATGATTGGGTCACGTAAAAGGAACCACCCATCTTGTGTTCGATCGCTGTGAATGATAGGGATATTAAATTCATGGCAGATATCGATTCTCCTTCCACTCCAATTAACATGAAGGATTTCGAAGGGTTAGGGGGCATTCAAGTACATCACTCTTGCATCAGACGTTTTGCATATGGGGCAAAATAGTTGAAGTCATGGATACATTTGATGCCAATTAAAAATGTGGTGGAGATTTTGCTATGGGGCCAGTATATATTGTCAAGGAAGGTGTGAATTTGTTGAGTTGGGATGAACAAGGAGAATTTGGAATTGTTTTAGATCCCAATCACCCTGATATAGTGTTACCTGGACAAAAAGCAAGTAGGGTTTATTATGCACAACAAATGGCATGCCTCTCCAATTTCAGCCAAATTTTCCACTTAAAGGCTGTTGAGTGGGTCAGGGAATATACTGAGATTTTTCATGAAAGATTGGGAAGACTCAAAGGGTTCCATGTATAGTTCTTAAAGATAACGCGCAAGCTGTGGTCCACAGGATATGCAAGGTACCATTAAGCTTGCGTAATGAATTGGAACTCGAGTTGGAGAGGTTGTGTTCCATAGGAGTTGTCAAGCCCATTGAGGGGTCAGAGTGGCTGGCCCCATAGACCTAGCATGAAAAGTAGATACGTTCCTAAGGCTTCAAATGGATTTTAGAGACCTAAATTCCTAAGTCCTAGTTTCTTTGCTTCTTTGGATGTGTCTTCAGCTTATCATTAGGTTGAATTAAGTAGGGATTCTAACCATCTCACATTGTTTGTTACACCTGAAGGAGCATATGGCTATGTCTGTATGCCATCTGGTCTGGCGTCTGCATCAGCTGTCTTCCAATGGTTAATGAACAATCTATTAAAAAAACTAAGGGGGTCACATTCTTCCAAGATGGCATCTCGATATTTGTTTAAGACGGTTGCAGAACATGACAACAGAGTGAGATGTGTGTTAGAAATCATTAAGGCTAGTGGATTAACACTAAAGAAAGACAAGTGCAAGTTTTTCCAGGAGGGTGTGGATTATTTGGGTCACCATGTGTCAAGCAAGGGAATTGAACCCAAGATGAAGATTCTAGAAGCCATTCAAAGGGCACTGAAAGACAAAGAGAGTGTCACTCATTTCTCGGTTAAATGGAATACCAAGCCACGTTTGTTAACAACTTCTATGACAAAACAGCATGCTTACACAGATTCCTAAAAGAAAATGTGAGGTATGTGTGGGGCGAGGAATGTGAAGTGAACTTTGTGTTGTTCAAAAGTAAGATTTTGCAAGCTCGCCCACTTAAACCTTTCAACATTAATGACTCGTGTATAATTTCCACTGATGCAAGAAATGTAGTTCTTATGCAAAAAAGAAGCAATGGACATGAGGAAACCATTGCTTTCGCTTCTAGGACATTGACAGGAGCTGAAGTCACATATTCGACAATAGAGAAGGAAGGTTTGTGGTGGGAGTGCAACATTTTTATGGGGAAATTAGTTTGTTTTAAGGACAGATCATAAAAGGTTGGTGGATATTTTTATCACAAAAGGGGGTGGAAGAACTACCCAGTATATCGCCAAATGGCAATAGATATTGTAAGAATTTTGTTACAATTTGGAATATGTGGCGGGGTCAAGAATTATGTGGCCGATTGCTTGTCAATATTGCCACTGGATGGGAGCAAAGAACAATGTGAAACAATGGATGATCATTAGATGGTGTGTGCTATAAGTTCAACTGATGGCACAATGAAGGGGGCTATTTGAGCAGGAATGGTTGGAGGTGATGTCTGATGACAAGGAGCTTCAAGATGTGGCTAACTTTGATGCAAATGATTGGCTCATTAGCAAAGATACACCCACAGCATTGATTACCTACAGTAGGGTTACAGAAGAACTATTCTCTGTTGGGGGCATTATGCTCAGAGGTGGATAGTTGATTGTCCTGTTGTGCCTTTGCAGAAAGTTCTGAATTTGGTTAATTAGAGTCATATTGGTGTTCGTGCTATGAAGCGAAGGTGGAGAGAGGATTTTTGTTGGCCTGGGGTGAACAGTGCTATTGAACACTATGGCCCTCATTACAACCTTGGCTGGCGGCGGAGGCTGCCCGCCAAGGTTGAACCACCGAGCGGCCGCCAATGTGGCTGCAAACCCGCCGGCCGCATTACTACATCCCCGCTGGGCCGGCGGGCAGAAACAGAGTTTTCGCTGACCGGCCCAGCGGGGATGTCGGCCGTAACATTGCAGCCGGCTCCTGATGGAGCCGCCGGTGTTGCGGCTGTGCGACGGGTGCAGTTGCACCCGTCACGCTTTTCACTGTCTGCTATGCAGACAGTGAAAAGCAGGGTAGGGCTGTGCCTGGGGCCACTGCACTGCCCATGCCAAGTGCATGGGCAGTGCAGAGGCCCCCAGGGGCCCCGCGACTCCCCTTCCTGCCAGCCTTTCCATGGGGGTCTCTACTGCCATGGACAGGCTGGCGGGAAGGGGAGTCATAATTCCCAGGGCAGCGCTGCAAGCAGCGCTGCCCTGGCGGATTATAACCGCCGGGACAACGATGGTGGGAAACCACCGGTCTTGGCGGTGTAACCGTGGCGCTACCGCCGCAGTCATAATATGGCAAATTGTACCGCTAGCCTGTTGGCGGTACAATCGCCAAAACAACCCTGGCGGTCTTTGACCGCCAGGGTTCTAATGAGGGCCTAAGTCTATAGAACATTATGTCCATGAATATTGCATGTGTTCTCTTAGTTATACATGTCCATCTCCTGTCACAGTTAAAAACACCAAAGCATTTCTATTAAGACAGTAAGAAGGCTTTCAGGCATTACTTCATAATAATGAATAGAAAGCAACCAGTATATCATTGTAATATTCAATTTCTCTGAATTGAGTTTTATTTATATACGCATGGAATGCGGACTCTAGATAGTCACAAACTGGTGAGTAATGAAATAGTAGCAAATCAACCGCAAGTAAAACAAACCAAAACCAAAGAAAGAAGAAGGGTGACAAATTATGTGAAAATAATTGGTATACTGGTATTGAGTTTAAAGACAGCCAGATATATTGCATACCATTGACCACATGGGGGATTCCCCAGTCTGCAATTTACAAATGAAAGGCCTGACTTAGTGTTGACTGTGTTTCGACCCCACATAGGATATCAGGGCCTCATCAGGAGTGTAAGTAACCTCGGGGATGGTTGCAGAAGTAAACCACTCACTTGAATGGGAGGCGAATCTTCAGCTGAGAGCCCACCATTACTGCTGCATTGTTCAGTAGAAGCCCCCATTTGGGGGCCTGTGGCTGCTTACATCTCAATATTCCTAGGTTATTCCTGCAAGTATCATACTCATTATACATTTTTACATTTTAGTGAGCCCCCCTCCCCCTAACCCCTTGTACACCTCCTGGGACCAGTCCATGCGGCCCACACAGTGGTATTGTGCTACTCTCGCACACAGACCTGGTTTACTTCAGCAACCATACATACATAAATGGGGTCTGAAGTCTGTCTCAAAGTACAATTGATCTGGGCCGTGTTTTTTTGTTTTTGTTATAAAAAATTTTTTTGGAGTCCTCATATGTAACAAAAGACAGACAAGAGAAGCCGCAGCATGCCCCAACCTTGGTCATTGCTCTGGTACTCCAGCGACACTAGATGAACGAGCGCCCCCCAACAGCCTTACGGGAGGGGGCAGAACTAGTCCGCCCCTATCCTCCTAGCTGTTCGGTCTTAAGACTTAGTCATTGGACTCTTACCAGAATCAGATCTCAGGAGTTAAATCGGGTGGTATCTAATTAATTCACACTATCCTGATGCCTGTAGGAGATGGTTCTAAAAAGGGCCAAAAAGGGTTCCCACATTCTAAGGCACCTATCAGAACCATTACAACAATCTGAGTCAGAGATTCTCTTAGCTGCCAACAGCCAATCCCAGCGGGTAGGGGGGAAACTAGAGATCCACTTAATGCATATTTCCCACCAGGCTATCAAAACCAAATAAAAAAAGAGATTCCTCAGAGGCCTCTCCAATCTGTCATGCAAACTCCTCTCGGCAACCTCATTTAGCCCAAATACAACCATTGGTAGAGTTATCTCATTACGCTTATTTATAATAGGCAAGATCAACTTGCCCACTTGTTCCCAAAAACTATGTATCCCTGGGCACTGCCACCAAAGATGAATATCATCAGCTCCCTCTAAATCACAATTCGGACAATTGCTCTTTCTTGGATACCTATTTTAGTAAAACATTTGCGGGTCCAGTAAACAAGTGGTTCCGCCACAAGGGGCCAGGTTTAACCACTGACCAAAGAATCTTCATAGAGGCCCGCCAGTAAAAAACAAGATCTCATCCCTATGTGGAGGGGTGAGAAGATGCATCTTTAGCTTGTATGAGAACCCAGTACCACTTTGAAACCTCTTTTTTCTGGCTCTGTGGACCAGTGATTTCCCTCTCCCAAGCCGTGGAACACCCGGCCTCCGGTTCCCCATGCACCCAGCCTTTAATCTGCACATATTTAAATCTGGACAATTTAGCATTAGTTGCTTCAGATAGAGATTCCCAAGAATGTTAGTTCTTGATCTGTGCGGTGTATTTCTCTGGGCATCATAAAACAATAATAGCATTCCTTTTTAGGTAAAGAATGTGGGCCTTGGAGTCATAAATAAGGTCTCTGATAACAAAAGCAAGTGGGTCTCAACCTTGCGTGGACACAATGAGGGCCAGTGGGTAACATGTCCAGATGTCCGGCATGAGAAGTGTGTGATCACTGTGTGTTACTGTGTGTTTCGTATTCTGAGTGGCTGTGTATTCCTAATTTCATGTGGCATCTGACTTTATGATGCTTTGGGGTAGTACGCACCCCTCCGTCATGTGTGCTTTATTGGGGCCAATCTCCTGGGACCATTGTGGTGTTTGTGAGATTGATCTGATTTTCCTGATCGCACGTTTATCTGCTAGCTATGTGCCACCCCACCTTTGAACTGTCAATCACGTAACCTCAGGCCTAGGTCTCAGAGCCTGTCTGACCACATATTTCTGAGTTGGGGTTGATGGAGTGTTCATTATGGGTGAATTCGATAATAGTATTGCAATTTTGTTTTTATACATGAACGTATCATTGTGCACATCGAGATAAACTTTTTCAATATTAACATTCACCTCTCTAGTTGAATTTTCAACTACACTATGTAACCCATACTTCATGACAGTCATAGGGGGCTTGTTATCCTTCAGTTTTGACTATTACTGCTTTCCTAGTTACTTGCATTCTATCCAATTTGAGGACTACATTTTTACAGAAGGAAGCCCCCACTTGCAGGAAACCACACAAAAACAATAATAATATGAAAATGGGCAACAATGATGTGCACAGACCAGTCAGCCATCAGACAACCAGTTTCGGAACAACTCCTGCTTAGCAGCACCTCCCTCCTCATGCATGTCTCTTTGTAAACGGTGCAATGCTTGGATGCAAGAGTCAGAGTCCCGTTGTCCATGTCATTGCCTGGTATAAAGGTGTGGCAGGATGCTTGATCTTGGTACACAACCCTCCCTTCATTGCGGTCCTTAAGTCCAACACATATCAATGTTGCATCACCATGAGGCGGATGGCTCTGAGTTAATCTTTAATCAAATTAAGGCAGAGGTCAGTGCTGTTCATCTTCTTGAGCATTTACCACCGGGTTATTTGTAACCAGCAGGGGATTGCTTTCTTCTGCATAGTGAAGAGGGGTATGGACCCTCCTGATGATATTTGTGCATCAGAGAACAGTCTGAATTCTTCTGGAATGTCCTTGTACGGAGCCAAGCCAAAATAATCAGCAGTTCTTTTTTCTCAAGCCTGATGCAACAGAGTTGTCTTCTTCTTTAGTGGGTGATGGTACAACTCTGACAGATCATCTCTGGGAATGACCAGGGTCGGGTTGTTTATGGTGACGAAGGAGCAGAGGCCATGCCACCCAGGGACGAGCTGAATGTACACAAACTCACTGCATTACCAGTAAGTATCCATCAGTGTGAAGGTGCCCCATTGCATGTCTGGAATGTGAAGGATTGTGCCACAGTTTTCATTTGTTTCCAGTGGAATTGTTTCCTTACCTCTGAAGCACAAGGAATACAGTGTAAATTTCTGTGCAATTAGGGGTTGCCCCTTCCCTTCTAGCCAAGTATATCTATTCACCTCAGTATCACAGATTTCCTGACATAGGGTATCCATGCTGTTATTCAACCCTCCTCTAAGGGACTCATTTCCTTTCGTATCATCAAGGTGGATGGCCCTACACTGGTACTTAATGTCTGGGGTCCATTTATTAATAAGGAAAACAGCTGCAGATAAGCTAAGAGCCACCCTGGGACCACAGATAGAAGCAGACGTGTTCATGCACTGGTTTGGTGGTTTTGCTACCCCTAAGAATCTCTCAGGGCCAAACAGTATGCTGACCAGATGGGTGTCTAGTATAATAGGGGAAGAAGGGGCTACATATAATACATCTCAAGAAATTGTAAAAGAGTTTGCAAGATACTATGAAACCTTTTACAAGGAGAGGCCGTAGGCTAACACAGTACAAATTGAAAAGTACCTAGAAGAGGTAACAGTGACAAACTTAACGGGAGATGAAAGACGAGACCTGAGAGAAGACGTAGACCTCTTTGAGGTCCTGGAAGCTATAGGCAGGTAAAGAATTTGGGAAAACACTGGGATCAAACGGCATACCAGCTGAACTTTACAAAAACAATGCCGGACTCCCGGCCCCATACCTACTTAAATTGTTCAAAGAAGCGGAAGAGGTGGGTATCCTTCCATTAGATCTTTGCAGCACCATGATAACAGTGATCCACAAACCAGATAAACCCAAGACACACTGCAGCTCCTACTGTCCATTATCGCTGATAAATACTGAGACAAAGATATTGGCGATCATACTGGCAAATAGGCTCATACCAGTGATTACTGATTTAATACATATGGGCCAATCTAGCTTCATGCTGAATGGATCAACCAGTCTCAACCTTCGTTGACTTTACAAAAACACACAAAATCATGTCCTTAGATGCCAAGAAGGCATTTGACGCAGTACACTGACCTTTCTTAAGACAGGCCTTGGTAAAGTTTGGGCTTGGCCCTAAATTCATCGCCTGAACAGATCTCCTATATAAGAACCTTATAGCTAGAGTCAGAATAAACAATTACTTATCTACTGACTTCCCCATTGAGAAGTGAACGAGGCAGGGGTGCCCTCTGTCACCCCTATTATTTGCCCTAGTATTGGAACCCCTAGCCTGCATGATTAGAGCACATCCACACTTATAGGATTCAGGGAGAGAAAAAAAGGATCGGGAGGTGAACGGATATCAATGATATCCTTTTGAATGTTACCAGACCAGCAGAGACAATACCAAAGATATTCCAGATATTTGAAAAATATGGGGCCCACTCAGGCTACCACATCAATTGGGTTAAAGCCAGCCTTTAACCTGCTGGAGGGTACTTTGCAGATCAAAACTGCTCTGACAACTGCAAATTACTAGTCAAGGATTCAAATACTTTGGTGTTTATGTGACCTCTACTTTAGAAGCCAGCTTAAACAGCAATATAAAGAAGGTACTTGTAGAGTTTTGGGGGGCGTTGAAAGATGAATGATGCTGCCTTTGGTGCTATTAGGAAGGGTGGCCATGTATAATATGATCACACTCCTGAAGCTCCTATATGCCCTCCAAAATACCTACCAAAAGATACCAGAGGATATTTTCACCAGAACAGATACTGAAATCCAGACACTGCTATGGAATGCGGGACAACCTAGAGTGGCACTGGGAATCTATGCAATGGGGGCATCTCCCTTCCCATTATCAGAGAATACTACTGGGCCGCACATTTAATAGTTGTTAATGACTGTGAGTATATGCCCAGAGACCACCCGACATCTGCATTAAAGAGGGCCCAGTTTTGGACACACTCATATCTGCATTATCCATAGGGGGAAAAAGGGTCAAAGAACTTGCTAACAGCAACTCAAGTGACCACTGTTGCCTGGAAACGGGTGGAAACACTGACAAAATGGGGCCTGAAGTTGACCAGAGAGACACCCTTACGGGTGGGTGCTCATCTGAAAGAATTCAGGAAGCTGAAATCCCATATAGAGGAAGGCACACTGATCCCCTTCAATTCCTTGCAGCGCGAATATTATCTACACAAATAACACTATTTTAAATACTTACAATTGAAACATGCATGGCAGGAAGAGAAGCCTGAAATAGCAGATATCCCGTAATATGCACCTCTAGAAGGAAGGCTCCCACAAGGCGAGATAGCTGAGAAAGGGATCTCATGGACATATAGGACTATTCTCACTATATACACCCCAAAACCTGTTTAAACTGAGAACAATATGGGAGGGCAAAGTAAGGGAACTAAATAATACAGACTGGGAGATGGCCCTGATACGCCCAAGAGAGGTGGCAATCAAATCCCGTCTACAACTCATCCAGATTAAAGTATTACATAAGCTATATATTACAAAAGTGCATGCCTATACAAAATGGGGAGGTCAGACCGCCCTAACTGAGATGCAGAGACAAAGGTTGGTCATTGCTACACAAACTATGGTCTTGCTCCCTGATACATACCTATTGGACAGTCATAATAGAAGAGCTAAGTGTGATACTGGGTGAAAACCTGCCAATGGACCCCAAATTTGTCCTGTTGGGGGTACACATGGAGGTAGATATACCCAGACACAAATTGCTCCTTAGCAGTCTGGGTTTGGCTGTGGCAAAACAAGACTTGACCAAATGCTGGGCTTCTGCAGCGACGGCCACCCCCTGGGAATGGAGAGATGGAATGGATGTAAATATGGCCACTGCAAAAGCTACTTATAAGGCAAGGGGATACCCAAAAAAGTTTCATAAAGTATGGGATCCCTGGTTAAAATACTATGACATTGATATGGAAGGGGATGGACCTATATCTTAATATTACTCCTGAGAGGTATTGCTAACAAAAGAGAAGTCCCTGACCAGAAATGTACCTAACATGATGGACATGAATATACTGTACTGCGTCTTTTGTGACTATTCACGTTGATGTGTACTACCCCGAGTAACAATATTGATAAATGTACTATCTTACACCCTTTTATTTTCTTGTTCTACAAAAAAAATATATATGTATATTTTTTAAAAACAACATATAACTTCCTGAACATTACAGGTCTTAGGATGAATCCAGGGGAGATCTCTGTAGTCCTCTGGTGATGGGAGGATTTCTTAGTTTTGACAGTTCAAAAGGTTTGCTGTGGAACGACTCAGCCACACGTCGGAGAGGTGGACCAACGCATCTTTCCCCTCCACCTTGAGGGCGGTAGGTGTTGCGAAGATCACTCAGTAGGGTGCTTCAAATTTGGCTTGCTTCTATTTCCTTACAACATTTCGGATGTAGACTTCTTGTCCAGGTTAAGGTGTCTGATATGTAATTTGACGTTGGTGCACTTGGAGTTCTGATGGCTGACCTGTTCGGATAGGAACTTAGGGGTTTTGGTTAGTTTGGAGAGCTTCGCATGTAGTTCATCCCCTCGTGCTTGGGAGCTAGCCCCAGCATCTAATTTGATCTGTGTTTTTGGAATGGATATCCTCATTATTCTACCCAGTTACAGTCTGGTGTGGTGTGAGATGGTGATCCCTACTGGGTGTGTTCTTTAGTGCTAAGAAGGCTAGGGGCAGAGAGTGGAGCCACTTCTCGTTAAGGCTGACACAGATTTTGCTTTTTTTATTTTGAAACAGGCCATTGAGTCTCTCAATGATGCTGTTGCTTTAGGGTTGATACACTGAGGCCAGTTTAAGTGTTATTCCTAACAGGGTTCAGATGTGATTGAACATGGAGTTGACAAAGTGCTTTCCGTTGTCTGACCAGATGATTTCTGGTAGCCCCCACCTGGGTACTACTTCTACAACAGGGAACACTGCTGCTGCCTTAGCATTGCGGTGCACACAAGAACTGGCTATGATCCACCTACAGTATGGGCACACTACTACAATCAGGTGTAGATAGTTAGCACACTGATCAAACATGTGTAACGCCCTGAAAGGCCCCATTGGTCTTGGGATAGCCAATGACACGTCCTTGAGAGTAGGTTTGGGTGAGCATGATTGGGAAACTATGCATCCATTTAAATACATCGTCACAGTTTTGGTAAGGTTGGGGATAAACCAGTCACTCTGAAGTTCTGCTAAAATTTTGTCTGTGGCTGTGTGTGTTGGTAAATGTAACTGGGGAAAATATATTTTGACTAAACTCTGCAGCATGACAGGTTTCCCTGTGGGTGGGTGTCGGTATATGAGATCATGCATGCAGCCCCTGGCTACCCATCACTTCTTCTCGTCAGGCAATGCTTTTTCCTGCATCTCCCTCAAGCCCAATCCTGCAGTTTCTGTGTAAGGCTTGCCTTGCAGGGGGTTCCACCTCTGATGCCTGTTGCAAGGGAAGTATGCATGCTTCCTTAACCATTCCATGAGCTGCCCTTTTTGTAAATTGGTCCTTGCACCCAGTATGAGTGATGCATTTTACTACAGCCACACATTTATGTAGGGTCAGCACATTGATTAGTAAATTCAAGTAAGTCCCTGTGTGCAACAGGTGTTCCATCTGATTTCAGAAATCCTCGCCTTTTCCACCTTTCTATGGTAGAGAGCACCTCAGTGGTGACATAGGCTCAATCTGAGTGAATGATTACTGTCTTTCCAGAGCTTTGGGTTAGGGCTTCGATTAATGCTGTCAGCTCTGCCACCTGTGACGAGAGGTGGGGAAGGAGAGTTAGCTGCGTGGTGACTTGCAGTTTTTCTGAGGGTGTGTGCCTGTGAGTTATTACTACTGCTGCCCCTGTATGTCTTACCCCAGTCTCTTGATCTATCATGGAGGAACTGTCGATTAACGGTGCCTCACTGTCTAGGATAGGATCCTCCTCTGCCTGGCTGATCTCCTCTGGGGTGTATGTTGCACAGGCATGGATCTCTTCCTACTCTTGAACCTCATGGGCTAGGAAGGTGGCTGGGTTTACTAGATTGCACCATACTATTTTTAATAAGGGCCTGGAGAGCATCAGTTCTTAACCCAAAACCCGTTGTGTAGTAAGTGTGCTCTTGCTCTTTTGTATGACCGAAAACACTGAATGTTCTGCAAACAGTATCAGTGGTGTCGGCATCACAATGGAGGTGTTTTTTGTTGACAGCAAAGGGCGCTCCTGCTAGCGCCTGCTCACATGGGAGATGATCCTGCATGATTGAGTCTAAGAGCCCGCTGTAGTATGCAAGAGGTTTGTGCCCCACGGGATACTTTTATGTCAGGACTGCTGACATGGCTCACCCATTGCTGCAGCTGAATAATAAGAATTTGTTCTTATAGTTGGGCATTCCTAACACAGGAAAGTGCTTTATCTCTGTTTTGAGCTTTCAGAAGACATTGGATCTCAGGTGTCCATGCTAGTTCCTCCTGGCCAGCTTTCCCATTTTTATGTCCTTGAATAAGGGGACAACTAGCATGTTGTAGTTAAAGACCCACTACTGGACTTAGGCGGTCATTCCAACTTTCCCGCTGGGCCGGCGGGCGACCACCAAAAGGCCGCCCGCCGGCCCAGCGGGAAAGCCCCTGCAACAAGGAAGCCGGCTCCGAATGGAGCCGGCGGAGTTGCAGGGGTGCGACGGGTGCAGTGGCACCCGTCACGATTTTCACTGTCTGCAAAGCAGACAGTGAAAATCTTTGTGGGGCCCTGTTAGGGGGCCCCTGCATTGCCCATGCCAGTGGCATGGGCAGTGCAGGGGCCCCCAGGGGCCCCACGACACCCGCTCCCGCCATCCTGGTTCTGGCGGTGGACACCGCCAGAAACAGGCTGGCGGGAAGGGGGTCGGAATCCCCATGGCGGTGCTGCAAGCAGCGCCGCCATGGCGGATTCCCTGGGCCAGGGGAAAACCGGCGGGAAACCGCCAGTTCCCCTTTTCTGACCGCGGCTCTACCGCCGCGGTCAGAATAGCCCAGGAAGCACCGCCAGCCTGTTGGTGGCGCTTCCGCCGCCCTCCGCCATGGCGGTCATGGACCGCCAGGGTCAGAATGACCCCCTTAGTTGCATAGTCCTAAAAGCTTTAAATACCCTTTTTAATTTTCGGTGATGGCATAGCCCTGATAGAATCTGCCCATTTTGGGTTGATCTGCCGACTGGCCACAGAGATCAGCTGACCCAGATAACTAACCTCCTATTGTACCTATTGCATTTTCCCCTTCTCTACTTTGTACCCTCTCTCAGCAAGTGCAGTCAGGAGGGCTTTCATGTCCTGACGACATAGGTCCTGATAGGGACTGCATATCAAGATGGTGTCAGCATACTGTATTAGGGTTCTATTTGATCAGAAGTCAGCACACACCTTCCTCAGTATTCAACTGAAGATACTGGGGGACTCGCAGTACCCTTGTGGTAGTCTCTGGTATAGCAGCTGAGCCCCTTGGAAAGTAGACACAGTCAAATACTGACTTTCGGGCTGCAGCAGAATGATAAAAAATCCACAGAGAAAAAAACAGGCATCTGTGGGATATGTTAGTTAGTATGATAGAGGGGTCCAGCACTACAGGGAATTTCAGGACCACAATGTCATTGAGGGGGCGCAAGTCCTGCACCAAGCACCAGGTCCCTCCCTTACTTTTTTTGACAGGAAAGATAAGTGTATTGTAGGGGGAGACCCCCATTTTGAGGGCCTCCTGATCCACTAGTGCTTGGATTGTGGGTGCTATACCCTCATCAGCTTCCCTGGAGAGAGGGTACTGGTGCACCATGGGTAGGATAGCCCCTTCTTGCAGTGTTATCCTAACTAGTTTGTTGATATTGATGAACCCAATGTCACAAGGTCCCTTCGCCCATAACTGTGGCAGTACTGCTGACAAGTCTTGCACCAGCCAAGTTGTCGATACCGCCATGGGCAATGGAGTCCCTGTCTGCATTCTACCCTAACCTTAATCGAATTGGCGAAGATAATTTCTGAGGCCCCAGGACACTCATTAAATAGCTGGCCATTGGTTCCCTCCAATATACTGAGACTGGGAGTAGCGAAGATAATACATGCCCACAGTGTGTTCACTTGGTCGGTGGCCAGCAGGCCCCTGTATTTGGGCTGCACCTCATTGAACTCCAAGCAAAGCAGCACCTCCTGTTGGGGTTTCATATCATGGTGACCCTCCTGGTGAAACACAAATTTGCAGGGCAGCTGTAGATTCTGACCCAGCAGACCTAGTGCATTAGCAATTATTGTGAGGAGAGCATTAGTGAAGGACATTAGCTCAGCGGGTATTGCTCTCATTGACCGGTCAGTGCAGTGTGGCAGGGCTAAAGACATGAGTCTTGATGGGGTAACCCCAGGGGTTGAGCAGGTCATTGTCCTATCTTCTGGGAAATGAATTGTCATGTTTAGTTTGGCCACTAAGGGCCAGATGGAGCACGCCGTTTGCATGGCGCAAACTGCGAAAAACGAAGTTTGCGCCATGCAAACGGCCTCACGCGATACACATTCCCAAATAGCGAGTCGGTATCTGGTTCTGCGAGCAGAAGGGTATTGTGACTCTGTCCCAGCTTTGGTAGACCTCTGTACTACTCCCTTGAATCCTGCAACTATGTGCTTTATCCTTTCTAAACCTCTGCGGCTCCCCTACCCCACTAGTTGTATCACTGTCCAGAACTTCTATGAGTCTCCCTGTCACTCAAGTGTTTTCACCAGGACCAGTGGGAGTGCTTGCTCTCCGTGCCGCTGAGGTTTGTTGGGCTGAACGCGATGGACGGGTGGTTGAACTTCAGGGAGCTCTAGCGCTGGACTAGGGTGATGCTGGGATTGCCTGGCCCTGCTGGCTTGTTAGACTGTCATGCCTGGACCAGTTCATTTTTCGGTAGGGGGCCCTCCGGCTCCCTTGACCAGCCGATTGGTATGGCCTAATGCTGGGATAGCAGGTCTCTGGGAGAGCACCTCCATTCCTGGATATGGCGGGGGAGGTGCAGATGACTTGCTTGCTGACTGTGGGATAGGATCATTGGTCTGGGCCTCCTCGAAGATGGCCCATAGTTCTTATAGTGCTTCTCTCCTGTCCTTCTTTTGCCCCACCTATTTGATTGGTATGTGTGTCCTCATGTGTTTTTAGTGTCAAAGATTCCCTCCTTTGGCCAGGGAAATGCGTGTGCTTTAGTGAGTGCATGCAATTCATGGCAAAACGTGTTTGTTTTTTTTAGTCTGTGTGTGGAGCCTCGTTTGCATGGGTTTTAGTGGCCACTCCATGATAAGCTGGGCAGTTTTGTTAGAGAACAGATACACCTCTGGCTTTTCTGACTTTAAGGAACCTTAAGTTCCTCTTTGGTCATCAGAAAATATATACACAGGATTGCTAGTTCTAACTACTTTACCATGAGCTCAGAGCCCAGATCACACCCTATATCACACCAGGGGGTCAGGTCTACCATCTGTGTTACACCCAGCAGTCCAAGCGAACAACACCCCTCACTTCTTTCAGATACCAACAGTGTTAAGAAACTGGTAGCACTGAGAAATCCCTTTTAGACTAAAAAAGTACCATTGAGATGCTAGCCCTATATCACACCCAGGGCTCATGCATACCATCTGTGTTACACCCAGCGGTCAAAGCGAACAACCTTCATCTTTCCTATCGTGCTGACTATCCAAAAAAGGTGACATCTGTGGGAACCTCTCCGAAACTGCCTTGCAACTATTCAGTTCGGACACATAAATAGGTAACATGCCAGATTTCTGTCAGTGACAGGGCGCTCAGGTTAAAGTTTTACGCTTCCTCCTAGTTTGCCATACGTCAAATTCTGGGATTACGGCTCTGATGTAGTCTCTTACCCTCCTACGGTGGCTTCAGGACAGACCTTCGCTCCGGGAATTCAGCAAAACTTCCAATCTATTGCGGGGTCTGCTCACCTTCCTTGTTGTACAAATGTGAATTTGTCCAGGCAGTATCCCCTTACTTCTGCGGCAGTCATGTCTGAGGTACCAATCAGCTTCTATCTGGCTCACCAAAATGTTGCTCAAATGTGAATTTACCTTGAAAAAATAAAAGACAAGAGGCGTTTGTCAAAACAGGAACATCTGGCTTAATTAAACACTACAGCTGGGAGAACAGTTACATAAACGGGGTCTAAGGACTGTCTCAAAGTACCATTGATCTGAGCAGTGTTTTATAAATTTTCTCAGGGCATCATAAAATAATTACAGCACTCCTTTTTAGGTTAAGAATGTGGGCCGTTGTCTTGGAATCATAATTAATGTCTCTAATAACAAATGCAGGAGGGCCTTGACCTTTCAAAGACACAATGACGGCCAGTAGGTAATGTGTCCAGATGTTCGGCATGAGGGGTACATGATCACTGCCCCCTTAGTAAATTAGCTAAAAAAAGTGTCCCTTGTTTGTGAAATGGGGCAGTTTTGAACTTGTGAAGACAAACTACAAAAGTGATTTGCAAGGTATGGAAGAATGCATGGATTTGAGCTTGCAGTAAGCAATATTCGTTTTTACAACAAGAAAATCAAAGTAAAAAAGTGTCCCAGAAGACCATATAATAGGCCCCCCTACCAGCTCACCAGTCAGACCAGCCCTTCAAGAAGTACCTGATTGCCCTATAGGTCAGTCCGACCCTGCCATGGTGAAGCTTTTGAAAATGGAAAATGCCTCCTGCCCCAACTGTTACAGATGACATCAAAGTGAGGCAGACTTCTTTCACATGACCTCAGACTGTCCTACCATTACACGTCATCATAAATACCCTAGTGTCAGTAGTGGGCCAGTCAATTTATCATGTCACTTAAACTGATGCTTTTGTGGATGCTAAAGGAGTAATGAGGAACACAAAGGAAAAGACTTCTTTTTAGAATAGTGGCCGTGTTGGCCAAAAGAGATATTTCAAAATACTGGAGGTCTGAATGAGGTCCTCCCAAACAAGAATGGCATAAGGGGATGGATAGGTGTTCACTTATAAAAAAAACAATTTACGCAGCCCGTTGATGCCCACATAGTATAAGATTTAGGGGTACTGCTGGAAACATTTTAAACAACAAGAACGTAATCCAAATGGACAGGCACCAGAGCACAAAATGACATAATGAAGAGATTGCTCAGCACGGGACTGGTAAACCCTACATAAATTGAGAAATATCAGTCACTATCTATTTTGTGGATGAGATGTTTATGTATCATCGTATAAGCTTTAATATTTATAAAACAATTTATTTATAAAAGTGCTCAAAGCTTCTCTGCTGGATAATCTACTTTTTTTAAAGGAAGACTACAAATTCCATATTGGAGCCAACAATCAAAAACCTTAAGCCTTCACCTCAAAGTCACAGATACCTATGTTTAAAAACGATTTATAATATTGATGAGAAATTTGGAGAATACATTATGAAGTTGCTGTAATAATCAGTCTATAAATACCCATGCTGCAATCCACATAAAAAGTAATATTTGTAAGTATTTCAAGTCTTCCAACAAAAGGGGCGGAGTCGAGCCATGGGCTGGAGGAGGAGGAGTGGAGTGGAGTCACTGGAGTGCACTTAGAAGTGCGCATGTCAGTTTGGCTGGTCGCCTTAGGCCGGCAAAACAGACATGCAGACTTAAGTTTCTCCAACCCCGGCTGTGTTACACAGCTGGGGTGGAGAAACAGCACTGATCCCATGCACTGCCTGAGTGACAGACCAAGACACTCAATCAATCCTGGTGCTGCTCTCATGCTAGCTATAGCATGAGAGCAGCACCAGGATTCTGTGAGGGAGCCTGTGCTGGTGTCCCAGGGACTGCTGGGACACCATCAGGAGCAGGCGAGAAGAGGAGCGAGGCATCCGGCAGTGTCCCCAGCGGGACAGGTACATTTTTTTTTAATTACTATTTTCCTAATCCCCCGTCAACCACTCCCACCCCAGCCCCGCCTTGAGATTTGTGGCGGCCGCCACTGCAGGTATTGATAGTTTGTTGGGGAAGAATGTTCCTTGCATGATAAGTGCACGTGTAACTCCCAACCCAAAATGTTGTGAAGTCATCCATGTGCTTGTAAAGTGCATGTGTGAGTACAATACATGTGTAGCACATGTAGGTTGGTAGGATTCTTTCCTTTTTGTGTGAGTTTAAGTGCTGGGGCTAGTTGGTTGCTGTGGGACTACAAGAACTGTTGCACTTATGAAACGTTTGGTAATAGAACGGTCGGCATCACACAGCTGCAGTACATCAGGTGCTCCATTAGTGACTGTGGCTCACACTGTTATTGTTCGCACGCTCTCAGTATGGGCAACCAAAGGGTAACAATGTCGCTCGACCCGAAAGCTCAAGTAAGAAAGGAGAGGGAGAGGCTCTCGTGGCCGGAAGAAGCAAAAGATTTTCTATGAGAGTTCCGGGGTAGCAATGCTGATTCAGAACCAAGCGCCACAGGCTCTGAGTCGGAAGCAGGCTGCCTCCGGGAAATTGAGGTCGATCGTCTTTAGTTAATTTATCTTTCAGTGGTTATTCTGAAAATCTGGCATGGATCTGGCCCTTTTTTACCAACGTTCAATAACCCTCCCAGAGGAAGCCTTTGTGAAGCATATCATTTCTCAGGGAATTTTCAGTGCAGGTTTTGAACATCTGTTTCACTCCTTCCGCTTAGTCTAGAGGTAATTAGATTTTCAGTGTGTACTTCATATAAACCCCAATAACAGGACAAGATATCTTTGTTCCCAGTGTCCACTATAATCAGACATTAGTACATCTTCAATCAATAAAATAGCTTTAGTGAAAATGCTCTTAGAAACCCTTTGACTTTTAACTAGATGTATTCATTTCTTGTTTATATATGGCATCAAAACGTGCAAATTCAAACTTGATACTTGGTGCCGAAAGTTTATTTTTGTTTTTTTATCAAACTGTGCTTAAAATCCAAGACTGGAGCATGCAGACATCAATCTCCTTTTCTATCTCATTTTCAGAGTGGCCTGAAGATGTCAGTATGATAGAGTAGGGGTGACTCATTGCACCTGGGAAGGAGTAGGCCTATTGTATTTGCACATGGTGGGGTCATACATATAAAATCATTTTTATACTAGCTCAAATTACTCCTAGAGCCTTTGCGTTACACCACATTGACACACAATTGAATTGTAGAGTTATTGTTTTATTCAATGTACATTGCACATTTAACCTCGCTGTTTATGTAAGTGTAGCCTTATTTTGAAGTTCGAGAACTGCAGATTTGGTGGACAATGTATTCTTGCATTCTCCCACAAGGCGAGCTTGGCACCTGCTCATTAATGTCTAGCTTGGGTTTTAGTTTAACCACATTTTCCTCTTGCTGCATTGAAGAGAATATATAGAAGTATAGCAACATTGTATAGAATGTAGCATTATGTGCTTCAACAGTTCAGACAGCAAAGCAGTGGTCTGACGACATTGCAAATTGCGTGTTGGACTGCTAGGGACTTTCCAAAGTGTATTTTGTCTTTCATAGTAGTAGTTTTTGAACAGGGAGGCCATTGTTTTACCATTCTAACATGGCCACTATGTTTAGAAGGATGTGTTGGCCACTTTGGAGCAAAACAACAGTGATGCACCATGGATTTGCACAATGCACAATTGCACAATGCTTTTCTATTTGTAGATGGCAACCACGTGCGATGTTTACTGAGCTGCCATCTTAGAATGGTGTGGTGCATAGCGTATCATTATTTTTCCTATCCAAGATGGCCAACACATTGCTTATAAACGTGGCAGTTATGTTGAAACTTTAGTCAATTATACACTATGTACAGTACCATTGAAAGCCAGCAGCCTGCTGCTGTGGTACTTTTATTCTTGTATTGCAAGCGTATGCATGCCAAGTTTAGATAGTGCCATGGTTTCATATTTTTTGTGCTTTTATCTTCCATATGCTCGATGAGTTTGTGTGTCTGTTTTATTTTGGATGGGTAACTAGCTGAACACAAGAATCAGTCAGTGGGGGGAGGAAAAGGTGTATGAGTGCAAGGATCAGTGATGACTGCATGTAGGATTATTTTTTAAGTGCTAAACTCATCGGTACCTGAAGTGGCACTTTCAGTTATACGCCAGACCTATTGGCATTCCGATTGCTTGCTTCAATCCACTTTGTGATGGGAATGCACTTGCAGGACAGTGTGTCCCTTTTTCCTTTTTATAGCAAAACCTCTGAGGAAGGACAGGCCTCTGTATGCTAGGAATTATTTTTTTTAACAAAAACAAATAAATACCTATGTTGGCTGCAAATGCATCCAATGTATTTACCTACAGTGCCCCCAGTGCGCTCTTTAGTTTGTTTACTTCCTTTATAGTGAGGAGAAGGGAGTACACAGTGGCCTGGGAACAGCTAGCAAGATCTATATTTTCTGGAAAATATTCTTTTTTGGGAAACAAAAACAATGAATTACTTACTAGCACATGCTGGACTCTACATGTTCTCCCCACTTGTGCCTTCCCTGAGTATGGGTGCTACATAGCTGCCATGTTTGCCAGGACTCAGCATGACTGGTTAGGCTAATCCTCTAATGCTTCTTGGAATGCTGGGACTTGACATTTTTAACCCAGTATAAAACCAGGACTTCAAGTCCAAGAATTCTAATAAAACGATTGCACTGGACTAACTATTCACCCACGGACTTGGGAAACTTGGCAGCTGTGGCACTATTTCCATTTACCCATAGATATAGTAAACAGACTAGAGAAGAGGGCAGAGGTGCAGGTGATTCTATGCAGGGCCACATGTGCAGCCCAATCACTGCCTCTACAACTTTGAAATAGCTTGAAGGCCCACCGATTCCACATTCACCTGAAAAATTCACGAAGGACTACTACTCAGTACTTTCCTTTCCTTTTCAAATCATTGTTATCAAGCATATAAGCTTGATGTGTTCAGATGAAACAAAGAAAAATTACAGCTTTTGGTATGCCCTGCTTTGGTAATTGGAAATGAAAACTGAGAAACATGGGGCCAGATGTAAGAAAATAGGAACAGCAATTACCTAATTGCGTTGTTTTGCGAATCGCAATTAGGAAATCAGTATTCCTAATGTATGAAACTCTTGAGTTTCATTTGCAATTCGGAGTGGGTCGCAAATAGATCTACCTCATGAATATTAATGATGTTGGACCCAATTTGTGACCCATACAGTTCACTGCCATAAGAGGGATGGTGACCTACTTGGTTCAGCAGACCATCATGTCTGTGATTGCTTTCAAATAAAGCAGCCATTTTTTATTTTTTACACATCCCATTTTCCTTTGCAAAATAAATGAACTTTTGAAGTTTCATTTTTTAAGAGTACTGCCTACTCTTAAAAAAGACGTTTTTAACCATTCTCAAACGGGACTCCTTCCCCTTTGCGAATGGATTACCACCAATTTTTAATTGGTGGTAAATTGTGGATGTTTTGCGAGTGCAATTCAGTCCCAAAACATTTGTGCATACCATTCCAATTCAGTAGTAGGAAGGGACACCCTCAACACGCCCTTTTAAAAATACTGAATCGCAAAACCCAAGTTGCGATTCGGTAACAAGTTACGGAATCGCAAACTGGGCTTTGCACATCACAAAAAGCATTTTTTGTGAATTCAAACCACCCATTCAGAATCAGGCCATTTGAGAAGGCAAAAATGCTTCGTACATCTAGCCCTTGGTATATAGCATACAAGGGTAGATCCACAAACCTTTTTCAATGGTGTAATTTGCATTCATTAACTGTACCAAAGATAACTGCATGGTAATTTAACTTAATTTGGTTGTTTTGCTGATTTCAAAGGAAGGAACCTCTCTGTGGCATTTTGCAACAAAGTAGATAAAACCATAGAATTACTCTGCTCTGCTAGGTTATTTGGCATTTTCCATTAGCCCATATTTCTTCACCGTCACAGTAGAAAGAGAGATGCATTACATAAATATGTGTAAGTGAAGTGGACTGTAAGATGTTCAGTAGCTTTTCCACCAGCAAAGTATAATGGACGGCATGTCGATACCACATTTGGCACCTGCTCATTAATGTCTAGCTTGAGTTTTAGTTTAACCACATGCTTTTCTTTCCTCTTGCTGCATTGAAGAAAATATGTAAAAGTATAGCAAAATTGTATAGAATGTAGCATTATTTGCTTCAACAGTTCAGACAAGAGAAAGTGGTCCGCAGTAGCTTTCTTCTCTGGAGTTACAGAGAGAATTAAATAAGTGCCATAAACATAAGGTATTAAGGTGCCAGGTACCTATGCACACCATTCATTTTGTGATAATCACGTGATGTAACCAAACAGAATTTAGGGCCAGATGTAGCAAAATTTTGCGAGTCGCAAATCGGCCGAATCGCAATTTGCGACCCCGCAAAATCGGAAATGGGATGCAAAAATCCCATTTCTGAAGTGCAAATTGCAATGTGAGCCATTACCGACTCACAAAATTTACAACCTGATTTTACGACCCGCAAATAGGAAGTCGCAATTTGCGAGTCGCAAACCATATGAAAAAGCCACTCGCAAATTGCGACTAGTCGCAAAAAGCCCATTTTACACACCCAAATTACCACTAAGTCAGAGCAGGTGGTAACCAGAACCAAAGTAGAAAAGGAGACCCAGAAGGCATCTGGGTTACTCAAAATGGCTGAAATATATGTGATAGCAAGGAGGAGGAGAGTCCACCCCGCCCAGCAGAGGAGGAAGAGGAGCCAGAGACAGGAGAGGATATACAGAACCAGGCAGACACTTTTCCAACAAACTGAGGAGGAGATTTATGACAAATACAGACTCAGCAGTGCAGCAATATTAGAATTAATTGATTTACTCAATCCGCAGCTTCAACACCAGACTGTGCGCGGCTGCGCCATCCCCACACATGTGCAAGTGCTATGCTCACTGCACCTCTTGGCCTCGGGTAGCTATCAGGGGGTGATTGCAGTGGCAGGTGGGGTATCCCAAAGTGCACTCTCACGGTTCTTCAGATGTTTCCTAGATGCCCTACCCACACACATGTCCAGATACATATACCTACCCAGGAATGAGGCAGAAATTAACAGCACCAAGTTGGACTTCTACAGAATTGCCAACTTCCCTCATGTAATAGGGTGTCTGGACGGGACACATATACAAATTTGCCCTCCTGCAAATCTGGAATATCTGTTCCACAATAGGAAATATACCCACTCACTGAAAATCCAGGTGGTATGTGACGCCCATTATGTCATCACTGACATGGTAGCCAAATTTCCAGGGAGTACACATGACTCTTACATTTTCAGGCACAGTGGGATACACCAACGCCTAGAACGTGGGGAGTTCGGAGACGAATATCTCTTAGGTATTGCTGAATACACCCTGAAGCCATACTCACAGGTCACTGTAGAAACCATCCATGCCCTGCTAACATTGCTTATTTTTGCCAAACAGGTGACAGTGCATATGCGCTACGACCATGGATACTAACCCCGTACCTAACACCCAGCAATGAGAATGAGAGGCGATATAACAGTGCACATAGGCGGACCAGAAATGTCATAGAGAGGACCTTTGGACTGTTAAAGGCAAGATTCCGATCTCTCCACAGAAGTGGAGGTGCGCTCCAGTATGCCCCAATAACAGCATTCAAGATAGATGGCGCATGCGCATTTACTAAACAACATTGCCACCAGACATGGGCTACATCTCACCCCTGCAGACCCAGATTCAGAGGATGACGAGCAAGAGCTACCACATCGGCAGCCTGGAGATAGAAGCATTGCAAATCAAGGCAGACAGAGACGAGACCACATTGCATTCCAATACTTTGGAAGGTACGTGGCAACTGACACCACACTCACTAATGTCACACACAAAGAGCCCAGTTGTGTAGTGGAACAAACAAATTTTTTTAATTAGTGAACCTAATGGTGAAAGAACATAACTGTCCGTAAGGGGCTGCACATGTCCACCCTTAATGAGGACACATTAACTGCATGTGCCTCATGAGTCCTGCAGTGTTTGTGTCTACATCCTCCTCCTGGTTCGCCCAGCATGGCTCGTCCCAGGTGGGTCAGCTGACCCCTGACGTGCACTTCCACTCCGCAGTACACGTGTGTCAGTGGCAGATACACTGCTGATAGTGGACCCCTCCTCACTGCCCTGAGGGGTCTCACCCGTGCCCCTTGCCACCTGCCTGGTCTCCAACATGTCCACAGCGTGGCTAATGCGGCCCAGTCCCCGCGCCACATCCCCTGCATAGTGGCCCAGTTGCACCTGCAGACTCAGACAGGCCTGTGGTGTTCATGGCAAGACGGCCAATGGACGCTGCCAGTTCCATCACCAGTTGGCGGATTGAATCTGTAAGTTCGCTGACATTGTCATTTAGTCTTGTGAAATGAGTGTTCACATCAGCCAGGCCATGTGTGACATTGTTTTCCATTCTCTGCATTGCACCTGCTATAATCCGTAATTGCCTTGTTTGCAGGCGCTGACCGGAAAGGAGGGATGCCTCGACTGCAGACATTGATGCCTCCCCTATATCTTCCTGGGCCACCGCCTGGACTTGGACTCTGCGTCTGCGACGCAGTGGTGCTGCTGGCTCTGGATGTCTCACTGTGTGGCTGGGGCCAGGTGTCATGTTTCCTTCCTCCATGTCATGTACATCTTTTGGAGGGGACTGTGGTGGTGCCGTGCTGGGCCCTGTAATGGCTGCTGCAGCCTCCTGCACTGCCTGTGACCTGCTGACTTCACCTTGGATGGTGTGGCTAGTGGGGGTGTCTTGTGGGAGACCTGTGGGACATAGGGAACACACTGTCAGTCTATAACATCTGTTGTAGCCTCATAATAAACATTTGCCTATATGCTGACTACTGTACTACATTGCCCATAATGCACCATTCTGGTGGTTTCTAGTCTGGAATGGAGCTAGTCTGGTTGTGCATGCTGCGGTGTACTGGTTGAGTGTGGATATAGCATTTGTAGATGTACATGCATGATTCATGGTACTCACTTTTGGATGTCCCTTGCGCTGACGTGTCCAATGCTCCCATTCCTGACACAGCCTCAGGCTCCAGTGTCTGCTCCACCAATTCCTCCATGGCTGTGGTTGGTGGGATGGTGGATGGGCCTCCTCCTGTGCCCCTCATTTCCCTGAGGCGCTCTGCCACCCTCTCCTTTGTCCTGGAGCGCAGGTCGTACCACCTTTTATTTATTTCATCAATGCTTCGGTGGCTCACCCCGATGGCATTGATCCTCTCCTGGATTTGCTGCCAGATCCTCCTCTTCTCAGTGTCTGGGACACTCAGGGCTGCCTTGCCAAAAAGCTGGTCATGGTGCTGGCAGCATTCTTCTTTCAGCACCTCAAGTTCTTTTTCTGAGAATTTCAGTTTCCTTTTCCTTCTTGCACTGCCTGTGTCTTCCATGGTAGCAGCAGTTCCTCTCTCCAGGTAGTTGCACAGCAGTTTGAAAAGGGTGTGGTCCTCCCTCCTCCCAGGTGTATTTGATGACTTCCTGGTTCTGATGTCATCAGCAAGAGCCAGGAGTGTTTTTCCAACTGTTTTGCTGCACCTGCATGCCATTTGCGGCCCAGTCGCAATTTGCAACACCCGACTCACAAATTGCGAGTTCGCTTTTAGCGAGGTCGCAAAAAGCGACCTCACTAACAGCGGACTCGCAATCTGCGGTGCGACATCATTTGCAAGTCGCAAATTGATGTTGCTTTTTTTTCTTGGATCCCATTTTGCGAGTCGGAAATTGCGAGTCGCAATGACTCGCAATTTCCGACTTGCAATATTTTTCCTTCCTACATCTGGCCCAAACTGCTTACATTTAATGGTAATCTTTAAATCTTTTGCTGCAGCATCCCAGCATACATGTGCTGGAGTTCAGAGTGTGTATAAGCAGTAATGATGCCTTTAGATTTTGTTTTAATCTTATCACATTTGCTATTCATTTAAAGACAAAGGGCAAATGGCAGGCTGTGTCTTATTTCAAATTACTGCTTACTCTTTTAACATGTAGATTGGTGTTTACTTTTCTTTCTCTGACTGCAAGTTTAGGGGATTTTGAAAAATGAAGTATCTGACAATCTTGCTGGTATGAAAGGGTGTAGGGTGTCAGTTCTTCTGTAATGCACAACAAATACCTGTAAATGAACTGTAAAAATTGTTCAAAATATATCAGGTAGGAAAGCAAAAATAAAGCCCTTTTTTTGTAATTCTGAAATGTGAGGGGATTTTTTTTTATTACGGTAAAAACAAAGGAAGACACTTTACTCGCTGATGTACAAATGATAGCTATTTGCTGAAACCCATTTTCCATATATTATTGTTTGTGTACTATATCATTTTATTAGTAAAACAGCACGTCAGTGGAAATTTTGTTGCCATTTCAATGGATAATGTGCTGTTTGTAATTGACAGTGCACCGCCACACTATGCTTTAGTGACATATTTGCAACAGTGGACTCCGAAATACACCTCGGGCTACATACTACAACTTTCTCACTTTTGCCAAATGGGCACGGCTGATTTGCTACACTTGTTCTTTGTATGACGCTTTATTTTTCACACTTCCTATGACATCAGTGATGTAACATTAATGGCAGCACTCACTCTCCAAACATTGTTCCACCAACACTGCATTTCCATTAACTAACATCTCCTGCCCCACTCCCTGAAATGCATTTGAATTTTTATACACAAAAGTCTCTTTAGACCGAATGTAAAAATTGAAATTGAAATACAAATGCTCGAAGCTGTGCCTTTCGGTAATTAAAAAAAGAGTGAGGGCCTATTGAAATTAGTTAGTACAAGCAAAGGGTACATAAATCTGAAATAGTGCCTGTGAAATCCAGGCATTCAAGTGAAATAAGATAAATGAGATGCATCTTTTTATGTGTGTGTTGTCAATGATGGATTCAGCAGAACCAACAGACATGGCTATTTTTTAGAAGGTTTCATGAGATAAGCGAATGACAGAATGAACTGGTTGATGTGCAGCAAATGCATGTGTCCTCCATATCACGTATAAGAATGTTCATGTAAACCTACAAAGCAGAAGCAGATCAAATACCCATACATTCAATTTGATCTTTTCATTCAGCCCTGGAGTGCATCTCGTTTGATTTGCAGGGACGTAACACAGGCCTCCGCAGCCTCTGTCGTGCAGGCAGTCCCCCAACACTTCAGGGTGGCCTCAGCCCTTTACGAGGGCCCCCCCATTCAACCCAAAGCAAATTAATATTTGTGAGTGTTAGAAATGAGGTTGTTGGTTGGCAGTCAGGTTACCCCGTTTCCAAGCAAGGACCCTCTCTCTAGTCAGGCTAAGTCACACACAATCAAAATTATTCTGTGCCCACCCTCTGGTAGCTTTGCACTGAGCAGTCAGGCTTAACTTAGAAGGTAATGTGTAAAATATTTGTGCAATAACTAATGCAATAACACAGTATAATACCACAAAAATACACCACTCAGTGTTTAGAAAAATATATAATAGTTATTTAGTTAAATGCAGGTCAAAATGATGAAGACTTTCAATTATCACTGTAGGAAATGATAAAAGAAGTCTTTAGTCTTTAATAAGTAACAAATGTCTCTTGCAAGCACAAAGTACCTGGTTTGCGTTCAAATTCTCCGCAAGGATCCGCAGAGGAGGAATTGCGTGGAAAACGGGGAGGTGTGTGTTGATTTTTCTGGCGTACACAGACGATGCGTCGTTGAGTTTTCATGCAGGGCAGGCTTTGCGACGATTTCCGGCGCGTGGACTTGGATCCTCTTCGGGTTGCTGGGTTTTTCGGACGCCCCCGGGACGATGCTTTGAAATCCTGGTCATACAGGAGGAAGTCACAGGGGCTGTGCCGATCCGGTGGGCGATGCATGGAAATTTCTGCTGCACAGCAGGTGCTGCGTCGATTCCTCTCAGGGAGTCAGGCTGCGTCGTTCCGGCTCGGCTTTGTGTCGATCCAGTGGGGCGTGCTTTGAATTTCTGGTCGCAATGCTGGCGCTGCGTCTTTCTCCACTTCGTCGATCAAGTTCGGCGTGCAGTGATTTTCTCACTGCGATGCAGGCTGTGCGTCGATTTTTGCCCCACAAGGAGTTATTTTGCAGAAATGAAGTATTTTTGGTCCTGAGACTTCAGGGAACAGGAGGCAACCTCTATCCAAGCCCTTGGAGAGCATTTCTCAGCAGAGCCAGAGGACAGCAAGGCTGCAAGGCAACAGCAGGGCAGCAGTCCTTTGCAGAAAAGCAGTCAGGTGAGTCCTTTGGCAGCCAGGCAGTTCCTCTTTACAGGTTGCAGGTTCTGGTTCAGGGTTTCTTCTCCAGTGGTATCTTGTCCAGAAGTGCCTGAGTTGGTAGGGTCAGAGGCCCTGTTTAAATACTCAAATGTGCTTTTGAAGTGGGGGAGACATCAAAGAGTGGCTTAGAAGTGCACCAGGTCCCCTTTCAGTTCCATCCTGTCTGCCAGGGTCCCAGTAGGGGTTAGCAGTCAATTGTGTGAGGGCAGGCCACCTTCCTTTGACATGTAAGTGTCAGGCCCTCCACGCTCCCAGCCCAGGAAGACCCATTCAGTATGCAGATGGGTCCAGGTGTGATTGAGCATCCTGTGTTTGGGGTGTATCTGAGTGAAATGCACAAGGGAGCTGTCAACTAACCTAGCCAGATGTGGTTTGTAAGGCACAGAAGGATTTAAGTCTTGAGAAATGCTCACTTTCTAAAAGTGGCATTTCTAGAATAGCAATATTAAATCCAACTTCACCAATAAGCAGAATTTTCTATTACCATTCTGGCCATACTAAATATGACCTGGTTACTCCTTTCAGATCAGAATCTACCACTAAAACAGCATATGAGGGTAGCCCCAATGTTAGCCTATGAAAGGAGCAGGCCTCACAGCAATGAAAAACGAATTTAGGAGTTTTACACTACTAGGACATATAGAACACACATGTTCATGTCCTGCCTTTTACCTACATAGCACCCTGACCTATGGGCTACCTAGGGCTGTACCTTTGGGGGTGACTTTATACGTAGAAAAAGGGGAGTTTAAGGGTTGGCAATTACCTTTAAATGCCAAGTCAAAGTGGCAGTGAAACTGCACACCCAGGCCCTGCAGTGGCAGGCCTGAGACATGGTTAGAGGGCTACTTATGTGGGTGGCAAAACCAGTGCTACAGCCCACTAGTAGCATTTAATTTACAGACCCTGGGCACATGTAGTGCACTTGACTAGGTACTTACAAGTAAATTAAATAAGCCAATTGGGTATGAGCCAATGTCACCATGTTTTAAGGAGAGGGCACATGCACTTTAGCACTGATTAGCATAGGTAAAGTGCGCAGAGTCCTAAAGCCAGCAAAAATGAGGTCAGAAAAAGAGAAGGAGGAAGGCAAAAAGTTTGGGGGTGACTTTGCAAAAAGGTCATTTCCAACAGTGAGTTATCAGAGACTCCCTCCTCACATTTTACAGGGGGGCCTCTTCAGTTTGCGTTATGCCAGGGCTGCCTTGTGATGCAGTTTTAAGTACCTGCTTTTGATATTAGGTAGCGCTTGATTTGTAGAAAACAATAAGTGATAGAGGCCTCATCTGCAGCTTGAACCACCCACAGCCCCTGCCAGCACTGCCAATGACAGTACCACCACAACTACTAACCATTCAATTCCCACATGTGTGACACTTCAGACTATTCCAGGACCCCAGAGCTATAAAAATAACTTGGCCAGCAGTTATTAATAATTTAAATTTATATTGAATTAGTAAACAACTGTTGGTGTCATCACTATAAATCAGACAAACATCTCCAACATGTGGCAGACTGCCATAACATCTGGGGTTGACAATTAAATTCTGGTGCCGAACACCGGTAACCACCAGCTCAAATCAAGCACTGATATTAGTCCCATACGTCGTGCCTGATTTGTAAATGAAGCAGTGTTGATACTCAAAACTTTGCTCAGGAGCCCGCACCCAGCACTATTAAACAGCAAGTTAATGCCTCGAATACCAAAGCTGCATAGTCTTCAATCCACCTCAGGCCTATTTAATCAACTACCAGACAATTCCTGCCCATTTATCTCACTCGTTCCGGTTCCTGTTTTCTCCCTTTGTGAAGTTTTTTCCATCTTTCTCCTTTGTGCATTTGTGCATTTTCTCTTTCTTGTTCTCGGTTAATGTCTGATGAGGGAAAATAAGTGCTGGTCCCCAAAATAAGTGCTGGTGGCCCCCAGGGCAACCACCAGCTCAAATTAAGCAATACCCAGATGGAAATTCCATTACTCTAGTGTAATCTCTCATGATTTTGGAAATTTCGCATTACACTTCTTATGCACAACTTCTAAAATTATGCAGTTATGCCATATTGTGCAGTTACCTATTGTTCCCCTAACAGTTTGACACAATTGAACGTGAACCACCGGTACACCATCAGCTACTATCTGTATGGTGTAGGGTTTTGTCATTTTTTTGCACACAAAGCGTCCTGATGTCCAAAATGGATGAGAGGAGGCATTTTGTGCTAAAATATAGCTCAAAATGCCCGCTTTGAATTTCACATTATTACTTGAAATTTCACATCATTTTACCACAATTTTGTGTAAATACACAATGTCATAATTATGTGAATTTCGCACAGCCCTAACCTCCAGCATTTTTGCAGATGAGCAGCTTAGCTTACTAAAACAAGTGTAGGGCTGTCCAAAAGCATGATCCATCATGCCTTCAGGAAATTATGTCACTTTGGCTGCTTGTCGCTGTTGTCAGAATGTGATCTCCGAGTTTCCTGCTGATATCCACTTCTTATCGCGAAAGCAATGTGTGGAGCAAAAGCTGCCTGATTGGATCAACTCCAGCTCCCTAAAACAACCAACTTGCTATTGAAAGAGATATGAAGGGGGGACGAAGCCTGTCAACCAGCCATGAACAAGGACAGAGAACTAGAGGGGCAGCTTTTTTTCACTTTGTGAACAATGCTGAAGTGACACACCAATGAAAACCAAAAATAAGGTCTTCTATAATGCACGGAGAAAAAAGTGAAAGTGGAAATTGTAATTAGATCAGCTGATGTCAAGAAGTAGCTTAATGTCATGTGCAACATTGGGTTTTAACAGTGGTGCACAAGGAAATTGACTTTTTTTGAGTCTGAGGCTGGTGCATTTTAGTAGAAATTCGACTTTTCCCAACTCTGTTGTATTTATGTTTCAGTTGATGAACAGGAGTCTTTGATAAACTACTGGCGGTGCTGCTGTGAGAAGATGCATAAACTAGTCACAGAAGCACCTCTAGAGACTTTTTTGCTGTATGTCCCCGCCTTCACTGGCAAAAATGTAAATAAGACAGAGGGGCATATTTACAAGAAATGGGGGCATCAGTGCTGATGTGCCAGTTTTCTTGAGACGCCCCTGCCCCACCTAACGACACCATAGGTGCGCCGTATTTACCACCACGGCACACCTTGGCGGTTGTTTGTCAAATAGCGTCAACATTTTTTACGCTACTGTGGCGCTTTGCTGCACTAGCTTAAAAAATGTTGCTGCTAGTGCAGCACAGTGCAAGGAGGCCCCTAGTTTCTATGTGTGCATCATTTTACTGCCTGCTTTGAGCAGGTGTTAAAAAGGATGCCAGAACTGGCACAGTAAAATCTTGTAGATTTCACTGTGCCATTTTTGCGGGCCTCCTAACACCAGAATGCCCCCTTGCAAACATTATGCCTGGTGCAGACATACTGTGGTGCAAAGGGGTGCAAAGTAGCACAATGCAAGCATTGCGCCACTTTGTAAATACGCTGTGGCAGCAAAGCCCTTCTAATAAATATTTGCATAAAGATGATGCTAATGTGGTGCAGGAAGGCGCTAGGTGCTGGTAAATATGCCTCAGAGTTTGGAACTGGAGAAATTCTAGAGTTGTGCACCAGCCTCATGTTGAAATCAAAAGTCCAATTTCGAGGCATGAAAATGTTCTAGTGCTGGTTTTCTTTAACAGAATGTGCATTCATGCATTCACTGTAAGAGGCAGGGCTGGCTTTAGCGCTGGTGGTGCCCAGTGCGACAATGATCGTAGGCGCCAGCCAATGACCACCTTCGCCATGGTTTCCCTCACTACCACCCTTTAACAGAGCCACTCAAGTCTCCATAACCATTTAATTTGTTTTATAGCATCACCCAGACCAGTGTAGGATAGGGTGTCAGAGTACAGAAACAATCAACCCTACGTGTGTGAATAAGTGTATAGGAAATGTCACCTAAGACAGGAGACTACAATGTGTAGGAGTCACAGGACATCCATACTGGTAGGCAGTATAGTTTAGGAGTGCTTGTTCTGGAGAAGCACAAACTCAGAATTTAAAATGTAACACCATGGTTGGGGGTTCTCTTTAATAAGAAGAATTAATTTCCACCCAAATGAACCAATTTTGCAGCATTAGGATAATGAAAGACTGAGGGGAAAAATCATAACACCCTAATCTATACCTTGCTGTCTGCATGCAGCTCCTTGGCAACAGTTAATTTTCACTGTTCTATGTTACGATTTTAACTTATGAACTGCAAGTAACAAAATGAACTCTCTGACATAACCAGTAACGCTCTGACCTGTTTACATTATATGCACTTTGTGATCTGCATGGTACATGTTCATTGCAGCAGATATAGTAACCCTCTGCGTTACCTTATGATGAGTCAAAACTTCCCCTAAACAGAACTCCGATCTCTCTCCAAAAAGAACATTAATCATGGAGTTTTCTTGAAATTTTTATTGTTGCCTGAAAATAACTGGAGGCAAGGAACGCCGGCAGCAGGTGCTTTTCAAATCACAATACACTTGCAAACACAGCACCCATGCCTTAAGTCAGCACCCCTTGCGGTGTCATTGATCGCACCGCCCTAATGCTGACCCTGTTAAGACGGCTGCAGTCTTAGAGGGTAGGGGGGTAAAAGGAGACCAGAAAGAGGGAGAGAAAAAAGGCCCAGATGTATGATGTGATTTTGCTGTCAAAAAGTGCACAAATCGCTGTTTGCGACCGCAAAATGGCCTTGTACAATGTGCCATCCCTATTTTGAGTCAGTATTCTGTTACCGACTCGTAAAATAGGGATTACTGCTCACAATTAGGAAGGGGCTTTCCAAGGGTGTCCCTTCCTAATTGTGACTCGCAGGCCCATGTATGATTGTTTTGTGACCATCAATGTTTTCGGAAAACAATCACAGTTAAAACCAATTTCAAATTGATGTTAGCCCATTTGCAAATGGGAAGGGGTCCCCTTCCCCTTTGTGAATGGTAGCGAAAATGTTTTTTTAGAGCAGGCAAAGGTCCCAGGGACCAGTGCCTACTCTGAAAAAATGAAGAGAAAACATTTCATTTTTATTTTTCAAATGCATCCCATTTTGCTTTCAGGAAAACGGGTTCAATTAAAAAAAAAAACTGCTTTATTGAAAAAGCAGTCACAGACATAGTAGTCTGCTGACCACAGCAGACCACCATCCCTGTGAGTGCTGCCATTCCCAAATGGATTGTGAATTGCGACCTGCCTCATGAATATTAATAAGGTAGGTCCCTTGCAACCAATTTGGGAATTGCAAACAGTGTGGTTTATCCTGCTGTACATTTTGTTTTGCGGCTCGAACTTTGCGATTGGCAAAGAAATTGCAATTTGCAAAGAAATTCCAAGTCGCAAGACAAACGGTCATTACATCTGGCTTATAGTCCCTTCCATGCACAGCAAAGGAACAAGGCCCGGCATCAGCAGTGGAAGGAAATTGTCATCCAATCAAAAGACTGTGAATCCAAAGTAGTCCAGAGTGAAGGAGGAAAAACATTAACTCAGGAGAAAGGAAGTGAGACAAACAGCAAAGCTACCCAACCACAAGCAAGGGACTTCCTCAGAGTCCACTCTAAGGCCCAGATTTACTAGATTCTCACACAGCACAATGCAGCAGCCAAAACATCTGCGGGGCTCTGCGTGAGAAGGGGAAATCAGCAGAGCGCCATATTTACAAAAATATGGAGGCATATTTATACTCTGTTTGCACCAAATTAGCGTCATTTTTTTGACTCTAATTCGGTGCAAATCTAACTCCATATTTATACTTTGGTGCTAGACCCGTCTAGCACCAAGGCCCTGATTTATACTCTTTTTGCGCCGCATTAACGTCATTTTTTTACGCAAAAGTGGTGCAAACGTACAAAATATTAGCCCTTATTTATACTTTTTGCTGCAAAACTGCACTAACTCAGTTTTGCACCAAAAAGTTTAGCACCGGCTCGCACCATTTCTGTGCACCAGCCGGGCACCATATTTATGGAATGGTGCAAGTCGGTGCAAAGGGTAGGCTGCTCCAGAGTGTTCCTCCAGCCCCTGTGCAGCACAGTTGTTGTTTGATTAAATGTGAAGAGGTCTCTTGGGTATCCAAGAGCTTTGGAAATGGGTTTCACATAAAACAGAGGACCGTGAATTGTATTTGGACCAAAACAAATCCACGAGGCTCGGTTTTCAACAAGTAGTTTTGAAATGTCTATATTTTGAAGATTTAGGTATATTGCAAAGAAGTAGTATAGACAGCTGCTTTAACCAGTAGTTTTCTTTGTTTGATAGTTTGAGGAGAGCTGATTTTAAATATGGCATAAAAGGGGAATTACTTCCTTAAAATCCTACATAGAGCATATGTTTTGTGCACCATGTTGGTAAATATGGGCAGAGTAGTCCATGATAAGTGTCGCAGATGCTGTGGCAAGACAGGTACCTTCTTTCATATTTTATGGAGCTGCCCTGTGCTGCCGCATTATGGGATTATGGTGATTAACTGTGTCAATGCTGTTTGTTAACAGAATATGGAACCTGCTGCTAAATGGTGCATCCTTAATATTTGGGATGAGTCTGTTCTGAGCCGCATGGACCACATTTGGGTCACCATGGGGCTGATGGTGGGCAAGCGCAATAGTGTACGGCTATGAGGGGCGGAGTCACTGCAGCAACTTAAAGACTGGAAAACTGATCTGGACTGGTGCATGTTGGCTGAAAAGTTGCTATATGCGGGGAGGGGATGGCCTCATAAGTGTACAAAAGTGTGGGGTAACTGTAATGAATACAAAGGAAACCTGTGTACTCTTACAACTGAGCCTGGTCTCGAACCAATAACTGGGGACTGTTCTGCCTTCTTGGGAAGTAATGGACAGGTAGGGTTGGAAGAATCTAGTGACTGTGGAGTGAGGGACCATCCTCCTCATTTATTATGATCACTGTATTTCAGTGCATGATGATTTTGTTTGATTTTTGGTGTTGTTTTGTGCTGACACTCAAACCAAAAAATAGAATTATATTTAAAAAAGGGAATTAATTGGAGAACATAGTAGTTTTGATAATATGCGATTAGTGCACGTTTTAACAATAATGCCATTACCATGATTCCTTTAAGAAGAATATGAGAACCAAAATGTATTTTTGGGTACTGGTGGAGCTGTGACCTTTAGAGGAATGTTAGGGGTCGGGGAGAAAAGGAGAGGTTTCCCCCTGGAAAGCAAGAAATCATGGTAACATAAATTTTTAAAAATCATATTCGTAGTTTCTTGGCACAGGGATGTGGTGTTTGCTTCGGTTATGGAATTCAGGTTTATCACATAGATCCAGTAGTTGCTCCATAATGTGTGTCTCTTCTCCATAATTAAAAAACATGACACCAAATGTGTGGCTAGAGTTTGACCAGTGTGAGGTCTCCGGCACTTTCTGGGAGGTTTTGAGTTGAGGCTTCCAAAGGCGGCAGAGCCCCCAACTATGCTTGCCGAATCCAAGCCAATGCAGTCTCTCCATTGGTGGTTTCAACAGTTCTTTTTAGAAGGGTGGCATAGTCAGCCACGTCACGTGCTGCAGCTACCTCAGATACGATCAGTGCTCCAACAGCACTCCCAGGGCTCACTTTTTACAATGGTTGTGGGTGGTGGGTCGTGGGACTCATGTTTTGGCACTAGGACTTTTTTCATCACCAGACTTTGGGCCTGATTACAACTTTGGAGGAGGTGTTAATCCGTCCCAAAAGTGACGGTAAAGTGACGGATATACCACCAGCCGTATTACGAGTTCCATAGGATATAATGGACTTGTAATACGGCTGGTGGTATATCTGTCACTTTATCGTCACTTTTGGGACGGATTAACACCTCCTCCAAAGTTGTAATCAGGCCCTTTGTCCTATAGAGTGAAACAGTAATAGAGAAAAGTGAGGGGAAAAAAGATAGTAAGGTAATGGCCCAGTGAGAAAGCAGGTATGAAAAAGAGCCTGCGTGAGTGAGATAAAAACAGAGGAAGTGTAGGGAGTTGAAAGAAAGAGGCAGGAGGTGGAATCAAGGTTAGACTGCTTTGGTATTTGGCAACTCCGACAGCACAGTTCTTAAGAACATCTTTGGGTCCCTGCAAACTTTAACTACAAATTAAGCACTGATTCATTGCCTTCCATCTCCTTCCTAAAATCATCTGAAATGGAGACTGGCACTGCTCTGTAACCTTAGCTTGTTGGAAATGTTCTTGAACCGAGTTCTTTTTCCCCATTAAAAGTCTGCAGTTTGGCACCAACACCACTTTAAAGATCTTACCACTACAGAACAGGTTTAAAGTGGGTTTATAATTGCTCAGGTAGATAGGATCCGCCTATGATTTTATTTTTTTTAAACACAGCTGAACTTTTTTTTATGAGAAAGGCTTGTATGTGGCTTCTTGTATGTAATGGGTTCTATGTCAGAATAGCAGTAGCAAAAATATTGTCTGATTTAAACATGTTGCCTAAATATCATGTACAAAAATATAACTCCGTTGCATTTAGATTTTCTTTTATTAACATCACTGTGGTGAGATTTTTGAGAGTGAAATTTATAGCATAATGTTTTATGGCACCATAGTGGACACAGTTAGTGGACTTAAAAGAACGTTTTCAGGATCACATTATTTCTAGTCTGCAGTGAAAAACAACTGTACAAGCAGTGTCCATTCAAATAACTCACTACACCATTCATAAAGAGATGTCACAAAAAACACTTTTGTGCACTATTCACTAAGGCCCAAATTTATGGATTTTTGATGCGGGGCAGCACAGCAAGTCAACTTGCTGCACTGCCCCTGCATGAAAGGGAAAGAGCAGGAATACATCAAATCTATGCAACATGGCGCATTCCTGTCCTTTCACACAGCGGTGGTACCAGTTTGGCAGCCTAGTGCCAGTTTGATAACAGGGATGATCATCTTGTACAATCAAATACTGATGCTTTGCGTCGGTGTAAAATATCTCATGAAACAATTGTATTTGTTGTCTCTTGGCTACCGAGGTTCCTTCTTGGATACAGGGCTGCCTTATTCTTTGCTCTACCTTAAGATGGCGGGTGTAAGAGATGTGTTTACAACTCTCCTCTATCCTTGAAACTCACACCCTGGGATTCCAGACAGTGGCTTCCAGCATTGGGCCAAGGCCCCACCTCCTCTGCTGTGGTACCTGGTGTAAGCATTTTGGTGGATACTGAACAGTGGCTTAGTCATCGGATTGGCTCAGAGGAGAGACCTCAGGCCTATTTGTGAAGATAGATTCATCTTGAAACCTATGGGCCAGATTTATTAGAAAATGACTGTGCACGGCGATGCGACAAATTTGGCAGCATCGTGCACCGTCATTTTCACAACACAGGGATGTGCCGTAATGGATAGACTACGGCTCACCCCTGTGTTTCCCCCTGCGCTAAATTTGCTGCCTTGCGCCAATGCAGCACCCTTGCACCGTAGTGCAAGGATGGCTGCGTTGAGGATTGTTTTTGTGCAGGAAGGAACACCTCCCTGCACAAAAACAATTTAAAAAGGTGATTTGCTCTTTCTATATGTGCTGCAAAATGCAACATACATAGAAAGAGCAAAAAAACGACGAGAAATGAAAGCATTTCTCCCCGTTGTGCCACTGGCGTTAGATTTTGGCGCTGCCCCAGGTTTACGAAAACTCGTAAATCTGAGGCAGCGTCAAAATGCAATGGGCGTTGCTGTGGCAGGCACACAGCAACACCCATTGCACGCCCCTTCCACGCAAATCTCTGCGTGTGAAGGGGCCGGGTTTACAAGGTGGCGTTAAGCAACAAAAAGTGACTTAACGCCACCTTATAAATACGCCGCAGGGCATAGCGCCACCAGAGTGTCACGAAAAGTGATCCTCTGTTGGCGCTAGGGGCTCTTAAAAATGCCCCTATGTTTATAGTTGAAAGTACCTCCATATATACCTGCTTGGTACGGCCAAAGGGATTACAGGCAGGGATAAATGCATTTACCACTGCAGATTTCTCCCCCAAGAGTACGCAGAAATTTGCAGCAGTAAATATCACTCAAGGGGTAGGAAGTGGCTTTTCCAAGGCATGGCATACATATTTGTGGGCATCCCCAAATTCCGATCAGACCTATTTAATACCTTTTTAAAGATTAGAGATTTACTCCAGCTGAGGTCTGGAGTAAGTCCCCTTTCAATATGGGAAGTAGAACGGACCACTATCAGATTTGTTGGTGGTGTAGACCAAGGGTTTCCTCCATGTGAAACAATGTTTTCCTCACAGAGAAAAAAACATGCATTTGCACAGGTAGTTTCATTTTCCTCTGTGCGGAATTCTAAGTTATGTAGAATTCCACAAAGGAGAAGAACATTCCCCCATGGGAATGTCACACAGCATTCCCAGAAGTACACCCTGGAACGTGTGCCTGACGCTGCTTTCTGGGTATTCTAGCAGTCGTGGCCTGCGGTGCTGTAAAGTGGCGGGCTGCTGGCAGCATGAGAACAGCATCAGGATTGGCCTGAGTGCCTTGGCTTTGTGCTTCCAGGCAGACTGGGAGCCTGTGCCCGCTGTCTCCAGCCTATCAACACAGTTCCGGGTTGGAGAGAGCTCAGTGCGCATGTGTGTTTGACAGTCCTGAGATGGCCGGCCAAACACACATGCACACTGAGGGCAGTGAACACCACTCCACCGCTGTCCCTGTCATCCCCCATGGCCCCACCCCTTTGAAAATAAAATGATAATAAACACTGTTTATTATCGTTTTATTTTTACAGTTTTGCAGCTGCTGGCAGGGGGCGTCGCTCCACTGTCACAGCAGAGGAGCCGGCGCTGTACTCTAGAGCAGACTTTGGTCAATGGCAAAAAGTAAATCTCGACTCTTATAGGCACACTTCTAGGGGTGAAGAATTACTATTTATTCATTCATAGGGCCTCTTATTATTCACCTGCTCAAACAATAAATGGCCTTTCTACACTTGCTCACTTTCTTGTTCCCCGTAACTGTCTGAAACGTGTTTTTCTCACATAGATTTTGGAGATGTCCTTTACCTTGGTCTTCTGGGTTGTGCTGTTCAGTAGTTTGAGCACTGGGCTGTGCGCACTTTGAGGAGAGTTAAAAGGTTGAACACCTCTTCCCCTGCTCGTGCAATACATTGACTCCCTGTCTACAAATATTTAAAAATTAAATTTTAATGCAATATCCAGAGAACATTTTATGGATTGAACCTAAATTATTTGTAGATAAATTTGTCAATTATCTATTCAACAGAGAACTGATTCCTGAGGAACAGTCTCGGCCGGCTCATTTTAAGCAAACCTGCATAGGGCTCAATCTGTGATATTTTACAGTTCTCTACTTTTCCTTTGCACACAACAAAATGATCTCTGTTTCTACAAACTGTTAAATAAATGTCCTTCATTCCTTTAATTTAAGTCATGTAAGTTCTGCTGCATACATGTGTCTAACATAATAAATGCATATCCCACAAAGTGACAATTCACACTTTGTCCAGCACAGTTCCACCAGTTGAAATTCACCTCCGGTACATCTTAAACGTACAGAAGTACAGAATAACTACGTCAGTTTTGTAACAAAAAAAAGCAAACGCACATTGTCTTGCTTTATTTTGAGCCACTATAAATAAACTAGTTCCCCAAATATTTTATGGCAGCAGTGGCGTAATACAAAAGCTGGGGGCCTTGCATAAGGTGATGAGGCCCCCCCAATCTGCATTGTCTTCCAAATATTCTTGTTCTTGGGCTGAATGGGCCCGAATGCGTGGGTATCCCCTGAAGGGTGCCCCCTCCCCTTGCATCTCAGGGGCTGCACAGCCTGTGTTACACCTCTACATAACAGTTTCCCTCAGTGCACCAACTTCTCTCACTCCCTACTCCCCTCCCCCTTTTCCACCAAACCCTTCCATCTCCCTTCTCTCTTCCTCCGAGTCTTCTGTCCCTTTCTGGGCACTCTGAAGGTTGTCTCCCTCATTCTTCTGTGGTTATATTTAGCCGTCTTACATGGCTGCATTTTTTTATCTGTATGGTTTCGTTCCATGTAACAACGCTGTGTAGTGCTTAATTTGAGCCGATGGTCACAGATGGGGCCCACCGGAACTCATTTTTGGGATCAGCACTTATTTTCCTGATTAGACTTTCACCCACAGTAAGAAAGAGAAAAACACATGCCGGGGGTAAGAAGGAGGAAGAGAACGGAGCAGTCACAAAGGGAGAAAGCAGGGAAGAGAAAGGAGGTGCAAGATTGAGATAAAGCGGCCTTTGTGTCAAATCTTCAGGGTGCTGATTCCCTTGTGACTGAGCGAGCTGGATGAGTGTACAATAAATAAAAATTAACATTATTTTTTCTATCTAGCTACTCAGTCACTCCAGCGGCAGCTACTATTGTTGATAAGTGGTTGGGCGGGAGTGGTGGGGGAATATGAGGAAGGAGTGGGAGTAAATTAAAAAATAAATAAAAGAAGTCCTTACCTGCCACTGTCTGAGTCTTCATCTGCTCTGGCCCGACTCCCGGTTCCCCAAGGGCTGTTAGACACTGTGCAGGATCCCATACGCCAATCACGACACTGATCTCCTTCTGTTAATACTGTTCACAAGCATGAGAGCAGTGCTGTGATTGGCCTGAGCGGACTGGTTTAAGAGTCGCTTATGGCCTGGAAGCCTGTGCGTCTTCTTCACCCAGCTGTGCAGCCAGGTGGAGAGATCTAAGTGCGCATGTCGGTTTGGCCGACCTTCACCAGCAGGCCAAACCAACATGCGCACTTAGAGTGGGCACTACTCCCCCCCCCGTTGTCAAAATAGCCCAGCCCCACCCTAGACCCAGCTGGCACTAGCGTCAGTAAGAAAAATAAAATGATAATAAATGGCTTTATTATCATTTTATTTTTCATGTTTCCCTCTGCTGGCTCTCAGCAGGGTGGGGCGATGCTCCTCCACCATAATAGAGGAGCAGCCGCTGAGTCATTCCCTCATTCTATCACAGGCCCCTCCCCGGCTACTTCCTTATACAACAGCTCACTGCCTAGGTACTAAATCATGTAATAATGTCCTCACTGAGTGCCTAATATTTATCTCCCCACACAATTGCTCATAATGTGTGAATTCGTGGGGATTCTGCAAGGCACCATGTGGCAGAGGAAGCAACAGGGACAGTGGGGTGAATAAGAACTATGTTGAGTACAAAAGTGATACAGGGGTGGAATTGGGAACAAAAAGTACTGTTGCGTTATGAAATGGGTGACATCATCAATTATATCATTGGTAATGGCACAGGAGGTGTCATCAATGATATCATTAGTGGTGTAATTTGTGTCACGTACTGTTTCACATGTGACGTCAGCGGTGTCATTTATGATTTCATCAGTGATGTACTGTAGAGGCATAAGGAGTGCATGGCTGGGGCAGCTGTTAAAGTTGTAGAGCCACTTTAAATGGGAAATGTCAGGGATTTTGACACGTTGGAACATAATCTCACCTTCACCCCAGTTTTTTTCAGACAATTCTATAGATTTTAGCAGAGAGCACTCAGGGTGTGGCTTCTTCCAATACACCTCTAACTCAACCTTAAATAACTAATTATCCAGCATATGTAACAAGTATTGGAACCTCCTGAAGCAGTCCTTGATCTTCCAGATTTCGTGGGGTCAAAACCATTTAACAAGTGTAGAAGATCCCAATCGATATCAGATGTGATTACGAGAATCCAAGTTTCACAGAAGAAAGAGTGGGCTGATCTCCTATGTAGTCGGCGTACATGCATGCAGTGTCAGGTTTGCCACATGGCATTAGCAAATGTAAACAATTAGTAAATGTGTAGATTAACCAGACATTTAAAATTCAGGCCCATATTTATACTTTTTTAGCGTCGCATTTGCGCCGCTTTTTGACGCAAAAAAGGCGCAAACTTACAAAATACAATTGTATTTTGCAAGTTTGCGCAGCTTTTGCATCAAAAATAGACACAAATGTGGCACTAAAAAAGTATAAATATGGGCCCCAGTGCTTCATCAATTGCCTTCAGAATGATGTTTTATACGTTCTGATATGTCCCGATAAGCCACAGTGAAATCATTTATATAGGGAACATTAAATACCCACTGAACAACCACACATCTCCATCGAACCACTGGCGCTCATGAGTCAGCCTCAGTAATTCTTCTGTTCTTCGGACTATTTTACCATAGTTTAAAACATGTTTTAAATAATGATATGTTAACAGTAACTCCCATCTACTTTTATTGAAACTGTTAAACCAACTATTCCCAACTTTCCCTTTATTGATTTTCTTTGAATTTTGTTGTGGTGTTTAACTAAGAGATATTTAGTTTTTTATGAACTCGATTAGAGCATAACTTTGGGCCTGATTTAGTGTTTGGTGGATAAGTACTTCGCCACAAACTTGACGGATATCCTATGTACTTTATTCCAAGTGCATTATATCCAAATCCATTTGTAATAAGGCACATTTGTAATAGGATACCCCTCTGCCAAACTCTAAATCTGGCCATTTGTGTTTGCTTTTAATTTACGAATTGTTGATTCTTACACCCCAGAATCTACCTCAGGGAAAAGGATGGATTTAGTGTGGCCGGCAGCCGGACAGTCTGCCAGGCCAGCAGAGGCTATGGTCTCTACTCCCCTGGTGGAAGTTCATCCTCCATATTTGGAGACCTCCAACAAGCAGACACGAGCCTTCAGAGAAGCTGTTGTTGCAGCAGTTTCATTGAAGGTTGTGAAGTTTGCCAATTGGGCGAAGTAGGACAAATGTCACTTTCACCACAGTGACCCGATGGCCCTACGGTGGTCTTCTCGGAGGTTTCCAAAGTAGAGCCAAGTGAGGCTCTGCAGTCAGAAACCAGGGGCTTCCACTGAGCCGTGTGTTTGGTAGGCTGGGAACCCTGAGGTTTACAGCAGTTCTTCTACTCTGCCAAACTTTGAATGCCCATCTAAGTCTTGAACTTAGTTGATGCTTCTCAAAGATAGGGTATGGAAGCTTTGCACAGCAGTAGGTTTAAGACAAGAGGCATTAATGGCAAATGCAAATATTACAGGATGTACAGTGAGTGGATAAGGTGTAGGAACAGGGCAAGGTATGGGCTTGTGAGAAGGAGTAGTCTTAGTTGTTACAATGGTATTTTAGAAGAAAATCTGAATTTGCTTTCATGCTGTCGCTGTTTAGGTCTTGTCTACTAGACAGCGCATACAGTGTCCATTGCACGACATTTTGACAGTTTACATTGGGCTTAGAGCCAACCCATTATTTAGGATTGGCTTGCTTCATTGTTACACTCATTTGCTTGCTTCTCATTCATCAACATGTGCGAGCTTTACTTCCTATTCATATGTTTATCCCACTCCTGGAGCTTGGATGAATTACTTGTGGCTTTTCACTTGGCCCAGTTCACGTGAAATGTTTTTCTTCTGTTTATGCATTCCACAACATGTGTGTCACGACTCACGTGCTGCTTGCGCCTGGAATTTGCAGATCTGGTGGCGTGAATCTTCAATGTTCGGCTTTGGCCCAAAAAGGGGCGACTCTTTCTGGTAGCCACGGTGCTGTAGGCAATGGAGACACCAAGAACAGACCGTGCCCTTCAGAAAGTAGCGCCAGAGGGAAAAACCCCTTCCAAGGGGAAAAACCTCCAAACAGGAAAAGTCCTGGAGAAAAACAAGAACAACAAACAGGAATCCAAAAGGAGCAAAAATCAGAAAATACAGAATGCTGAGTCCAAAACCAAAAGGCAAGGAAATCAGGAGCGAAGACACCAACTGAGCAGAAAGTGTTGCAGCGCAAGGAAAGAGGAAAAACACAGCCCTTATATACCAACAAACAGGAAGTGACCCACAGGAAGTAAAAGGACACCATCTTAGATAGGGAAACAATATATAGAACAGAATAGTAGAGGAACCATAGAGAATAGGGAACAAGGAATGCTGGGAAAGCACAGGAATCTGGGAAGGAGGAAAAGACATAAAGAAAGGCACACAACAGACTGCAAACAGAAGAAAGGACAAAGAAACGAAGAAAAACAGGTAAGAGGGTTCAGAGACCCCTGGGACAGTGAAAGGCAGAAGGAAGAACGAGGCCCCAAGCAAATCTGGGGCCTCGAAACGCGCAGGAGAGGCTGGGGGCGCGCCGCGTCTTAATAACGCGGTGCGCGGCCCGAGCCGAACGCCCGGTCGAAGTCGAGCTCTCGGCTCGCGCCGCACCGCGCGGCGCGACAGTAGGTCCCCCTCCCGAAGGCCCAGGTTTAAGAGGGAATAAACAGTGAAAGCGTTGAGTCAGGAGAGGAGCGTGAACGGAAGAGGCATCTTCCCATGAACATTCACTGAGAGGATAACCCTTCCAATGAATCAGATACTGAAGTCGTTTATGAAAAAGACGAGAGTCACAGATTTCCTGCACTTCATATTCAGGAGCATCATTCACAAGGACAGGAGGTGGACAAGGAAACTGACGTGAGTAAGGATCAGGCACATAAGGTTTAAGCTGAGAAACATGAAAAACCGGATGGATCTTCCATGTATGGGGTAAGTGAAGACGGACAGTGACAGGATTGACCAACTGGAGAATACGGAAAGGCCCATAGTAACGAGGTGTGAACTTGTTTTGAGAGAGACGTGAGGGCAAGAATTTGGAGGAGAGCCAGACTTTATCTTGCAGATGATAATTTGGATTGGTTGTACGTCTCTTGTCTGCAGCCTTCTTCATATACCTCTTGGTATGTAACAAATTAGATCGAATTAGTTTATGGAGTTGGAGAAGGCGTTTGGAGAAATAGTTAATAGCAGGTAGAGGAGAGTTGGATTGTGGAGAAGTAGGGAAAGAGGTAGGATGAAAACCATAGGAACAGAAAAAGGGAGTGACCTTGGAGGCACTATGGACTGAGTTATTGTAGGAAAATTCAGCTAAAGAGAGGTAAGTGCTCCAGTTACTTTGGGTAGAATTGCAAAAGCATCGAAGATATTGCTCTAGTCCTTGGTTCAGACGCTCAGTCTGTCCGTTGGTCTGAGGATGGAACCCTGAAGACAGGGCTCTATTCATATTCAGTATTTTACAAAAATGCTTCCAAAATCGGGAGATGTACTGAGGCCCTCTATCAGAGATTATGGTATGTGGAAGTCCATGGAGACGGAAGACATGATCTATGAATATTTGACCTAGTTCTTGGGAAGTAGGCAGCTTTTTTAGGCCAGTGAAATGAGCCATCTTTGTGAAAGAATCCACTGTGACCATGATAACCCGGTTTCCTGCTGATGGTGGGAGCGAACACATAAAATCAGTAGAGATAGTATGCCATGGGGCCGATGGAACAGGCAAAGGTTGTAGTAATCCTGCCGGTCTGGTGTGAGGTATTTTGACTTGGGCACATATGGGACAGGCCTGAACGTATCTTTCCACATCCAGTTTCCAGGTAGGCCACCAAAAAAATCGTGAAAGTAATTCTTGTGTGGCTTTGATGCCTCTGTGACCAGCTACAGGGGAATCATGGCACATTTGTAATGCTTTCTTTTGCACCTTGTTTGTAGGGAGGAATATCAGGTCTTGGTAATAAAAATATCCTTGTTTCTTGTACAATAATGGTCTTAGTTCTTCCATGTCATGGTCCGATTGGTTGGCGTATTCTTGTTGTACTTCTTCCAGGAAAGACTGAGCCACTCCAATGATCTTACTGGGTTCTAGAAGATACTGGGATGAGGAAGGAGAACACTCTGGATATCGGCGAGACAGAGCATCAGCCAGAATGTTTTGGGATCCTGGAATATATGTAATATAAAAATCGTACTGACTGAAGAAAAAGGCCCAGCGGGCCTGACGACTATTCTGGCATACAAAATTTCTTAAACATTGTAAATTACGGTGGTCTGTCCTCACCTCAAATGGTTCCTTGGAACCCATCAGAAACTGCCTCCACTCAAGGCAGGCTGTTTTCAGAGCCAATAATTCCCTTTCAAGTACGGAATAATGTTGTTCAGCTGTGGAAAGGATATGAGACAAATAGAAAACAGGATGTTCAAGGCCATCATCCTCTTGTCGTTGGAGTAAGACAGCTCCGATGGCTCTCTCAGAAGCATCAGTTACTACTATAAATTGCTTGGTGGTATCTGGATGTCTTAAGATGGGGGCTTGGGTGAAGGCTCTCTTTAAGCTTTGAAAGGCTGCTTCAGCAGCCTCAGTCCAGACAAATCCCTTCTTTAAATTGTCCTTCTTTAAGGTGTGAGTTATGTGGCTAGTCTGACTGGCAAAGTCTAGAATGAATTGTCGATAGAAGTTTGCTAAACCTAGGAAACATTGTGTTTCTTTTATGGTAGAAGGAGAAGGCCACTCTAGGATAGCTTGTACCTTTTCTTGGTCCATAGCTATGCCGGTGGGACTTAAATGATAGCCCAGATATTTGACTTCCGTTATGTCGAACTCACATTTCTCTGGTTTGCAAAATAGTTGATGATCACGAAGTCTTTGAAGAACTTGTTTCACATGGGAAGTATGGAGTTCAGGATTTCTAGAATAAATAAGAATGTCATCTAGGTAGATCACGACTGTCTGATTAAGTAGGTCTGAAAACACTGAGTCCATAAATCTCTGGAAGATTGCCGGGGCGTTAGTAAGACCAAACGGCATAACCCTATATTCAAAATGGCCAAATGGGGTCCTGAATGCTGTCTTCCATTCGTCGCCTTCTCTTATGCGTAAAAGGTGGTAGGCTCCTCGTAAATCCAATTTAGTAAAACGTTGGGCCCCTCTGATTGCTTCCAGTATGTCCCTGATGAGAGGCAAAGGATAACGATCTTTAATGGTGATTTTATTCAGACCTCGAAAATCCAGGCACGGACGAAGATCCTTAGTCTTCTTGGGCACAAAAAAGAGAGGGGCCCCAGCCGGAGACGACGATGGAACAATAAGACCACTCTGTATATTTTCGTCCAGATACTCCTTTAGAACTTCCCTTTCGGGTTCCGTGAGGGAGTACATCCTCCCAAAAGGAACAATTGTGCCGGGTTCTAATGGAATTGCACAATCATATTCTCGATGTGGAGGTAGCACAGGTTTTGACGGTTTTTGGAAAATATCCTGAAACTCCAAATAGTGGTCTGGGACCCCTTGGACCGTATTAATGGACATACCAGTGGCACCTTCAGTAGCTAAGGATCTTTTCGGAGACCAATACTTGTCGGAAGTAAAACAGTTCTCGTGACAAAATTGCGAAGACAAAGAGACTGTCCGGGTAACCCAATTTATATATGGGTTATGTCTAATGAGCCACGGAATTCCAAGAATGATGGTATGGTTAGGGGACGTAATAAGATCGAAGGAGATGTGTTCTTGATGGTTTCCCACCTGTAGACTTAACATCAGGGTAGTGGTGTCTACAGGACCAGAGGATATCAAAGATCCATCCACAGTGTGTACCTGTTCGGGTACTTCTTTTGCTTGAGTAGGAACTAGGTTAGCAGCAGCCCATGTCTTGTCCATGTATATACCACTAGCACCACAGTCTAGTAATGCCATAGTCTTTTCTTGACGACCGTCAGGAAGTTGTAACAGGACAGGAAAGATGAACAAGGCAGTTGTATTGTCATTAAAGGAGCTAATGGAAGGTATAGCTGTAGATCCCGTCCTCTCCCTTCTTACAGAGGACGGGAGGTGGCGTTTCCCGAAGGTCTGGACGGACGTACTGGACAGGTACGGAGTATGTGACCAGCAGAACCACAATACAGGCACAACCCTCTCTTGCGTCTGTCTTCTCGTTCACTAGCAGAGAGCGGACCTCGGGTAGTATCCACCTGCATGGGTTCCCCTTCGATGTCTCTAGCAGGAGTGCGAGGTTCCTCGGAACGCTGCAGGTATGCACGGGAGCTACTTGGTTGGGTAAACCCTCTACTCCTTTTCTTTTCCGATCTCCGTTCCCGAAGACGATATTCGATGGACAGTGCTTGATCCATCAGGCCACGAAGATCTTCCGCTCTGGTAGAATGCACTAGTTCATCCTTTATTTCTTCTTTGAGTCCTCTACGAAATAATGTTACCAGAGTACGTTCCACCCAAGTGGTCTCTGCCGCCAGCTGACGAAAACGGGTTATATATTGCAGGACGTCTTGGGAGCCTTGTTGGATGTCGCACAAGGCTTCTTCAGCGGAGGCTTCCAATCCAGGACGGCTAAACATTTGTTTGAAGCGACTCACAAAGGCGGAATAGTCTGACAATACAGGGTCGTCGGAGGACACCATCGGGGTTGCCCAGGCCAAGGCTGGGCCGGATAAGGCACTGATAAGATAACCCACCTTGGTCCTGTCGTGGGAGAATTGCGTAGGTCGGAAGGCGAAATACACCGTTAAAGCATCCAAGAACTCGCGAAGCTTGGTTGGTTCACCAGAGAAACAAGGGGTAGAAGCGGAGATTGTCGGAACATCACTGGTGCGGAGGGCCAAAGCCTGTCGTAACGCAGCATTTTCATTACGTAGTTGTTGCAACTCCTGGGCTTGTTGCTGAATCGTGGTTAACAGAGATTGCTCCGGATCTGCAGCAGCCGCCACTGTATTATCCATGGTGTTTGAGGACGTCGGAATGGTTAGGCGCTGCAATCTGTCACGACTCACGTGCTGCTTGCGCCTGGAATTTGCAGATCTGGTGGCGTGAATCTTCAATGTTCGGCTTTGGCCCAAAAAGGGGCGACTCTTTCTGGTAGCCACGGTGCTGTAGGCAATGGAGACACCAAGAACAGACCGTGCCCTTCAGAAAGTAGCGCCAGAGGGAAAAACCCCTTCCAAGGGGAAAAACCTCCAAACAGGAAAAGTCCTGGAGAAAAACAAGAACAACAAACAGGAATCCAAAAGGAGCAAAAATCAGAAAATACAGAATGCTGAGTCCAAAACCAAAAGGCAAGGAAATCAGGAGCGAAGACACCAACTGAGCAGAAAGTGTTGCAGCGCAAGGAAAGAGGAAAAACACAGCCCTTATATACCAACAAACAGGAAGTGACCCACAGGAAGTAAAAGGACACCATCTTAGATAGGGAAACAATATATAGAACAGAATAGTAGAGGAACCATAGAGAATAGGGAACAAGGAATGCTGGGAAAGCACAGGAATCTGGGAAGGAGGAAAAGACATAAAGAAAGGCACACAACAGACTGCAAACAGAAGAAAGGACAAAGAAACGAAGAAAAACAGGTAAGAGGGTTCAGAGACCCCTGGGACAGTGAAAGGCAGAAGGAAGAACGAGGCCCCAAGCAAATCTGGGGCCTCGAAACGCGCAGGAGAGGCTGGGGGCGCGCCGCGTCTTAATAACGCGGTGCGCGGCCCGAGCCGAACGCCCGGTCGAAGTCGAGCTCTCGGCTCGCGCCGCACCGCGCGGCGCGACAGTGTGTTTTCCAGCTGTCTCCCTCGTGTATTCCCACGCTCCACTACCACCACTGCAGTTGTGTTTCTCTTTCTCTATCCAAATTAGATCAGTAAACAAAAATGAAAAAAACACCTGTGTCATTCAGTGGCTTTGCTAATTGCAAGCTCACACTTTCAATTAATTCTTGAAATTAAGCGATTTCACTAGGATTTAAACCTTTGACCTACTCCAAACAAATCTCTGCAGTAGGTGCTTTAGCCCACTGAGAATTCACTGTGGGATTATAATCTGTAATCTGAAGTTTACACAGAGATCTCTGCTTTGCGTACATCAACCCATTAATATATCTCACCAGAATCGAGACCAGTGACATGTCGATTACACATACCTCTGTGTAGTACCCAAGGTATTCTACTGATCTATCTCAGTAAGACTAGCATACAGAACTCTGCAGTAATTATATTAACCCCTAGAATATAACTTGCAGATTACATGTATAAATCCACAGTAGGTTCATTAACCTGCTGAGTTATTTGACTCACATGCAGACCTGTACTATGCAGAGCTTGTTTCTATAATCCCTTGAAATTTCTGACGAGGGTGTGATGAAATTGACTTTACACCATCTGCTAGCTGCCCTTTTTTCCATCACTCCACGATTTATCTTGATGTTCCAATTTGTGTAGAAGAACACAGAAAAGATAGCCACTAAACAGAAACCAAAACTATTGGCCATACCAATGTGGGTTTAGATTACTTTTGATGATAAGTGTTGTCTTCACTGCAGAAAGGGGGCAGGAAATTAACAGTGCAATAAGGTGCTGAAACAGCAAAAAAGGAAAAATTAAACTGTGAGTTACTCGGCAAAAGAGGTGCCTTGATGGCTCTCAGGTGGGTGTCTCGACCTCATTCTATCGGTAAGGATTTCCTGGCTTTACGTTTGCCGCTAGCATCAGCACCCTTTCATTCTGTGTATCCATGCATACACTAACAGAGCCTGGTAAGTGATGCCTTTCCTCGTGAGGCCACTCTTTTACAGTTCTTGTTGCACTGGTTACCAGGCTGGAGGCTGTAGAAGCAAGGACTGGCCAGGCTGCTAATGAAAGTGATTTCACACTTTCCCGCTCTTATCATGCATGTCAGTCATGCATGTGGCTCAGAGTGGGTCCTTTTTCAGTGAGCAGCATCCCATGTAAAGTTAATGGGGACTTCTGGGACCATTGCATGAACACTTGTGCTTGTATAGGGCAGAGCTGTGTACCTATTGTCATATGATTGTACTGTCTAAATCATTTACATTTAAATCTGAATTTCTCTGAGTTAGTGCACGAGCTGGAGACAGCACATCTCAAAAACAGTGAGCCGTGGTTGCTACGGACAATTGGCTCAATATCATGCAAGTCAGATTCAACCAGGCGTTCTTAAGCCAAAAGAGCATAGCATTTTGGAAATTGTTTTGGTTTTAACATTTATTATGATGTTATTCAACATACCAGCAGGTAATGTGGTGTGACGATGGCTACGGTGTGATGACGACTAAGAACCCAGAACTTGCTTAAAGTCATACGTGCTATATGTGATATGGGGGTAATTTTTCACATTCCGGTACAACAATTAATTGACTATACATGGAGCAGGTGGATGTGTCATGAGGGCTTCTTGGGCCTACTCTGGTTCTCCATCTTAGCATAGTTTTACGTTTTAGGCTGACATTGCTATTAGCAATGACATTTTACACACTTTATGCCTACATAATGTTATTCTGAGAAGACTCTGTACATGTTCCTTGTTTTCAAAAAGCCTCTCTTGCTATGTAATCTGTGCACTCTGTTCAAGGCTAAGAACATAGAACTAGAAATTCTAGTGCTTGTGTTGATCATTCTGAGACAGTTTCTAACATCTAGACATATCATAGCATCAGAGCTGCACCTCTAACACAGGGTGGGTTTTAATATATAAATGGTGCACTGCCCTAGAGTGTCAGAGGAGCACCCTGACCACTACTGTACTGGAACAAATCCAGTCTTCGATATGCAGCCCTGCTGATGCTGATCTTTCATCATGCTGAAAAGAATTACCAACTTCACTTTAGACAGGCTCCCTGGCTCAGTTCTCCAGATATGGGGGTCTCAGGCTGTCGTTCTAGATCAGGCAGAGGAAGCTGGTACGCCTGCTATGCTCTCAGACTGTAGGTAGAGAAAGGTAGGAAGATATAGATTTAAGATTATCATGGTAAAACTGTTTATTCTTTTCACCATTTTAGTAATGCAGGTTACAATTCTTTATTTCATCAGCTTCATAATTGCAACGTATTCTTTCTATGCAAAAATACAATTGTTTTGAATAATTGTTTGCGAAACTTCATTCATATCTTTTTTTGTGTTTACTCCGGGCATGCATAAGTAAAACAACAAAACGATAAAAATCTGTTTCCACAACTTCCTTGGGAGTCAGTGTCATGTTTGAGGTTGCCGAAATCATCTGCGACGCTGGGACTGTTGGGAGTTCAGGTGAGGCACTGTGAGCTAGCTAGGAATTGGGTTGACAGTTTCTGATGGTGTAGATGGACTCAGTCCTCTCGTCCTGAAGGTCTGCACCCCTAATAGGGAGTGCTACCTTTTTAGTGGGAACCGTATAGCATATTCAGCTCTGCAGTGCGTCTGGGGGCACTGTCAGCATTTTCCAACTTTGTCCAGGGTAGATTCACCCAATTGTAATTGTAATGTAAATAGAGGTGTATATGTGCTTTAAAGTAGGCTAGGCAAACTCAGGAGATACAAGAGTATGTGGCCTATTGAAATAAAGAGGAGATGAGGAAGCCCACAAGAACCTGGGTGAGGCAAGGCCTTTAACTATACCCAACCCATCCCATGTCAGTGCCACTAGTGAGGGCTATTCCAATGTTTGGCCAAGTTTTAACTAAAATGGAAGAAACTGCAGCTGTTTGTTAACAATCAAAGTTTAGGTATGGTGACAAGTAGGACAGCCAGATTAGGAAGGCTTGAGTGGATATTGGAATGAAATCTCTGGCTGATGTAACAAAGACAGGCAACAGGACAGATATCTAGTACAAAGTGTACAACTTGATTGTTTTCTAAGCTGATCCATCCGAATGTGATGGCAAAAATTTAAATGGCCTCTCTAAGGGGACCTTTTCCCTCCTACTTTAACCTTCTTCACCTCGGCTACCTGCCAGCATGTACGACATCGATGAACGTTCTGCAGCCTCGAGATCCCTCCATCTGGTGAAGTTCAGGTTCCATAAAAACAACCAAGATCCTGAAGTACATTTGTACACATGCAGAAACAAAATCAAGTGGGCATGTTATGTTGATTTGTGTAGCTCACCAATCATCCAAGATGGTATTCAAGTGCTTCGGTGGGTGTGCAGTTGTGTGGTCGCCAAGGTGCTTATACGAAGAGCCAGATCTTCAGCTTCTTCTGGAACTCATGAAGTGAAGAAGAGGCTTTAAAGTGTTGAGGGAGGTCGTTTTATGTCTTGGGTGTGAGGCAGAGGAATGAGCAACCTACAGTTTTGCTTTTGTAGATGAAGAGAGTGATTGTGAGTGAGAGTCTTGCAGAACATAGGTGTGGGTTCGTGAAAGTGTATACAGCTGTGCAGATATTCTGGTTAAGTGATGTGTAGGGCTTTGTATGTGTGTGTGAGAAGTTTGAATTGGCTGCGCTTGTGAATGGAAAATGCCACCACCAGGTTGCAAAAAAGATCCAGGGATATAGTGCATATCAGTAAACAAAAGAAGTCTGTGTAATGTGGATGCCATGTTACTGTGCTTCACAGTTCATCAATATTCTATGCATTCATTTATTACCCTATCCATTCATCTATCTGTGCATTTGCTCATTCAACCCTCAATCATCAATTCACTTACCCATTCATCCATCCAATCTCCCATTGTTCTATCATCTGTTCATGCAGTCACTCACCCATCTATCTATCCACTCACTCACTCTTCATTCATCCATGGACTGGCACATCAGTTCTTCCGCGCACCCAGTCACTCACTCACCCATGCACTCATTTATTCAATCTTTCACCCCTCCATTTACTAACTTCGTATTCTCCATGCGCACACCCACAAACCAAATTGGCCAGCCAGTATAGAAGCACTTTCTAAACCTAGTGCCTAGTACCTTTGTCAATGCCAGTTAACTGTCCCCTTCCTAGTCACCAGGTCAAGGCAGGAAAGGTTAAGTGGGTGAGGGAGAGTGCTATGCCCACAGGCCTAGCATCCTAGGTGGCCACAAGCCAGCCCAGGAAGTGTAATTGTAAACAACCTTTTTGGTTGGAGATACCCCCGGCTGTTTCAAAGACCGGGCTTTTGAAAGGTGTGGAAATACCCTTGGAGCCTCCTTATGTATTATGCAGCAGCAGAACACACGTTCATGCATTATGGAAAAGCGCCATTTTTCTTTTGTCGAGGTTCACAAACACCAGCTGTGTGTTGTTTTGTTAGTAACCTTTCTGCTTGTAAAAAACATGCTTGGAATTGTTTGGCACTTATATTTTTAAAAAACAGTCCTGATTATCTTTTCTATATTGTCATTTGTTTGAGAACACCTCTGACGTTCATGAACAAATGTGACATTTGCAAATGGCAGACTTTTGATGCTGATGTTCATGTTACATGGGTTAGTATTTACGGTATGATTTTCTAATAAGATTATAAATAGAATTGTGTTATCAAACCACCACAGACAACAGCTATGCAATCATATCTCCCAACTCTAGTGCAGAGTTCATGACATCACACGACATACATTTCATCAGTGACAACACACGACAGCATCAATCTCACCATTAGCCCTTTGTGCAGACCACAGACCTGTATGGTCGTCGGCCTTGAACAGTACTTGCTAAATACTAGGGAACTGGAGGGTACACATGGTCTGGCCTCTCAAAACCTTGTACAATGAGTGTGTTGGCGTGACACCCATTGGCCCCTTCAGAGTACTAGAATGCCCCCCATTCAGGGCAATATAGAGAATAAATGAATTAAGGCAATAAATATTTGGTCAGTCAGAGGTATTTCTACTGAGTGTTTTCCCTCATTGTGTGGCCTTGTTGAGAAGAAACCTCTTGATATAATGAAATACATTGCGAAGGGGGCTCAGTTGTGTTCAGTAGATATGGCGTAGGCCTTTGAAGTTGAAATCAGTAGTTCTTGCTTACACCTTTGCAGCATTCCAAAGGTTACCCTCCTACCGAGTCGGAGGATGGTGGTCCCTTACATATTTGTTAGGTGACGTTGTCTAAGGGCACTCTTGGCAAAATGGCGGCGATGCCTAAAAAGGATATGAAATCTACTGTGTTGTATGTTTCTGAGAGGTAAAGGAGAATCAAGTCTGCTGATGATCTTGTCACGTGCAAACTGAAGGCCATCTCTCTTGTGCACCAGTGTTTTCTATGTGTCTTATGCCTTCTAGTTTGTAAGTGACAGTCCCACAATAGGTTTTTGTTTCCATACCGTTTAATGTTATTTCATTTGTTTCAGGACTGTTTGCATGGAATAGAAATTTCAGACTCGTCCTGTTCTTGAACAGGATTCTTAGGATCCACTGTTCTTAGGTCTTACTTGACAGCACAGCTGTCTGTCAGACATATTGATAACAGAGCTTTACAAAATACACATAGTGGACTTTGGCTCAACCCATAAGACTATTACACTCTTGCCCCAGGCTGTTGGCCGTTTGGTGTATCCTTCTGCCGTCTGAGTGCCTATTCTGCAATGCATGAGGGAGTACTTCAAATCTGTAAAATGCACTAATTCATTACATATTCAATTATTTTTCTCTTACATGTATTTTACACAGAAAGCAATCCTAGTTTGTATTTATTAACTGCAATAGTCTTTTTTAAATGTTCTTCTCAAGACTCTATTGTGAGCAATTAAAACCACCACCTTTACTAGCATCCCTATTGAACACCATTACCACAGCACCACCTTCTTTGCAAACGCCGCTACAGCCACTAATCATTACCATCACCATCAACATTGGCACCACAACAGCATTGCTACTTGCCAGTGTTTGCATTCTTTGCTACTTGAAAGCCAGACCAATTGGCTTTGCCAGTGCTTCATTCTAGGTCTGGCTATAGAGAGTTTAAGCTACTTGCCACAGCCTTTGACATGATTTAAAAAAAAAAAAAAGATGCATAAAGGGGCTTCCGAGGAGCATTTCACTTTTGCCTTTGTGTTTTGGCTTTGTGGTGCATTGCTTTCATTAGCAGCAGCAGCCGACATCAACTATTTGGTGAACACAGATGATGTATTGAAAAGAAGGCTTCCTGCAGTTGAAGCAAAACATATTGGGGGTCATTACGACCCTGGCGGAAGGCGGAGGACCGGCGGTAAGACCGCCAACAGGCTGGCGGTCTCCCTTCATGGAATTATGATCATGGCGGTTACCGCCATGGTCATCCGCCGGTTCTCCGTTCCGCCTGCCGGGCTGGAGACCTGTGTCTCCAGCCCGGCGGCCGTCACTATACCGCCGCTGGTATTTTGACCCGGCTTACCGCCGTGGATTTCCTGTGGTTTGAACCACCATGAAATCCATGGCGGTAAGCAGTATCAGTGCCAGGGAATTCCTTCCCTGGCACTGATAGGGGTCTCCCACATTCCCCCCACCACCCCTGCCACCCCCCAAAGGTGGCAGGGTCCCCCTCCCCACCCCGACCCCCAACATCACATCACCCATTCCCACACGACACGCACGCAGGCACCACCTACACACTCACACACATCAACATACATGCCTACATACACACACACAGGCAGACACGCACACCCACATTCAAACATTCACACACACATCCATACTGACATACCCACAGACATACCCGCACTCATTCCCATACAAACAACACCCCCGCAAGCATACACGCACCCACCCCCCCTTCACATACACACACGCACACCCCCATGCACACACCCAACACCCCCCACTCCCCTCCCCTCACGGACGATCGACTTACCTGGTCCGACGATCCTCCGGGAGGGGACGGGAGCCATGGGGGCAGCTCCGCCGACACCACACCGCCAACAGAACACCGCCACGGCGAATCACAGGACGTGATTCGCTGGGCGGTGTTCTGTTGGTGTGGCGGTGGAGGTGGAGCAACCTCCACTTCCCCGCCTCCCGCCAGTATGGCTGTTGGCGGCTCTCCGTCCGAAAAAGGACGGAGAGCTGCCAATGGTGATAATAGGCCGAGCGGAAAACCGCCACCACTGGCGGTCTTCCGCACGGCGGTCTTTCAAAAAGACCGCCGAGGTCAAAATAACCCCCATTGTGCTGTAATCAAATGTTTTCTTGTAATATGATTTAAATACATTTGTTAATGCACTCTAACGGTTGTCGGTGTTAGTTTTATAAAAATAAAAAAAGTTATTGAATAGTAAGACATGAGATTTGTATTGATGTTTTTCATACTCATAAGGATTATATTAAATTACGCATTTTTAATGCTTTGAATACTGATTGCAATTAGAAATGTAACTTTCTAATATGGTTTACCCTGATCATTTGCATGCTTATACAAGTATGGCTTTCTTTCAAGATGGCTTCACACAGCAAGGAGTTCAGCCAACTCAGAATGACAAGTAGGCTTAAGCTAAACAATAGTTTAATTACATGAAAGTGCAATTCTGGTGCACAAAAAGTATACAAAGGCACTATATTTGTCAGTGTTACTTTTCAATAAAAGTATCTGACTTTTATGTAGTGTAAGAAATTAGAGTATTAGTGGATGGTGGTAAGTACCCACCGTAAACAATAATCACAATCCTTGCCAGGGTGAATCCTCAAAGTCACTAAATTAATCTGAACTCAAACCCCTGGTACCTATTACGCAGATCAGACATGCTTAGTTTAGAGGCAATGTGTAAAGTTTTTATGCAGTACTAAAACAGTAATAAAGTCAAAATACAAAACAAAATTAAAATCTCAAACTGAGTTAGATAAATAGAATAAAATGTATTAAACAAAATGACACCACAATGACAAAGAGCCAATAATGGGAACCAGAGATATGATTTGTAAACACTTTAGTAAAAATAGGGCCATGAAGCAATAAGCAGCAATGATAGTTAATGTTTTCAGAAGAGCAGAGCTAGTCACAATTTGACGCTGTCTAAGATGGAGCACAGGTAAAATACATCAACCAGGTCTATCTTGGTCAAAAAATTTACCTTCTGACTTTAGTCATTCAAGTCCCAATCCACCACAGGAGTGCACGTCTAAAGACCCTTAGAGCTTCAGAAGAGGCACTTAGGGGGGAAGCACTTAAAGACTCACAGGGTATCGGCACAAGGTAAACAGCAGGATCGAGTCAGGTCCAGTTGCCACTGGGCAGTTGCAGGAAAGGCTTTTTGATGTGTCCCTGTAGCTTTAATAGGAGGTGTTCCTTATGATCTTAGGAGTCTACTATTTTTACCCTGGGTACAAGAGTGAGAGCAGGTCTAATCTTCTAGGCACTTCTCAAGTCTCAGACAGCAGGTTCAGTCCTCTTCCAGTCTTGCACATGTCCAGAAGTGTTCTGGCGTGGGATGCCTAGAGATGCCACATTCATGCCTGGCATGAGCTAGTGAATAGAAATGATTTCTGGGTACACCCTAACCAATTGAGTAAATGTTTCTGGGGCCCACCTTATCCATTTTGGGAATTTGCAAGAAGGAAAAAGTCTTTACCCACACTAAATGTGGGCTCTGAGGTCTGAGTGTGTGGGGGGGAATGTATTATGGTTATCTTAGTGTCCTCCCACATCTAACATGAAAATCCAGTTTGAAGCAGCTATGGCACCCCCAATACACCAAGACAGAAGTCTAGTAGAACAAAAAGTAGGGTGTTTAACAACCAAACCGTGGATACACCAGAATTGCTCTGATGTCCTGTCTTTGACCTTTGACATGTGCACCAAGTGTTAGATACAAAATGTCACCGGATCTATCAGCAGACATATCAAGCAGGTTTTGACATTCAAGCAGGAATTGACACTGTAATGTCAAAAAGAGGCCCACGGCTATTGGAGCCTGCCTGGTTTGAAGGACAATTGAAAGGCCCTGTCCAGGTGGCAGTTAACATTTGCCTGTGACGGGGAGGCCTCTTTGAAGTTAAATACTTTAACCAAGTTCCTAGGTCCTGTACACATTCCATTCTGTCAAGGGTGCAAAAGGAAAACAGGGACAACCTATATACCCCTCTAGACCCCAGGGTAACAAAATAAAACAAAAAGGGTATATCTCTAGCAGGACCAATTCTAAATGTTATATCGTCAACAACAACACTCTAATTGTTATTGCCCAGATTATTGCATTCAAATAAATGGTATTTATACTTTTTAGATGGATATCTCTTACTGTACACCTCTCACAAATACAATAGTTAGTAGTACAGATATACCACAAAATGGTTTACTAAATTCTAAAATCATATGTAAGACTTTAAACACAATCCTTGAATAAATATATTTCCATCACAAGAAGGTCATTACAAAATTTTGATTATGAACCGTCTAAAGATAGCATGCTCAAGATAGAGACTGTCAGAGAAACTTGTTTGTACACTGTCTGACTAAATTGAAAATGACGGTCCACAATCGACTTGTTCTTGTAAAGTCTTTGTAGTGGGCTACTTAAAACATTATGGTTGATGCGCTTTGGCCTCTTCAGGACAATACAATGGTGTGTAAAACTGCTTCGAAGAGCAAATGTTAAAAACATCATGATCCAATGATCTTCCTAACCAAATCTAGGTAGCATTATAATGGAAACCTATAAAATTATTTTATAGAGGTTCAAAAGGAAGTGCAGAATAGATATGACGAAAACCGAACTTCAAAGAAATCAATCACCTCTATCTGTGTTACATTCATGAAGCTGAATATGATGCAGTGTGGAAAGAAGTATCAAATGCTTGAAAGGGTATCAGGAATCCCAATGGAAAAGCACCTAAGTGACTAAAACAGTGGAGTGCTATGCCCTCTCATACAAGTGAATGGAAGAAGGCTTAACCTTTAGGGCAGTATGCCATAAAGGACAATATCTTGTGGCATGTTATCAAAGGAATTAGCTCCCAAACATGCATTCAAGGTATCTCCTACACAGGCCACATGCATCCTTAAATTGTGGATGGCAGACATAAACATTAGGCCAATGGCAGGTCAAAAAACACCTCCTAAAACTCTTATTATTGGGATGTGGGCTTTCTCACCAGTTACTGGGACAGTCCATCCTCAGGGCTAGAAGAAAATTCCTCATCCAGGAGCGATTCTGAAAACAGCATGTGTGATCCTGCAGGAACTGCAAGTATCAATTGCGCTCAGCTCACTGGATTTCATGTGTACGCAAACAAAGTGAACTCGACAAGGGGCCAGAAGTAAAAAGTCACATGACAAATCATCCCCAATCTCCCACCATTTTGGAATGGTGGTGGGCGGCCTGGGCTTGTTTTCAATGAAAGCAGGCAATTATGTACTTTGGACAGTGATAAATACCAGGTATCGATACACAGATGGAAAAATATTAACCAATTTATGAACTAAAAAACGTTGGGGCATATTTACACTTGGGTTGTGCCATTTTAGCATCATTTATTTTGACGCTAAAACGGCGCTAACCTAACTCCATATTTATATTTTGACGCTAGGCCTTTGCAGCGTCAAAATATTGGTGTTAGCGTCATGTTGTGGAGGTGGCAAACTACCTGGTGCTAAGTGGATGCAAGGTAGGCGTTCCTGTCCACAACATGATGCTAACCCCCTAGCGCCATATCTATCCTCCGACGAAGAAATGATGCACATGGAGGAGGCGGACCCAAATAATGGTGCTAAGCCTGCTTAGCACCATTATTTAATGCCTGGGTCAGACCAGGCGTTAGGGTACCTGTGGACCCATTTCCATTGGAAAACACCATGTAATGGGCCGACAGATGCCCACCCCATGCCCCACAACACATCTACCCACACCAGAGGGGCACCACAAGATGAGGGACACTATCCTGGGTAAGTATTGGTAAGTGTTTTTTTTTTTTTGTTGGTGTGTCATTGGGGGTCACTGACATGGTCCCCCCTGCCTGGCACTGGGTCTTATGGTCTTGCCCAGGGGACACTGGTCCCCTGTGCTGGCCATCGGGGTGGTGGGCATGATTACTGTCTTTACTGAGACAGAAGTCATATTTAGGTGCTAGTGTGTCAGAAAATGACGCTAGACTGGATAGCGGCATAGGTTTTGTTGCTAACAAGCCTAACATCATTTCTAACCCATTAGCGCCTTTGTCCCTACCACCATCTCCCTGTCCCCCGGCTAGCGTTTTTTTTTTTACGCTACCCATACCCATTCCTTAGCGCCAGCGTGCGTTAATCCATAGATATGGCACACAGCTGCCACTATGGAATGCCGCTAGCAGGCACTATGGATTTTGATGCAAAACTGCGTTAGGGCAGTTTTGCGGCAAAAAGTATAAATATGCCCCATTAGCTTTACACATACCAAGGTCTAGACAAACAAAACACTGCCATTGTCAGAGTGAAGGAAAACAAAACACTATAATGTAAATATTAAAGTGAAAAGTCACTCAAAAAATCATCACCATTCACCCGCCATCTTATAATGGTGGTAGGTGGTCTGAACTTCTTTTTATTAATGAAAGCAGACAACTGTGAACTTAGGACAGTGATGAATACCTGGTATTGGTGAACCGATCCAATATTGTCCGCCAGTGTATGGACAGGGAAAACACATACCAGGGCCCAAACTGACAAAATGCTGCCATTTTCAGAATAAAGGAAAACCAAAACATTGTAATGTATAAATTATAAAACGGGTCATTTGTACGGATTGCTTAAGCAAGGAAAATGTTTAAGAGACTAAGATGGTGTGGGAAACCCAAAGGTGTCCTATGTAGATAACAAAGTATTGGAACACACTGCATCATAGTTGCAAACAATCTTCATTCTAATAAACATATCATTAAACATAACACATATGTTCATATAAGCATACTCAGAGAAAGTAATGCTAAGGGAAAATAACTGTCATTGGTACAAAGTGGGAATAATTGATCCAAAGTATTCCTGGACCACCCAAATACTTCTCAAGTACTCCGATATTCCTGAATTATGTTTTAATTAATGACCAAAGTTCAACATGTTCATTTAAGCCACGGGTAAATGTCTGGAATTTTTCAGTGCTTGGCTTCAGTCTTTAACAATAAGGTTCTGACAGCACCCTCTCCTACATCAATTGTGGCTACAAAAATGACTGTCTAACAGATCTAATTTTCTGAATGTGCCCTTTCTTAGAAGTATTGTACCAACGGCGCTCTGGGTGTTTTACATCGGATGTGTGATCTGTGTTGTAAAATCCTGTTTTTACTGGTTGGCTCATCTCTCCAATATATGGTCAATTACAGAGGGCACCAAGTATAGTATACAACATGTATTGTGTTGAAATTCGGTAAAATTTACATTGTATGTGAACAGTACGTTAACAATAACCTCTTTCGAGTTAGAGGTGAAGTTGCAGTCAATGCACTGGTTGCATCTATAATGCCCCACTATTGGAAGAAGCTTAAGGAATGCATTCAGATCTTTGATTTTTGGTTTTCTAGCAGCTCTAACTAAATGTTGCTAGACATTCTTTTCTCTCTTAAAAGAGAACAAGAGATTCTGAATGTTTAATGCTACCTGAATTCTCAAGTTAGCCTTCATAATCTTCTTCATTTTATTGGCAATTGACAACAAGTTCAATACACAAGTTAAGGGAATGTTGTTGTTTCTTTCTTTTGGTACTAATTAGCTGTCTCTAGGAATAAACCATATTCTGTTAATCGCGTTCTTAACCAGTTGCTTTGAGAACCCTCGATTTATCAACTTTTTACAGAGTACCTCCCCACTAGCAAAATAGTCCTCTTTATGGGTTCGTCTCCTGTGGATACACAGGAACTGTCTGTATGGTAAGTTGTTTTTGAAAGATCTGGGGTGATTACTCTTGTAAAGGAGAAGAGTGTCTCCGTGGGTGTAGTATATATATTTACAGATATTTGACCATCATCCACTATAATCCAAAGGTCTAGAAAATGAAATCTCTTCTTGCTAGCTGTAATAGAGAAGTGTAAAACAGGTGAACGCTCATTCAGCCATTCATCAAAGTTAGTTAGTTCAGAAGCAGGACCTTCCCAGATGACAAAAATGTCATCTATATATCTATGCTATGATTTTACTTGGCTAATATTTGTGTTCTCTCTGTAGATTGATTTATCCTCAAAGTAGAACATAAAAATATTTGTTATTTCTGGAGCTAATGCACAGCCCATGGGTACGCCTTTCACCTGTTAGTAGAACTTGTTTTTATAGGCAAAAAATATTTTTCAGGGCTGTAGTTGCAAATTACATCATACATTCAGGGGGGACTGATACTGGTTTTGTCAAGAGTGTGAGGCATCACTACTAGGGCCTCATCTTGCCGTATGTTGATGAATAGGGACTTTACATTCATAGACACCAATATACCGTGTTCAGAGTCAAAGGGCATGCCCTGGTATTTTGAGATGAAATCCAGAGACTCTAATATATACTTTAGTTTCAAGCACAAAAGGTTTGAGGAAAAAAGTCCATGCATTGGGCAATCGGTTTGAGTAAAACTCCACACCCAGAAATTATGGGAAAATCAAGAGTGCTTTGCAAAATTTTATGGATCTTAGGTAGCACATAAATTGCCGAAACTCGTGGATGTTTTTTATTGAGTAATTCAAATTCTTTGTTATTAATCCAATGTTCTGCTAATGCCTCCTCTGTGATAGATAAAATCTGATGTTTAAGCTCTGAGTAAGGTTGCTTGGGACTACCTGGTAATGTTCTTTATTATTAAGCTGTCTCATAATTTCTGTCGTATTCACAACTGTCCATTATTACAATTCCACTGCCTTTGTCAGTGGGTTTAATTACAATTGCCAAATTTCTAGATAAAGATTGTAGCACTTGTGATTCATCTTGTGTAGGGTTTTTTGGAACAAACAGATTTTTTGATGTAACAAATCTACTTTTCAAAGAACAGTTTCCTCAGAAACAATCATTTAGGAGGCATACCTATGGTGGGAGGGCAAAGACTTGATTTGATTTTCAATCCTATTGTACTATTCTAGATTGTCTCTTCCTTATTTGAAAAATACATTTTTAAATACATCTTCCTAAGGAATTGCAAAATATCCACGTTTGATTCTATAGGGTTTTGTATTTTGAATGTCAGAAAAGACAAGCCTTCTAGTTAATAGGGATTTTCCAGAATTTGATAGTATATGGTGAGACAGTTTATAGATTAGAATGTAGGCTATTGCTACTATCTGTACACCTTCCTTTGTGTTTGGATCTAGCCTGATTGCTAGGCTCTTTCTCTTCCCCTGCCTCTGTTCCATATTACGGTTCTTCCACTGTTACCTAAACAAAATGGTTGATCTGGGTATCTAGGAGTAGGTTTGTTCCCCTGTGCTCCCTCGTTCACCTCTGAATTAGAGTCCGAAGAAGTTTCTGAAAATGTTATAAATCTCCTCCTTGATCTGCCTTAAAGTGGAGTGTTGGGGTTATTAGACGATTTAGATTTGAACAAATATTCTTTTAGTCAAGGGTAAGTGGTTTTGTTAGTATACATTTTTTATATCTCTTGCACTTTAGTAGTTTTCTGGTTGATGATGAATGTTCTAAGGCCCATATTTATACTTTTTAAGGGCCGCGTTTGCGCCACTTTTTTACGCAAAAACGGCGCAAACTTACAAAATACAATTGTATTTTGTAAGTTTCCGCCGTTTTTGCGTCAAAAAGCGGCACAAAAACGGCGCTAAAAAAGTATAAATATGGGCCTAAATTCTTAAATAACCTTATTCACCTTCTCAGTTAGTCTTTTAGTGTCACTAATAGTTTCATCTTCTAGAATTTTTTTCTCTAAATCTTTGATTTCTGGCAGTTCTTGTTCACTCCATCTTAACGCTGTCTCTATAGGGCTAACCAATCTCTAAAACATTTTGTCCCATCTCTACTGAACTGTGTCAAATAGTTTTTATCATCTGTGAAAATTACCAGGACATTTAGACCCCACATTATGGTATTATTTCTTCAAATGATCCAAGAAAACTTGTGCGTGTATATATTCTTATTTGTTTTTCTTTAGCCTTTTTACTTTTTTCTATGTGATCTAACTCCGTGTTCACAACAGTTGCATTGTTATTATTCAACAAAGAAGGGTTATCTAGTAGCGTAGTAACTGGTTCCTCTGTGTAGCTAACGGTTAGAGTCCTATGCCCAAGAGTGAATGCTTGGAGCAGGAGGCCCGGATGCTGGAGGGACCTTGAGCAGGTAGTGTGCCATGACTTACAGGGGGAAATGTAGCAGGACAGGTTTGCTACATGTCTGGCTTCATGCCCTGATCACAGTTGCCTACAGTAAAAGGGGGGCAATGGCTGTCAGCGGTGTTAGAGGTTCCGTACTTTTGAACCTTTTTAGTATTTCTGTTTTAATTTACTTTTGCCTTTCCTGTTCTTGTTTTTCTCACTCGTTTCTGCCTTCATTTATACATCTTTTCTTTCTCTCTTGCCTCCTTTCTTATCCTTTTTCTTCATTTCCTTTGTTCTTCTTTAACACATTCATTCTCTTTATTTTATGCCGATTTTCTTTTTACTGTGTTCACTTTTTATATTTCCTCATCATACTTTTCCTGTCGTGCCTTGGTATCATTGCACATTTTTCATCACTTTATTTTTCAGGCTTTCATTTCTGTCTTGCTTTCTATCTCCTCCCCGTGTTAATCTTTTCTTTTGCTCTTTTGTGTGTTCGGTCTGGTGGGTGTCCAGAAACTGGGCTATGGCAGCTGGGCATTATTCGTGCTGGACCATGGGAAGGGCAATGGATTTTATGTTCACTGCATAGCTGATGGTAGCAGCACAGGTTGTTCAGTGTCACATCTGGGTTCAGCCTGCAGTTTTACTGCGGTGCACAGTGTGTGCACAGCATGGGACAGACAATTGTTTTACTTCTGGGCACAAGGTGTGCATGTGTGAGATCTGTTCATGGTGCAGTGGTTGTACAGTTTTACAGGAAGGCAACCGGTCTTCACTTCGAAAGTAGTTCACATCTGTTCAGTAATATTACAGCAATACAGCATAATTTTAAAAGGGACATGTGAGAGGACGGTTCCGACCATGTGGTCCGCCCTGATTTTTTGCCTTTTAACCACCTGGTTTTTGACCTGTTACTGTGAGGGAGCCTCATAGCCATTGACTCGCCCACAGTAAACTCACAGTAAAATGGATTGAGCGTGTTTACCGCTGGTGCCGCCTTGCTAAGTAAAGGCTGCTGCGAGGCAGCAAGAGTAGGAGGCCCCGGGCTGGTTACACATGATCATGAGTGTACAGGTGTGTGCACCCATGTGAGGGCTGCGTGGGGAGGATTCCTGGCGTGCACAGCCCAAGAGCTGCGTTTAGGTAGTCTGGCATAGAAGGAACTATGCATAGAGGGTGGTGACCTAGAGTTGGCCTCATGAGATGGGTGTACACAGGTGAGGGATAGTCAGTGTGCTTAATGTCTTTTCACTGTAGAGACACACCATTAAATACCAATGTCAGTGTGCTTACTGTCTTTTCATTGTAAGGACACTATTAAATGTTAATGGGAAAGGATGGTTTAGGGTGCAACTCCAGTCCTCTGGGGTGCACTGAGACCAGAGTCATACCAATGTACACTGTAACCAGTATGAAAAGAACAATGCAGTAGGTTACAAAAGCATAGTTGTACTACTTATGGGTCATCCAGGAATGGCATCTCTCTGTGACACAGCTCAAGATAACGGCCCAGCATTGCTCTGTCCAGTTCCATGAGCAAGGCCTTGCATCGACCATACAGCTGTCATTCCAAGCCAGAAACAGGCCAGAGAGGCCTGGGAAGGAATCTCAGGGAGGAGGGGCTGAGTTCAGAGCACATGTGGCCCTAGCTCCTGGAAGACACCATTTTGAGCTATCCCAGAGGACTGTGCAGGAAGGAGGGGACAGAAGCAAAGAAGTGATGTGGCACATCTGGACAGTGGGCTACCTATGCCCCGGAGACTGAACCTGTAAGTGATTTACTTACTACATTAACCTAACTGTACTTACCTCCCCAGGAACTGTTGAATTTTGCACAGTGTCCACTTTTAAAACAGCTTATTGCCATTTTATGAAAAACGGTGTGCATTACTGTTTTGGTTCAAAGTCCTAACCATACCTATGCAAAGTACCTTACATTTAATGTACTTACCTGAAATTTGAATCTTGTGGTTCTAAAATAAATTAAGAAAAGAATATTTTTCTAAATAAAAACCTATTGGCCTGGAGTTGTCATTTAGTGTGTGTTCTCATTCATTGCTTGAGTGTGTACAACAAATGCCTAACACTAGCCTCTGATAAGCCTAACCCCTCAACCACACTACCACAAATAGAGCATTAGTATTATCTATTATTGCCTCCGTCAAGCCTCTTGGGGAACCCCTGGACTCTGTGCATGCTATATCTCATTTTGATATAGTATATACAGAGCCAGCTTCCTACAGTGGGGCATCGCCGCTGTCCCAGATTGTGCCCCCGGGGTAGGCCAGGGCCTGGGGTCTGACCCCGGGCCCAAAGAGGGGCTGAGGTTGTGCCGTTGCACCCCCGTGGTAGAAGAGGAGGTCCTAGACCCCATCCCAGGGCCCGTGAAGTCTATCACATTCATGGAGCTGGGGGACCCCATCCCAGGGCCTACTGCAGTTGTGTAGCAATTTTAGCTATAGTTTTGGACACGTTATTTTAGCAAAACTAGGCCTGCCGCTGTGCACTTTAACCTAGATATGTTTTAATCCAGCTTTGTTATATTATTTTAGCAATAGCTACATTTGCGGTCTTGTTTTATTTTCTTTATCTATCTGTTCTTAGCCTAAATCAGCACTGCGTTCTTAAACAAGACATTTCTTTCACTCTGTGCTTTTCTCAAGGCTCCAATAAAGATAGGTTGACAGAAAAAGTGGTACGCTTTGTCTCCAATGTTCACAGAAACATGCACACTCTTACGTGGGGATCCTTTCTTAGAACATCAGCTGTTTTATTATGAAAACACTACTTTGACCCATGTACGTTAGAGGGAGACTCCGGGCAGATGACCACAACTGTATGCTGATTGCTGAGTGCTTCGCTGCAGCTGCTTATGTAGACTACAGGCCTCTTGCTCAGGTATGAGGGATGATGTCTTCCCAGGGGGAACCTGAAGGCAGAATTAGAGCTTAACATGCTGTTCTCTAACTTAGCCTAGGTAGGAACTATTCTTAACAACCGTAGTAACAACATGGTAGCGTTATTTTGTGTTTTACTCTCCTTGTCACAATTTTAATCCTATTGCGCTTCATCGTCCTAGTTATTGCAATACATGCCTTATTATCTAAGACACAGTTACTTCAATAAAACTTTATTTAACTGTACTCTGCCTCTGATCGTCCTTGCATATGTGAGACTAATGTAATTGAGAGAAACGGATGAGATTTGAGTGACCATGAGTGACCATGATTCTCCTGAGGAGTCATTTATGTCATGCGCCCGGTTGCCTAATCATCCCTGCTCTTGGGTGGAGATGAGGCACTGCTAGCTAGCCAGAACAAACCCCGGATTAGGCCAACAGGCATCACCTGGAGCGGGTTCAGACTCAGATTTCTGCAGTACAAGTGATTCTGCCACCCAAATCCAGTAGTCTCATTAGGATAATGAGAACCTACGCGACATGGCACCGCCAACGTTTGGTCAGGCACTAATTTTTGGGTCCTCCTGAGTATCTCTGTCTCACTACATTCAAAGACACCTCAGTACCATATACGGAGACGTCCGTGGTATTGATGATTTTTCCTCCTCAGCTAAGTAGGGAATACCTAACTAACGCTGTAGGTTTTTCAAGCTTGAACCCTAAAAGGGTAATCTCCATTTGGTGTGCTTATCTCTCAACAAAAACTTACCATTCATCATGGCGAACCCGCAAACGGGTAGCAATTGCATTCAATATGCGACCACCCCTTCCTGCACATTTATTGGCACATGGCCTAACGGCCCAGAGGGGTCCAGTTACTTTTGTTGTTGAGGCTCATGCAGCATACAGAACAGACATTTTCTATTTATGGGTCACATTTCCAGCAGCTGGTGGGAGCATAAATACATTTCATCACTATACACCTGCAAACATGCCTGCACAATATAGAACATATGCATATGGAAAAATACCTCTATCTTATCAAGAACATAATAATTGGCTTGATGGCGCCCTGCCACATACAATTCTACACGTTAGGTTAGGTCCTCTAGTAATGATGGTCCTACCTGGCCTTTATTGGCCACATTTACACCGGACCCTGATGAGGCAACCTTGATGGTAGCTGAAGTCTGTCGCTTACATGCTGAGCTTACGGAAATATACACAGTTAGTACAGTTTTTAATGCAAACGTTAAATAGAAACCCAGCACGTGCTGCCCCGGCTAAACCACATGCAGTAATGCTAGGCATTAATTCTATGACTGTACATTCGATCATGGGTAAAGTACCCGCCAAACGAGAAGAGATTCAGTTTTGGTTAGCTCAAAAAATTAATGCACTGGAAGCAGTATTTCCCCATACGGGACCTCAGGAAAAGCATAGGATAGTAACTATGCGCTTGCCATTTGGGATGGTTCCAACAGTAGATAACTTTAACACTTGGGGCACAGTATTTGCCATGCTCTATACTACCGCACACGGTACACTGACAGTTGCCAATTTACCGGAAGTGTTAAAACAAATTCAAGATGAATACGGGGCTGCCCCGGCCCTGGACTTGGGGATGCAACTTATGAGGAATTTTGCCACTGTATCTTCAAACATATTAAGTAGCCTTAAAGGGGACGCAGTTGCACTAGCAGTGCACATGCAGCTTTGGGATGTTCCTTCATAGGATCAGGAACGTGAGCTGCCAGAGATTATTGCTGAGACCTATTTTAGTATTGGTCGAGATAGTCTGGGGGCCAGACCTAAAAAAACACAATTTCAGGGTAAATATAATAAAGATTCTACCAAGCAAGCACCTGAGGGTTCTAAAAAACGCTGGGATAAAAAACAACAAACACCTAAAAAAGAAAGGGGAGAATCTCCGCGTACAAAGACCCCACATAATAGATACAATCTCAGAAATAGAGATAATATTAAAACGCCTGACAGATATCAATATACTGATGCACGCCAATCTCGTTCCTTTCAGGACTCACTCGAAAAACGCAGTGAGAGAGGTGGGCGGTCAGAGCGAAAACTGAGTACGTGAAACCGAGATAGGAATCACAATGCTCTACAGAGGTTTCTGTTAAAAAAGAAGAGAAACTTCCCCAACACAAAACCCAATTTAAAAAGAAAAAAGTGGCAGCAGTTGCGATTCCTTTCCACTCAAGAAGATGGCTCTATTGAAGAAAAAGAAGTGTGCACTAGCTCTGCTAGACAGCACAGCAGAGGTCACAATAGTTCTCAGGATCTTCAAGAGCATCTGGAGGTGAAAGCAACTGATGACTTCTTACAAGTTGAAACTGCAGACATGCGTGTCTCCACACCTGACAGGGTGTACAAAGTAACAATACAGTTAGAAGGAGACATTGAACTCACAATCAACACAATCTTTTGGGACCACGTCATAAACATTAATGATATTCTACTGGCCGAAAAGGATTGGCCATCAGACCTTGTCCATACTTGCCCATATGGGAAAGAGGTTATCAAACCTTCTTTCTCGCCTCTTGTTCCTGATGAGCTCGCAGAATCCTACGCCATTCATTGGGCATTGGCGCAGGCAACTGCGTTATATCGCAACCACGTAGGGCGGGATAAAAATTCCCCCTATCATGTTATTCCATATAAAAATTAACCCCAACCTCAACCCCAATACCCAATAAAACATAATGCTAAAGCAACTGTGAGGAAAATCCTCACACTACTAGAGTACCAGGGCGTAGTCGAACCCTGTGTCTCACCAATGAATGGTCCTTTATTCCCTGTAGCTAAACCGCACCATTCATACAGAATACTCTTAGACTATGGACATTTAGCAGTCATACACGCACATACGCTATATAAAACTCAAATAGCACAGCACTTATGAACAACATAGTGCACAAAAAATACAAAACTACATTGGATATTTCAAATGGTTTCTTCTGCCAAAATATAGCACCTGAGAGTAGAGACCTAACACCTTTCAGCGCACTAGGCTCCCAGAATAAATTCTGCTGTTAACCACAGGGGTATAAGAACAGTCCAGGACTGTTCGCAGCTCATGTAACTTCAATATTGCACAGCACTGACCCTGAAGCATTGTCCTATGTAGATGATATCTACCTCACGGACGATGAATTACTGCAACATCTAAGACAGGTAGCCCGCATTGTTGTGGGATTTGCTGAATTCGGCTATAAATTCAACTTTAAAAATAATATCCTTCCTTAGTGTCCTGTTTCTGGGATACAAACTATCAAGTGAAGGAAAGAGCCTAGCGCCACAATTCTTAGAAAAAAATGCACAGTTACAATCTCCAAATACTATTAAAAAATTCCAATCCCTATTGGGTTTCCTAAATTTTGGCAGAACATACATTCCAGATCACACATCATGCATAAAACCTTTACATGACTTAATACGTCCTGACTTTTTCAGTAAATTCTGGACATTCGAACACACACGCATTCTCAGAGCATTGCAACAAGACTTGCTTGCAGCACAACATTTACACACAAATGACAATAAAAAACATCTGGTCATCTGAGTAATTGATGGTGCCATTGGTTTCACCAATGTAACATTCAATGAGAGTGAGACAGTCCCGATTGCAAACAAATCACATTTGTACTCAACAGCAGAACAACATTTTGCTCCCACTGAGAAAATTCTCACTGCTGTCCAGATGGCTGTCATTAAAGAAAGACCACTAGCCCAGGGGAAAAACGCACTATTGTTGTATCTCCAATTCCGGCCCTTGAGGCTGTTACCAAAGCCAGCGTTCCAAACGCTAAAACATTATATCCATGTTGGATCCAAAGGGCAACGTCTCTGACAGCCACTGATGTAGACTATATTTTTGACCCAAAGTTACAAACTCAAGAATTCTTGCAATATGAACTAGAACACCCAGTTCCGGCAAATACATTACCTATTGATTAATATCAAAGAGTCATTTACACCAATGGCTCAGCACAACCTGCAATAGGCACAAAGCACCAATACTCCACTGCCTGCACAGTCGTAAGCAACTATATGGAGGGTAGTAAGTTCTATCCACAACATACTTTCATGCAAACATTAGGGGATTGCACTGCACAGTTGGCAGAGCTAAGGCTCTGGTGATGGCACTGGAACGTACGTATACTGCACAACTAACACTGTTTGTCTGTGATTCGTACTTTTGGTTCCAGTCCTTCAATGAATATCTGCATTACTGGCGCCAGAATGGGTTCAGAGATTCCAAAGGTAACACCATCAAACACAGACTTCTGTCTGGGAAAGTAGCGGATCTAAAGGAAATGCTACCAATTGTCCATGTTGTGCATACACTTGGACACCAGTGCTTTGGAATACACGTTGCTGGAAATACATCGGCTGATGAAGCAGCAAAATCAGTAGTAGCTATGGCTTCTGTTGCTGCAGTAACTCGTTCTAGAACAAAACCGGACGCAGACATATGGGCTGCCGTGAAAGCCACGGCTGAAGACACTCCTTTACCAAAAGCATTTCCTGCTTAATATTCCTACCGAATGGGAGGCTCCTTAGATGCAGAAATAAAAATACCAGGCGTGGGAGTTTGAGTAATTCCCAATAAAGACCTAAGAACAGAGTTGATTAAGGCAGCACATAAGGGGGTTGACTCTGCCCATGCTAGTGTGGTGGCTACAATATCATTATTGCAAGCTCGTTATTAGTGACCAGGCCTATACAAACAGACCAAGCAGTATGTCCTTTGTTGTGATATCTGCCAACAAATTAAGGGGTCCACCATCAAACGCTCACCGCAGACACCCCTCCTAATTTCCAACAAACCACTACAATGTGTGTACTTGGACCATTGCTGTACCTTAACACCTGACAATGCATACAAATATATCTTATTCGCTGTTGACTCCTGCTCCAGATTTCTGTGGATGTGGCCACAACACTCGGACTGTTATTAAAGATTTGCAAGTCTTTATTGGCACATATGCAGTTGCAACTTTCCACTCGTGCCAGGGCCCTGTTTTTGCCTCAAGGGCATTCAGGGACGCCATGGCTTCATTAGGGGTCCTACTACATTACTCGTCTCCATTTCATTCTGAGGGAAATAGTGTTGTAGGGCGATGAAACCAAGATTTAAAGCAATCCTTAACAGCCAGAGTATTAGGTACGAATCATAGTTGGCTTAATCACCTGTATGGAGTCCAGAGAGCACTTAATAATCTGCCTAGAAGGCCCCTGGGGGGGTCGTACTTCATACGAGTGCCTGTTTGGAACTCAAATGTATGTTCCAGATCTTGATGGTCCTGGCATGGAGGAGGCAGAAACACCCTTGGACATAAATAAACGTGTTCCTGTCTTGCAGGAATAACAACAGTTCTGTGATGGCAACGCTTCTGCCAGTGCTGCCTCCGTAGGAATTAAGGATGTACCAATAACATCTACCAGCTAGATTCCAAAGGTTGGGGATCTAGTACGTGAAAAACTTGCTGTGAAAAAGGAGTTCGGACCTTCCTATCGTGCACCAGTCCCAATCCTGGGAACACAAGGTACAAGAACTGTCATTCTAACACCGCTGCCTGGTTCTAAAGAGAAACAGTTTGGCTCTCATTATGAACTTGGCGGTGTGGACCGCCATGCCGGCGGTGGCGGGAAGTCCCACCATCCGGCATGGCGGCCCACACCGCCACATATTGAAGCCAGGGAGGGCCGCCATAGGTGTCCCTCACCCACCGCCAGGCTGCCTCTCACAGGCAGCCTGGTGGTGGACGGCATCATTATCCGACACGGCAGCACTGCTGCCCCTCAGATAATGATCCCAATTCCTCCAGCCTTTCCGTGGCGGAGAAAGGCTGGTGGAAGGGGTGCTCCGGGGCCCCCCTGGGGTCCCCTGCACTGCCCATGCACTTGGCATGGGCAGTGCAGGGGTCCTTGTGCAGTGCCCTGTTGCGCAGGTTACTGCCCAATTTACGGGCAGTGATCTGCGCAACGGGTGCAGCTGCACCTGTCGCACAGAGGCATTGATGGCGGCTCCATGTGGAGCCGCCGGCAATGTCCCGGCCCAGCAGAATGTCCATCATACGGCCGGCAGGGTTCCAGGAGGGCTGGCGGTCACTGGAAAGAACGCCAGCATGAACACGGCGGTGAAACCCGCCATGTTCATAATGACCCCCTTTGTCTCCATCGACAATGTCAAGTTACACCATGTGGCTGATCCTACACAGCAGACCAAGAGGAACAACCAGTAGTACCCAAATCCCTCTCACTACTGGTCAAGATGTCCCTCTACAAGTTTTGAGCAGCAACACTGAAACCTCTCTGACCTTGGGGAGGGTGGAAAATTATCTAGCGTTAGTTCCACTAACATCAATTGCAACAAGTAACACAGAAATTGCTGATCGATTTGAATCGACTTCTACACAGATGGATGGCATAATTTACAGTGAACCACCGCGGGAGACTCTCCTCCTTGAAATATGGATCCAGTTTTTGCATGAACTGCTTCTGGATACTTTGTCGACATCACTGACACCTTTTTGCACTCATGTGCCTCTTCTGCATCTAAACTACCAAAAACATGTTAGCTGATAAATTGGCTTAAAACAAATTATTTTATTTTCCCATGGAATGATCTGTGGCTTTCCTTGACTATGTTAGCCTTCCTTCTTTGGATTGGCTTTGTTATTACTTTATTTCTACTGATACATGGTCATTACCTTCCTGAACGATCAAAAGTTGAACTAGTGGATGAGGTCCCAAAACCCCATTTTTCTTCTAAGAAAGTACGCAGAGACTTGTCTTTCGTGAACATTTCCGCTATACCAATTCCTGATGGGATTGTTTGGGATAAAGTCACATTTGATATATAGGGCCCGACCAAGGTCATTCAGATACCATATGTGTTTAAACTTTCTATGGTTGATATAATAATACCCAGAGTTGTTTCTGATGACTCGGATGCGAAAACTGTTGATTCTATGATGACTGAGTTACAGTATTTTACTGTATTTGAAAGTGAGTAATGTTTATCAATCCAAAGAGAATCATGGTGACATGTTTTGCTATAATTATTATGGAGACGATTGCATTCACAGAGCAAGTACCCCAAAGACTATTTTTAGTTACACAGCATTGCCCGACTCCACCACAAGGGAGTTCTAAAACATATTCTGAAAAATGTACATACTTGTCTGGGTACAATGTTAAAAATGCAGAGTCCTATTATTCCAAATTGCCATTGATGGAAAATGTACATATATTATTGACAGATACAAAATTCATTTATTCAGATTCCTTTGTTTCCTGGTTGGCTATAGAAGGATATGAATATTGGTGGAAGTCGATTAACTTAAAAAGTGTGTGGGGAACAAACAATTGGCAAATAAGGGGAAAGGAAGCTTTGTTTAGAGCATTCCTGATACCTGTTCAAATTATATTTTTTAAATGAAACTGAACAATAGACAAGTTGTTTAGGCTTAGCAAAAATTAAGGATTTGAATGCGCCCAGTATTCCTACTCTGCAAAAGTTTACAAATGGCAAAAGTATATAAATGCAACTGAAGATCAGCTCGATGAATGGGTCCAAAAAGGCACATTTAATGCTTCACCTCCACGTCCTGATGGGTGGTTATTGTGGCCAATAGATACCAATAGGTGTCATAAACGTTTTGTAAACTCCACGGGGGGTTTTAGAACAAGCAGGCCTGACCCTCGCTATGTGTCATCTAAACATGCCGGTATAGTAACAACATACAGCGTAGGGAAGCTATGCCAGAAAATGGTTGAAGAGTTCCTCACTGGATGCTGTTAGAGAACACCTCATTCTCCTGTCCAATAATACTGACTTACAGGATTTTCTGTTAGGCCCCAGAAAACAACGCAGAAAGCGCTTCTTATATGCAGTCTATAATGAAATTTGGAAGCTTTCTCAACAAAAAGCTGCCGCCCGGTTAAGGCAAATAGATCAGGAAAACTTACAGAAGGCATTAGCTGTTGTAGATAATGGGATTAATACCCTGTCCGACCCAATAAACACCTTAAACAACATTGTTTCTTCTGCAATAGACATAGTACAGTATGTTCTCCTCAATAGGGAGAGCTGTTGTGGGATGCGGCCAGAATATTTTATGTCGTTTTGGTCTCCAAAATTGTTACATGCTGCAGGAATGTACTTTTTCCTCCTACACAGCAGAGGGAAGTAGCTGAGATTTGGCCCCATATTACTACTTCAAATGTGAATTTTGACAAGTTGAGCAGACTCAAGGCTTTATTGTTTCAAACCCATGTGGCGCTTACATCTGCACGCTAGACTGGCTGTGAGGTCATCGGCAGAGATGCAGTTCCTTTTAAGTACAAACTTTCCGAGACACTTTAGTGAGCTCATGGGATGGATATTTAATGCATCCATTACTACTGGAATCGCAAATTTCTTTAAGGCTGTTGGTTCTGGTTTCGTTCACACTTTCTCCTCTATATTTGGTTTCATACCTTCAGCCAACCACTCAATATTCTCCAGTATTTTCGGGGGATTTCCGATAACTTTGGCTATAGTAGGTGGCATTTTGCTATTGCTACTTTTTCTGCGCAATGGCTGTCCCACTGCAACAAGGAGGACTGAAAGCGCTTCCACCAGTGCGCCTGTGTCGTGAACACATGATGCAGTATTTTGAAGCATCATTCCTGGAGCAATTGGAGTGTGGTCTCTGTCATTCAGACCGGTTTTGCATTGTGTGCATCCCGTGTTTCGGTGCCTGTGGTGCTCTTTTGAGTGTGCACTGAAAGCACGTCTTTCTACGCAGCGCTTGCTTTCATTGGACGCTGATATGTTGATATTCTCGCTGAGTGCTGATTTCCAGACATGCGCGTTGAAGGTGTGTTTGCTACGAGAAGCTTATTATGAGTTGCCCTTTGTGGATCATGCAGCTCTAAACTCATTGTTAGGCACACCACAGAATCCTGCTACCTTGGCTGGAGCTCAGGCTTTGGAACACAAATGCTCCTTGGTTTTCTTTGGCGATGAACTTCCTACTTTACCACCTGCAGAAGTGGAAGATTTCCTATTTTCAATTATCCCGGATTCAATTGGTGACTTTAAAACTGACTCTGACCTTTGGAATTAAGCTTTTCTTGATGCCACAATAAATTGTCGTTATTCACACATGCCCAAGTGTCTTTTTAACTAGTTATTATTGACATTCCCATATATATGCCTGTGATAGGGCGCCGGGACCCGGACCGCGGGAGAAGTGCCCTGGAGAACTGGACGATGGCCGAGAGCTCAGGAGGAAGAGGCAGGGCATATTTCAAGGGCGCGGTGCCGGGAAAAACGGTTCAGCGCTAGTACCATGGAAGAGGACGTGGACGTGAGGGAAAGAGGAGGCCACGAAGGCGAGAGGAGATCACCGCTAGAAACCAGAGGAGCCGGAGAAAGACGAAAGCAAGAGAAAACAGCTTTGCCAGGAGGCGCGGAGCTGCGGCATCGAGAGTTACCGCCCGGTAGTGGTGAGACTCAACAAAACCAAAGCAAAGATCGAGCCGGAGAAGACGGAGGAAGAGAAAACGCTGGAGCCGGCCACATTCTAGGAAGAATGTGGACAGAGCAGGTACAGGGGATATACTGAAGATTGGGACGTAACAAAAGGGGAAATCATGCAACAAACTAAATAATGGGGTGAGAAAGCTAGGGAAAACAAAAGCGCTCGAGTTTCAAAAGGACCACAAATCTCAAGAAAAGAGGATGCCTGCACGAGGGTAATCACCCAACCCTCAAATTGGTTCCTAAGGAACCATAAAACCAATCATGAAAAGTGCGGTACCTCTTATGACAATCTGTAAACACTTTTAGTTTCTGTAAACAACAGATACGTTTATAACTCTTTATAGATCAAATACTCAATTCCTTATAATTCATCTATCAAATCCCATCATTAATTGATGTGCAAAGTAACATACATCATTATATTTTTACATGAGTCAGGCCAAATTGTAACAATCAATTTATTGTAGTTTGTCCATATTGTGTATGTGATCAAGCCATGATTCAAATCAGCCAACACATGTTTCGTCTCGGGACAATGTTTCCTTATATCCCCAACGACATCTTCAGTGCTGAAAAGATTTTTTGAATATATATTGATACATGAATCCAAAATGCTCCAACTTGAGATTAAAAAAAAACGTCATAGAAGGTCCCAAATAAAAAGATATTTACATGATCTAGTATAATCAAGAAGGACCACCTTAAATTCCAACAGGATAGATGAAACAAGTGAAAAGAAGACAAAAAGTTTATCTCCACGGGGCATTCCCAACCCCAAAACACCTATGAAGTACCCCTGAAAAGGGGGGGATTTTTGCTGACGTCATGCATTAATATTTCACTGTGATATAAAATACCCAATACACTCCTCTGTGTAAAAAGTAAACATCCCTTAGTGTCTAAATTTCACCTCTGTGTAGCATGCCATTCACTAAATGAATCCACTCGAATGGCCCAATTAACCAATACTTAATGGTGCCTTGATTTAAACACAAAAGACAGATTTAGTTTCATCTGTCTTAAAAATACATGAGGTTACTCACCACTCGTCTTTATCAATATGATTCTATTACAAAAACGAGAAAAAACAAGTCCCAGTGAAATAACCACTTCTTATAATCCAATCCTTGGTAAAATGATAGAACAAAGAATATATAATACCTACATTGAGTCCTCCAATCAAAAAAGAAATCCATCACAGCTTAAACATGAAATACTCCAGTGTTATTCTAAATGTAAAATATATATAATAACCATTAGTTGTCATCCAAGGTACCAGTAGTTACTAAAAATGAACTGTCCTAACTTAGTCGCTCACCTGACTAGTGCACGTGAATAAATAAAATCAGTAGTCAATGGCGCAGGACATCAGCGTGTCGAGTAAACACAATGTATCAATTAAATCACCGAACAGATCTGCATAGAAAAAGATGTACCTTTACCATTACTCTCAAGTCAACAACCTTCAAGTATATAAATGCGCAACATGAATTTACCTTGGAACTACCGATACGATTCCAAAACAGCAACCACAGTTAAATCCGGCGCCGAGTTGCGAGTACGCACCGTGCGTCTTCTGAACCCGGAAGTTAAATACATTTCCGGGTTGAATCTCGATCGTCAGAATAAACAACGGACTACCGGTAATGTCCGTAATGTTCAAATTCACGCCATTTTATACACATGTTATATCGAGCAAACCGCTTACACTTTGCTCAATTTGAATACTAATTTCAGACAGTTATAGAAACTACAATATAGCTAATAAACAGATATTAATAATTACGATTGTAAACAACAGCTCCTCGGTAAAAATCAACACGTGTCTTGTTGAATCAAACCAAATTAAAGCCAACAAGGAATACGACATCTTAAATGATTATCTCCTTTTAACAAATATCTTCGATCACATCACCCTTTACCATGAGCCGAAATTAAGAGTATTGATGGTCCAACAGCAATTCTGAATTTAGTCTAACTGATGATCAAGCCATGATTCAAATCAGTCAAATAATTGATCATTGATTATTCTAACTTATTACTAAATTTAGCATCCTAAGGATATATTCATGTTCCAAATATTATTATTTTGTTGGAGAATTTTGGTTAATATAATCGTTACAGAAAGCAGTGTGTTAAACATGTTACATAGACAGATTATTACAGACATAAAATTATAACCATAAGAAAAATTCCAATTTTATATCAGCCAACATTAAAAATATCATTAGTCAAATAACAAGTTTTGAGTCAATCAGTCTAAGTCTTGCACATAGTTAAGGTTTTTCTTATCTATTTAACCGATTTGGCAATCCGAGAATGTATTTATAGTTCATAACCCAATTTGTTTGAGATACTCAATTATTATAATCATTACAATAAACAGTATATTATATAAATTGAATGAACACATCTTCCAAGTCATAAATTTATTTCCCTAAGAAAAATTCTAGTTCTCTATCAGAGTTGAGGCCACACTCAACAGTTCTAAGTTTCATGATCCATAATGCTTCTCTTTTTCGCAGGGCCAATTCCCTATTACCTCCCCTAGGGTCCCTGGAAATATGTTCCAATCCAAAAAATTCAAAACATTTCTGCATCGTCTGTGAGTTACAGTCCATAATATGCGAAACAATAGGATATCTAGTATCAAAATTCTTCAAAGCCCGTACGGGTTCACCTATTCTTGTTTTAAGTGCACGTATCGTGCTACCCACATATATTTGAGAACATTTGCATTTTATTATATAAATCACAAAGGTGGTATTACAATTTATCATTGACTTAATCGTATAATGTTTGTCATCCTGTACATATTCTTTAATATTGTGGCAAGCCCAACGGCACACCTCACATCCACCACATTTGTAGAAACCCAGTGTTGTAGTAGATAACCAAGTTCTATCTATTCCAATAGTGGTGAAACTTGGACTCAAAAGATTACGTAAATTCCTACCTTTTCTAAATGTCGTTAAAATTCTCTCAGGAATAAAGTCTCCTAATGAGGAATCATGTGATAGGATCCCCCAATATTTAGACATAATTTTTATCATTAACAAGGATACATCATTGAAGTCTGTAATAAATCTAACTTTTTTGTCATGTTCCATCCTTTTGATGGGACCTTTATTTTTCAAAGTTTCTCTTCTGTCAAGTTTTTTAGCTCTGATCTGAGCTTTCTTTACCACTTTTTTAGAATATCCTTGTGCCAAAAATCTCTTACTCATATCATCCACCTGATTTAAGAATTCCTCCTCCATACTGCAATTACGCCGGGCCCTTACTAGTTCAGCAAATGGAATAGATATTATCTGATGTCTGGGGTGAGCACTCTCAGCATGAAGTATAGAGTTACAGGAAGTCGTTTTATGAAAAAGTCTACTATGAATCTTATCGTCAGCAATATATATTTCTACGTCCAAAAACTCAATGCTAGCTGCACTAAAATGATATGTAAATTGTACATTCATAACATTAGAGTTTAGAAAGGTACAAAATTCTATTAATTTCTGTTCGCCACCGGTCCAAATTAAAAAACAATCATCAATATACCGTCCCCAGTACAGGATGTAAGTTTGCCACTGGGTAGACAATGGGCCCCAAACCCATTTGTGCTCAAACCACCCCATAAAAAGATTTGCGTATGAGGGGGAAAATTTGGAGCCCATTGCCACGCCTTGTTTTTGTCGATACCAGTCTCTATTAAATAAAAAAACATTGTTTGTTAGAATTACATTAATCATATCCATTATCATCAATGTGTGTTCCCATAGACTTGCTGATCTTTTGTTAAGAAAAAACTGAACAGCCTCTTGTCCCAGCTCGTGATTGATACAAGTATATAAGGCCACTACGTCCAGTGTAACCAATAGCATATTGCTGTCCCATTCCAAATCATTTAAGATGCTCAAAATGTGTGTAGTGTCCTTAATAAAAGATGGAAGATTACACACCATTGGTTTCAAAAAACCATCAACAAATTCAGAGAGCCTCTCAGTAGGTCCTGATATACCTGATACAATTGGTCTACCCGGGGGAAAGGGTAGATTCTTGTGTACCTTTGGTAAAGTATACAGACATGGGTATCTAGGATGATCCACCTTCAAGTATAGAAATTCATCTTTGCTAAGTAATCCCTGATCTCTCCAGACAGATAGCTTTCTATTAATAGTATATATTAGATTTGGAATGGGATTGCCAGTGATCTTCTCATAGCACATAGTGTCATTTAATTGTGACAAGATCTCATTGTCGTAATCTATCTTGTCCATGAGAACCACATTGCCACCCTTATCAGCCTGTCTAATAATGATGTCCTTGTTTTGTTTAAGCATTTTAAGTGCTGTTAGTTCTTCAGGATTCAAGTTTTGTTTATTCGTATATCTACATTTCTTCTTTAACAAGTGTTTATCAAAATCATTACAGACCGAGTCAAAAAACTTATCAAAGGGGTTCAGAGCCCAAGATCTTGGAGTCCAGCCAGATTTGTTTTTCAATCCACTTGACATGCTCCTATTTGGGTCAATTTCCAATTCATGTAAAATTTTAGAGAACACATCTGGGTCCTGATCTCTCTCAGCTATAGATACAATAACTGCAGTATCACGTACATCCTCAATTGAAAGAGTACTTAAAGAAGCAGTGGTTATGTCATCTAAGGGATTATCCATGGGATGTAGTTGAAAGAACTTTTTAAGTTTGAGTTTCCGGACAAATTTAAATAGATCTATTTTGGATCTACAGGGATCACCAAAGTTACTTGGACAGAAATTAAGTCCCTTGGTTAAAAGGCTCAAAGCTCCTGAGTTTAAATCCATTTTAGAGAGATTGATTACCCCTATGGAAGAGGATTTTTCACAGTCTAAGTTTTCTTGTACCTTGATCTCGTCTGGACTCCGTCCATCTCTTTTGTTTTTTCTCCCTGTTCCTCTATTTCCTCGCCTTGTTTTCTTGTCCCTCTGTTTTGTATAAATTTGCCTTGTCTCATTCTCATGAATTCTTGTAAAAAAGTATTCTCATACAAAGTATCCCGACCATGAGTCAACATACCTGCTGCCCCTTCTGTTTCACTATCACTCGTCAAGGAAGTACTATTTGATGTCGTATCCGACACATTAGACATACTTGATTTACTGGATATTGGATTAGTATGTATCAAATGGTCATATTTACTAGAAAAAGTAAAAACTCTTCCTGTCATATAATCTTTTTCATCTCGTTTGAGCTTACGAGCCTTTCTCTGTGTAATGTCTTCTTGGAATCTAAATAGGACCTCCTCTAGAATTTTATAATTTCTATCCGTTGCATCCTTTAAATTCAAGTCTTCAATCTCTTTTTCTAGCTCCTTGATTTCAGCTTGTAACTTATTCACTTTCCTTTCTGCATTAGTAATTAAAATGTCCATGAGTCTCATTGAACTCGTTGTCAGTTCTTCATACCATAGAGCTAGTAAGTCAGAATCTAGGTCATCATAGGTAGGAAAAATCTGTGATCTTAACCCTCGGGGAATGCGATTCAGTTTTTTGTATTGTTTGAGTGTGGTCCCATCCCACCATTTAGATAGCTCACTTTTTTTTTAATTTTTCCAATCTCATAAATTTACTTTTCAAACCTTCATTTCGTACCTGTGATTTGTTATGACATGTTCTCTGGAATGTATCACCTCTAGCAAGACTCTCAAATAGTTCTTCAGCTAACTTAGTGCTATCCATTTTACAGGTAAATGTGTATTTAAGGTCCTGAAACGAGCAGCCCCCTAATTTCAAATAAACTAAATAATGGGGTGAGAAAGCTAGGGAAAACAAAAGCGCTCGAGTTTCAAAAGGACCACAAATCTCAAGAAAAGAGGATGCCTGCACGAGGGTAATCACCCAACCCTCAAATTGGTTCCTAAGGAACCATAAAACCAATCATGAAAAGTGCGGTACCTCTTATGAAAATCTGTAAACACTTTTAGTTTCTGTAAACAACAGATACGTTTATAACTCTTTATAGATCAAATACTCAATTCCTTATAATTCATCTATCAAATCCCATCATTAATTGATGTGCAAATTAACATACATCATTATATTTTTACATGAGTCAGGCCAAATTGTAACAATCAATTTATTGTAGTTTGTCCATATTGTGTATGTGATCAAGCCATGATTCAAATCAGCCAACACGTGTTTCGTCTCGGGACAATGTTTCCTTATATCCCCAACGACTTCTTCAGGGCTGAAAAGATTTTTTGAATATATATTGATACATGAAACCAAAATGCTCCAACTTGAGATAAAAAAAAAACGTCATAGAAGGTCCCAAATAAAAAGATATTTACATGATCTAGTATAATCAAGAAGGACCACCTTAAATTCCAACAGGATAGATGAAACAAGTGAAAAGAAGACAAAAAGTTTATCTCCACGGGGCATTCCCAACCCCAAAACACCTATGAAGTACCCCTGAAAAGGGGGGGATTTTTGCTGACGTCATGCATTAATATTTCACTGTGATATAAAATACCCAATACACTCCTCTGTGTAAAAAGTAAACATCCCTTAGTGTCTAAATTTCACCTCTGTGTAGCATGCCATTCACTAAATGAATCCACTCGAATGGCCCAATTAACCAATACTTAATGGTGCCTTGATTTAAACACAAAAGACAGATTTAGTTTCATCTGTCTTAAAAATACATGAGGTTACTCACCACTCCTTCTTTATCAATATGATTCTATTACAAAAACGAGAAAAAACAAGTCCCAGTGAAATAACCACTTCTTATAATCCAATCCTTGGTAAAATGATAGAACAAAGAATATATAATACCTACATTGAGTCCTCCAATCAAAAAAGAAATCCATCACAGCTTAAACATGAAATACTCCAGTGTTATTCTAAATGTAAAATATATATAATAACCATTAGTTGTCACCCAAGGTACCAGTAGTTACTAAAAATGAACTGTCCTAACTTAGTCGCTCACCTGACTAGAGCACGTGAATAAATAAAATCAGTAGTCAATGGCGCAGGACATCAGCGTGTCGAGTAAACACAATGTATCAATTAAATCACTGAACAGATCTGCATAGAAAAAGATGTACCTTTACCATTACTCTCAAGTCAACAACCTTCAAGTATATAAATGCGCAACATGAATTTACCTTGGAACTACCGATACGATTCCAAAACAGCAACCACAGTTAAATCCGGCGCCGAGTTGCGAGTACGCACTGTGCGTCTTCTGAACCCGGAAGTTAAATACATTTCCGGGTTGAATCTCGATCGTCAGAATAAACAACGGACTACCGGTAATGTCCGTAATGTTCAAATTCACACCATTTTATACACATGTTATATCGAGCAAACCGCTTACACTTTGCTCAATTTGAATACTAATTTCAGACAGTTATAGAAACTACAATATAGCTAATAAACAGATATTAATAATTACGATTGTAAACAACAGCTCCTCGGTAAAAATCAACACGTGTCTTGTTGAATCAAACCAAATTAAAGCCAACAAGGAATACGACATCTTAAATGATTATCTCCTTTTAACAAATATCTTCGATCACATCACCCTTTACCATGAGCCGAAATTAAGAGTATTGATGGTCCAACAGCAATTCTGAATTTAGTCTAACTGATGATCAAGCCATGATTCAAATCAGTCAAATAATTGATCATTGATTATTCTAACTTATTACTAAATTTAGCATCCTAAGGATATATTCATGTTCCAAATATTATTATTTTGTTGGAGAATTTTGGTTAATATAATCGTTACAGAAAGCAGTGTGTTAAACATGTTACATAGACAGATTATTACAGACATAAAATTATAACCATAAGAAAAATTCCAATTTTATATCAGCCAACATTAAAAATATCATTAGTCAAATAACAAGTTTTGAGTCAATCAGTCTAAGTCTTGCACATAGTTAAGGTTTTTCTTATCTATTTAACCGATTTGGCAATCCGAGAATATATTTATAGTTCATAACCCAATTTGTTTGAGATACTCAATTATTATAATCATTACAATAAACAGTATATTATATAAATTGTATGAACACATCTTCCAAGTCATAAATTTATTTCCCTAAGAAAAATTCTAGTTCTCTATCAGAGTTGAGGCCACACTCAACAGTTCTAAGTTTCATGATCCATAATGCTTCTCTTTTTTGCAGGGCCAATTCCCTATTACCTCCCCTAGGGTCCCTGGAAAAACTGAACAGCCTTCTTGATTATACTAGATCATGTAAATATCTTTTTATTTGGGACCTTCTATGACGTTTTTTTTTAATCTCAAGTTGGAGCATTTTGGTTTCATGTATCAATATATATTCAAAAAATCTTTTCAGCCCTGAAGAAGTCGTTGGGGATATAAGGAAACATTGTCCCGAGACGAAACACGTGTTGGCTGATTTGAATCATGGCTTGATCACATACACAATATGGACAAACTACAATAAATTGATTGTTACAATTTGGCCTGACTCATGTAAAAATATAATGATGTATGTTACTTTGCACATCAATTAATGATGGGATTTGATAGATGAATTATAAGGAATTGAGTATTTGATCTATAAAGAGTTATAAACGTATCTGTTGTTTACAGAAACTAAAAGTGTTTACAGATTGTCATAAGAGGTACCGCACTTTTCATGAAATCATGCAACAAGTCTAAGCACCTGAAATACAAAGTTAAGAAGGGGAAAGTCACGCAGCAAGCCTAAGCGCACAAACTAAATAATTTAAAAAAAGGAAACACAAGACAGGAAACAGAGAAGAAAAAGAACGCACAACCAAAAAAGACTTAAGGGAGACACAGGGTGAAAACAAAGGGGCAGCACGTTACTAACCAAAAGAAACCAAGAAAAGAAAAAAAACCTAGATGTACAGGACAGGATTAAACCACGAAAAAAAGGGAAAAAGAAACTGCAAGTAAGAAAGAGAGAAGGAAGCATTGTACTAACAACATGAGGAAAAGACAGGAAAAGAAGGAGAGAAGTAGGGCTGTAAGCTACCTACCTGCATACCTGCTAAATCTGTTTTTTTTCTCTTCCCTCCGGTGACGTCATTGCTGGGTTCTGTGAGGAGTACCTGAAGAGAAAGATGACCAACTTAGGAAAGACCTGCAAGAGGAAGACTACGCAGAGACAAAACCAGTGACAAAAGAGACTAATAAGGAGAACCTATTAAATAAGGAAACCATGGAAGAACTAAAATAAAAGAGTACTTAAGAATCTAATACGCCTTCTTGTCTCCCTTAAACATTTTCCTGTCACAATGCCTTAGGATGAATTTTAGTAGCTTTTATACATATAATTAGGCTTTGAACCACCTTTGAACCGGCAAGGGGAGGGTGTTGTGTAGCCATTTTAGCTATAGTTTTAGACACGTTATTTTAGCAGAACTAGGCCTGCCGCTGTGCACTTTAACCTAGATTTGTTTTATTCCAGCTTCATTTTTTTATTTTAGCAATAGCTACATTTGCAGTCTTGTTTTATTTTCTCTATCTATCTGTTCTTAGCCTAGGTCAGCACTGCGTTCTTAAACAAGACATTTATTTCACTCTGTGCTTTTCTTAAGGCTGCAGTAAAGATAGGTTGCCAGCAAAAGTGGTACTCTTTGTCTCCAATGTTCACAGCAACATACACACTCTTACGTGGGGATCCTTTCTTGGAACATCAGGTGTTTTATTATAAAAACACTACTTTGACCCATGTACGTTAGAGGGAGATTCCAGCCAGATGACCACGACTGTATGCTGATTGCTGAGTGCTTCGCTGCAGCTGTTTATGTAGACTACAGACCTCATGCTCAGGTATGAGGGATGATGTCTTCCCAGAGGTAACCTGAAGGGCAGAATTTGAGATTAACATGCTGTGCTCTGACATAGCCTAGCTAGGAACTATTCTTAACAACTGTACTAACAACATCGTAGTGTTATTTTTGTGTTTTACTCTCTTTGTCACAATTTTAATCCTATTGTGCTTCATCGTCCTAGTTATTGCAACACATGTCTTACTATCTAAGACGGAGTTACTTCAATAAAACTTTATTGAACTCTACTCTGCCTCTGATCGTCCTTGCACATGTGAGACTAATGTAATTGAGAGAAACGGATGAGATCTGAGTGACCACGATTCCCCTGAGGAGTCATTTATGTCATGCACCCGGTTGCCCAATCATCCCTGCTCTTGGGTGGAGATGAGGCACTGCTAGCTAGCCAGAACAAATGCCGAATTAGGCCAACAGGCGTCACCTGGAGCAGGTTCAGACTCAGTCTCCCGCAGTACAAGTGATTCTGCCACCCAAATCCAGTAGTCTCATTAGGATAATGGGAACCTACGCAACACTGTGACCAAATTTTAAATCAGGGTGTGCAGACTCGCTCCCTGTGAACATCGAGGAATTGGGCCCCAGTTCCCATTCTGGGGCTCTGCGTAGAAGGATGGCCGCCGGCTGTGGAAGGGGCTGGCGGCTGACGAAGAAGCCAGGGAGCCCTGTTGCGCTTCCCGTGAAGATAGGTTCCAGTGCCCCGGCCCTCATCCTGTGGCCCCAACAGAAACAAAGTTGGGGGGAGCCATCACGCCCCTGTGAAAATGGCCAGAGCGGCCCTGGACTTTATCCCGGGCCCCATGAAGAGGGGTAGGTCAGAGAGCACTGTTGTGCTCCCCGCAAAGGTGAGGAGGGGCCCCAGACCCCATCCCGGGGCACCAAAGATGCAGAGGAGGAGGGGGGAGTGCTGTTGCACTATTCCAGGCGCCCATCCAGCCACAGCCACCGCATGTGTCTGCCCACAGGAGGGAGCAGACACCAAAGGATGGGCCGGCTCCCTCAGCAGAACCTTTAGGTGCAGGCTGTGCGGGGAGCCGGCATGGACACCCGGGGTGGGCTCCTTGCGCCGACCTTCAACAAGGGAGCACTCACCTGGTGTAGGGGATGAGGCACCCCTAAAGCAGCCCACCACCTCTGGCAGCAATGTGGGAGAGGTGCTCATTTCATATGCATCCCACCCCACAATGCCCTGCGGGGCACCAGGATTAGTTTAGGCTCCTAGCCAGCTTCTGGTGGCCCCAGGAAGATGGGGCCATCACCAACCAAATGACCATGGACTGGGGGAGCTGCAGGTGGACTGCAGCCTCCCCCAATGCAGTTTGTACCCCCACCCTAGGTTAGGTGGGGCAAAAGAATTGTAACACCCCAAGGGTTCCAATGCAAGGTGAAGCACAAGCTTGTTGGGACTTTTGTTCTTTGTGGGGTTGCGTTTTCTCGTAATACAAAAGTAATCCTAATCTTTAAATTGCTGAAACATGTCTCTACATGTTCCTTGTTGATGCTGATTTGAGTAATGAGACTTACAGGCATCTTTTTGCAAAGCAGATGTACTTAATTGCCAGATTTAGGTGCTCTTACTCTACAGTACAGTCAGATATTGCATTGGGATTACAGGGATTGTTTTACCATATGGGTTGTTGGATTGTATTTCCCCTCAGGGGAGACATGAGGGATTGCACAATGTCTTCCAAGAGTAATTCCATAAATTTGTGTATATTTGTAAGTGTTTGCATAGTATAGAATAGTGTGTGTGTAATAAATGTACTTTTACTTTATCAAAAGAGAAAAGCACAGACTGGACAATCATTTATTGAGTGTCATGCTTGTGTGCTCGTGAATGGGGATTACTAGCCCACACCACCTCCCTTGAGTAAGCCTTGGACTGCTCTGCAACACTACTCTATGAGAGTCAAGCGCTACAATGGGGTGTTTGGTTCCCAGTGGTGGTTGTGTGCGACCCATTACTTGTGGAGGCCACACTACTAATGACCCACCTTCCTACAGGACAACTGTACTAAAGGTGAGGTCATTTCTATTGGCAAGAAAGATGAGGTTTGTAAACCCCAACACAGAAGCTGGGACCGTAAAGCTGACATAGTTGCAATGGAGGTTTTGCTGTGAAGCACAGTAAGTTTATTTACATTTAATCCAACAATATAAGGTCTCACAGGAGAGTCTCTGTGACTTGCTGGTCACTGTGAGTGAACTAAAGCATGGGTGGGTGTGCCTGGGTCTGGGTGCAGGTATGGGGAGTTGTCAAAGAAGTCCTGATCCGGCTGAGTGCAGCAGCCAAACCCTGATGCCTAAGATCACACAATATAGTTAAGTGGGGAAGCCATTATTGAACCCTGATTTTCTGGTTTTACAATGTGCAATGAAGTCACTAGATGGATATCTCCCTCCCTCTCTGTCCTATTTTACACTGAAAGTTAATATTTTGTCTTACATTCTTGGCACATGAGGTTAAAGCATGGGCCGCAGGCAGATGCCACATGAAGGCATAGCTCATTTTGGGATTGAGAGTCCATGAGGACCTCAAACTTGACCAGAGCAAAGCAGCTTGTCCGAGCTTTCAATGGCTCCCCTAATTCTACCTCTCAAATTTGGAGATTGGAACATCAGAAATTCTGTGCAATATTCTTTACGTTTTCCATTAAAAATGCCTATAAGAAATGTGTTGTTTGGTCAACTTATTCTAGAAATTGTGGTGGAAAAGCACTGTTTTCCACCAATTTCTAAAAATGTTAACAGAGAGAGAAAAACACCTCAAAACCTTGCAGGTGTGCTACAGTTCATTAATTGTTCTTACGCCCCATGCCCCCACTTTCTTTTAAATTCCAACAACCACCACTAGTCAAGAGTATTTCTGCTCACGTCAAAAACTATATTGGTTTTGGCAATGTCTATTCTGCACTTCCTTTTTCACCTGTATAAAATATGTTTATACATTTGCAATATAATGCTTTTAGATTCAGTTATAAAGATCATTGGATCATGATGTTTTTAAACTTTGTTCTTTGGAGCAGTTTTACACACCCTTGTATTGTCCTGAAGAGGCCATGAACAACTAGGCCGAAAATCGTCAACCATATATGTTTTAATCGGCCCTCTGCAAAGACTTCGCAAAAACTATTTGCTTGTGGATCACTGTTTCCAATTTATTCAGATGGTGGACACATACGTTTTTCTTACAGTCTCTATCTTGAGCTGACTATCTTTAGACAGTTCATAATTGAAATTTTGTAATGATGGAGTTATGTTTATGCAAGGATTGTGTATGCTTACGTATGACTTTGAGATTTAGTTAATACATTTTTGCTATATTTGTGCTACTATTATCATTTAAAAACGTGTACAGTAAGAGAAATACATCTAAAAATTTCGACCATTTAATTAAACACAATACTATAGCCAAAAACAATAAGAGTGTTATTGGTGATGACATAAAATTTACAGTTGGTCTAGCTAGAGCCCACCCTTTTTTGTTCAACTGTTAAGGGGGCACAAAACTTGCCCATTTGTCCCTGCTCTGGGAGAAATTTAACATCTCATGAAGAGGGCTATTTGCGAGACAGCTGAAGTTCATGCAAATGGACCTCCATAGGCTTTACGCGGGGAAATGGTAACTTTCCACAAGTGTCTTTTGCTAAATAGTTATTACAAATTTGATTTTACCATTTAATTGGATTTGAAATTACTACCCAAAAAAAGTCCTTGAAGTATATTTCTATATATTTCCAAACCAATCGTAGCATATTTAAAGGTAATAATGTAACACAGTCTTTTCCTATTGTTTCAGTAAATAGCTTTTAGGGCTTTCTCACTGTAAGGACATGTGTGACATTACACTTTTATATGTCCTACATTTAAATATCATGTGCCCTGCTGTGTGGGCAATAAGACATACCTAGGGGTGGCATAAATATTTAAAAGAAAGGTTTTTATCCGTCAGAAGGGGTAATTTTTACAGATCAAATTTACAGTTTAAAACTGCAAAAGCCAAGCTACAAACGTTAGGCCTCCAGTCAGGTTTGCACTGTCAATGTAGTGCACTAGGGGTACTTGAGTGCATTAGTGGCATGCATCTCATATGCCCTGGGTACACTTTGTACCATTTACTAGTGAGTTACACATAAGTTAAATATGCCAATTTCGTCATGTTGAAAGGGGAGCGCAAACACCATTGCTGGTTAGCAGGAGTGAAGTGCAGAGTTTTACAGCCAACAAAAATATAGGGCCCAGCAAAAGGCAAACAAATCCAGGGTTACCCTGCAGAATGGGGATAATTCCTACATGTAGCTTTTTCACACACCAGGGAAAGATGTCTTTGCAATATGGTTTCCTTGACTCTTGGCCTATTAGTATGAGAATGGCCATCTTTTCACATGAACACGGCCTCCTGTTGCAAGGGGTTCAATCATCTTGGAGTGGCAAATGTCCTTTAGGTGAACAATGATTTAACAACCTGAAAATGCATTTCATTATATCTACTTTCGAAGGAGAATGTATTTCATTATGTTTGTTTGTGAAATATGTGCACCAAATTCATCGATTTTCTGGAACAATATATGTTTCTCTGTTTGTAGGGTTTTTATGCTAACTCTGCTGTGCATTACACAAGCACCGCTGCACCATTCAGGCACCAGTGTTGCAACTATGCTAGTCAAAGCAGATGTCTTTGGGGGTTTCAGCTGCCTTTTTGATTCTGACCACTTCAGAGGGGGCGGCATGTTGCCAAGTACCCACAGTGTGGTCTGCTTGAGCTGTATTCCCGTGTGATTGCTCTCTGCATTGGTAACTCTAAAGAACCAGCATAGGGCTTAGCAAGTGTTCTGGCAGACACTGTTACAGGAGAAACATGCAGTGAGGATTAGCAGCTAATGAGCAAATCTAAATTTAGCGACTAAGAATAATGAGTTATGATGTAATTCAGAATACACAAAAAAATGAGTGCGAGTAGGCCCCGTCTGCAACTCCCAGCTCATATTTCGCTCCGGTGTTTGGAGTCTAGACCAGTTTTCATAGGATACAACTGGTTTCGAGAAGGTGTCATGTTAGATTTTAGTTAAGGTAATTTTTTACGTATGACAACTCTTCCCCTGATGTTGCCCTATCCTGCATGCTGCTTTCAGGGCCACGATGGACCCAGTTCTTGACGTAGTCCTGGCGCTCTTGGCACCATGATGTCCAGCTTTAGTGTCCTGCTTGCACTTACATGATGGATACATTATTTATACATTGATGGCATTATTGGTACAATGGTGCCCAGCCCTTGTGTTCTTGCACAATATTGGCAGTTTTTGTATAATATAGTAATTACGGTCATCAAACCAATATTACTGTAACCTGTCTACATCACACATACACGTATTCATTATTACATGTATGCATCCACTTATTTAATCATTCATCCTTTTACTCTCCCACTCATATATACATTGATGCACTGCCTCGTCCACCCGATTATTGACTCATTTTCACATTCACCCGTAAACACACAAACTTCAAATCAGCAAAAAAAAAACATTTTCATTTAGAAAATATCTTGGCCACAATCAAAAGCAGATATGCATCTTTAAAGTAACAGTTACTAAGCTGTAATAACCGTAGATGCTCGATTGAAACTGCAGACAATACCCCTATGTTTATCACATGCACAGTACTCAGAGAGTTTTGTCAAATGATTTATTTGCAAGGTATATCAAATGATAGGCACTGGCCATGGGCGTCCGCGGGGGGAGGGTGCAGGAAAGGGTGGGGCGCTGCCTCCCCCAAGCCCCTCCTCCCCAACACCCTCCCCCCCCCCCCCCCCCACACATAGGTATAGCCTGGTGTGAGGGCTCACAGTGCAGCATAATACTAAAGCCTCCGTAGTGTTACGCTGCCTGCACTAGTATGCTCCCCCCCCAAACGTTTTTTGCAGACGCCCATAGCGCTGGCATAATTCTTAGCACAGCGTTCATACGTCTGTGGTTGGAAATGGGTGCAAATGTACCCCCTGCTGCACTGGTGCATGTTTTGTTGCCATAGTTGTTGCCAAGATCATCATTGCTCGACGGTGGAGAGAAAGTTATTCACCAGGCGATTGAAACTGATGGCACAGGGTGAGGGACACATTTCAAACTGAGACTGATATATATGAAATAAAAGGCAGAGCAGGAAGAGACTGTTTGGAAGCATGGGGCAAATGTCAGTCATGTTAGGATAGTAGTACACTATTTCTTATCGTATTTTGATGCGCTACTAAGTAGCGATGGAATAACTAAGAATTCGCACTACATGAAATGTTCTTGGTTGTACAGAGGAATACTTCCCTATGAATCTAAAAAAAGAAATACAAAAAGAAGAGAACCAGATTAGCCATTTATGATGTTATGATCAAAATATTTGAAGTGTGAAATTTCTTTATTTGTACAGTTAACAAAAACCATTACAAGCTTCTAAAAAGAGACTGAAAAGTAACTTAACATGGTTTCAGATGAGTGCTCTCAAAAGCGAGAAAGAAAAGCAAGAAAGCTAATTACGAGTCCCTTAGGAACTACACGAAAAGACAAAACTTTCTGCCGCTAACGTGTGAGTCCTATATACATAGGCCCGTATTTATACTTTTTTAGCGCCGCATTTGCGCCTCTTTTTGACGCCAAAGCGACGCAAACTTACAAAATACAATTGAATTTTGCGAGTTTGTGCCGCTTTTGTGCCAAAAAATAACTCAAACGCTGCGCAAAAAAGTATAAATACGGGCCATAGTGCGCAAAGGCTTAGGGATAAAAACTAAACATGATTGGTTAAAAACATATACGTTAAAACATATGTATTAAAACATAGGTATCAAAACATACAAGTCAGTGCATAAATGACTGGATCTATGCCCCCACGGAATGGGTAAGAGGGCCCCCAAAATGCATGAAGTGATTAAAGTGCTGCTGGTGTTACTGTAGCTTCTTCGGTCATGGTGGCAATACGAATTACTGTATTTCCCTGTCGCTCTTACCTTTTAAAGATAAATCAGTTCTCAATTCGATGAAAGCGGGCATGTTAATGATATTAGGTCCTTGGGCCAGTTGTATGACAGAACCACACATGCCGAAACCACGCATGCCTTAACAACACAGTCAGAACCACAATCGTGTCTTTTCCATGCATGCCTTTATCATGCATGCTTTTACAATGAATTTTGTTGTAAAAGCATGCTTAGTAAAGGAGTATGTGGAAACGGCATGAGTGGTTGTGTCATACAACCCCCTTAACCTAAAAAGTACCCCAAATGAGGCCCAAAACTATCCCCACCACTAATAAGTAAAATACCCAGACACCCCATCCACCCTATGCTGTAAGAAAACTACCCCAACCTCCACTGCTACCCCTAAAAATGAAAATACCCCAACAATGAGCCCTAAAACCTTCCCCTGCCCCTAATAACTAAACTACCCCAAACGCCACCAACCCTAAGCCCTAATTTTTTTTTACCCCAACCCCTAACCCTGCCCCTAAAAACTAAACTACCCTGACACACCCCACCCGTCCTGAGCCCTAAAACCTTCCCCTACCCCTAATAACTAACCTACCTGACCCCCACCCACCCTAAAAAACTACCCTGACCCCCTCCAGCCCTGCACCTAAAAACTAAACTACCCCAACACCCCCCACTGGCCCTGAGCCATAAAACCTTCTCTGACCCCTAATAACTAAACAACACTGACCCCCACCCACCCTAAGCCCTTAAAAAACTACCCTGACCCCTCCTCTTCTGTACCTAACAAATAAACTACCCCGACCCAACCACCCACCCTAAAATCTAAATCCACCCCAACACTAAAAACTACCCTGAACGCTGCCCCAACCCCACTTACCTCACTGCGTCCTCTCCTGATCCTTCCTCCTCTTCTCTCCTCCCTCCTCCCGCCTTTCCTTAAACGTTCCCACACCCCTACAAAATAGACTACCCCTCCTCCCCACCCCTAATAAATAAACTACCCTGACCTCCCACCCACCCCAAGCCCTAAAAAAAAACTACCCCAACCCTCCCACCCCCTAAAAACTAAACTACCCCCCAACCACCCTAAGCACTAAATCCAACCCCACTTACCTCACTGCATCCTCGCCCAATCCTTCCTTGCCTCCTTCCGCCCTTCCTTAAACCTTCCCTGCCCCTAGAAAATAAACTACCCACCCCTACCCTAAGTCCTAAAAAAATACCCCAACTTCCCACCTGCCCCTAAAAAATGACCTACTCCGTCCCACCACCCACCCTAAGCCCTAAAAACAAAACTTCCCCAAATACCCCACCCCTAAAAAGAAAAAAAAATAGCCCACCCACCACAAGCCCTTAATCCACCCCACCCCTACAAACAACCCCCTAACCCTGCCCCAGCTCCACTTACCTCACCACCTTCTCTCCAGATCCACTAGCCTGCTCTGTGCCTTAACCACACATATGCGTAGTTTGGCACATGCGTGGTTAAGGCACAGAAAAAGGCAGCAGTTGTTACAGCAAGCATTGTTATGCTTGCATGATAAACGTCCGTGTTGTTTACAACGCGTTGTTTAGGGCGTTTCCCCTTGGGCAAACTAAGATATGCAAGTCCATACACAGGCTTCATGATTGCAAAGTGTTTAGACCCGCAAAAGTGCATTAAGTAAACAAAAGTGCTGCCTTGACTAGTTCATTGGCCGGTCCCTTCTCAGTACGGTGTGGGGCCCCCAGTGTATCGACAATGGGTGAAGTACTGACTACGCCGTTGGGCCCCACCGTGAACATGCAGAGAATAAAATGCTGTCTGGGCTGCTGAGCTGCAGGTCAAGGGCGTAGGAATGTTGCCATCAGCAATAACATGTTTGATTTCGGATCAGGGCATCAAGACCTTGTTGCAAGCACCAAACACACGCTCACGCACACTCCGTCAGAAGATATGATGACATCTAGCATTTTTACACTGCATATGGTGAACATCTGATAAAGAGAAGGCATAGTTACCAAAAATCGACTTAGCAACTAAAGGTGATAAGATAAAAAGGAAGTGAGCACAGATGGATATATCTGTCAGAGGGGTTGTGCCTGGCTGCGAAGATGCTATGAAACTGAATGTAAAGTTGCTGAATTTGCAACAGCTGTCAGATCGGAATACCTCAAAGAGGGTAGATAGTGTTAGGAGATATTTGTGTACACAGAGAGTTGTGACCGTGCGACTCAAAGGAGAAATATCAAAGGCAGAAATGGATGTTGTGTTACTCTTGTACACACAAACGAATCCTTGCATGGACATTTTCTTCACCTCTGAAGATTACATGTGAAGCAATGTACCCTGTACTCGCGGCGACATGTGGGCTATTGTTCCAAGTTCACGTGTGTCCTATTCCCAGAATCCCTCTGGAGTTCTATATCCAGCTGTGGAGACCTGCTACGGAGTACACTGCCCTGCTCTTAAGGGCACATGTGGAGAATTGTGTTCCATTCTTCAGGCCACCTCGGAAGTATTGCTGCTGACTCTGGATACCACACCTCAAGCTTTCGCAGTTGAGATACTTCATCTTGAATATTTATTGTGGTGAGTTCTGTGGGGCACATCTGGAGTACTGTATCATTTTTTACATGCCACATCTGGGGAAATGCCCACAGTACTGGACGCCACATATCGATTATGTTGCCAGGTAAGGATGCCTGCATCTGGGATGCTGTTCCCAGCTCTGAATTTCACATCTGGAGTATTGTATCACTTTTTACATGCCACATCTGAGGAAATGTCCGGAGTATTGGACGCCACATAAAGAGTATGTTGCCAAGGTCTGGATGCTTGCACCTGGGATGCTGTTTCCATCTCTGAATTCCACATCTGGAGTGTTGTGCCCTTTTCTGATGCCACATCCGGAGTATGTTGCCCAGGTATGGAGTCCTGTGTCTGTCATGTGGTTCGCAGTTCTGAATGGCACATCTGAGGTATTGTGTTATTTTCCAGATGCCACACTCGGAGCAGGTTGCCCAGGTCTGCATGCCCGCAGTAGCTATATTAATTCAAGTTCTGTATGCCACACATGAGATATTGTGCTCTTTTCTGATATCACATTTGGAGTACATTGTCCATGCCTGCAGGCCCACATCAAGGATTTTGTTTTTTTTTCATTTGACAATGCCACAATTGGGGTACAGATGCCACGCCTGGAGCATACTGCCCAGGTGTGGATGCCAACCTGAGGGATGTTCTATTCAGTTCTGAACTGCACATTTGGGGGCCTGTGGATTTTTCCAAATGACGCACCTGCAGTGCAATGTTCAGCTCTAGGTGGCATATCAGAAGCATTGTGTGCTCCTGTCCTCATTTACATGGCTGCAGGAACTTTCCTCTTGCAACACTTGAAAGAGAGGGGCTGGATGAGACAAGAGAGGGAAGTGAGAAAAGCAGGAACTAGCACAGGGTGTTGGCTAAGCTCACAGCAGGAAAATCAACCTTCGCGTCCTACATCGGGAGGGCGGACTCTGAGATCGGAAATGTTCGAGGACCCCCGGGAGCTAGACAAGCAGGAGCCCTGCAAAGGTACCATCCAAGGGTGCGCCAGGGAGACTGATGGGACACCGATTGGCGTAGGACACACCCGAAGGGCAGGTGACGCTTCCCAGCGCAACAGGCTTTTGGGGTCCCAGTGTGTGATTTCATGTGCTGGGCACTAAGGGGCCAGGGTAGAGGTGGGCGGGTAGAGGTTGAGGGCGGGAGTGTGTGTGGGGGGGTGGTTTGGTGGTCCCTTAAGGAGTTGTGCGCCTCACCAGTGAGCCACTCAGCGCGCGCAAGGGCGATTAACTCTTGTTTATCGTATGCACGAGCGGCAGGATTCAGGGCGCTAGAGATGCTGTTGTGCCCGCAGCCTGGGGTGGGTGCAGACGGAGATGCCGTGGCAAGAGGAAGCTACGGGGAGAAAGTTCAGTCTCTTCTCCCTCTTACCCGGGGTTAGTTCACTGCTCGAACCCCAGATTCCGCTCCACAGCTACAGAGGCTGAGGACGGCGACGGTTGAAGCGCGTTGCACACCTGGAAACATGAGATAGCCTGGCCAAATCTCGGTACCGCTACCGACGCGCCGTGTGACTGTGGCAAGGGCACATATGTCTGACTGCAGTCCGGCCAACAGAGCTGCTCAGTGATAATCACTATGAGTGATCTACTTCACCGAAAAATACCTATTCTTTCTAATATGATTTATGCTGTAACCTTAAAAAATGATGACCTGATTGTTATTTTTTTACAAGATAATTGTATTTATATGTAGAACATACTTACAGTTAGTTACTTTCCCCTGCTCTGTATCATAAAACCCTATTAAAAATAACACCGCATTGTGGTCTCCTTATAGCGCCCAAATACGTGCCGTGTACTCGTCATCGGTAATGTGTGCTGTCTTACATACAGACATGAGGTAGAATGGTGGTTTTGTGTTCTTGTTTGAACAATCTGAGTTACTATATTTTCCTTGTGTATGTTTCTGATTTAGTGGACAGCGGAGCAATGTGTGACAGGCATCTCTCGAAGGGAAAGAGTATTGTTTTAAATTGTGTCGGACACATCTGGACTAAAAGGTCCAGATCTGGAGGGAACTAAAAGGTCCAGATCTGGAGGGAACAATGTTTTACTTCATGTGTGGAGTTTTGTGTCAGGTTCGGAACATTGTGCTTTGTTGTGCAGGCTGCATCTGGAGAACCGTGACCAGTTCTAGAGCCCAAACCCAGAGGGTTGTGTCAAGGTTTGAAGGCCACATTTGGAATTTGTTTTCTGGTTCTGGCTCCCCCATTTGGAGAGTTATGTCATGTTTAGGAGGTAGAACTGATATTTTTCTAGTTCTGTTTACTAATTTGGTAGTTTTATGTAGAGCAATCAAGACACAAAGGTTCCCAGAGCGCTTTACACATGAAAGGTTATGTTTTGCTAAGTTTGATCACTCAGAACATGCAGGTTACATGCAAGCAAGACTTGTCTCGTTTTGATGCTGAGGCCAAGTTAACGCACCACCTACTTTGTGGCTGTACTCTGCCCGAGGGGTGGGGCTGTACAGACATATAGAGGGCCAGTTAAAGTTTGGTGGGTGCAGGCGACCGGACAGAAATTGCTGGATGCATGTCTGCAGTATTTAGAGTGTGTACCCCTGTACACACTGTAGGGCAGCCAGGACACCCCCTCATTTTTAGCAGTTCGTCTTCATGCACCCCACAGTCTGCCCCTGGTTAGGTAGGAATGTCTGCTGGGAGAGCAGCGGGGCTGCAGGATCCCCTGGTCCAGCAAAGCCGACTCTGGTGTGGACAGCTGCCGTGGCTCATCCTCAAAGGAAAAGGGGCAACCTAGTAAATCTGGGACCAGGGTGGAATAATTATTAGTAGAAGAACAAAAGGTCCCTTTGGGGAAAGTGTAAGCCTCAAAATTCGTGGCAACATGTTGAAAAAAAAAACAATAGATTGGTTCAGTCTGAGATGAAATCAGAGTTTATTCAATACATTCCCTACGGTACCACTCGAAGTATGTCATATTCAGTGTAAGAAATAAGTTGAAAAATATGGTGCTCCAAATGCGCGGTGGCGCAGTGCAAGTGAAAAGGGTGAGTATACACTGAGCAAGTACTCTACAGAAAGCAAATATATACAAGTGACTGGTAAGCGACTGATAAGGATAAGTACAACACTCAGTGTGCGGGTGTTGTTATTAAATCAATTAAAAACAGTCCACTGAAATAGTTGTTGACGTTTCAACCCTAAAGTAAATTATTTGAACCAGAGTCATCATCAGGACGAGAAAATAATGGAAGCACCTAATAGTTGTGACAATGTTTAATACCACAAAATAATGTGGTGTACTGTAGATTGACTTGGTAACATCTTCTTCTGAGTGTTAGTCTTGGTAAAAAGCAATTCACTACATTGTGGGAACACAGTCTGAGAGTTAATATGGCAGTCTTTGTTAGTTTTTGCAACGGATATAGTGGCGAGGAGGACGGATGAAGTCTATTCACCTTTGTAAAACTGTGTTTAATTCTGTTTGAGTATTAAATAATTAAACTTGCTCGTAGCAATCACATCAAGTTGATCAATGAGCCCAGCCTTTCCTAGTCAGTCTACCGAAGAAGAAACGATTATCTAATGTAGAAAACAGCGTCTAACACTCTCTATTGGTGTCGACCGAGCGCACCAGATTACAAATACACAAATCAACAGACAGTATTTTCTACATTAGACAATTGTTTCCTCTACGATAGGCTGACACACATATGGGTTGGCTTTATTGTGACTGAGACTAATTCATGGGATTATTGGTCATTGCTGTCAAAATATCCAAGTCAATAATAAAGACCTGCACATAATTTGACTGCAGACTATCAGCTACCAATATACTGCAAGGGTAAGCTTATATAGGGAAGTATAGATTCTTAACTCAACATCTACTTACTTTGTCAATACATTGGTAGGCAGTGTTGTGGAGGCAGGATAAGCACAGCTCAATATTTTTAAAAATACTTCCTATTTTGTTAGAACAGAGCCAAGGGTGTGTGGGGGTCGGGTTCTCAGCCCTCCCTTTGCATAAAAAGTTAGTCGAGCTTGAGCTGAGTCAGTCACTCTTCCCAGAGTAGCCCCTGAGGCTGGAAATGAGATGAACCAACTAGTTCACGTAGATGGAAAGGAAGACAAAGCTCAAGAATGTTTATAATATTCACATATTGATATTTATTGCCTGTGTTAATTTCAGAGTCGATATCACGTTTATGGATCCCTGCAACAGTGCGCCAAGGGACTACAATATAGCCTTAGAACCCACCGTAGCGGGCTCTACCGGCTATTAAAGGCCTGCTCCAGCATTAAAGGCCCGAGCCGAAGTGAATACGTGCACCATCTGTTGTCCTCTTTATGTAACCAACTAGAACATTGTGGACAAAATATTAAATACCAAAATATTGAAAGTTAAGTGAATGCAAAAGAAGTATAATTTTTACTATTCTTAATTCTACATCTACGTACTTTGAAGATATATATCATCAAGGTACATATATGTGGGGCTAGGTATGGATAATATATACTTAAATCTTTTGCTATTTTGGGATTAATATTTTGTCCTCGAAATTTGTATCTTTCAATATTCTAGCTTTGATACTCAGGGGACAATCCATAAATTATACATTCTAAATACCAGTGAAATAGTCCACTGACTTTAAACGCCTACCATATGCTATTTCGGACGAGCCACTTCAACCATATATCCTTGCAAAGTTAAGAAAATTACAAGTGAGGAGTCAGGAAATCGCAATACCTATTATTATGAACTCAAGAGGCAATTCAGTTTGTGGTGTGCACTATGTCTATGTCTATGTATTTCTAATGGTGTTAACAGCATTGCCATGAGAAATTAAATAGGGCATCTAAGTGTGCCTCTATATCTCAGTGTATCCTAGATCCTGCGTTGCTTTGTTTGTATTACAAAATCCTTCAAAGCATCCTCATGTACTAGAATAGGAAATCTTTCAAAACACCCTGGGTAACCCCAGGATTAGGAGAATAGGGGATAAAGAAAAGCGTCTCCAATTATTCCTTATAGATGCGGGCTAGTTAACCTGATGGCGAATGGCACTAGTCTAAAAATCAAGGGGTGTGCGTACATAGAACGGACCCTGGTACTACTTGGTTTGGGGTCATATTGGAAGGATCCATTATCTATCCCAAAAAATGCATCACAGACCCTGAAGGATACATTTTGGCTCAATGTCCAACTTACACAACTGTCTGCAGTCTTCTCATCATCTATGACTGGCAGCTTTCTAAAGGTCAAATGCCACTATGAATCCGAGCAATATATGGACGCAGTACTCGCTCCACGCGCATTGTATATCAGATTTACGATAGGTTCTCTTCCCTTGCGCATCCTAACACACAAATGGATCAATACTAGCTGTACCTCTAAGATGTGCCCGATGGGCTGTGCCAGGGAAGAATCCATAACCCATGTCCTTTTCCAATGTCCTGCATACTACAAGCAGAGGGTTCGTTGGATTATTCCATTATGTAGGAAAATGGGCTTTAGGAATTGTCTACTGGCTCTGAGAGTTCTTATATCGGATCCATCTGTTTTAGTGGCTTGTTGTCTGGCAAAATATTTGGATTCCATTTGGCACCTTAGATTGAACACGCTCAAAAAAATAGGGGAAAATCCAACAATAGACGTTGGAAGTGGCCATTGACGAACTCACTTGTGAATTTCAATGTATGTATTTACTAATTTTATCACTTTTTTATTGTCTAACAAATTTTTCTATGTTCATATATTTTTATATCTTTTAGGAATGTCTTATCCTTATTTTAGTTATTGTGTTTAGTCAGGCACGTTTGCATGATCCCATAATATGGTAAAATTTTTAGAGGGAAAATGTTTATGTTTAAAGTCTTTTAACGTAATTTAACATTGTACTCTTGAGTTTTTTTTCCTTTTTGTATATATGAGCTTGTTGTCTTGTAAATTATGAATTTGCGATTTGTGGTGTGCTTTTATGGTATTTATTTGTACCGAAATAAAGCTAACGAACGAAGTGCATTCTGGGATGTGGAGTCCTGTCACATTTTCAAACAGGGCAGTGAGGTTATGCATACTATATTCCATTGATAGCAAAGCTAGAGATCTTAATGATTATTATTAAAAACAAGCATTGGCATAGCCGATAGGTCTCGCCTTTGGGACCTTATAAGTATTTAGCCATGCAGCTCATTATCCTGGGTGCTAAAATATCTACTGTTCTTTAACATGGAAGCTTTGACACTAATAGGCACATTATAACACTGCATTGAGAAGTACTTAATTAAAGAAACGTTTTTAAGAAACATTTGTAGTATACAAATTAAGGTAGTTGGGTTGTCTGACGGTACTAGCATAAGGTTTAAAAACTGGATTTGCAAACATAATTTATTTAGTTTGGCTCGGACTTGCTGGTTATTGTACTAACGCCAGATAGCATTTCCAACGTTGGAAATTGGGCTATTAGTTATGTGGCCAGCACAAGAAATAGTTCCTCAATCTCAGTTGTCCTCATTGAGAACCAAACACCCCATTGTAGTGCTTGACTTTCACAGGGTAGCGAGGCGGAGCAGTCTAAGGCCTACTACAGGGAGGTGGTGTGAGCTAGGACTCACCAATCACTGGCACGGAATAATAACACTCAATAAATGATTGTCCAGTCAGTACTTTTTCTTTAGAAAAGGAGAAGTACATTTATTACATATACATTACTAAATACTACTCAATAATTTATAAATATACATTGGCAGATGGAACATACCATAGCTGACATAGTGCAACTACTGGTGACCTCCTGGAAAGGTCACCCAAACATATCAAGAGCGTTCAAGCAGTAATAGTGTAATAGGATGTTACATTGGCATGAATCATGGTCAGAATTGCAACAAGGAAAAATCAATAAAACATATACAATCATCATGCAAACCCAATAAAAACCTTTATCAGAAATACACTTTGTGTTTGTGCTTTGTTTCATACTCTTGCATTAGACTGTAATGTCAGAACAGCCCTTACAGAGCACAGCAATAAAAATAGCATTTGGAAGAAACATGGTCATCTAACCATATAGTCAGCCCCTAGAGGGCACCACAATAAAAATAGCATTTGGAAGAAACATGGTCATGTAACCATATAGTCAGCCTCTAGAGGGCATAACACATGAAAACCAAATGGCAGAGAGCATTGCAATGTAACCATATATTAGGACCCTAGAGAGCATAGTGCATTACACATTTTCAGGCCTAGCAGGCCTGCTAGAATATTGCTACAAACAAGGCCCTTAAAACACAAACTACTGCCAGTTATAATGCAAAAGTTCCAGCCATGAGAAAGCTTAAAATACATCGAATGGTCTAGAAGTTATGATTTTGGATCCCCCCAACCTAGTGCGGGAACTCTGAATGTGACCTGGACAGAAAGAGCACATCGCGCTGAACATTTCTGTGGTGGTTCCAGTGTCCTAGGACCACCACAGGCTGAGTTATGGGGAAACATATGTTGTAAAAGGAAAGCAAAGCATCATAGGGCGAGTTTTCCGAGTACCGTGAATATTGTAGTACCAGCTCTCTTGCTGTGCTCGGAGAGCCGCTGTTGAGGATTTCCCTTTTGTTTTATCTATTTAAAAGGCGCAAGCTTGTATATTTTTCACCTGCTAAACCAATGTAGTACAAGCATCACACACAGAGTGCAGCATAAGGAAGAGGATGTGGTTTAAGGGCCAGCACTGCCTACTTTCGAGCTGGGGAACCAGGTTCGAGTCTCAGCGTCGGCTCAACATCTTGTGATTTTGGGCAAATCACTTAATTTCCCCATACCTACTAAAAATGAATGTTTTTTTGTTTAATGTAACTGGTGCTCATGTAAAGTACTCCAATCTTCGGGTCGCGTTCGCACTATATAAAACAGCCAAAAAAAATTAAATAAAAAAGAGCCCCCTTGCGGTCTTTTTTTTGGGGGGGGGGGCAGACCTCACAAAGCAACTGTGAGATGCTGAGATGCCCCAAAATAAGCAAGAAGAGGAAACAACATACCACCACAGAGCATGAAGCGTAGAAGCAAAAGAAAAAGTAGTGCACCGACACTGAGGTACATGACTGATGGTGCAATAATCCATGTAACAGGGTCAGCCACCAAGGCGGTAACAAAACAGTCTCAAGACAGGACAAACATAAGGCATTTACTTAAAAAACCAAAGAAACTTTGAAAGGCAGACGAAGGAACAAATGAAAGTGATGGGCGTGTGATGGGCATGGTGAAAGCCCTCAAAAGTAGATTACAACATGTCGAGAGACAGCACATGTGCGCTGCCTAGGCTCAACCTTAAAAAATGTAGCGCAAAGTGTTATTTAGAAAAGCATCTTGGCTCTTACCTATCAGAGACACGTCAAGACATGTGCAAATAAATTATAGAAAAAGCTTTCCTAAAAGCACAGCGGTTACTGATGGAGCAGAGCTATATAGGTTGGTGGTTCTAAAGACTGGCAGCCTGCACGGAAAACGCTCTGCCACCAGTCCAAGCTTTGTTAAATTTAGGAACCTTCAGAAGATTAGCATTAGCTGGGTGTAAAGATCTAGGCAGAATGTAGCATTATAGTTTTTGTCAAAGGGGGTGAGACCCGATATGATGGAAAACTGGATTTACATGGCTACAGGGAGCCAATGAAGAGAATCTAGAGTAGCTGAGGTACAGTAATGACGAGGCAAAGAGAGTGCAGCCTGTATATGATGCAGGCGCTGAACAAGGTAGCCCGGTGCACCTAGAGACAAGGCAATGCCATGGTCCCATCTGCTCAAAATGACACTTCACATCACAAGAGCGCAGAAACTGGTTGGCAATAAAGGTAATATTTTCTGAAGTACCCTCATTTGGCCAAAACAGGTGGAGGAACAATTATTGACATGACTAGAGAGAGATAAACCTTTATTCATATAGACTCCCAAATTGCGAACAGTCGTTGCAATAATTGGAATTGAGTTCTCCTCTGGCAGCCAAAAGTCCCCAGCCAAAAGATGAGAAAGGGACCCAGAAAACAAATCATAGCCTCTGCTTTATCCCCATTAAATTTAAGAGAGTTAACTCTGATCCACTGTGAGGTTTTGAGCATGCAATTAAGAAAAGAGGCCATTGAAGACTGTGAGGTGCAGTCCAGTGTAAGAATTAGTTGTGTGTCATCCGCATAGTTTACAAACCTTATGCAATGGGAGCTGATAAATTTAGACACTGGTCGTAGATACACATTAAATAATATAGGGGGCTTAAAGAAAAGCCCTGAGGGAGTCCCTGCACTACTAAACTGAAGGAGGAGCAAAAAGAGGGGAGATGGTTTGCTTACATCCTTCCTTCCAAAAATGATGCCAGCCACTGCAGAGCTCTTTTCTTGACCCCTATCTCAGCCAGCCTTGCGATCTGGATGTCATGACTGACACTGTCAAATGCAGCAGACAGGTCAAGTAGTACTAAGACTACCTGATGCCACTTATCTACTGCCATATGCAGATCATTCATTGCCGTAACAAGAGCCCCTTTGCTTCCATGGAGGGGATGGAACCCAAACTGGAGCTTGTCTACTAAGTTATGTTCCTCCAGTATTTTATTCAGAAAATGCTCCAGAATTGAACAAGGAAAGGGTAAAAAAAGAAATGAGCCTATAGTTACTGAGCACTGACAGATCTGAAGAGGGTTTTTTTTTTAAAGAGGAAGCATTAATGCCTTTTTGCATTCTGGGGTCACAGTGGTAATCTTCAGAGACTGATTACATATGGCTGCTAGAGGTGGAGTGAGACAGTCACATAGCAGTTTCCATACTCTGTGAGGTAGTAAGTCCAGCGATGAACAAGATTTAGCAGAGCTAGCAATAGTTAAGAAGCTCACTTTCCTATACCTGATCTAGGTCATCTAACAACACCCGAAAATACCATACATTTAGAGAAACCAAACTGGTATCCAATGTTAAGAGAGAAATTGATGCTGAATATTGCATATTTAATTGAGAAGTGAAGGTTGCAAGAATATCTTTGATCTTAGTTTCAAAATAGGCTGCTAACTCGTCACAAAACGACTGAGTAGGAGTATCCTGATGCAGCACACAAGAAGGAATAGAGTGTGTGTGATGATGGTCCTGGTCAGATTTGAAGATGACAGAATTAAGGCCTGGTCAGCTGTAGCCAGTGGTTAATTTGTAAAATAATAAGTGCCAGGGCCCAAACCTTTTCCTCAGACGCCCGCTACTGGCACCTCCGAATCTTAGGGTTGCAGAATATCAATGCTAAGTAGTCCTAACTCCACATCCTGCCTCTTTCATCTACTGCCTACGTCTTTATTTCACCTGCTGAGGTTCTTTTTCATCCCTGCTTTCTATCTTAGTCACTGTTTTTTCATCTTTCTCTTACTCTTCCTCCTTTTCTCCTTTGGCATTTTTTCCTCTCTTGTTCATTGGGACGATCTGAGGCTGTTTTATCTGAAGTGCGCATGCCAGATTGGCAGGTGTTCTCACTATGTCCAGCCTGACATGAGGAGTCCAGGCTTCTGCAATTAACAGCTGAAGGGCAGCTGATAAGCAGAGGCACAGCCCCTTTGGTTTTCGATGAAGAGCCGTGTCTGCCTGCTTCAGCCAATCTTAGCACTGCTCTTATGCTGTTTAGTCTTGTAAGCCGCACGAGAGCAGTGTTTGGATTGGCTCAGATGCCACTGGTTTGCAAGCAGCGTGAGGCAGAAGGAACTTCAAGTGTATTCATCCATCAAATGAGGTAAGTTTATTTTTCAAGGTTTTAATATAATTTCTGATGTGCCCTATCACTTTTAAAACATAGCAGCTGCCACTGGGCCTAAGGGGTCATCGTGGAAAGGCTTCTGTCCAAATGACGGGCTGGCTTGGACAGAGGTGAGAGGGCTGATAGTTGGAAGAGATCATCTTCTGTCTGTCCTCTAGACAAAGACAAGGCCTTCCACTTGTTTTATCGATTACAAGCAGGTCTTTGGCAGGCAAACCGAGGCTTCTTGTGGATAAAGTTATAAGGTTGGGAGATGTTCCGCCTCCACTATTGAAGGCCATTCAACTCTTACATCATGACATCTGTGTCAGGGAGACCAGATCCTCGGGCCTGCACACATTCCCAATATGTCCACCACAAGACAGCTCCAAAACTCTGATAAGAATATCACAGAGCCTAAGAGAGTCCAAGTGGGGAAAAGGGGATTAGGTAGGGAACAGCTGGGAAGGAGACCTGTAGGAAGCAAAAGGTTAAATAACACAATATCAGAATATAATCACATTGACTTTCACTAGACTATGATTCTAGGAGTTCAATGATACTCGAAACATGAAATAACACTCTGTTGAATCTAAGGTTCAATGATACTCAGAACATGAAATAACACTCTGTTGAATCTAAGGTTCAATGATATTCAGAACATGAAATAACACTGTTGAATCTAGGGTTCAATGATACTCGGAACATGAAATAACACTTTGTTGAATCTGGGGTTCAATGATATTCGCAACATGAAATAACACTCTGTTGAATCTAGAGTTCAATGATACTCGGAACATGAAATAACACTTAGACTGAAGGAACATGAATGGCCTAGAACTAGACTCTAACTAGGCCTCAAGAAATCTAGGTACCTGGAAAAAATCAAGAATGGGTTAATACAATGTTTCATATGAGCTCGTCATGAAATATCACATACAGTCTAGAAATACAAGAACCTTCTAGAATACTGTTTCAGAACAAACACTGCTTTTTTAACATGGGGGCAAAAGACAATCTGAAACATTCCCTGGAAAACAATTGGAATTGTACCAGAGACTTAATATGCACAAAGTGCGTCACATTTTGAATTTGTCATCTTCACAGGAAATCCATAGGCTCAGGATAAATGTGTGCACTTCAACAAACATTACACATCAAAGTTTTTACTTCTCATGAAATGATCGCGCACACTGTTGCCGATCTGAACACCAAGTTTTACATGCGGGAAATGAATTGCGCACACTGCCGATTCTAACAAGAATATGTAAATGCCATGAAATGATAGCGCAAGCCTTTGCCGATCTGAACACTAAGGGGGTCATTCTGACCCTGGCGGCCGGTGACTGCCAGGGTCACCGACCACGGGAGCACCGCCAACAGGCCGGCGGTGCTCCCAAGGGCATTCTGACCGCGGCGGTTCAGCCGCGGTCAGAAAGGGTAAACCGGCGGTCTCCCGCCGGTTTACCGCTGCCCCATTGAATCCGGATTCAGACACCCCCTACCGCCATCCTGTTCATGGCGGGAAACCCGCCATGAACAGGATGGCGGTAGGGGGTGCCGCGGGGCCCCTGGGGGCCCCTACAGTGCCCATGCCAATGGCATGGGCACTGTAGGGGCCCCCGTAAGAGGGCCCCACAAAGTATTTCAGTGTCTGCTTTGCAGACACTGAAATACGCGACGGGTGCAACTGCACCCGTCGCACCCCCGCAACTACGCCGGCTCAATTCTGAGCCGGCGTCCTCGTTGCAGGGGCATTTCCGCTGGGCCGGCGGGCGCTCTTTTGGAGAGCGCCCGCCGGCCCAGCGGAAATGTTTGAATGGCCGCCGCGGTCTTTTGACCGCGGTGCGGTCATTTGTCGGCGGTACCTTGGCGGACGGCCTCCGCCGTCCGCCAAGGTCTGAATGACCCCCTAAGTTTTACTTGAGGGAAATGAATCGCGCACACTGCCGATTCTAACAAGAATATGTAAACACCATGAAATCATCGCGCAACCCTTTGCCGATCTGAATACCAAGTTTTACATGCGGACAATGAATCGCACACTCTGCCGATTCCAACAAGAAGATGTAAGTGCCATGAAATGATCGTGCAAGCCTTTGCCGATCTGAACGCCAAGTTTTACTTGCAGGAAATGAATCGCGCACACTGCCGATTCAAACAAGAATATGCAAATGCCATGAAATGATCGCGCAAGCCTTTGCCGATCTGAACACCAAGTTTTACTTGCGGGAAATGAATCGCGCACTCTGCCGATTCTAACAAGAATATGGAAATGCCGTGAAATGATCGCGCAAGCCTTTGCAGATCTGAACACCAAGTTTTACTTGCAGGAAATGAATTGCGCACACTGCCGATTCAAACAAGAATATGCAAATGCCGTGAAATGATCGCGCAAGCCTTTGCCGATCTGAACACCAGGTTTTACTTGCGGTAAATGGATCGCGCACACTACTGATTCAAACGAGAATATGCAAATGCCATGAAATGATCGCGGGTGCCGCCACCTATCTGAACACCAAGGTTTACATGAGAGCAATGACTCGCGTACTCTGAAAGTTCCACGAGTAGGCACAAAACTCTAGAATCTCTGAGAACGGGCTCGGGGGCCCAGCCCAACCTCCGCCTTACCACCCTGCTCAAGGATCACCAGAATAATGCAGGGCAGGCCTGGAACATCAAGGTAGGCCTCCGGAACAGGAGCTCAGGAAATTGCTGCTGCTCTGCACCGGGACCTCTGAATAGTGAGCATGTGGAGCTGGGCTGGCTCCCTTATATAACCCAGTCATGCTGCAGGGAAGGCTTCTAGAAAGTCCTAGAAAGGGACCACACCCTGATACACTCTGTAAACCTGCAGCAATACCTTGCAAATGAACATTATTTGCAAACATCATTAATAGTAGTTTCAAGGTAAAACTCTGCAATGCAAAAGGTTAAAAAACTGCATATAAACACAATGCATGAATTATGCTCTTGCATGAAGACTGGGTTTTTGCATTTTAGTCGCCCGTAGAGCACACACTGTCTTGATGTTGACAATCTGGTTCAAATCAAATGAAGCCAAAACGCACATAATTCTGACAAAATTTATACAAATGGGGGAGTCTCGGGCATGGGTGTGTTTTGGGACCCCACGTTATGGAATTAATATACATCTTCTATAAGTACTTATATTCTGTGAGCCCAATATTCCCTTCTAAACTGGGAAGCTGCTCCATTTCCTACAGTATGCTGTTAACACCATTCTCCTCTTTAGCGAGCGTTGGATGCTGTGACTCAATATCATTGGGGTCCATAAGCTTGCAGTTAAACATAAAAGTCTACCACTGTTGCATTTGGTGGAGGGTTTTCCAGCAGGGATGGTGATCACTGAGGCTGATCATAGAGAGGAGCCTCAAAATACAACTATCTGGGCGTTTGGATGGAGGTAAGGTGAAGATGTAAGAGGCACTTACCCTCACTGAAACCTAAATTGAATCTCATGTTGTATGCTATGGGTGTCCTAAATTAAAATCTCCAGCCTTACAACCATTTCTGAAGGTAGCTTCATCTAATCTATTACCCTCTATCATCTATAGGCATTTATTCTGTCCCTAAGAATTATTCTGCTGATGTGAAATATAGGGTGACTATCTCACTCCATGTCATTATGGACACAGTTTCCAGTTCTGGCCTATTAGGTGCCATTAAAATCCTTTTGGTTACTGTAATCTTGATTTTCTTTCGTACACAAAATTAGAGCAAAATTACCTGAAATTACGTGTATCAAGAGTGTATATTTAAACAAAAGCCACTCAAGTTCTGTTGCTCCTGTGTTTTTGCTGTAAAGCTTTACCGTGAATTGCGCATTCACTGTAATTTTATACAACAAACGGTGCATAATTATACAAAGTTGTGCAGAAACTTGAAACCTCATGTTACAAGCATGGTTAAAAAATCCTGAAATCCCCAGAATTACGCCAGCGTAATTTAAATTTTGCACATTCCTACTAATTAGACTAACACAGCTGAATGAAGCCAATGATTTGTAGGTGAAAAGTTCAGGACTGGCAACTCAATCGACGATGACCTGGAGTGAGGTGGAAACCATCGGACTACAGCACTATGGAAGAATTTTCAAAAGCTCCACCACCTTCCTCATTCCCCCTCCCAGTGTCAAATCAGGCTGGAGATTATTTTATTGCAGCAATCACCGATTTTGCGACTGCATTTCTTGACTCAAAGGGGCATATTTATACTCCGTTTGCGCCGGAATTGCGTCGTTTTTTTGACGCAATTCCGACGCAAAAGTAACTCCATATTTATACTTTGGCATTAGACGCGTCTAGCGCCAAAGTCCATGGAGTTTGCGTCCTTTTTTAACGTGGGCACCTACTTTGCGTTAGTTATATGCAAGGTAGGCGTTCCCGTCTAAAAAACTGACTCCGCGGCATGTGCGCCGTATTTACACTCCCGGGCAAAATTCACGCCCGGGAGTGGGCGGGTAAAAAAAAATGACGTATGGCCGCTTTTGCGCCGTTTTTTAGCGCCTGTAAAAGGCAGGCGTTAAGGGACCTGTGGGCTCGGAAGGAGCCCAGAGGTGCCCTCCCATGCCCCCAGGAGGACACCCAAGGCTGGAGGGACCCATCCCAGGGACAATAAGGTAAGTTCTGGTAAGTATTTTTTTTAAAAAAAAATTGTGGCATAGGGGGGCCTGATTCGTGCCCCCCTACATGCCACTATGCCCAATGACCATGCCCAGGGGACAGAAGTCCCCTGGGCATGGCCATTGGGCAAGGGGGCATGACTCCTGTCTTTGCTAAGAGAGGAGTAATTTCTATGGGGTTTGGGAGTGGAAAAAAATGGCGCAAATCGGGTTGAGGCGAAAAATTTGCCTCAGCCTGACTTGCCCCATTTTTTCACGCCCAAGCTCCATATCCCCCTACGCCGGCGCTGCCTGGTGTACGTCGTTTTTTTCAACGCACACCAGGCAGCGCCGGCTGCTAACGCCGGTTAACGTCATTGCTTAAATACAGCGCCCGCATGGCGCTTCAGAATGGCGTTAGCCGGCGCTAATTTTTTTGACGCAAAACTGCGTTAGCGCAGTTTTGCGTCAAAAAGTATAAATATGGGCCAAAGTATTTGCTTCTGATTGGTAAATGAAGTCTTTTCTAAGCACATCGTTTGACAGGAATTAGGGAACGGTGTCCAAGCGGGCAATCTTTGGTCAGAACTTGTTTTCAGGCCTCTAAAAGACCTTAGGATGACACAAAAGTGGTGTTTGATGAGATAATTGAGGCAGTTCAAATAAGAATACCATGGGCAGCGAATAAACAGACAGAGGACCAGAGTCAATATTTGTTTATGCCACGCAGTGTAGCGAACAAATTTGTTGTGCTGCATTGCACAAGTGAGAGGGTGCCCTGCGCTGTGAACAGCCCACAAAGATCCAGCATAGGATGTGAACTGAAGCGTACTTTTCACCTATAAATTCCTATGTCTAGACAAATATAGCAGGATAATAGGCGCTAGATGTGCGCTGTGTGCTTCAGCACACGTCATGTGCAGGTTTTTTTGAGAAAATAAAACTTTGCCCTTTGTTAGGGCCTGCTTCAAGAAAGCATTAGTTTATGACACAAAAGCCAGTCTGGCAATCTTAGGCCCATATTTATACTTTCTTAGTGCCGCGTTTGAGCCGTTTTGTGACGCAAAAACGGCGCAAACCTACAAAATACAATTGTATATTGCAAGTTTGCGCCACTTTTGCGTCAAAAAAGGACGCAAATGCGGTGCTCAAAAAAGTATAAATATGGGCCTTAGTATTTCTGGCTTTGTGTCAAAACCTATGGGTGCCTGTGGTGATCCTCCCCTGCAATGCTCGCCTTTCTAGTGCAAAATCTCGTTTGTGCTTGAAAGCAAATACCAATGCTTTGCTTGGCATCACTTTGCATGGGGCAAAGCCGTAGTAAATCTGGGCCAGAGTGTTTTGCACTTTTACCAAGGTAGTACCAACAGTTTTTTGGATGTGATTTGCACCTGGCCAATATTATATATGCAATAAGAAAACGGCTTCACCCCTTATTCATAGAAGTGTGTATTTGCAGCTGTCGTGATGCCAGTGTTGTTGTTATGTATGGTGACATTCCTATAATGGTGGGCTGCTTCATGAAATGTATCAGTTTTATACTGTACTGTGTGAACTGATGTTAACTGATCGTGTTCTGGGTGTGGGGCGTCCACTACTGGTCTTTAGTTTCTGTATCAGTAAGCATGACTTCTCGCTTCTGTTATTTTTTATTAGGATTGTATTCATTCATTTAGACAGAAAGAACTCTATGGGTGATGTGTCACATAGTACAGGGCCTATGACCACCTCCAGATTGTTTATAAATTGGTGTGAACTGGGTTTTAATAATTCATGACAGCATATTGGGAGCCACAGTAACAAGATCAGGTAAGTGCTTTACTATAATCCTTCCACGACTTACAGGTATACGTGATGCCCCTGCCATTGGCAGCGTATGAAATCCTCTAGTGGACCCCTCCCTGTTAATTATTCTGCACCTGGTATATATGTGCTGTTTTTGTGGCTTCAGTCTCCTTTGTAAGTCTGTCGTCTTAGTTTAATACAGTGGAACCCACTGAGCATCTTTCAGCCTTTGTGAGCGGTGCAAAGAATGTGTGTGATTAGATGACCTTGGCAATTCTAGAGCACCAAGGGGCATATTTATACTTCTCGATGCAAAACTGCACTAACGCAGTTTTGCATCAAAAAGCTTAGGACCGGCTTGCGCCATTCCTGAACGCCAACCGGGCACCATATTTATGGAATGGTGCAAGCCGGCGCTAAGCTTGGGCTAATTTACACAAAAATTACGCTAGCTGGGTGGGGGTGGCGGTACGGGTGAAGGGGTTTTGCCTCAAAAAAAGACGCTAGGCTGGTTAGAGGCAAAAAATGCCTTTAACCAGCCTAGCGTCCTTCCCTGATGCAAAACCATCCATACCACATGACTCCTGTCTTATAAAAGACAGGAGTCATGCCCACCACCCCAATGGCCAGCACAGGGGACCAGGGTCCCCTGGGCATGGCCATTGCACCCAGTGCCATGCAGTGGGTCCCATATCAGGGCCCCCAATGCCACTTACATTGTTTTTAAATACTTACCTATACTTACACTAATTACCTGGGATGGGGTCCCCCACCCTCTGGTGTCCCTCTGGTGTGGGTGGGGGTCATCCAAGGGCTTGGGGTGGGCACCTGTGGGCCCATTCCATGGTGTTCAACCATGGAAATGGGTCCACATGTCCCCTAACGCCTGGACTGACCCAGGCGATAAATAATGGTGCAAAGCAAGTCTTGCACCATTATTTAGACCCTCCTCCCACCCGTGCGTCATTTTAGCACTGGCGATAAATATGGGGTATGGGGTTAGCACCATTTTTTAGATGGGAATGCCACCATGCATCTCATTGATGCAAGGTAGGTGCATGCATCCAAAAAAATGTGCTAACTCCAATATTTTGACACTAGACGTGTCTAACCTCAAAATATAAATATGGAGTTAGGTTTGCGCCAAATTTGCGTAAAAAAATGACACAAATTTGGCGCAATTGAAATATAAATATGTGCCAAAGTATTTTTGGTGGATGTTTCTGAGGTGTGACTGCTGAACTTGGCACCTGTCACATAGGTGAAGGGATACTTCATTATTATTGTTGGGTTATCTGAAGACATTTGTATAGTGCTGTATTGCCATTAGTGTGGCCTTGGAGCACTGTGGGGTTTAGGTACCTTCACACCCTGGTCTTCATGATCTCTCCATGAGCTCAATGCAGACCACAGTGTGTTTTCTGTTTGAGGTGTATCATTAGTAGTGTGGGTATGATGGTTTGTTTGTTGAAGCTCAGATGGTGCTAGAGGCCTGTGACCTAACCCCAGGTAAGAGTGGGTGTCATCTGCACCCTCTCACCTTGTGCACAAGTGCTTGTCCTCACTGACATGTGTCAGATATATTTGTATGCCTTCTGTAACCTCTATCTCTGGCACATCTCTCCATTTCCTTTTGCTCTAACCCCAAGAAAGAATGCACCCAACGTCTGAGCCATTTGTCTAGATACGTTCTATTGGTTCTGTGATTTGAAACACCAGGTGTTGACATGTCCCTTCTTCAACCTGTAACCACAAATATAAAATGGGGTCTCTTTGACCTCTAACTTCATTCCCATAAATCTCATAATGGCACAAAGAAAAGGGTGTCCTCTTTGACCTCTAACCCAACCTAACGCCATGTTAACTTTTGACCTTTAACCCCTGGTATGTCCTCTTTGTTGCAGGCTCTCTGAATGAGCAGTGATCCAGTGGACACCTAGCCCATCTGTACCTGTGATGGACACTGCAGCCCGTGCAGTGCTCACTGTCTACATTGCGGTGGAGGTTCTGCTGGCCCTCCTGACTGTGGCTGGCAACCTGTTGGTCATCTGGGCTGTGGCCTCAAATCCACGCCTGAAGAACATCACTAACTACTTCATTGTGTCTCTGGCTGTGGCAGATGTGGCTGTGGGCCTGCTGGTCATTCCCTTTGCCATCACCATCAGTGTGGGCTTTCACATGGACTTTCATGGCTGCCTCTTCCTAGCCTGCCTGGTGCTCGTCGTCACGCAGATCTCGGTCTTCAGCCTCCTGGCAATTGCTGTGGACCGATACCTGGCCATTCGCCTCCCACTGAGGTAATTCACTGGTTGTGATTTGGGGATGGAGTGGAGTTAGGTGAAGCCTGAGGTGTAGCTGACTGACTTTAAGGGCTCTATGCACAAAGTTAACTGTACACATGTAGAGTTACTCACCTGTACATTTACTCTGGCACCTAGGTGTAAGTCTACACTTTTTAACTATTCACCAATTTCAATTGTAATTTTACTCCTACATTAAGACCTACATATCTCTACCTCATGAAACCAGAGGTCACAGACATCTAAAACTAAATTTACGAGTGTAAAGTCACTACTCATAACTTTTCACCTATAGGCAATGATCTCCACATACAAAAGATAGGCGAGCCAGAGGTCTCCCTTATTCATCAAACGGTCGACTTCCATGTTAAAAATGCCTTTTGACAAAATGTCCACACATTAGAAACATAAAGTGCGTCAAACAGCAGAGGAGATTTATAAGAATGGGATCAATTTCCTCTAGTCATAAGGATCTTGTATCTGAATCTGGGTAAGTAAGGTATACATTTTGAAAGTGTGCTTATCCGTAATTTGTGATGCAGGAAGCACACACTAAAGCTAAAAGAAGGATATGTCCATCCTTATTTGTTATTGAGAAAAAACAGCTGAAAAGAAAATCAAACATGGCACAGGTATACTGCAGAAAGTTGTATGCTTTATAGACTACATGGACGTATGTCAACAACCTTGATTGTTTATAGATAGATAGATGTATTTATAGATATAGACACATATAGATATAGAGATATATATTAACTAAAATGAACAAAGGTTACTGGGACGTTATAGTTAGGTTCAGACTTTACCGACACAAAACATAGATATTCAGCAGTTAGAGTTATCTCAAGCAACTATAACTCGTGCCCTAAAGTAACTATAACTTGCACCCCCACCATGTACAGATTTGTCATCAACAATTTTATTGCAAATGTTGCAGTGATATCATTAAGGCCCATATTTATACTTTCTTAGTGCCGCGTTTGCGCCGTTTTGTGACGCAAAAACGGCGCAAACTTACAAAATACAATTGTATATTGCAAGTTTGCGCCACTTTTGCGTCAAATAAGGACGCAAATGCGGCGCTCAAAAAAGTATAAATATGGGCCTAATAATGTCATAGAAGATTGTATGACTAATGTAATATGTGGTAGCAGTGCATGGAGAGGGCGCAAGTTATAATGATGCCAAGGGGTGGGGTCTCCAGGGCCATTAATGACTCCAGAAGGGGGGGCCCTGGGGATGGGGACACTGTGGCCAAAATAAACCCAGGGAAGGGATCCCACATGCCCTCCTCCTCTTGTAAATATCGACCTTGCCTGGGGGGAACAGCGGTCCCTGGGGACAAAATCGGCCCGTGGAAGGGGGCCACGTGCGCCCCTGCCCCATTAAATATAAAGTATTTCCCCAGAGATTTGGTCCACCCAGGGGGGCAAAAAACAAGCGCAGGAAACACTTTTTTTTTTTTTTTTTTTTTAATTACTGTGGATCCACTGATCCTCTGCAAATTTGCAGCAAAATTAAACAAAAAATGTGGGCCTCGGTGGGGTCTGAGTCCTAGGGGGTTAGGGTATCCCTACCCTGCCCCTTCTGATTTTTGTGTGTTTTTATAGGACTCGGAAGTCACAAGATGGCTGCCAACACTTCCTGGTTGAAGTGCTGGCAGCCAATCAGAACTCACTATGGGATCTGTCAGAATCACAGAGGATCTGCATCCCTAGATATGCATAAATCTACTTAAATTACAAAAAGGGATCTTTCTGGACCACGATCTAGCTGCCTGACAAATTTTGTGTAATTCCGTCTAGTGCCTCGGGGTGTAGTCATGTTTAAAATCCGTGTGGGAAACTGTATAGGGAAAATGCATTTTGGGACTCCCTTTTTTCTCAACCTCCACGTTACGGATCACCCCCAAACTTTCAAGACAGCAGCAGAAGTCAGCGGCAAACACATTTGGAAAATGTTGTGAAGATTAATCAAACTGCTCCAAAGTAATTAGCAAAACAATAAACACTTTTCCTATAGAAACTAGGTCCTAACTATAACTACCTACCAGTAGTTGACACTAGGCAATACATAAATATATATATATATATATATAAATATATATATATATATATATATATATATATATATATATATATATCACTTGTCACCTCCTGGTCCGTATGGGGGCCACAGACCCTGCAGGGCGGCATGGGTTACTGGGGCGAAGCATCCCACAGAAAATATCTCCCAAACACGAAATACCCAAGCATTTAATAGCTCTTCTGGGCAGCAAGACAGAAAGTCCTGACGCGTTTCGGCAACAACATGCCTTGTTCACAGGTAAGTAAGAGCAGGTGTGAGTAAGCCAGTGCTTTTTAAATACACAGTCATGTGACTTCAATATCAAAACCCCAATTCCCATAATGCACAGTTCCATGTTAATAACATCCTGAACTGGAGCGCATAATCTACATATATCTGCAATAGCATTACAGGCGCTACAGTTCCAATGGAAATGACATGGTGGTGAACACCCCAGGACATAGCAGGAGCCGACTTGGGGAGGTGGTGGTCCCTGGGGCCGGGGGTCTGTGACAGACCACATTCATTGTTTAAACTTAGCCCTGGGGAGGTGGTGGTCCCCAGGGCTGTGGGGGGTGCATGGCATCCCCCTTCATTAAGATGAATAGCCCTGGGGATGTGGCGCTCCCCGGAGCTTGGGGGGGTGGGCGCATGTAACCCCCACACACATAAATTGTTTTCCCCCTGGGAGGTGGCAGTGCCCAGGGCAGCGGGGCATCTCCTGGCCCCCCTTATTTCACAATGTATTTATTCCTTCTGAGATGGTGTTCCCCAGGGCTGCGGGAAGGGCCACACAGCACCCCCTGCATTCACAATGTATTTAGCCCTGTGAAGGTGGCGGCCTCCCAGGCTGTGGGAGGGGTATGCAGCCCCCCAGCTTTCACAATGTATTTAGCCCCAGTTAGGTGGTGGTCCCTGGTCCCCCCACATTCATTAATTATTTAGCCCCTGGGAGGTGGCGGTTCCCAGGGCTGTGGGGGGCCATGCGCCCCCCCATATAATGAAAATTAAACCCTCGGGGCATAAAAATGCCCTAGGAGGGGGGCCCCTCATGCCCCCCTACATTATTTTTAACATGCTCCGGGGACCTGGCCCACTGGGGGGTTATAGTAAAACAAGAGCGGAGCCTGCAATTGTTTTTTTTTAAACTTTTGCCACAGATTCATGGATCAGGGTAGTTTTTTGCACTGGGAATCCTTCTGAGACGCCAGCAGAAAAGCTAAGGAGTCAGGGTGTCCCTACTGTGGCCCCTTTTCCTTTTCTTTCATTTATTTTTTGTGACCAAACTGAAGCTGAGTCCCAAGATGGCTGCCAACACTTCCTGGTTGAAGTGTTGGCAGCTGATCAGAGCACTGCATTTCCCTGCACGAGCTAGTCATTATTTGCAAAGTCGTCACAGCCAGAGATATACAAATTTGTATTTTCTTAAATTTCTCAACAACTACTGAACGGATTTACACCAAATAACAAAAAGCACAAACTGCAGAACAAAATCTAGCTTTCTGCTAAATTTGGTGTATTTCCGTCAAGCGAATCAAGCTGTAGTCGTGTTGAAAACTCCTATGGGAATTAACCTGGGAAACACACGTTTATTGACCCACAACGTTTCCTCAGCCCCCACTTAAAGGATCAACCGAAAACTTTCTGTGTGCAGCAAGAATTATCAGCACACTTTTGTTGGGAAAATTTCATGAATATTCGTCAAACGACACCAAAGATATAGGAAAGTCCAAACATGCTTTTTCTATGGTATGGAAGCATGGTCCTGACTATAACTACCTACTTGTGACCGCCAATAGGTAATATATTTATATATATATATATATAAATATATATATATATATATGGACCACCACCTCCCTGGTATCCTTGTAAATGTATATATATATAACATATATGTTATATATATATACTGAAGAAAAAAAACAAAGATTACAGGCACATTATATTTAGGCTCACTTTTTAAACAAGCAAAACCATAGAAATTCAACAGTTATAGTTAGAGTTATTTCAAGTAACTATAACTCATACCCTAAGGTACCTACAACTCACACCCCCACCATGCACAGTGTTTTTTAATGAATAATTTTAAAACAAATGTTACAGTGATAATATCATTGACATTATAAAAGATATCATGAGTGCTGTAATAGCTGGGGTAATTAGCAGTGCATGATGAGGGCATGAGTTATAGTTACTTTAGAGCACGACTTATAGTTACTTGAAATAACTCTAACAGCTGAATTTCTATGGTTTTGTACATTTAAAATGTGAGCCTAACTATAACGATAATGATATCATTACAGTTACAAATAGTTCTGTTGGATTGTGCACCTGGCACATGTAAACGTTGCCTCTGTTTAGACACACTCATTTCAATCAATCAGGAATTTGTAAAGCGCACTACTCACCCGTGAGGGTCTCAAGGCGCTTCTCCCCCCAAACAAACAAAAAATGACTTTCGAGCATTGCATTTGTTTATAATGCTCATTTGTTCGTATTTCTGTATTGTACGGTACTCTGCTGTGCCACCTGTAGCATACATGTTGTATAAAATGCTCTTAAAGCTGTTAAACTCCAATGACAAAATGCCAATAACAAGATTTAAAAAAATAGAAAGTCTGACCTAACTATATCTACACAGTGGCAATCACCACTGTGTAAAGTAGTATATTTCATCTTTCTTTCAGAATCAGTAAAAAAATACTTTCACAAATAAAGAGCTGCTCGTAGACCCATAAACAGCACACCTGACAAGCTCACCCTTGCACACTATAGAGTATGTTTAGCAAACATATCTTTAATGTGAGAAGCCCCTGGCAAACATTCAATGAGAAGGCCTATCTATTGATCTATCTATCTATCTATCTATCTATCTATCTATCTATCTATCTATCTATCTATCTATCTATCTGTCTATCTATCTATCTGTTAAGCGGTGGCCAAGAAATAGGGGATGTCCCAAAAGTGTGATTTCACGTGTTAATTACCATAGGAAAGCATGGTCTCTGATACAGAAAAAATGGCTAAGCATTACTCAGAGGTCATGCATTTTGTTATTTGGTGTGAATTTGTTCAGCTCTTTTGCAGAAATTGGTGTTTAAAAAGGTGCACAGGTGGTAATGAAGGAGTTAATGCTAGTAAAACGTAAAACGTTGGAGATATCTGGACTGTTGGTGTCCGGCTATGCTCTGATTGACACATTGAAAGTGAGTGGGTGGATTATGATTGGCAGGTCACAACATGGAGAATATGTTGTGGCAGCCATTACAGAGCTCAGGGACTCAATCCTTTCATCTTGAAAAACAAATCCAAAGCCACATAAAGGAGTAGGGTGGACATACCCTGACAGCCACGGCCATATGGGTGGTCCCACAGGTACCCATAAGTCAACATTTATAAACTGAAAAAAAGTATTTTGAGTTGTGTGTACTATGGTACCAGAAATTGGTACAGAGGGAGCCAGCAAGGTACCCCAATGTGGTACTCTGGTACCAGTGTTGCTACCACAGTACCAACAGTACTAAAAAAAAATAAAGAAAAAATAAATAAGGGTCTGGTTACAGAACAGACCAAGAAGCCAACTGCCATTGTGCAGGCTGTAAGCCATGCGCAGTGAGGGTTGGCCGCCTGCAGTGGGTTGGGTGCAAGTTCAACCCACTGCTGCACACAGCTGAAGGCTGCTGGGTGTTGAGCATCCATATGGAGTTGGGTGCGAAGCCTAGCAAGATGCCAAGTTCTCAGGCCAACTCTCTGTAGTGCCATGACAAAGGCCATGTGCAGGGGTGGGTTGGGAGCCCATGGAGTTTTGGTGCTCAGCCTTGCCAGAGGCCAAACCCTGTGGCCAAACACAGAGCCACAGTACTAGTATTTGGTACAGTGGAACCCAGCAAGGGCCCAACTGATGTACTGTGGTACCAAACAAAATAGAGAATGGGCTGGTCATAGATCAGACCCTGCAGCCAACCACCACTGTGCATGCCGTAGGCTGTATGTAGTGGGGGACAGAGCAATGATTGCCTGCAGAGGGTTGGGTGCCAGACCGAACAAAGCTGTGCATTGCTGAAGGCATGGGGGTAAGGACCTTCAAATATTGAATTTTCAGGTATCATGGGAGATGATTGAAATTCATCACAAATTTGCTACCACCAACAAATGTTGTAGTTTTTAGACAGGAACAGAGGTATGGAAAATGATGAACTAAGGAAATAGTTGGTTTGAAACAAGGTCACCATAACAAGATCAATGGTAGTACCAATATAATTTATAATTCTGAAATAAATCCTACATAGTTCTTCACAAAACAGAAGAGATAAAATCAGAGGGGGCATGGTAGTCTACCATTACCAGCACCACCACTATTCTCACCAGCACCGCCACCATTACTACTACTACCACTCCAACCATCTTTACCTCTCCACCATTAGAGTCAATACTGTAACCACCAGCATTTCCATTACTACCATCTTTAACACCACCATTATTAGCATTACCACCATCAACATTACCATCAAACAAAAAGATTTTAGGTCAAAACACCCACATTCATAATCTCAAACAACTGTTATCATGCACAAACACACTCATCATTTTACATCAACACAACCAACATCATACATTCACACAACCAAGGACAATACACTCCCCATCATACACTAACACAGGTACCATCACAAGTTGAGACAACCAACATAATACACAAACACACCCACCATTACATGCCAATATACCCACTGTCATCCATCCACAAAGACAACGTAGCATACCAAAACACAGAATAAAAACACAACAAAACAACAACAAACACAACTAAACAATGGAGTTCCCTACAAAAACTAAGTTGAAATTGAACTGACAATTGACTAATATATTAGCTAAAAAGTCAGGAAATTCATGATTTGAGGTGTGTGCCCCAACTTCACTGTACCAAGTCATCCCTAATTTCTATTCCCAGTTTACAGTGTTTGACATGTCACACATCGTTTCAATCTAAAGGTAAACACTACACAACATAAACATCATCAACTACACCTTGTGCCAACACACCAACCATTGTACTTCAACACAACAAGAATAAGACACCAATATACTCATCAAAGTATGCCAACACACCCACCTTCATACATGCATCAACCCACCACTATTTGGAAAAAACACCACCGTACGGCCACCCTTCCAACATCTTATATGATCATACACCCAGCCTTTTGCATTCAGCACAACCACCAGTTTACACCAAAACCCGTCCACCCACCCACTGTCAAATGCCCACACAGCCACCACAAATCACCTAAACACCTATCCTCCCAATCCCACCACCGTACAGGTACACATACACCTCATACACCCACATACCCATCATCATATGCCAACACAGAAAACATCATGCAGCCACCATTTACCTATGTTTCTGCTGCTTCACTCTAAGAACTTAGCTACACCATCATACGAATATGTCAAAACGTAATCAAGGACCTTCTCAAACACATCTCATTCAAAGCTTTTTCACGTAGTAAAAAAGAGTGGCAGTCATGGCTCACCTCGTATGGAAGGAATAGACACAACTTATAGAATTGTTAACAGGTGCTATGGATTCTGGTGACATCTCGTTCAATGGCCAGATTGTTTGTAAACGTCGCCAGAACATCAAGATGGCAGTACAGGAATATATTACACATGGCACCAGTTATGCATTTTTTTACATATTTATTTTAGTGCCATTATCCTCAAAACAATGTTTGTTTTTCCAAACATGGAAATTTTTATTGAAAACAGTATTTGAAATTTTTGACTATTTAGCTTGCTTGTAGTAAGAAGAGCACATTATTGTATTACGTACTTTAAAATGTGGTGGTTTTAGAGAAAACCTGGTTGAAAACAGTCGGTCCATTTGAGCTGGAGGTGCTGCCAGCAAGGCTGAGCTACGATTTGGTTCAGATTGCATTTTTTCATGAGTAGACTGCTGATTAAACCATAGGCCGTGGTTAAGCTCAGAGACTTCTGAAGCTGCTGCTGCACTTCTCTGGTAACAATGGGTCCTGATTCCTAAAGCGTTCATATTTTGCCTAGCTTTCACGAAGAGGTTTCTATTAAAATAAAGGGAAATTGTGTAGCTTTGTTGTGTGGTTTGGTCCTGTCATTTACGTGCGCTATATTACCTCCAGAATTACCTGGCGGAATGGGAACCAGACTGGATCCAGAACCCCACTAAATGAAATCCATATCTCACAGTTATGTGTGAAAGAACATCTTGTACTTCTGAAGTGCTGTCTTTTGCCACTCTATTTCACATCACAAACAACACGTGGATGACAGCAGAAGAATGCCTGTTACTTATTGCTTTCCTCTTGTTCGTCATTGCAGGTACGGAGCCCTTGTGAATGGTGCCCAAGCTAAGAAGGTGATGGCAATCCTCTGGATGTTGGCTGTCCTCCTGGGAATGATCCCCCTCTTCGGTTGGAACAACCTTCAATCTGTTGAAAGTGCATGCAAGGACCAAAACAGTGAGTTCTCACTACTGGACGTCACTCACTCATCAGCTAACAAGACGCTGACCTCCTGCCGAACAGTGGCGTGCTATTTTGAGGTGGTGGTGGACATGAACTACATGGTCTATTTCAACTTTTTCGGCTGCATATTGCTCCCTCTCGTGTGCATGATGTTCCTCTACATCAGCATCTACAATGTGGCCTGTAAGCAGCTGCGTCAGATGCGTCCCAAGGGTGGAGGTCCAGGCAGCGGTGGAAAGACCCAAGCCTTTCTCCTCAAGGAGATTCATGTAGCCAAATCACTGGCTCTCATTGTGGGGCTCTTTGCTCTCTGCTGGTTGCCCCTCCACATTCTAAACTGCCTGCCTGTTTTCTGCCCTGACTGCCCAAGGCCACCCATCTGGCTCATGGACCTGGCTATTGCTTTCTCTCATGCCAACTCAGTGCTTAACCCAGTCATCTATGCCTTCCGTCTGCGTGAATTCCGCAGGGCCTTCTCTGTGCTTGTCGGAAAAGCCTGTCGGCTCAGGGAAGGCTACCGGGATGAACTGACCAGGGTAAGCATGATGCGCTCTATGAGTCGAGAGACCAGCATAGTCATGCTATCAACCACACGGGACACGTGATGGCAAAGCATAGGGGCTCTCTTCTGATTATGCCCTATGATCACTGAAAGGATAGGATAGAAACCACATGTGCATGAAGCCAGGAGTTGACGACCACACAGAAGATGAGATGACAGTACCTGCTACCAAGAGCTTACAAAGCAAAGGTATATGTGGTAGAAGGACATGGCATCGAGGCTATCTGATAGGAGGCTATGACACCAAGCCTTAACTAGGCCTCTAGTATGATGGAGGCCAAATTCTCATCGATCTGCTGGATGCATGGTTGGAAGATATGGGGTGATTGCCTCAACACAATATCTACTGTTTACTAATTTATTTATTGATGGACACGGGTGGGTGCTTCTTATCCAAAAAAAGCTACATCATCCTGATACCAGTCTAGTAACCGCGAAATGTGAGCTACAACTCTGTCTATGGTAGCAGAGCTCCCTCTGCTCAACACTGGAGTGACAATATGCATCCCTTTTGCGTATAGGTCCCTCTTCTACAGTGGTGGTGGATGGAGAGAGAGGGAGAGACCATGTAGAACATCTTTACTCACCTTCAGTGTCTTGGTCAGTGGCACAAGCCCACCTCAGCAACCTGAGAATACACAAAGAATCAAAGTTCTTCTCACCAATCTGAGAATCTGCAGGATCAGGGAAACGGTCTACAGAATAAACAGAAATTCAGATTTATTCTAATCCAGCCGCCAGTACCTGGAGAGAGACTTCTTCTCACTCACGACAGAATACCGAGGCTACCAACGTTATTAGTGTTATTCTCACCGACCTGTATAGGAGAATCAGGGTTATCCCTACAATCAGAGCATGGAAAGAGATTAAGAGAATGCACAGGGAAGGGTAAGAGTTATTTCATCACCACGAGGTCACAGTTTAAACCTTCCTGATAACACATAAGGGACTGCATGTATTCTTACTGATCACACAATACATAGCGAATCAGGGCTATTCTTACCTACCAGAGGATACAGACGATTTCAGTGTTATTTTCACCACATGGAGTCAGAATCATTCTCGCTATACCGAAAATAAACAGAATCAGAGTTAGTCTCAGTCCCAACAGATTACAAGGGATCTAGAGGTAGTCTAACATGCTAAAGAATATACAAGTAATCGAATTGTTCTCAACAACCAGAAAATGCACAGGCATCAGAAATATTCTCATTCAATAGAGAATGCAAAAGGAATCCAAGTTATATTCACAGTGCAGGGTGTGCACCCAGGCTCCCAGAGTTACTCTTCCCAACCTAAGAGTTCCAGGGAATCACACTTATTCTCACCAATCACCGAGTACATGGGCATAAGAGTTATTCTCGCCGACACGGAATAACATATTGCTAACTTGTAGAGAATATACAGGAAATTATAGTTATATAGGAATGAGAGTTATTCCAACAAACTAATGAGTACACATCGGGTCCGAATTATGCTTCCAAATCTAAGTAAACAGAACCAGCTTTAGTCTCACCATCCAGAGAAGTCTCTGAGAATGGGAGCTGTTCCCTCGAAACTGTGAATGCGCAGGGAGTCATATTTATTTTCACCATTCACTTTGCACGTTGCATAACTTAGGCTAACATGGATATAGAGCATTCTGTCTCAATGCCTTCTTTATCTATATTGTTGTGAAAGAGAGGAATACAATGTGTTGTACATTATAAGAGCCTCCAGTCCTGCCTTAAAATCAGAGTTTGTGTCTCAAGCCGGGGAATACAAAGGGATTGAGAATTAGTCCCATCTACCAGATAGAACACCTAAATTGTATTTATCACCAGCGAATACTCTAATCCGATTTATTTTTACTAACCTTGGAATAAAAAGGATTCGGGGTTATTTTACACAAACCATAGAATGCACAGGAATCAGAGTTCTTATGAAGAACCTGTAAATACACAGTGAATTATTATTACTTTCACCATTTAAGGAACACTAGTATTTCACTCTCACATTTCAGATGGTGCAACGAATCATAATTATTCAAATTAACTTCATAAAAATGACAGGAAATTAGAATGAATCCCACCCACTAGAGAACACACAAAAGATCACGTTACTAATATCCAGCGGAAACAAACACATAGAATGAGTACTCATCACTTAGAGAATGCTTAGAGAATGCTCAAATAATTAAAGTGATGCTCACTATCCTGAGAATGCAAATGGGAACAGTTATCACAACAATCTTAAATCTTAGAGGAGTTCTAGGGAAAAGACAAAAATATGAGGAAGAGGAATATTTGCTGGGCACCCAGCACAGCTTAACTCCCAATCAAACAAGAGGCAGTTTCACGCTGTGGTATCCGTTGTAAGTGATGTTCGTTCTTATACTCCCACTAAATTGCTCTCAAACAAGCTTTAATGGTTCCTTAATCCAGTGCAGATCTTCTTCTTTCCATTTCCATTAGAACGTGGAAGTAATTTTTTCAGACCCTGCACCTTAGATCTGAGATATATGTTGTGGCAGTGGACTCAAGCGGACTGGGTTAATACACACTTTTTGGAATGGTACTACCACTAATGCACGTTGACCTCTAACAGACGATGTTATCACACCGCGCCACTGGTCAGCTTGCGGATTTCACCATTTAGACATTCTGTACTGTATGTGAAACATTAAACAACAAATGCATGTGATACCCACTTCTCTAGAATGGTCGTCCTGTCCAATAAACTGCATTTCTTGCTCCAGCAATGTTGGAAATGGCTGTTTTCATCTGGTCATAACATATTACAAATCAATATTTAAACATGGTGTCAGGACTAAGAATCCATTTTACAATGGTTTGTAACATAAATGTATTTAAAATCAAATGATGCAATTTCATACGTTCTTCTGTCTGGTAATTCCTGAGCATCTAAATCTGATCTTAATGTACTTTCCCAAATACACTTTGTATTGCCATCATTAATCTCCTAAATACAAGCAGCACTTCTCCTCACAGTCTAAATTTCTTATTTTTCTCTTTTCTGTTTTGATGTGTATCCTTAACTCTGTTCTAGCTCTTAGTCCTTTAGTAGAGTGCAAGTTTTCTCCCCTGTTTATGTTGATGATATCACACAACTAGTATGATATAAACATTAAATCAATGCCCCAATTGGTGTTCTCATCAAGGATAACTAAAACTAAGGGATCCTGCCATCTAAATTCGTGTCACCTCTCAAAATGTAGTAAAAACCCACTATTTATCTAGAAATGAGCTAGTTCTCATAAGCAATCATATAAATTATGTTTTTGTCTTTAGAATGCATGTCTCACTGAGAATATGCTATAATGATCAATTATTTACTGGTAATCTTAATTACTCCAAGTCTTAGGTTCCTCTATCACAATTTTTACTTTATGGGCAAATGTGCCTTATATAAGAATAGTCACAACTAAGCTTAAATTACACGTTTCCCATTCCTTCAACATGGCCCCACGCTCTTCCCTGTCACATGATATAAAAACGAAGTACACTAACGTCATAACCTGTAATATTCAAGCACCCTGTAAGGAATAGAATCTTTTTTTGTATGGTCACTCCTTCATTTTTGGCTTTGGACTAATGCTTTTGTAAAACTCGTAGTACCACTGGCTAACATAGGGTTTCACAAGCCCATGCTCTCTAAGTGATAAATTATATTTGGGACCACCTAACATAATACTCCAAGGTATAAAAGCCGATAATGCTGAAGTAAAATTTAAAGTAACTTTTAATTCAAAAATGACGTTAGAAAGTCACCACTTTCTTGCCCTAAAGTTCTAGTAGCTATTCTTACAGCGGTTGTCATTGAGACAGCCTGATGCCCTCCTACCAATAGTTGTGAATCACTCTCAGAAATGGGCAGTGCTTTAAATGGAAAAATAGAAGTGCAGGTACTCTGTACCAGAGTACCTGCTTGTTTCTGAGAAGTGCCGGTACTCTCCAATTAAAAGTATTACGTTTTTCTTGAGATATGCCGGTACTCTCCCTCTCAAAATAAAAAAGTGCCGGTACTCAGTACCGGAGAGTACCGGCCCATTTAAAGCACTGGAAATGGGAAAAAACAACTTTTGGTGGGAGGAGGTATGACCTCCTCCAGCAGGATGGCCAGAGGACTGTGACAACAGGTGGTCCAACTTCAAAGGGGCTACAGTTTCTGGCAAATGTGAGTCACACTGAAGCCTGCCCTGCCCTTTTTGTAGGTAAAGCGGCTGGCATCTCTTCCAGAGGGGGAAAACCCATTGGAGAACCAGTTTTCCAGGCAAGGTGGCTAATTATGCTGGGCAAACATCAAGGGTGAACCACAGCTCTCTCCAAGGGAAGAAGGATCCAGACATCTTGGATTGGGGAAAAGACATGCACTGGCAGACTTTTTAGTGCAAACCTCACAGAAAAGTATGTAAAAGTGGGTAGGGTTGCCCGATGGGAATACTAGCACCATTGACTAGTGAGTCCTCGCTTCCACACACTTGAAATGGGCATAAAAGTGGCACCTCTTCTCAGAACACTGCTGAACTCTGAAAAAATCGAAGAAGGACTGCACCTATGGAATCTGTGGACCTAAGAAAGAAAGGCTGCACCAAGAAAGACTGCACCTGCTGCACCTACTGACATGAACATCAATTTACCAAAATGCCATGAGTAGCGTAAGAAACATCACACATATTCAACCTTTACTTTCATTCACACATGCATACTTACACATACACACATTCCCACAAACACATGCTCTCACATAAACATACTCTCACCCACATAAAATAATATTCACTTTTAGTGTAATAAAAAGTTAGTTAAAAGAAAACAATGAAAGTGGCACCCCAACTGATGTCCATAAGGGCGAGCTGCCCTTGTGCTCCGGCACTAATTTTGCCACCTCTGAAGCCAGTGGTTGCAAAGGTGAGGTCAGGGGTCGCAGGGGGCAAGCCAGTGGTTGCAGCTGCACCCCCTGGCAACACTTAAATGACATCCAATCCTACTGAGCCAAGACAGAACCTCAGAAGGAGAAGTATTTCTCCTGCTGTTCAACCCATGAATAGAGCCCCAAAGGACTAGACCTGTTCCCACTTGTGCCAAGGACTAGCGAGTGGACTTCAAGGGCTAGTTGGCTAGCCTCCTAATAAACTTCATTGACACAAAAGTTTAAGAAGCAGTGCACTTGCAAAGTGCCCAGCTAACCGGTTCACCATGGACTTGACCTGGACTCCATTGGTGTCTAAAAGATTGAGTACTAGCCCGCAAGAGGTCTCTCTCACATTCTGGACCCTTGGATACTGCTGGGGTAAGTTCTTCGTTGCCATTTAATTGCAACTTGTGAGCCAGAGCCAAAAGATAATGGTTTTTGAACACCACGATGAGGCTCATGGACTACCACTACTTGCCAGAATCAAAGCTCATCACAAGATTGTGGTGGATTTGTTATTGTCATGTTTCTTACTTGCCGACTGTTTTGGTACTAATAATTGATTTACACTTGATTTCCTTTGAGCTAAGCCAGACTGTTCTGTGCCACAGCTACCCAGAACTGAGCTAAGGTTTAATAAAAAAAAAAACTAACTGAACCTGATTTGGATTAGTGATTTTATTACTTGGTGAGATCTCACAAACAACCCAACTGATAATCCATTTTTCTCTCACAACCCTTAATTTAAAGTCGAAAAACCCCATCAAGTTCGTAGGGATGTGAAACCTGTACTGTGATGGGTTTTTTTATCTTCAAATTCAAATGTAACAAACAGAGCATCAACCTTCCAAAAAGGCTTTTTCTGTCCAAATAGATTGACAGTGTTCTGCATACAAATATGTTCTTCCATGGAAAATGGAGAAGGATAAAATAAAAGTGAAACTAGATAATTTGAAGAGTGAAATGCCGAAGCAGCTTTAGGGGCACATGGTGTACTTGGGGTCAGAGGACAACATTGTTAGGGAAAAACTTTACAATGTACTCTGAACACAGAAAGGCTCCCAATTCCCCAATGTGTCTGGCAGAATAAAAAGCCACTAAAAAACTTACCTTATATGTAACACATCTGCCATGTCCAGAGGTTCACAAGGTGACTTGTGCAAAAACTGCAAAACTGCTGGAAGATCACAAAAGCATAAAGGGTCACAAATGACTGATTTGTTATGGCTAAAACCTCTCAGCAACATAGAAACTAATTGACCTATAATTTCTAACTCCGGGTTCCTGAATGTCCTTACTGTGCCCATTGTGCCCACAATTTAAACACAGGCAGACGTTACTAAAACCCATCATTTAGAAATTGAAGGACTTCTAAGAGCTCAATCATAACCTCCAAAGAATCCTCTCTTCTACACCAGTAAGCAAAAGACTGCTAGGGGCAAGAGTATGATTGTGAAGTTGATGGTCGCCTGTATTGCTGGATCAATAAAGCTACTTTTGGGGAACAACTTTTTCATTCTAGGCCCCACCTTTCAGTACCCATGCCCCTATTTACAGACAGGACAGAACTGCTAGAGGCATCTGAGGGATCCTCAATGGATAAGGAGCAAGAGGATTTATCCAATGAGGTTGAACTAAGGAAGGAGCGAGAACTAAAGAAGATGATTCTAGCATGGAACTAATAAGAAAACCATTGCTTGACCTCCTTGATCTTCTGTAAACATTTGGTATCAGAGGAATTGGAGGGAAGGTACAAAGAAGACACTTGGGTCATTTGAAAGGCACTGCATGTATCATCCAGGCCCTCTAGCAAGGCTTACTTGTGTAAAATACAGGAGACTTCCATTGTGGTCGGCTTGAAACTCTGACTTTGCCTTGGACTCTTGCATTTGAGGTTCATAGACTCAGAACATTCTCCTCCAAATGAAATATATCTCTGTCTGGCCAAGCCTCCCCACTAACTACTGGAATACAAGATTTGTCATTGATAAGGAAAACATCAGAGAAAACACCCTGCTTACATGATTTGCTGCACAATTATCTTCCAGTGGATAAACCTATTGTTACAGATAGAAGATTGTCCTCTACCCACTGACATACCTCCTGTGACAGAATATGATTTCACCAGGCAATGTTCATGGTGGTTGACATAGCTCATTACTACCCTGCTGTCTGTTCTTCTCTGAACCTCCTCATAAGATATCTGTGGGGCACAATTCAGAAGAGCTAACAGACAGCCTTCAATTCCCTCCAGTTGACTGAGGCTACTGCTTTATGAGCGGACCACTGCTCCTGTATTGAACCGTGATCTAAAACCACACTACAACCCAAACTGCTCACATCTGCTGTTACTACTCTGTTGGGGAGGGTTTAGAAAGGATTCTCCTTTATAAGAAAATCCTCCTTTAACCACCACTGCAGTGCTTGTCAAATGTCTGGCTCTACAGGACTTCCTATTTATAATCATGGGTTACTTGACTCCAATGTCTCAATAAGTGACCAACGGGGGGATGTGTAAATGGGCCCAGTGAAGAATCAGCACTGTTGAGGACATGAAACCTTTAACTCTTAACCATACTCAGGCAGATGGAGATTTGCTTGGGAGAAGGCTTGATAATTTCCCCTACAACTTCTGAATCTTTGGTTCAGGCAGAAATACTTTCCACAAGATTGTATAACAAAGGGCTCAAATAGCAATGTTTAGCAAAATCTGTGATGTAAGATCAGCTAACACATTTTTTAACTTGTGCCTTAGATAAAGAAGAGGAACAAATAAGCAAATAAACCCATCATCCAGACATATAAACAACTGAATTACTTTAGAATGAATAAACCCCATCAATGGAGTCAAAACCTTGATAAAAACCTTCAAAGATGAAACACAGCCAAAGGGGAGTACCTGGAACCGATAATGCTCTTGCTTCACACACAAGAGTGGACAAAGCTTTGTGAACCTGGAGGAACTAGTCCATGGAGATAAGCACCTAGTAGATCTAATTATGGTAAAATGTATCTTATGTTTATGAATAAAAAAGAACTGTCTGAACATCGTGAATCGTATGTGCAGAGTTAAGGAATTTACTGACTTTAAATCCAGAACCGTTCTGAACATTCTTGTTGGTTTTCTCTCCAGATTGAGTATGTTCCTTTTCCCATATGATGATATGGAACACAAACAACAGCCTTCTTCTGTAGAAGCGTTTTGTACCCATTCCATCGGGCAGTTTGTTTCTCTGGATTACTTAGAATAGTACTTTCACAAAACATCTGGAGAACAGATTGAAATATTAACTGGTATTCCTCGCAAATAACCTGCAGAACCTATTTGTCCTTGATTGCCTTTTCTGTACCTCTAGGAAGAAATGTAACTAACCTTCCTCTTGCAGAAGGTTCTCTGAAGTGGCAGTGAGGACTGAGAAGCTGGGTGTAGTTGGTATGTCCCACTGGATTGCTGCATCTAGGGTTTTTCTGAGGTAGGAACACCTCAGCCACGTCCCCTCCCTCAACTGGGCTGATTCAAGGCCTTCAATTAAAAAGCTTGCCCAAACTCTCTATGAGCTAAAGAATATCTTACTGCTGATAGCTGCTTTACTGCTGCAGTCAATTTCCTGTCCTCTTCTGACTTAATCAGGGCATCCAGTTGGTTATCAATTAATGTTGCTCCTGAAAATTGAATTTTCATTATAATTTTTTTCTGCTTTCCAAGATCTCATCCACAATTGATGTCTTGCCACCACCGACGACCTGCTGCTGCTGCAGCTCGACTAAGAGAGTGTTAGGATACAATGGACAAAAAGCGAACTTGTTGATAAATAACCACTAATACCAGATTGACACCCATCCTCTGCTCTAAAACGTATGGGAATCCTTAAAATTCAATAATCAAAGATTGCTTAGTATAACTAGATTATTCTGCAGCCCTGACAGAAGATGTTGAGGCAATAGAAGCTCTCTTGATTTCCAAATCTGCCCTTTGAGCCACACAGTCATAGTGTATTGTGTCTTCTGAGATTATAGTTCCCGGGTTTGATAAACTAGCCATCAGTGAGTCAACTTTAACAATAGTGTGAAAGTCACCTACAAAGCCTTACAAAGGATATCTTTTGTAGAGAATCTGTGGAAAAGTATGATTATCCGTTGTACTCGGTGGCGCTATGTAGGGGCCACATTTCTGGTTCTTTCCTTTGACAATGGCAAAACAAATCTTCAGATTCATCCAATATCGGGCCTTTTGGGAAGGCCATATTAATCTTTAATGTGTTTCATAACCTCCTTAAGCTCAGCCATCTGAATAAATCTTCGTCTGATCTCCTTTTCCTCCATGTCCTGATCATCAGCATCAGTAATGTCTCACAAGCTTTCCTGGGGATGAAGGAGTCTTTGTTTCCTGAAAGGCAGCTGCAACACCCATCTCAATCATACGATCAAAGTCAGTTAAAGTTGAGACCCCTTCAGAAGAGCCCTTCTGGATCAGAAGGGGTCTCTACCTCAACATAGTACCTCTTAGGAGCACAGTTTCTGTGTTACTCCCTCATAACTCAGAAATATATCTGCCAGCTCACTCTTCAAACACCAAACATCTCTACATGCATTATATTTCCTCTTTTATATAGGCTACTTCCTGATTATAAGTGTTGCTAAGCAACACCTCATCCAATGCGTATGTGCATCCTTTAGCTCATCACGCTGAACTCTGCTCGTCATCCTGTTCATCACACATTGCTCAGCAACTCCCAGTCCACTATTCCAGTATGGTATCCAGTATTATAGTAGTAGTATAGTACAGAAATCCAGTATTGTGTCCAGTCCAGCACAACCTGTTGCCTTCGCTGCTCTGGCTCTACTGTAGCAGAGGCTCTTACAAGCATGTCACAACAATTATATGAATGGATCTGTTACAGCAGGACTTCTTACTTCAAACTACAGTATCGAATGGGGTCCCTGAAGCAGACCCTCTTTGAAAAAAGAAAATATCATATAAAGCAAACCATTACTTACATCCGCCTGGTGACCATACCTGACGCAGAACCAATGAAACGGGTTGCTTCCTCCAATTAGGCTAGTATACTTCCTTTTAAAACCATGTGACAGGAAAAGAGCGTGGCCATGTTGGAGGGGTGGGAAGCTGGTAATTTAGCTTTGTAACTATTCTTGAACAGGAGCCTTAATTCATGGAGTAAGGGATCTGATAGAGAAGGGGGACAAGGAGGGAATGTGCTGAAAAATGCTTGTTCATATCCACAAAGAAGGCATCCAACAGAACAAGAGTTTGCTTGCTTTCATAAAGGTGGCCCAAGTAAATATGATGCAGAGAACACTTGAAAAAATAAAGAGTGGCATTCTCCCTTTGAGAGGGAAAAGATGAGCATTGATGCATATAATTGTATTTTACTATTATTATAATGAACCAGGAGCAGACACCCTCTTGCTGCCATGCTTTTCACTCAGACTTCTCAGAAATGTTTTGGAAATATCCCTTGAAAGTTTTAAAAGTTTGCAAACAATACATACACAAAAAACAACACATGAGAATAAAAATGTTTAATACAAGTGTCTAAAGTTAGTTTAGGGAAGACAGATGTAATAATTTATTAATTTACTGCAGTGACTTGTACATAACAGTAGCCAGAGCAGTAGCAGTAACACGCAAATTCATAATGTTTACCTCATAATACCTATCTTTAGCCTGGCAGATGGTTAAATGAAACTAATTCAAAGAAGGCAAGAGGGTGGGAAGGAAGGCTGATTAAACATCTGATATACACAGTATGTTTGGTATCTCAAAAAAGAGTCTATTGGATATCTGTTCAAATTCCCAGAGATGTGTGGGTCCTAATGCACACAATTTAGCATGTAAATGCTGAAACGAGGAACTAGTTAAATGGTAAGAAGGAAACTTATAGCACACTGATAAGACACTTCACAAAATTAGTATTTGTCATATATTTATAGGCATTGCATTAATAGCTCTGGGAATTTTATGGCAAGACCAGAGGCTCATATTATGCTGTCTCTTGTCTTGGTTTTATTAAATAGCACAAGTCAAGAAAACATGAACAAACTACAAATCCCATGAGGCCAGGGAACATAAGCCAATGGGAATAAAGAAAACCAGAGTATTATTGACCGATCAGTGATAAGGCACAGGCTTTTAGACCTAATTTGACTGCAAGCAGCCCTCCTTTCTTGCTGCTCGCAATCAAGATAAGTATACTTTCACTTACTCGTTCCATCTCTTGGATAATAAGTTATTATTATGTGTACTATTTATATTTTATTATTATACAAGCCTTCTACATTACATATTCCACACTAAATGGTTTTCCCCCTTACCGCATGCTCACACGCATCTCTCATCTTCTCCCCTGTTATTGCATCTGTTATTGCCTGTCTTCTCAAACGGTGCGCTCTGCTCTTCCTGACACGGCTCCTGCTTTGTTTATCTGCTGCTTACTTCGTCGGACATCCTCGAGGAAGAAACTTCATGGAGGCGTGTTCTTCGTTACTGCTTCCCTGGGTCTCCTCCTTTGAGGAATTTTGTTGAACGCTCTATGTTTGGGACATGACTTAGGGGCACAGCCTACCATAGTTCAACTGCCTCTCCTGCTTAATTCCTCACAGTGTTCCTCCTATGGGGAGGCTTTCTTATCACTCTGAGTTTTATTAACCCTTTGTTAGCTTTTTCTACAGTACTCTTGTTTATAAAACATTTTAAATTTTCCTTATGATTTTATAAAAATGTGATCAAATAATTTGTTCCCTTTTGAAGCAAATAATGATAATGAAGAGGATTTTAAGAACAGTTTAAATTACTTTATTCAATCCTCTGTATCTCAAGCTGTTTTAGCTTCCATGACTAAAGTCACTAAACAATTTTACAATACTGTTCTGAATTGGATGTCACAATCCAAATTTGCCCTCTCTGCGAGGGAACGCAGAAAGTGCAGGGCTACGGAAGTCCTTGCATCAGCTCAATCTTTAAACAACAAACCTAAAAAGATTTCTGCGCTGGTGACTAGTGAGGATTCCTCGCATGTGACTGCTCCAAGGCCTCCAGATAAGGAGAGTTATTCTTTCTCTACATCTGGTGTTAAACATAAAATCTAATAATAAAAATACGGAGAGCAGATATGAAAAAAAGGTAATTTCCAACATTCAAGATATGAATGATGACATGGGTGATGTGGACACTGATAATGACCCTGACGCAGGAGATGATTCAGACTTTTGGTCCGACCCTAAAGCAAAAGAGTCAACATTTTCCCTTTCTCTCCGAGATACCTTTCACTCTAAAACAATTCTAGATACTGATGGGAACCCCATGTTCAATCCTCAACTCATATATCACCCTTCAGATCATGTGGGGAATGGCTCCCTTCAGACCATGTGGGGAATATTGCTGCCAAACTCCATCTCCTTCTTCTCTGGACAAATAGACCAGAGCAAAATTGAGATCAGAATGTCCCAGACATTTCATATCACCTCCACTCCCTTTTTCAATTCAAACATGTTGACCTTTTACTTGAGGTTTGGCAAGGACCCTCATAGAAGCATGGACAAAGCTTGGTCCACGTGTCAAGACAAACTAATAGATATTGTTTTTCCCTTGGGGCATATGTTTGATATTGTGGAAATGGCAAGATTGGGTAAAGCTGACATTGACGCTAAAGAACTTTCCATGCGTACCCAGAGAAGTTTCAGTCTCTTGGGGAATGCTAATTTTGCTATTACCCATGAGCGTTGCAAAGGACTCCTTCTAAAATTGGATCCCAAGTTGGCAAATCTGGCTTCCATGGCTCCTGGCCTCAAAGGAGATAGTCTATTATTCAATGACTCTTCCCAAAAACAACTGAGTAAATACGTTACAGCATTCTATCCCCTGGATATAGCTCAACAATCCCTTAAATAATATTTTCCAATCAGGTTTTGGCCAGGGGCAGTCGAGGCAGGAACCCCTTTACCAGCCAATTTCCCAGAAACCATGGATACAAAGGTTCCTGTCCGACAACCTACCAAGATTTCCGCGCATAGTTCTACCTGCAACGCTCAAGAGGTTTCCAAGGTCGCCAGCAGAGAAACTCCAGATTCTCACAACCAGCAAGTAAGTCTTTCTTCTGGCCTTCCTTTTGTAATGGGTTGTTTACAATTTTTTCTAACCAAATGGCAAACTATCACATCCGATCCTTGGGTCTTGAGCACTGTCTAAGGCTATTCCACAGAATTGTATGACACTCTTCACCAACCCGCTCCTCCCCTTCCTCTCAAGTTCTCAACCGAAACGTCTCTTCTCATTTCTTAGGAAATTTCAAACCTGTTGCAAAAAAGAGTGATTCAACTCACTTCTCCTCATCCTTCAGGTTAATTAAGCACGCTTTTCTTGGGAAAAAAGAAAATCAAGAAATTCAGACAGGTTATAAACCTCATACACTTCAATCAGTTTGTCGTTTATCGACATTTCAAGATGGAAACCATCGTTTATCTTCAGGATTCACTACTCTAATTCAATTGGATGGTTTGTTTAATCTTCAAAATGCCTATCTTACCATTCCTATTCTTCACACAATCACAGGAAATTCCTCCAATTCTGAAGGCAAGGAAAAATGTAGCTGTTTTCTTCCCTTCCTTTTGGCCTAGCTTCTGCACCTTGGTGTTTTACCAAACTCATGAAATCAATTGTTTCCTCTCTCAAAGCTCAAGGTATAAGATTAATCACATATTTAGACAATATTCTCCTGATGTGCCAAAACCTGCAATCCCTTCATTCTCAGATTCACATCACTTGCTTTCTCCTTTCAGTTCTCGGTTTCCTAAAAAAAAAAGACAAGTCAGTCCTGGTACCAACTCAACAAATAGAATTTCTCTGTTTCCTCATAAATTCTATAGACACAACTCTTCATATTCCCCAGACCAAAGCTCATGCAATCAAATCAGAGATCCTTCACATTCTGAAATTCCCTGATATTTCCCTCAGATATCTTGCAAGGATTTTTGGGCTGCTTTCCTGATCGATTCAGGCCATTTTCCAGGGACCACTTAATTATTGAGCCCTTCAGAGACTAAAAATTCACCATCTCCGCAAAGGTCTTGCTTATTCATACTCCATTCCACTAGACCAAAGGGCCAGACTAGAATTTCATTGGTGGCTAGACAGTTTAGATGCCCGGAACGGCAGAACTATCTTCACCCCTAGATCTTGTATTAGAACCTGATGCAAGCCTAACAGGCTAGGCCACTGTGCGTGGTCCTATATATCAACTGGCAGTACATGGTCTCCTCAGGAGTCCTCATTGTACATCAATTGTTTAGAGATGCTTGCAGTCACCTTTGCTCTCAAAAGCTTCACAAAAAACAGAATTTAATGTTCCGTTCTTTGGCAATCCGCTACATAAATCATCTGGGTGGAACCAAATCAAAACCTCTATCTGAACTGGTAAAAAACTTTTAGGAGGTTTGACTCCTTCACAAACTGTCAGTTCAGGCAGAATACTTACCAGGCACTCTCAATTCCATTGCAGATTTGCTCTCTTGTCATCTTCACGATTACAGTGATCGGAAACTTCATCCTCCAGTCTTCAATATACTGCTTCACAGAGGGAGACCTTTTCAAATAGATCCCTTTGCATCTCGCCTCAACTGCCATCTTCCCCAGTTTTTCAGTTGGCTTCCAGATCCATTAGCTTTGGCAACTGATGTTTTTCTTCAAGAATAACCCCAGTCCCTCAAGTATGTATTTCTCCCTTTCATAATGATCAGCAGGTTCCTATTTCACATTCGTCGCCAGAAGGCTTTGGTGGTCCTAGTCATCCCATTCTAGCAATCTCAAATATGGTATCCTTCAATTCTGAAATTGGTGACAAACTTCCACCTTCTCCTTTCCTCTTTTCAAGACCTCCTTCTCAGTCCGGAGAGGCTCAGACACGATCTGGTCCTCAACAACACCCCTTCCCTCACAGTCTGGAGAGCTTCGGGTGTTCCCAATCTTATTCAGGAATTTTGGCAGAAGCTTCCAACTATATCCGTAAATCTTGGGTGCCAGGCAATACCAAGGCCTACAAATCAGCCTGCTCTCTTTGGGCTAGCTGGTGCTTGGGAAAATCCATCAATTCCTTTTCAACAGATATCTCCTTCATAGCCAACTTTCTTGGATCCCAAGTTGGTACAGGTATTTCTCTGCAATGTCCATCAATCACACATGTATCAATGGGAAACTAGTTAGAGAACATCCACTCATATACCACCTATTAAAACGAGTAACATTTTCTAATCCTCCCACTCCATGATACAATGACGTTTGGGAGGTTAACCTGTTTTTTTCAAATGTTTACTTCCTGGCCAGAAACAAATTCTTTTTCTCTAAAAATGCTTTCAGCCAAGTTAACAATGTTATTTTGTTTAATTTCAATTAAACTTTTATCGGATGTTAACACTTAAGACATTTCCTCACACTTTTTCACTCCCAAAGGCATTCATTTCAATATTCACAGATGTACAAAAATTAATTCAACCTCTGTGTTTTATCCTTATTTCCCTACTCAACCAAACCATTGTGTTGGCAATTGCCTTCAAGTGCATGAAGAAAATACAGCATATCTCCGAACGTTCTCTCATACTCAACTTCTCATTTCATTCTGAAAACCTCTGTTTCTTCCCCTACCCTCACCTGTTGAGTCAAATGGATCATGCCCCTCACGGATATTGACACCTCCATCTTCGGAGCCCACTCTGCTGGGGAGCTATGGCATCCAAAGCCTTCTGGGCGGGTTCTCGTGTAGAGAATATCCTGTGATCTGCTGACTGGTCTATTCCCACGACCATTAGAGCTTTTTATTGTAAACCTATTGTAACTGCATCTTCTACTGTAGTTAATATGTTTTAAACAAGCATAATAGGAGCCTCTGGTCTTGCCATTAAACATAGATTTTCCTAATAATTATACTGAAAGTCTTAATTCTGTTTTTTTTTCCCACCCTAACAGTCTCTGCTACACCAGCTTCTACATCCACATAAAAAGATTTTACTTCCCAAGGAGGCATCATCAACGCCTTTCTACAAGATGACAACTCCTTCCTGCTCTAGTTTTTGCATGGTCTCGAATCCCCTTTCTAGATCTCTTTGGCTGGACTTTCTTCAGGATAATTTTGCATTTATGTTAGCTCCTCCTATTGTATGTTCAATTTTCCAGTGTTTACTACTTACTGTAACTCCTTGCACAAGAAAAGAGTGCTACTTGCAGTCAAGTTAGGTATAATAGCTTGTGCCTTATCACTGACTGGCCCATAGTACTCTGGTTTCCTTTATTTCCATTGGCCTATGTTCCCTGGCCTCATGGGATTTGTAGTTTGTTCATGTTTGCTTGACTGCTGCTATTTAATGAAAGCAAGATAAGACACAGCATAATACTTACCGCTGTGTTTTAATAAAGTTAAGACTTTCCCTCATAAATTACTAGGAAAATCTACAATTGACAGCTCAAATGCCTTTCCATTTGTAAGGAACCATAACAACTCAGACATACATGTTACCAAAGAGCTTACATTCTTAAGAGGGCAAAGGAACTGGTTGTTGTTACAACGCACCCAGCATCAAAGCTGTGTAATCATGAGCCATGTGCTGTTTCTGGTGACCAGTGGCCACAGGTAGAATTCTTACAGTACTTATTGGGTGTGGTGATGGTACTCTACATGTCCGCTGACTGTACGTGTAGTCCTTTGTCCATTGTCATTCTAATGGACAGAGAAGTGACAGGGCATTTCTGTTGCAATAACATCATTAGTAAACCAATTGATCACAATCGCTTCAAAAAAGGACCACACTTCCTACCTTTAAAGCAGAAAGGACTTGTTCTTCTTCAGCAGTAAATGGTTACTTCACATCATTTTTTTCAGACATGAATTTCTTATTTCCAATATTGGGACTCAGGCCCTGATATACTTTAGGTATAGAAATTCCCAGGAGACTGGCAAGGAATGGGAATCTCCTGGGAATTTCTATACCTAAAGTGCATACGCCGCAACAGTGTATGCACTTTGAGAAGTGGTGAATGCCAAGCAGCTACCATGCTGAAGCAGCTCACTTGGCACTTGTTCTGCACAATGAAACTTCTAAATTGGGGGTTTCATTCTACAGAACAATATAAAAATATCACTGGCATGCAGAGAGTTTTCTTCTTGCATTTGTGGGACATTTCACTATTTTATTGCCCGGAACTGCTCTGTCTTGCAGGGCGGTCACAAGCAAGGAAAATCAGTGGCAGTCGTTCTGCCCTGAGTAGGGTGGGGTGGGGTGGGGTAGCCGGCATTGTGGACCACACTGCCTGTGGTGGAGAGGACGTCGGTTCAAGGTTCTTTATTTAGGTTTTGCAGATTCAGAAAATCAAAATAATTTTTGAAGCAGAGCCAGGTGAGATTCCAATGTTAGAAAACTACCAGTTCCCTCACCTCCAGATTAGGCAACGGAACCACAACTTCAGCAGAGCTGGAGCTCTACCAATTTATCTCAGACCACCTGCCCAGCGGTCATCACTGGACACTGAAACAATGTTCTGTCAAGTGGTGTGTACATAGAAGGTGACAGAATGGTATTTACTGTGTGAACACAAAGTAGAACAATGTCAAAGAACCTCTTAAAGTTAATGCACAAATAATAAAAGGAATGCCTTATTCCTTTTTTGGGTCAAGCGCATGCAAGCTCTCTGGCCCCTGTTGTAACCTCTCTGTGGGCTTTTAACCAAGCCCATGAGTTTGGTTGGTTCGTGGGCTTGCCTTTTAAAATTTGCTTGATTTGATTAGTGGAAGGCATACATATGTCATGCCTTTGCTGGTGTTTAGCCCTCCTCGACAGCACTGGTAAACTACTGAAAAAATATGAGGCTCCATGTTTTCCGTATGGTTTCTGGACTACTTTTTCTTTTTATTTCCTACACAGCGTGATCTTGCTGGGCAGTAATCGAGCGATTTGCATGACATCAACCTTATTATATGGATAATTGCATTTTTGCTGATACGTTTGCTTGCAAGAGAACTTCTGTTTTCCTTTTTATTTTCAATTCATGCGGCAAGAAAAGTTCCGTTAGAAATTTACAACTCAAATAGCTCTTACTCGAGCAAAAACGCAAGTCCCATTGCGTTGCAAATGCTTGTTTATGAAGGAAATAACATTGCTTCGACAATCTATAGTAAATAGCACTTGTGTAGCCTGAACTAGACGTTCTGTCTCAATACAACCTCCAAGAGGTTTGCCAACTCTCCCCTGAAAGTGAAAGACTTAAAAGGACAGACTTGGTGATTTGGTGCGTTTGCGGTAGTACCTGGTTCCTATGTTAAAAAAATATTGGTAATACTTACCACAAGGATTGCTTATCTGCCCTTGATTTATGCATGTCCCAGGAAAACTGACCTGACAGTGAGGATAAGAGCAAAGTACGTTACGTTATTGGAATTTGTATAGCACTAAATCTACCATTAGTAATAATGGTGTCACAACTGCTTCAAAAGTTTGTGGTAGACTTCTCCAAGAGGCATAGGTAAAAATCCTTCTCTGTGCAGAAAGCTCTGTTCTGGAACAACACAAGTCAGGAGAAATTGTGAAAATGCATAGAATATCCCTGACAAATGCTGCTACTGTCTGAAGGCTGTGGTGTTAAAAGCATGCATAAGTATTTTCTTCTAGCAAGAATGTTTGACGGCAGGGATGTTTGTTTACCTTCAGGAAATAAGGCCCACTGTGTCAAACCTATGTTTGTGGACATTCTGAGCAGATTGATTGGACAATTTGTGAAACGAATGTTAACTAATAAATGTGTGGGCCGTTTAATGAAGGGTCATGCCTGCAGATATTCATGTTGCTCACACCCAGGACGCCAAGGTCCCAGGAATTACAAAAAGGCTGTGTGAGGTTCTGTGGTGGCAATTCTACTATGACCACTTGGTTAGTCGAGTCTCGGTTCTGTACTTCCCCCCAGGCAGGGGCAGATCCTTCGCAATGGTGAAGGAGCGTCGCCCCCCCTTTATGAGCCAGGAGCTGAAAGATAAAACAATATTTGTTTATCATTTTATCTTTCAGCTGCTGGCTCAGGAAGCAGTGTAGGGAGGGGCTGAGCCATGGCAGGAGGGAGGGGGGATGAGGAAAGATTGAACCTAACGTATGCATACGGGTTTGGCCGGCCACGTTACGCTGGCCAAACACACACACGCACTTGGGTTTCTCCAGCCCAGCTGTGTTTAACAGACGGGCTGGAGAAACTGCACAGACCCCAGGGATGTGGCTGAGCGGCAATCCAAGCAGCTCAGACCTATCCTGATGCTGCTTTCATGGTAGATTTAGCATGAAAGCAGTGCCAGGATTGCTGAGGAGCCTGTGCTGGTGTCTCAGTGAATGCTGGGACACCAGAAGAGGATTGAGGCAGCAGGAGGCGGCAACGACTGCAGTAGGTATGTTTTTTTAAAATTAGTGCTGCTGTGCTTACATTCACCAGCATCCAATGGCCTTCTGCACTGCCTACCACATGTGTACACTGAATCAATACCACTGCATTGAAACTGTGGATGTCAGCTAGGCATGAATAAGGACCCAATTGTGATTTTGGTGGTCGGGCTGTCCAAGGCGACACACTAAAATACACCATCACACTGGCAGAGGACCCGACTGCCAAATTTAGAAATGTCTATCGAGCCTACTGACATTTCTAGGACTCACAGGAAGTGCTGTGAAGGTGGTTTCTGTGAATGCTTTGCAACATTGACCTGTGGCTCTAACAGACTTAACAGAACTGTACAGGGAAGCTACTTTTTTTAATTTTAAAAGATAAAATCCCGAAGCCAGATTTTATTTTATAAAGTTTAAAAAAATGCCACCCTTACCATGGGTGTAATCTCCCATGGTAAGGGGGGAATTAGACAGTTTTCAGTGCCTCTTACTGCCAGGGTTTTCCTGGCAGTGATGAGCAGAGAAAACTGACTTGTATATCTACCTATCTAAATTAGGTAGGTAGTCAGAGAAGTCAACCACTGGCTGCCCTTACTCAGTTGGCCTGTCAGAGAGGTCTAAGCACAGCGATGAGGTAGTCTCTGTTGTGGTTACACCAATCGTCCGCCCACATTTAGACCAGGTAGGCGGACCATTATCTCAGCAGTAAGGATACTACTTTATCATTGCGACAGAGTATCAATACCACCAAGACATGAATCAGTCCCTAGGTTTTTATGTTGCTACAAATGGAGACCAGAAGGAGATGCAATTCACCCTCATCAGTTCCACTATGCTGAAAATGAGGTCCACAAGAAGTTCAGCGCTCTCCTCAATGGTGGCAATGATGATGATCATGGGGCAACGGTGAGGGCACTCAATCTGCCCTTTTCCCACAGATGAATTGCAACTACAAATGTTTCAGTCTGTGACAAGGGAGACAGGGTCACATAAATTAACAATCACGTTCAGCTACAAGAGTTACAGACCATCTTTCTGGGGTCAAGAGCAAGGAAGAAATCAGAGTGCAGATCTTTCAAGCATGTTGATCCTCCAAACACCAACGGCAAATATGGAAGAAGTGGACAATCATATTAAAATTGCATTTTCTGCTTCCAACCTCAACCAGTAACAACGTAGTGGACTCAAAAAGATAATTTCAAATGATGTCAGACAAAGAAGTGAATGTAATGCAGAGAATGAAAAAAACCCAGACATACCTGTATTATGGACTCAACTACCTCAGAAGAATGACCACCACAGGTTGTCCTGAAAATACTAAGCATGTGGAAAGAAGTCTCATATTGCCCAAGTGTGCTAGGCAGAATGCCTGATGGTCAAGAGCAACAATAGAGTTGCTCAGAAAGGAGAGGAGCATGACAAAGAGCTCCACATCAGAGGGTTTCAAGGTTGAATAGGAGGTTTGCGTTATCTGCTTAGCAAAAAGACAGACTGTAAAATCACATTCTAACATTCTAAGCACAAAATAATGAGTTAACCACTGGATATGATGACCATGTTTTACATGTTTTACAATAGAGCAACAGCCAATGATGTGATGACAACTGACAAGTACCAATTATGGTGGTCACACTCTGGCTGTCCATAATCAAGACACAAATTGTGTAATTAAACCAAACATACCAGGGGCACAGGTGAATACTAGATGCATGTAGCATAGAAATACTAGCAAACTATTTTGTATTTTTTATTAATGCTGGCAATGGAAGCCTGTTGAGCTCCAAAGTATCAAATGAAATCCAGTTAATTCAATTTGATCTATGTGCCAGATGATGTGACATTGAGTGTTTCTTAGAAGAATATCAGGCAGAGAATACTGGCAAGCTGGTTATTTTTTAGTGCAAGCATAGACAGGGTGGTTATATACTTTTTGTTAGAAAATGGGTCTCTAGTTGACAGAGGTATTCACCCTTGTCCAAGAAGGGACCAAAATCCTAGTCAGGGTAAGTCACAGCACAATCCAAATTATCCTCTGTCCACCCTCTGGTAGCTTGGCACAGAGCAGTCAGGCTTAATTTAGAAAGCAATGTGTTAAGTATTTGTGCAATAACTCATGTAGTAACACAGTGAAAACACCACAAACGAATACCACACCAGTTTAGAAAAGTAGGTAATCTTTATCTGAATAAAAAAAGGTAAAAATGTAAAAAATGCAATGTGTACACGCCAAGATATGAATTTTTAAAGAGTAAATCCAAATAAAGCCCTTAGAAATGCAATAGATCTAACTGGGACTATCACGGCGTCGTTGATGGCATCATTCCCAAAAATCTGACGTCACTGGCGCCGGTCACGGAGTCACAAGGACCCCCAGGCACAGTACCTTTGAAAACTAAGGGGCATATTCATGCTCTCTTTGCACCAAATTAGCATCATTTTTTTTAACTCTAATTCGGTGCAAAACTAACTCCACATTTACTCTTTGGTGCTAGACCCGTCTAGTGCAAAATCCACGGAGTTAAAGTCATTTCTTGGATGTGGAAACCTACCCTGCCTTAATGAGATGCAAGGAAGGCATTATTGTGCAAAAAATTACTCTATGGCCTTACCGCCATATTTATATTCCCATGCAAAAATAGTGCACTGGAGGGAGGAGGGGTCAAAAAATGGTGCAAAACTTGTTTTGCCCCATTTGTTAATGTTTGGGTCAGGGCAGGCGTTAAGGGACCAGTGGGCCTATTTCCATGGTGAAACACCATGGAATAAACCCACAGATGCCCTCCCCAGGCCCCAGGGACACCCACACCAGAGGGACAACAGAGAATGGGGGACCCCATCCCAGGAAAGTATAGGTAAGTACAGGTAGGTATTTCACTTTATTTTTCAAAGTGCCATGGGGGCCCTGAAATGGGCCCCCATACATGGCACAGGGTGCAATGGCCATTCCCAGAGGACCCTTGTCCACTGTGCTTGCCATGGGGGTGGTGGGCATGACTCCTGCCTTTTCTAAGGCAGGAGTCATGTGGTATGGATGGTTTTGCGTTAGAAAATGACTCTAGGCAGGTTAGAGTCATTTTTGTTTTCCTCTAACCTGCCTAATGTAATTTTTTTGTGTAAAACCCCCTTCTTCCATACCACCAGCCCCACCCGACTAATATCATTTTTTTAAATGCTAGCCTATCCTTTGCACCGGCTTGACCATTCCATAAATATGGTGGCCGACTGGTGCATAGAAATGGTGCAAGCTGGTGCTAAACTTTTTGTTGCAAAACTGTGACAGTGCAGTTTAGCACCAAAAAGTATAAATCAGGGCCCAAGAATCAAAGACATTACACAGAGTCAGGGAGGTGAGGCATCATTGGATCTGGTGCAGCTTTGGTTCCTTACAGCGTCCGGAAAGGTGAGGCGTCACTTCTGTATTGCGAGGTAGGGGATGAGAGGCGTCGGTTCCATTCGGTTGCAGGGGAGCTGATCCGGCGTCAGTGGCGAGGTGTCGGTTCCTTGTGACCTGGCGGGGTCAATAAATCCAATTGGTCAAGAGGTGATATGTTGACTTCGCAGTGCTGCAATCACACAGCGGGACATCAACAGCATCGTGGCGACATCGGACTTGCGTTGCAGGCCATGGTTGAGTCGTTCAGAGAGTACCACGGAGCCGGAGCAGGCAGCGTTGTGGCGTCGGGCAGTGGCCTTGGTGCTGGAGTCGCTGAAGTTGGTGAACTAGCTAGAAGCTAGTAGGTGAAGTCTTTGTTGGTCTTGATACTTCAGAACAGGAGGAAAGCTCAGTCCAAGCCCTTGGAGAGCATTTTTGGAGGAAGGCAGAGTCAGGGGTCAACAGGAAGCAGGGGAGCAGTCTTTCCAGCAAAGCAGTCCAGATGAGCCTTTTGGGCAGCCAGGCAGTTCCTCTGAATGAGTCAAGGTGTAGGTCCAGACGTGTCTAATTTGGTGGGATCAGAGATCCACTATATATACCCCAAAAATGCCTTTGAAGTGGGGGAAACCTCAAAGAGTGGTTTTGAAGTTCACAAATTCCCCTTTCAACCTAGTACTGTCTGCCAGGATCCCTGTGAGGGGTTATCAGTCCTTTGTGTGAGGGCAGGCCACTGGCCTTTGAAGTGTAAGAGCGAGCCCCTCCACCCTTCCTGCCCAGGGAGATCTATTCATTATGCAGATGAATGCAGATGTTACTGAGTGTCCTGTGTTTATGGCTGTCTGGGTGAAATGTACAAGGGGAGCTATCAACTAGCACAGACCAGACGTGGATTGGAGACACACTGTAAGGCACAGATGGCAGTAAGTGCAGGGAAATGCCCACTTTCTAACACTAAAAAGAACAGATGATGGACAGAATGCTGAAGAATGCCAACACTCACCCACAGTCATAAAGATTTGGGTTTAATCCATAGTTTTATTTGCTCACCATGCCACCCTAGTTTGGTCCCAGCCATATGCAAATCAGTTTTGACCCTGTTCCTCATCGGAACAGTCCAGCCTGAACTGCCAAGCCAGGTCCTCCCTGGACCAGAAACAAGCATCGTAGGACCGGCGTCAGGGTATCACCCTTCATCAGCCAGGCTAGCTTGATTCCAGTGGCATAGTGAGCCCGGGACCAATGTCTGGGCATGCGTGGCGCACTTATGGCGACAAAAGAAAAAAGAACAAATGATGGACAAAATGCTGAACAATGCAAACACTCACCACCAGTCACAAAGATCTGGGTTTAATCCATCATTATTTTGCTCACCATGCCACCCTAGTTTGGATCAAGCCATATACAAATCCGTCTTGACTCTGTTCCTTATGGGAACAGTCCAGCCCGAACTGCCAAACCAGGTCCTCCCTGGACCAGAAACAAGCATCCTAGAACCGGTTTCAGGGTATCACCCTTCATCCTCCAGGCTAGCTTGATTCCAGTGGCATAGTGAGCCCGGGACCCACGTCTTGGCATACCCGGCGCACTTATTGCAACCAAAGCAAAAAGAACAAATGATGGACGGAATTATGAACAATGCAAACACTCACCCCCAGTCGCAAAGATCTGGGTTTAATCCATTGTTTTTTGCTCACCATGCCTCCCCAGTTTGGACCCAGACATATGCCAATCAGTCTTAACCCTGTTCCTCATGGGAACAGTCCACTCCAAACTACCAAGCCAGGTCTTCCCTGGACCGGAAACAGGCATCCTAGGACCGGTTTCAAGGTATCGCCCTTCATCAGCCAGGCTAGCTTGATTCCAGTGGCATAGTGAGCCCAGGACCCACATCTGGGCATACCCGGCGCACTTATGGCGACAAAAGCCAAAATAACAAATGATGGACGAAATGCTGAACAATGCAAACACTCACCCTCAGACGTAAACATCTGAGTTTAATCCATCTTTTTTTTGCTCACCATGCCACCCCAGTTTGGACCCAGCAATATGCAAATCAGTCTTGACCCTGTTCCACTTGGGAACAGTCCAGCCCGAACTGCCAAGCCAGGTCCTCCCTGGACCGCAAACAAGTATCCTAGAACCGGTTTCAGGGTATCACCCTTCATCAACCAGGCTAGCTTGATTCCGGTGGCATAGTGAGCCCAGGACCCACGTCCTGGACCTCACAGACCTCAGGAGGTAACAAGTGGTCTAACCTGGAGCTCAACGCTGGATTCCACCAGCTCCCTGTGTGTGAACAAGCATTAAGTTCCCCTTAGGATTGAGACAGTAATAACACCAGTCCTTTTGGGTATTATTAGTGACTAGAGTAACCCAGACTATAATTAAAGAGATGCTGGGAATGCTGAATGTTTGCTATGACATAGTTATATTCACATCCAGCCCATCTGTGGGTAACACTCCAGAGGCTACAATATTTTAGCCTCACCCCCTCATCACAAACACCTAACTTGAGTTCTTCAAGTACATGTTTACTGTAGGGGTGTGTGAATTTTGCCTAATTTGCTTTCGCGTACTTAAGTGAAAATTCTGAAAAATTATATGAGATTATGTGTAATTATACAGAATGCAAAACTCATTTGGTGCTATATTTTAGCACAAAATATGTACTCATGTCCATTTTGGATGCAAAGACATATTTTGCACTAAACAAAATTGCACAAAAAACACAACTGCCACAAACAGCAGCTGCTCAAGTTCTTCTGGTACATATTTTCTGTAGGGGTATATGAAATTTGCCTAATTGTTTTTTGCATAGTTATAGTCATTATAAAAATAGCACACATACACAACTGTCAAAAACAGCAGCCACTCATGTTTTATTTTTTATAGTAACTTTAAATATTGGCTATTTTTTGCCTACACTCCTTTTTAAAATGTATGATTTAAATGGGCCTATTCACAAACTGCATTTTGGAGTACATATAATACTACTGCACTTGTACCACTAATGTACTATGAAATGATATTCACAAACCTATGAGTTTAGATATCCACTTCCACCTCTCCTATCTTTTCTATGAGGCAATCCTCAGAGTTGTTGTTGGCTACTAAATAGTAAAAGTGGGAGGCACCGGGAGAGTGATTGGAAAAAATGGCATTGTTACTGCTAAATGTGAGGGGTTTAGGGAGGAGGAAAGGGGGTTTAGGAAAGGTAAAGGCAGTCGTGGCTGCTGCCAGGAAGGGGTGGGGGTGGGGAGGCAATGTGCGGAGTGGGGGGCAAGGGGGCAGTTAAATAAATTAATAGGCTTACCTGCCCATCCTCAATCTGCCGCTCCCACCAGCCGCCTCATCTTCTGTGCTTCCCTCCAACACCAATCATGACGCTTCTCTCATGCTGTTACACAGCATGAAAGAAGTGCTGCAATTTGCCTGAGTGGACAGAAATGCTGCTCAGGAAGGGAGTGGGGCACTGCACTTGGTCTCCATCCGGCTGTAAAATATAGCCACGTGGAGAGTTTCTAAGTGCGCATGTAAGTTTGGCCGGCTTCGGACGGCTGGCTAAACTAGCATGAGCACTTAGAAGTGCACATACCACTCCTTCTGCACTTGATGTGGAGGAGGCTGGCCCCACCCAGCCCTACGAAGGCGGAAAAATAAAGGGATAATAAAATACTTTTATTGTCCCATTATTTTTTTGCTTTTCGTCAGTGGGGTGACGCTCCTCCGCCATAGCAGAGGGGCCAGCCATGGGTAAAGGAGGTGTTTAGGGAGGAACGTGATCCCACCCACAAAAGGGTAACCCCATTGCTCTTCACTAATGCACTTCTAAAGTCACTACAGCTAAAAAGGGACCAAAACAGTAGTAAATTACTCCACTTCAGATCTGGAGTAAGTCCAGCAACACATATGGTCAACCACTCGTACTGTAACACCGTCAAATAGAAAATAATGGAGAGAGGGCTTTAAAATAGTACCCAATAGGAAATAATGTTAAATTAAATTGTGTAAAATAATTAGAATGCTAATAAAAATAAATGTAAAAAAAATAAAAAAGCATCATTATGATTTAGTTACAGCATTTTTAATGACCTTTTTTAATTGAAAAAAAGAATGCAACATTACTTTGTATTACAATATAATTAAATGATCTTTAAATCATTATACACATCACTTTTAATCATTATTAACAAATAACATTTTTTAACTTTAGGTGGGAATGTAATTTTTCAATTTAAACTCCAACGAAATAATTTTATTTTAATTTAATATATTTAAACTAATTACAAGATTTATTTAAAATTAAGTTTATAGTGATGTAGTATTTATCTTCTTTTGTTCTACAGTTAAAATAAAAACCTAAAATTAATTTACATAAATATTTAATATAAAAATGCTAATTTATTTTTAGTTAAATATACGTTTTTACTTTTACCATTTACTTTACCATATGGAGACTGCAGTTGGGGTGAAGATGTCTAGATAGTAAAGTATATGTAAAAGTAAAAAAGTTTATTAAACTTCCCAAAAGTGAAAAAGTAAAAATATTTTCATTTTAAACTTTATTGTACATTTTTTAAATTTTTTTTTAATGTTCAACAAAAGAAAAAAATGCTATTGCATTATTGTCTTCATTTTGAACATAGGACCTAATTTAGGTGTTGGCATTAATGGTGCCGCCATTGACTTTTGGATGGGAAACATTTAGAAGTCAGTGGGAGCATAGACGAAAGAATGCTGACAATCCGCCATCACCACCAAATATCTTCATCTGCATCAATGGTGCCATAGGATAAAGCGTCTGGTGGCAGAACTCCAGCCTCTTTTGCCATCAAGCTAATCATGTTGTGCAGTTCCGCCAACGCAACTGTGGTGGCTAAACCTCTACACCTGAGTTGACGGATTGGCACCTATATAAAATTGAAATTCACAATTTCAATGCTTTCCACGCATCCTGTCACCATGAAACCGCTGCTACCAGTACTCCTGTTTCTCCTGGGTCATGTCTAAGATGGAAATCAACCAATATTGTCTCCGGAACCAAAGGTAAGTCATGGACATTCCTGTTACCCTCGAGGTTGTAGCTGCATAGCAACACTGGACTTGTGCATGGCTCAATAATTTGTGTACACAACACCATACTGTGGCACAATGCTGAAGTGTGTAATGTAGAAGCCTGCAAATGTATCCGAACAGACCTGGACATGTAGGTAGCACCCACAAGGGTACAGTAAAAATTAGATTTAACAAAAAAGATGCAGAGGGAAAGCTAAACAGAATAAAAAAACCTGTGTCCTATGTTGTGGATTTGGCTGACTGTTTTGTCTTCTGCAGTGGAATGGCAAAGAATCATGGTCTGAACTGAAATTTGTTTTGTAGTGTGCTTTGCAGGTGTTCACAATTGTCCAATTTGCCTCAGATGTGGGTTACTGGCATCCAACCAATGGCCACAGTAATGGTACTATACTGAACAAGTCTCACAAGGGACTCCCACCGTCATCGGCCCACCGCTGACACACCGCCAGCACAAATGTGTGATCAGGATAGGCTTGGCTGTATGCCGCCATCAGAACGGCAATAGAGTGCTTATCGTCGGCACTGGAGTCCTCTGCGTCGGCTGCGGGATGCAGCGGTGCGACAGAATACACTCCATCGTGGAGGTTTTTGGCCTAGCTGCAATGCATCTAAATACGGCAGACAGGAGACCATCAGTGTGATGGGCCAACGCCGCTTTGCGGTAGGACCGTTAACATCTAAATCAGGCTCAAAATCTTTAATTAATTTAAACATAATAAATTAAATATTTGTTTTGCTGAAGATTAAATTAAATACATTTCACCCTAAGGTAAAGAAAATATGTATTAATAATTATTTAATATAATGTATTGAATTAATTAAAAGTAAATTTACTATATTTTATTACAATGTAATGTTACATTAATTTGTAACTTTAAAAGTTGTTAAAATATTTCATAAATGTTTAATATATATGCTTGATGTTCATATTGATTTATTATCAAATTATATGTATTCCTGTGCATCCCAGCCAGATGGCAGGCCCAGGATTGGAATTTGCAGAAGGTCTGGAGGGGGAATGTCAATGGAAATGAGTCACACCAGTAGGTTGGTTTAGCCACTTCTTACTCTTCTGGAAAGGATTCCCCATCTTAAATTTTAAAGTGCAGTGCTTTGTGTGACAATAATATGCCACACTTTGGAAGAAGCTGTCATGCTTTTGAGTACCTCATTGGACAGGGGTGCACCTCTGCTTGTCACCCCAGATCACACCTCAGATCATTGAATAAATATGTGAGAGCTGCATAGCAACTCAGATCTGCTGCCTGAAACTACAAGAAGAAGGGCTGCCGTGCTGGAACCCTGGTCTGCTCCCCAAAGGATTGCACTCTGAAGGACTGCTCCTGCTGCACAATGGGAACTAAAGCTCTGAGGGTTTTGCCTTGCTTCCAAAAGGATTAAGGGGTGGACTCCCTGAAAGCAACAGGTTAACAGAGCTTCCCTGCATCATCTCCCTTAAGACGTCCCCACCCTGGAGTGCATCCAGTGGACTTTTAAGGATTTGGACTGGTGCATTGTGTAGTTCTAAACTTCCAAGGACCATCTCAGAGGTTTGAGACCCTTGGATTTGTGTTTTGATTTGTGTTTTGAACTCTTTGAACCCTCAAGGGGAACTTCAGGAAGAAGTCCCAGAAGTTTGGAGAAACGTTAGGAAAAAGCTCCATAAGTGGAGCGACCCGACATCCAGAGTCAAGCTGACTACCTTCAATATCGACCCATCCTGGATTTCAGGTTCAACCCGTTGAAAGCTCCAGAGCTCCAGACTCCCAGGATTTGACTTGGGCCTCGCACAGAGGCAATCTGATGATGTTGCATTGAAATCGGCCTACTGGAGGGGACCACACGATGTTGAGAGAAAATCCTCCAGAAACATTTCTAAAGTCCGAAAGAAAACTTTTGACCGGGGCCTCCCATCTTGTGTATCCTTGGAGGGCTCCATTGCAGTTGGCCTCAAACTTTGACTCTGTCCTGGTCAAGTGCGACCAGATGTCCCAAGTTGGCGCTATAGGTTTTTGAGCACCAAAAAGCATTTAATCTTTAAAAATTCATATCTCCAATTCTCTGTATTGAATTATTGTCATTTTAGTGTCATTTTAAAGATAACTATATTTCCTATTTTTTTATAAATTGGTGTGGTATTTTTATTGTGTGTTGTGTCTTCCTCATTCAATGTATTGTTTTTTTTAAATGCTTTACATAACTCTCTCCTGAGTTAAGCCTGCCTACTAGCACCCGGCTACCAAGGGTTGAGCCAGGGCCTAATGTATTGAGAACTTGACTGGACCTTATATTGCGTTGGTGACCTTATTGCTAGTGGTGGGTGCATACTTACCCCTACTAATAATCCACCTTCCAACACACAAGCACAAACATGGCAACCTCAAAGGTGTGTTGATGTTTTGACCCTAATAAAATGAATCCACTGGTCCCTTCAGAACAACACTGTCTGACTATTCACTTATAGGTTAAGAAACAACACCCTTCGGGGCATATTTACAAGAAAGTGGTGTATAGGTCCTCATGTGCCTCTATTCTTGAGTCCCCCTTATGCCCCCCTAATAACACCATGATTGCTCCATATTTACAATACGGCGCACCATGGCTGTTGTTTCTATAACAGCGTCACTATTTTTCGCACTGTTGTTTTGCTTTGCTGCATTAGCGCCAAAAATATTGGTGCTAGTGCAGCAAAACACATGGAGGCCAATAGAGGAGCGCCACATTAATGCGTGCCCTGGGCAGGCGATAAAAATGATGGAAAAAATGGCGCAGTGAAATCTTGTAAATTTCACTGTGCTATTTTTTCAGGCAGGCATAATGGGGTGCAAAGGGTTACAAAGTGGTCCAATGCATGCATTGTGCCACTTTGTAAATATGGGGCGGAAGGGTGGCCTCCTTAACACTTCATTATTGTAAAAACAAATGAGGCAAGGGCTGGGCAAGCTGGCGGTAGGGGCTTGTAAATACACCCCTTAGTTTTTAAGCCACTCTTATTGCACTACCAGATAGTCTGAGTCATGATCTATCACATATCTTGGTTGAAGATTGCTGCTTTCAAACCAGCCAAGATCAGTTCCTAACTTTTCCTGTCACAATGCCTGTAAGGTCCAAGGGCACATGCAAGTAAAAGAGAGACACAGGCACAAAGTCATTGAATCAGTGCCTCCAGTATTTTCCTTTGCACCACCTTTGGAAATGTGTGAGGGCCAGAAGTCGTCCTCTGGGTTCCAATGCATGTGCAAAGTGTAAAACTATAGAACTATGGTATAGATCAAATACTAACTGTGATTTCCTTCCGAACTGGGTGAAGTCCCCAGAACTGTCTAGGTGCACCTGTGGTGTACATGCCCCTCAAGTGGAATGAGAAGTATCAAATGGGTGTGATGGATTCCACCCTAATCATGCTAACAAGTCACGTCTGGCATAAGGTACACAAGGTGCACCTATGAGTAAAGAATGAATTCTATCTCCTGGTAAAAGAAGTGGCTATGGAAGCGTGGTTTGCGCCGGACATAGTGAATCTCTTTGTTGCTGAATTTGAGTTTAGAACAGTATATTGGCCATCAAATCTATACATAAACAACACAGGGGTTTGGTACCACTATATAGAAGATGTATTCATGGCATGGCTCGACCAAAGAGTGAATTGGATTTGTTCACTGCATGGCTTGATATTCAAAGGGTTTTGCCTGTAATTTAATAACTGGAGAATCTATACAGCTCTGTTCGTCTTAGCAACTCTAACTTCCAGTTCTAACTTGACATCCTAGATAACTGAGTGCTCTTTTCTTCAGTGTGCAAATCACCAAGTTCCTTGTAGCCCTAATTCCACTTCCATCTACAGTATGCCCAAGGTAAGTAATTTCTTCCTGACCAAAACAACATTTCTTGGCTCACAACATCTATGTATGCCTTTCAAAGCAACATTTCTTGACTCACAACATCTACGCATGCCTTTCAAAGCTTTTTAGTACACCAGGAACCCTGGTGTTATGTTCCACCCAGGTTGCATCAAAAATTGGAACATCATCTGGTTAAATTTACACACCTTGGAGATCCCCCTAGATCTTTGATCTCACCCTTTGTGAAACAGAGACTGCAGAAACTTAACCAAATGACATACATACAGACTTGAATGTGCGTATGGGAGTGATGCACAAAGTAAACTCCTGACATTCTTCATGCAAATGGAACTGGTGATAAGCTAATGCTAAATCCCATGTTGTGAAGTACTTAGCGCCATTCACTTTTGACAGCAATTTAGAAATGTTTGGCATCTGGGAGGTATGTACAATTGTCTCATAATTAAGTGCCCTTAGATCAACACAGAACCTGATATCACTGAGGCCTTCTCTGTCACCATGATGGGAGACACGCACTCTGAAGCCTCAGAAGGCACAATGACCCCAGCCTGACACAATCTACCACACTCCACCTTGGCTCCTTCATGAACCCCCATAAGTGAGCTTCTTAACCTTGAGGCTACTTGCCTTGCTCCCTCCCTCCTTCAGACATATTAGATGAACATATTAGAACAGCCCAAACTATTACTAGAGACCTCTAGAAATGTTTGTTCAAAGTTCATGCACATGTTCAATATTTCTGAAACTTCATGTAGTATCTCTTTCATCTGTACCAGAGGTCCAGCATTGGGTTCTTGAAGGACCCATAACTCTTTCTCATGTGGTCATCCAATGATACAGTCATACTTTGCAAAAATATAAACCTTTTCGATAGTCATTCTTCCTTTAAATTCCAAAAGTGCTTTGAAAAAAAACAACATCTCTATAGATTGCCCACAATAGTTTTTCAAACTACTGTCTGTAAAAAAATCTCTTCTGATATAATAATTATTCTGGAGCATGAGTGGAACACCATTCTGAAGTTTATGTTATCCACCATCACCATTTCAGGCAGATGATCTCTGCCTTTCCTTTAATTACCAATTACAATACAACTTCAGCACACATGTCGTTAACAGCCTTGGCGTTCACATAACCAGTACCACACTTGAAAGAAAACAACAAAATATCCTCTTTTCCCACAAAACTTGCACACTGCTTTTACTGCCGGGCATGACTTATTATTATCCATATGACGAGCTCTACCACACCTATAACAAAGTCCTTTGAAATTAGTTTCAACATTTTTTTACCAATGTTCTATTTTTCCTCCCCTTATTCTTGAGATAGTTTAGTCACTACGCTTTCCACTTTCACTGTGTCACATTTGAGAACTTTCACACACTTATGCATGTGTTCCACTCTTTTCCCATTCATGATCACTTCATTGACTGGAGTCTCACCCTTCAACCATGATTCCACACAAATGTATTCACTATTACAATCTGACCTGTCTTTACGAAGGGTGATAGGTGGGAGCCTAAGTGCTACCACCCCATCTCTTTGATTGATACCTCGTTCAAGATCATAGAGGGAGTGATATTCAACAGGATTCGTGAGTGAGTCTGGTCATATAATACACTCCACCTTAGCCAGTGCGGGTCAGGGTTCAGCTGGGTATGGTTGAGGATGTCTGATCTTGCATCGTATTGTGGGGATCTGCCCACTATACCTAGCTTTTATAGATCTCTCCATTGCCTTCAACAGCGTGAACCATCTGAAGCTCTGAGAGCTACTGTTAAAACTGGGATTAGTTGTAAGTTTTGTACCTTTCTTACACATCCTGCATGAAAACTTGAATGCTAGGGTCCAGCTTGAGACAAATGGGGAGCTTATGAAGCTTTTTTTAACTTGCACATGGCATGAGGCAGGGATGCGTCCTAGCACCACAGCTTTTAACCCCTTAGCTGCTGGGCCTTTTCCACCCCAGTGCTGAGCCCTTTTTTGGCTATTTGGGGTAGTTCGCGCTTAGGGCTTCATAACTTTTTGTCCACATAAGCTAACCACGCCAAATTTGCGTCCTTTTTTTCCAACATCCTAGGGATTCTAATGGTACCCAGAGTTGGTGATTTCCCCTGGAGGAGACCAAGAAAATAGCCAAAATACAGTGAAAATTTTGTTTTTTCCAAAAAAATGGGAAAAAAGGGCTGCCGAAGAAGGCTTGTGGTTTTTTCCCTGAAAATGCCATCAACAAAGGGTTTCTGGTACTGAAATCACTATCTTCCCACCTTTCAGGAACGGGCAGACTTGAATCAGAAAACCAAATTTTTCAATACAAATTTGGCATTTTACTGGGACATACCCCATTTCTACTATATTTGGTGCTTTCAGCCTCCTTCCAGTTAGTGACAGGAATGGGTGTGAAACCAATGCTGGATCCCGGAATGCTAAACATTTCTGAAAACTAGACAAAATTCTGAATTCAGCAAGGGGTCATTTGTGTAGATCCTACAAGGTTTTCCTACAGAAAATAACAGCTGAAATTAAAAAATATTGAAATTGAGCTGAAAACAACAGCCATTTTTCTTTATGTTTTACTCTGTAACTTTTTCATCCGATGTCAGATTTCTGAAAGCAATATACCGTTTTGTCTGCTGGACTCTTCTGGTTGCGGGGATATAAAGGGCTTGTAGGTTCATCAAGAACCCTAGGTACACAGAGCCAATAAATGAGCTGCACCCTGCAGTTGGTTTTCATTCTATACTGGGTATACAGCAATTCATTTGCTGAAATATGAAGAGTGAAAAAGAGGTATCAAGAAAACCTTTGCATTTCCAAAATGGGATCAAGATAAGGTTTTGAGGAGCAGTGGTTATTTGCACATCGCTGAATTCCGAGGTGCCCATACTAGCATGTGAATTGCAGGGCATTTCTCAAATAGACGTCTTTTTTACACACTCTCTTATATTTGGAAGGAAAAAATGTAGAGAAAGATAAGGGGCAATAACACTTGTTTTGCTATTCTATGTTCCCCCAAGTCTCCCGATAAAAATGATACCTCACTTGTGTGGGTAGGCCTAGTACCCGCAACAGGAAATGCCCCAAAACACAACATGGACACATCCTATTTTTTTTATAGAAAACACAGCTGTTTTTTCCAAAGTGCCTACCTGTAGATTTTGGCCTCTAGCTCAGCCGGCACATAGGGAAACCTACCAAACCTGTGCATTTCTGAAAACTAGAGACCTAGGGGAATCCAAGGAGGGGTGACTTGTGGGGCTCGGACCAGGTTCTGTTACCCAGAATCCTTTGCAAACCTCAAAAAGTGGCTAAAAAAACAAGTTTTCCTCACATTTCGGTGACAGAAAGTTCTGGAATCTGAGAGGATCCTCAAATTTCCTTCCACCCAGCGTTCCCCCAAGTCTCCCGATAAAAATGATACCTCACTTGTGTGGTTGTAGGCCTAGCGCCTGCGACAGGAAACGCCCCAAAGAGCAACGTGGACACATACAAATTTTTGGAAGAAAACAGAGGTGTTTATTGCGAAGTGCCTACCTGTAGATTTTGGCCTCTAGCTCAGCCGGCACCTAGGGAAACCTACCAAACCTGTGCATTTCTGAAAACTAGAGACCTAGGGGAATCCAAGGAGGGGTGACTTGCGGGGCTCGGACCAGGTTCTGTTACCCAGAATCCTTTGCAAACCTCAAAAAGTGGCTAAAAAAACAAGTTTTCCTCACATTTCGGTGACAGAAAGTTCTGGAATCTGAGAGGATCCTCAAATTTCCTTCCACCCAGCGTTCCCCCAAGTCTCCCGATAAAAATGATACCTCACTTGTGTGGGTAGGCCTAGTGCCCGCGACAGGAAACGCCCCAAAGCGCAACGTTGACACATCCAAATTTTTTGAAGAAAACAGAGGTGTTTTTTGCGAAGTGCCTACCTGTAGATTTTGGCCTCTAGCTCAGCCGGCACCTAGGGAAACCTACCAAACCTGTGCATTTATGAAAACTAGAGACCTAGGGGAATCCAAGGAGGGGTGACTTGCGGGGCTCGGACCAGGTTCTGTTACCCAGAATCCTTTGCAAACCTCAAAAAGTGGCTAAAAAAACAAGTTTTCCTCACATTTCGGTGACAGAAAGTTCTGGAATCTGAGAGGAGCCACAAATTTCCTTCCACCCAGCGTTCCCCCAAGTCTCCCGATAAAAATGATACCTCACTTGTGTGGGTAGGCCTAGCGCCCGCGACAGGAAATGCCCCAAAACAGAACGTGGACACATCACATTTTTTCATAGAAAACAGTGCCTACCTGTGGATTTTGGCCTCTAGCTCAGCCGGCACCTGGGGAAACCTAGCAAACCAGCACATTTTTGAAAACTAGAAACCCAGTGGAATCCAAGATGAGGTGACTTGTGGGGCTCGGACCAGGTTCTGTTACCCAGAATCCTTTGCAAACCTCAAAATGTGGCTAAAATAACACGTTTTCCTCACATTTCGGTGACAGAAAGTTCTGGAATCTGAGAGGAGCCACAAATTTCCTTCCACCAAGCGTTCCCCCAAGTCTCCCGATAAATATGATACCTCACTTGTGTGGTTAGGCCTGGTGCCTGCGACAGGAATAGATCACACAACGGTCAATGTTGGTCCTTACGTGTGGCAGCTGTTGACCCTGGGGTGATCCATTCCTGACACAGGCACTAGGTGTAGGCACTCAAGTGGGGTAGTGTTTTTATCAGGACAGGTGAGGAGTCACTGGGTGGTAGGAATGTTGTGGATCCCAGCATATTCCTGTAGTTTGTGTGACAGAAATGCGAGAAAAATAGAGTTTTTTTTCAACATTTCAGCTTTGCAGGGTATTCTGGGTAAGAAAACTTTGGGGACTCCACACAAGTCACACCTCTGTGGACTCCCCCGAATGTCTAGTTTCCAGAAATGTTTGGGTTTAGTGTGTTTCTCTATATGGCCGCCGAATCCAGGACCAAAAACACAGGTGCCTGCCTTACAAAACCAGTTTGTTTTGCCATAGACAATTTTGATGTCTCCACAATATGATTTGGGTGGTGGAATTTGGGGCTGAACTAAATTGGTGAGCTCCCAAGAGAGCACTCTCTCTCTGCTTGCCGCCGCATTCACCTGCTCTCTGGGTTGGCCTAACCCACTATTACCCAGTTGCACAAACAGCTTGTGAAGGGACAGCAGGACTGTCCTCATCACCTCCCTCATAATGTACTGGAAGAGGAGTTTTCGAATGGGACTCCTCTGACTGAAAAATCACTCCCAGAGTCTGCGCCATTATCCTATCCCTCAGATGCTGTCTCAGTATCTGATGTCTCAGTCTCTGATCCTATGTCAGAGCGGTCCTCTATAACCCAAATGCAGGCAGCAGTCATCCATCAAGATGCCATCTCTGCTATTGGCTAAACTGTTGCTCTAAAACACCAGCCTACGTAGACAGTCACAAAATCGATGGTGTGTGTGAGATACGTGCAACAGTAGAGGCCACCTTACCTGCGCTTCTTCCCTCAATCAGCACGTACTTTCAAGACACTCAAAAAACACCTTGTCACATACCATTCGTCACAGTCTTTAGCACCTCCTGCGCCCAGTCCAACAATCATTATTGGTGCTCCCACTCCCTCCTCCTCGGGTTCCCTCATTACCACCCAGCAAAAGTGCCCTTCATCTCTCCATAGACTTTACTAATGTACTCAGCTATTTACATAAAATACAGATGTGCTCTTTGCAGTAGGCATATAAACCTTCTGCGCTTCTTTATGGCACTAAAACTGCCACTAGACAAGTCGGACCCTTTTCCCCCCAGGGAAACCACACACATATTGACAAAAGTGATATATATATGACAGCCAACCACCTGAAACTCAACTCAAGCAAAACCGAAATAATCCTCTTTGGCCCACACAAAAACACCTGGGACCCCCCATGGTGGCCCACCACGCTAGGCCCTGCACCCACCCCCGCCAACCACGCACGCAACCTCAGCATCATCCTAGACTCCTCCCTCTCGATGACCCAACAAATCAACGCTCTTACCTCCTCATGCTTCAACAAACTCCGTATACTGAAAAACATTCAAATGGATCCCCACAGAGACCAGAAAAACTGTCACTCACGCACTCATCAGCAGCAGGCTTGATTACGGAAACGCCCTCTACGCCGGCACCACTCTAAAACTCAAGCGCAAACTACACGCATCCAGAACTCAGCAGCACGACTCATCCTCGACCTCCGCCGACACGAACACATCTCTCCACACCTCAAATCCCTCCACTGGCTCCCCATTGACAAAAGGATCACCTTCATGATCCTCATCATCGCACACAAATCACTCCACAACACAGGCCCTGCCTACCTCAACGAGAGTCACCTTCCACACCCCCACACGAAACGTCCGCTCAGCTGACCTCTCTCTCGCCTCTGTCCCCCGCATCAAACACACCACCACCGGGGGCAGATCCTTCTCCTACCTTGCACCCAAAACCTGGAACGCACTCACAACCCACCTTCGCAAGACCCAAAACCTACTTCTTTTCAGGAAGGGCCTCAAAACCTGGCTTTTTGAACAGTGAACCTCCCAGCCCCTTTCCCTCCCCCCACCCCCCCCCCCACCCCCCACCCCCCCCCCCAGCGCCTTGAGACCCTCACAGGTGAGTAGCGCGCTTTATAAATCTCTTTGATACAGATCTACCTCTATATATATATATATATATCTACATAGATATATCTATAGATATATCCATGTACCTAGATATATCTATCTACATAGATATATATAGACATATACATATATTTTTTTTTAGTTGTTGTATGGTTTCCTTGGGGGCCAAAATGGCCCCCAGGGAAACCCTACAACATCTAAAAAAAAATTTGCCCAGCACAGCTGCGATCGGGGGCCAGAAACAGTTTCAGAAGGCCTCGTAAGAAAGGGGAGAGTCTCCCCTTTCTTACGAGGCCTTTTCAAAGTGTTTCCTGGCCCCCCCGATCGCAGCACAGCTGCGATTGGGGGGGCCAGGAAACCTGAAAGTGAAAGCTGAAAGCACAGCTGCGACCGGGGGCCAGGAAACACTTTCAGGAAGGCCTTGTAAGAAAGGGGAGTGTCTCCCCTTTCTTACGAGGCCTTCCCGAACGTGTAAAAGGCCGTTTTCCCCATTAAAGCAGGAAGCGGCCGCAAGGCTGCTTCCTGCTTTGATGGGGAAAACACCTTTGCAACGTCAGCGCGCCTCGCGGCACGCTGACGTCACAAAGGGGCGGGCGGGGGGAGACACGGTAGCTTCCGTGTCTCCCCAGGGAAGTAAAAAAAAATAAAAAATCACTGAGGATTTATTAATGCCCTTCCTGGTGTCGGCCACTGGTCGTGACCCGCACCAGGGAGGGTGTGTGGGCGTCGGCCAGTGGCCGACGCCCGCACCAAAGCGGTTAATTTTATACTTAAATAACCTGAGTCCCTTTTTAATAAATTTCTGTATGGACCTCACAAAATAGGTGGTGAGGCCAGACTAGAATTGTTGTATACATACTATGCGGTTTTAATGGTGTGCACACCCACTGCACTACATAAGCTGGTTAACTCCTTTGTCCACTTTATGGCCAGTCTTGATTTACCAACACATTTTAAAAATCACAGACTATGGCGTTGGGTCCTAAGAGATGTGGAATTTCTTTCCTAGCATGCAGAACCCAGCGGCTAACCAGCACTGGGAATCACGTGTGACTCTTTGGGCACTTGGGGATCCCACATTTCATCCTGTAACCTAAAACCCACCAGAGTTATCTGGGTACTGTTAGGTCTCCCCTGGCACCTCTACTGACCATTTACCACCCTCAGTGGGCCCCGAATGCAAGTTTTGGTGCGGGGTCTAGGTTTTTCAAATTGTCACCCCTTACAGGTTGAATAAAATCGGGTATTTAGGAGCCTGCTGCATCTTCCGCCAACCAGCTCACCTTCTATTTCCCATAGTGAACTGGAGTTGCCTTACATGGAAAATATTATTAAGCTGACCCCCATCTTATTGTGGCTTTCAGTTTGGCCTAATCCTGATACCACTCTGAATAGGGCTATTATCAAGGATTGTCTTTGGCAAGAAAAGGGAACACTCACGAATCGCTTCTGTCGCTTCATCTTGAAAAGATATAGGATGCCTTGAGTTATTTCAATCACCATCTCTCATTCAGAAAGAAGATCAAAATATAGCTAAATTCCTTTTAGAAAAGAAAACACGAGATCTATGGATGGCAACGAACTCTTTAAAATTACATCACGGATGTAATTCAATTTGAAGGAAGTAGTTGCTATGGAACCATATGTATCTTGGGTGATGGAAGGGCGGAAAAGGTCTTTATTATTGCATTTTAGAGTGGGTACAGTTCACTACTTGCCCAGCTACCCTAGTTGCCTGTCTGTGTGATGGCTCTTCGGAGCTAATCCCGCTTCATTTTCAGGTGAGAAGTAGGGATGAGAAGCAGGGATGAGGGATGAGAAGTAGGGATGATGGAAGAGAAGTAGGGATGAGAAGCAGGGATGAGGAGTAGGGATGATGGATGAGAAGTAGGGATGATGGGTGAGAAGTAGGGATGATGTATGATGGATGAGAAGCAGAGATGATGGATGAGAAGTAGGGATGATGGATGAGAAGTAGGGATGATGTATGATGGACGAGAAGTAGGGGTGATGGGTGAGAAGTAGGGATGATGTATGATGGATGAGAAGTAGGGATGATGGATGAGAAGTAGGGATGATGGAAGAGAAATAGGGATGATGGAAGAGAAGCAGGGATGAGATGCAGGGATGAGAAGTAGGGATGATGGAAGAGAAGTAGGGATGATGGATGAGAAGTAGGGATAATATATGATGGATGAGAAGTAGGGATGATGGATGAGAAGCAGGGATCAGAAATAGGGATGAGGAGTGAGGAATGAGGATGTCCTAAAATGGATGCTGTACCAGTGGAGTCGCACAGTTGTAGTCAGTGAAGATTACGTAGAATAGCCATACTGGGAGGAAGGACGGACCCCACTACTTATTTCACAGTCGATAGCAATTTATGTAACTTGGAACAGTCAGTTCCCCAGAACTGGGAAAACTATGGAACACTGATAACCACGAAAGCATCGATTATGTAGAGTGTTCTATATGAATAGTCGACGTCTGCGCCAATAGTGAGTCTGGGGGCACATACTCTTCTGAAATAGGGGCGCATGTCTGTACAGCTATCCCTTATTTGCGACATGTTGAGATCATCATTGATGTCCGCTCCCTACTTACCACTAGATGGCAGTAGTACATCATTGTTTGTAAGTCTCCATTAAGTTTTCGAACACATTCATGAATGAGTCCTTCCTTAACTCCAATCAGTCTGCAGACATTTTATGAAGAGCCCCCTTAAGTACAAAAATGTGGCTGAGTCTTTGTTGAAAGTTAAAAGGTGTTTCATCAAGGCTCACATACGCCAGCTATTGTGAGAGTCGTCACCTTTTTTTGCAGTTTTATGTAGCACGAGCGTCTGCTAATGGCATCAGTGCGCCTTAGAAAAGACCAGAAAAGACCAGAGGTTACACAGGGAAATTAATGGACTTGCCCAAAATCATAAGATTTGAGCCAAGGCCGTGATTTGAGCCTCGTTTCCCAGTTCCAAAGTCGCCATCTCTAGCACCTCTATAATTAGCCACCACAAACCACCTATTGCCCATCCGAGCCTTTAACCGGCCTTCAGAGCACTTCCGCCTGTCTGCATAGCCCAAACCTGGCCTCCACGGACTATCGGCCAGCTGACATTCCAAAGTGGACATCAGCCAGCTGTAGGCTGGTCAATGCCACGGCAAGGCCTACCTCCAAGACCCTCTACCTTCCTTGAAATATATAACCTCAGGCAGTACAGACACAGTCTTCAGGGCTGCAGTTAAGGTCTTCACTGGCCCCGCCTCACCCTCGGTTAACCTTCAAGCCCACCCTGCCGGTACGCACAAGTTTTATCTGCTTTATTGGCCCTCAGAGAAACAAGAGACCCTTGGCTGCTCGTGAAACCATTATCTGCCCTTTAGCTGGCCCTCACATACCTCCAATTAAGCTTCACAGACTCTTGGCTAGCCCTCACAGACCCTCAGTCCCAAACCCTCAGTCCCACCCACTGACGCCTAGAACTGATCATCAAGGCACCTCACTTGGCCTCCATACCATCTCTGCTGACTGTCGAATAGCCGCAAAGCACCTCTGGTAGCTCTGGAGATCCCCTGTTGCTCAGGTCCGGCCCTCTAAACCTCCACTGTTGCCATGGCTGCTTTCATGCCCATCACAGCCCAAGCGACTTCTCACAGACTTCTCCGGCCCCTCAGCCTGCAGACTCCCCAGGCGTCTGCATTCACTCTGCGTACTGCCCTTGCTCCAAGGAAGTCTGGGATTAAAAACCTTCTCACAGCATGCGACTGCGATTCTTTGCAGCATATTCACACTTTTATTTTCTCATACAGCTTACAAGTACAGTCTTGCAGATGTGCAGCAATGTTAATGTGCCTGCTGCACATCAGCGTGTGCAACCTGATGGTCGCAGGTCCAAATCCTAGTGAGATAGCTCAGTGTGTTCATGCATTTGATGCAAATATATCTGTGAAACCTGCATGTCTGGTCCAGGAGAAACATTAGCGTGGGTGTAACAAGATCTTGGAATGTAAAACAATTTATGCAAATAGTTTTTCTTGTCTACTGTTTGTTCTTCCAGTACTTTTGCATACTGTTAACTTTAGGGTAACAGTCTATCTGTGTTTTCTGTTTTCATGCCTTTGCTTAGCTTTCGTTTTAATTTACGACTTTTTGATTTTTCCTTCTCTGTTCATACAGCGATTAAACACAACTTTGGACCCATGAGATAACACAGAATCCGGACTGCTGAATCCCATGGCCTGTAGTAACTGTCCTGCTGTGCTCCCTGTGATTTTTAACATCCACATTTACAAGCTACGATTAGTGAGCAGAAATTGTGTACCAAAACGCCTACCTCATATACCAATCAGGAATCACAAAAAAACAAAAAAAAGACAGTGGTGCGCTGCTATGTTATTCTATTCTAAATTAGTTCTAAACAGTGGGCCTAAGCTAAGTGCTAACGTACTGAATGCCGGAATATATACATGTTATCAATAGATTTTATTAATAGCAGGCGTATTATAATCCCAGAAAAATAAACTTTTTATTCTGGTATTTCAAAAAGATTAAGTAGCCAAAATTCTGATGTGCAGTGTTCAAAGCGATCACACCGTGCATCTGCAAAAGGTAAATTTGTATTTTATACGGGATAAGTTTATTGACCAAAGGTTTATACAATTGGTTGGCGGTCACTGATGGTACCAAGCATTTGCAAAGCCAATAGGTCTCGCCTGTGCAAAAGCTTTTGACTTTACCAATATGTTTTAGCCATACTTTCACACCATTCAATATGGCTAAGAGTTAGTTGGGTAAAGGAGAGCGGCATGGAGTAGAGTATCGTAAATTGGATTGTTACAGAGTAGACCATTATTACGCGGTGTGATGTGGCGTGGAGTGGCGTAGAGTGATGTCGAGTGGTATAGAGTAGAGCTGGGTAGATTGAATGAAGTGGCATGAAGTGATATGGAGTGAAATGGAGAGTGTAGAGTGTCTTAGAGTGGAAGAGTGTAGAATGGTGTAGAATGCTGTCGCGTGGGCTCTCATTATCCTAAATGAGACTACTGGATTTCTAGGCAGCAGGATCGATAACGGTGTGGGGGACTGAGTCTGACCCACGTGTAAGCAACTCTGTCACCCTAAATCCGGTTGTTGCTCCGGCTAACTAGCAGTGCCTCATTTCTCCCATGGGGATGAAATGATTGGGCAGCCGAGCGCATGACATCTTTGGAACTTCTCAGGGAAGTCGTGGTCACTCAGATCCAAACCAACTCTCTCATTCACAATATGGTCTCATATACAAATGACAAAGACAGTGTAAGTTTTATAGAATGTTTTAATAAAACGACTGTATTTTAGATATTAAGGCGTGAGCCGCAATAACCAGAACAATACAACATAGTAGGATTGATATAGTAACCAGGAGAGTAAAACATAAGAATAACGCTATCATAATTCCTAACCGTTTCTACTCTCCCTCTGCTTGTTCTATTTAGAGCACAGCATGTTAAGCTTCTAGCTTGCCTTTCTGTATCACTAGGGAGACGGACACACTCATACCTGAGCAAAGGCCTGTGATCTGGTTCAGCATCTGCAACGAGGCAGTCAGCGTCTAGTTGTGGTTCCCTGGTCGGAATCTCCCTCTTGCATGTATTGGGACAAGGAAGTGATTTTATAACTAACATGTCATCGTGATCACAAAATGTCCCTACGCAGGAATGGCAAGTCTAAACTCCTACCACGTCTATCGGCAATGTACCAGACTGTATCCTTGACTGAAGCACAGAGTGAATATGTTATGAACTCCAGTGCTGAAGTAGGCAAAACAGTGTGATATGAATAAAAAACAACACCGTAGAACTGGCTATTCTGAAAAATAACAGTACGAAGCCTAATAAAAAGCATTTAGAGTAAAGGGCACAGAGGCTCCAAGCTGTTAGCAAATGAATAAAATATATTTAGGGCAAAGTGCACAGAGGCCTAAAGCCTGAAGCTAATGCGCAAAATATACGTAAAACTGACCACACTACACCCTCCCCTTGTCGGTAGCAAGTGGTTCTAATAACATAAAAAACATAACCTAAATTTAAACACAACATTTCGACAAGATGAGAAGACAACAAAGTCATAAATTTAGGAAACATGTGACGATAGAGCGAATTGCAATATAGTGTCAATTTAGTCAGAAAAAAAAAAATCCAATTGTCAGACAGAAGCAATAGAACGTAGAAGCTCCTCCACTTTGAGATATGTCAATATCGGAAGATCCACGCCACAAAGTACCATGGAGCAGGTGTGTACCAAAGCCCCAAAACCATTCAGGGCGGCACCCCGTGTAGTGCCAAGGAAAGAGACAAAACCATCTTCCTCCAGGAAGGGAATCTCATAATCCGCTTCACGAAGCAAACGCAACCGTAGTGCACAAGTCTGGGAATGAGCCCTAATCGGGAACATCAACAGATCAGGATCAACCACTGGAGAGTGCTGCAGTGAGAGACAGAAAGCCAGTGCATGTTCAAACGAGCACCAAAGGCATCGAAACACGGGTTGCACACAATCCAAAACCGGTCTGAATGACAAAGACCAGTCACACTCCAAATGAGCCAGGAGTGTTGCTCGAAAACGCTGCATCATGCGTTCACGACACAGCTGCGCTGACGGGAGCAGCAATACAGGATCTCGTTGCGGCGGGACAGCCATTGCGAAAAAATAGTAACAATAGCAAAACTCCAGCCAATAAAGCCAAAGTAATTGGGAAACCCCCAAAAATGCTTCCGAAAATAGAGTGTATAGCCGAAGGTATCAAACCGAATATGGAAGAGAAGGTGTGAACGAAACCAACACCAACGGCTTTGAAAAAATGAGCAATACCAGCAGTGCTGGATGCATTAAATATACGTCCCACAGGTTCACCGAAGTGACTTGGAAAGTTAGTATTCAAAAGGGACTGTATCTCCGCCGATGACCTTGCCACTTGAAGTGCATAGGTCTCGCTAGCAGATGTAAGGGCCACATGCTTTTGAAACAATAAAGCTTTCAGCCGACTCAACTTGTCGAAATCAACTTTGGAAGTAGCAATATGAGGCCAGATGTCCGCTACCTCCCTAAATTCAGTAGGGGGAAACAACACATTCCCGCAGCACGTAACAGCCTTGTTGACGACAACGCCGTAAACTATTCCGGCACGCATGCCACAGCAGCGTTCGCTGTTAAGAACAATGTAACTGCCGTTAGAAAGCACCTGGAATGTGTTTTTAATTACCGGTACTGGAACTCCCTTCAGATAACAAGCTAAGTTAGCAATCGAAGCGTTACATGCTCCGTGCAAGGACAGCTGTTTACAAACCATGGAATGGCTAGCAGAAGCTTCGCAGTCGCTACCGCTAAGAAAAACTTCCCGCAAACCATTAACACATCTGTACTGAAAAGGAAGCTCCCACACCTCGTGTATGTAACTGTCACCCAATTGTTCATATCTACCCACCGGAATGTGCTTCAAACAAGAAGTAAATTGCAGAGTGGAGATAGACAAATTAATAACCCCATGAATCAACCACTCAGCTGACGGAATCTCAGCCACCGTGAAAGGCAGTTTCTCCAATTTTTCAATATTTAACATAACATACGTCGCTTCCTTCTTAGCCATCAATTGTTGTTGACGAGTTAAATTAAAGGAGATAAAGATCTCTCTAGCACGGATGTGCTGCCATGGAACGCGACCCGCCTTCAAGGTCTGAAGAGTCCAACCCAGCTGCATGATAGATCGTGTCTGACTCTGCCCATGATATAAAGAAGACATGTCTGATTTTATAATGTCAATAGCAGAAGAGACAATGCTGTCAATCGTGTAAACACGGTCAGAAAGGGTATGCATGCCATTATCAACAACAGACAAAGGGCCTGATTATGACCCTGGCGGACGGCGGAGGCCGTCCGCCAAGGTACCGCCGCTGAATGACCGCACAGCGGTCAAAAGACCGCGGCGGCCATTTAGACATTTCCTCTGGGCCGGCGGGCGCTCTCCAAAAGAGCGCCCGCCGGCCCAGAGGAAATGCCCCTGCAACGAGGACGCCGGCTCAGAATTGAGCCGGCGGAGTTGCAGGGGTGCGACGGGTGCAGTTGCACCCGTCGCGTATTTCAGTGTCTGCTTAGCAGACACTGAAATACTTTGCGGGGCCCTCTTACGGGGGCCCCTGCCGTGCCCATGCCATTGGCATGGGCACGGCAGGGGCCCCCAGGGGCCCCGCAGCACCCCCTACCGCCATCCTGTTCCTGGCGGGCGAACCGCCAGGAACAGGATGGCGGTAGGGGGTGTCAGAATCCCCCATGGCGGCGCAGCAAGCTGCGCCGCCATGGGAGATTCTAAGGGCAGCGGTAAACCGGCGGGAGACCGCCGGTTTGCCTCTTCTGACCGCGGCCGAACCGCCGCGGTCAGAATGCCCTGCGGGGCACCGCCGGCCTGTCGGCGGTGCTCCCGCCGACCCTGGCCCCGGCGGTCTTAGACCGCCGGGGTCAGAATGACCCCCAAAGTCTGCAGCAGATTTTCTTGATCAATCTGTCTTAACCGGGCTGCAGCCTCCTGCTGGGAAAGTTTCCAAAACTCATTATACACTTCGTATAAGAACCTTTTTCTCCGGGGCACCGTGGGACCTGATAAGAAATCTTGCAAATCAGTACCATTAGACAGTAACTTGAGGTGTGACTTAACTGCACCCAGGGTGGAATACTTCAACCATTGTTGACAAAGTTTCCCCACACTGTATGTAGTTATTATATCAGCATGTTCTGGTGAAATGTAACGAGGGTCTGACCTACTAGTCCTGAACCCCCCTGAAGAGGTAACAAAACGTTGATGACACTGATTAGTGTCTACAGGCCACAATAACCACCCGCCCGGATGTAACGATGAAGCGTTAAGCGTACCATTCTGGACCCAATGCGTAAATTCACTAAAAGTAGCATTCACATAGTGCTGCCAGTTATTTAATTTAGAAGGGACAGGTATACTAGGCAAAGTCAATTCTCTAATCGACGCCAAGCCCAAACAACTAGTCTGTTGTACTGTGTCATTGAGGAAAATCATTTGCACAGGGATAATGCATGCTCGAAATAATGTATCTCTGCCTTGCATCTGAATATTTTTCGTACCCTAAACACTTTTCAAGTCAACAGTCTTCAACCAGTATTCATATCCTTCGACCGAAAGTTTAGATACAAACAAATTAGAATATAGCAATTTAGTATCGGTCAACAAAATTTGCTTATTAGAATACGGTGTCACTTTAACATAGTAAGACTTAGCATTTTGCTGATCATGCCCAGAAAAATATGCAAATTTATCATGATACGTTTTCGAACTCCCTTGTGGAGGAGTCGAGCAATGTTCCCATTGCACATAATTAAATATGGACTTAGGGCTACTCGCTTTGTGAATAAAGTGGTGTCCATAATAGTTGTAGCAAAACATATCACCATGATTATCTCGAAATTGGTAAGCATCTTCATCGTCATAGACAGTATAATACTGCAAACCTTTTAGCATAGAATCTACCGTCTTCACATCCCAATCATCAGAAACAATGCCTGGAATAACAATATCATTCATTGATAACTTGAGGACATACGGTATTTGAATCAATTCAGTGGGACCATATATATCAAACATTACTTTATCCCACACAATCCCATCCGGAATTGGTATTGCAGAAATGTTCACATTGGATAAGTCTCTTCGAACCATATGAGACGAAAAATGTGGTCTCAACACAGTCTCCACGTGCTCAATGTCCGATCGATCAGGAAGAAAATGACCATGTATTACTAGAAAAAAAGTAACCACAAATCCCAACCATAGAAAAAGAGTCATAACAGCCATAAAAAGCCACAAATAGTTCCAAGGGAGAACAAAATATGTATGTTTAAGCCACCCGAGTAGCTTACGTGGACCTCGGACCGAAGACAGCGAAGACGAAGAGCTGGATACAGCTGCATCCGTGTAGTTGAAGCAGCCAGAGGCAGTTCTTGCAAAAGGCGCAACAGTGAACAAAGAAGCAGATGGAGGCTCTCTCCTAGGTACGCTATAAAGAACATTGTCAGAAACATCAGTAGAACGTACAGCAACTTGATCAAAAGAATCGATATTAATCGTTGACTGTGGAACAATCGCAAGATCATCTTCCACCCTCCCCAAGCTCGGAGAGGAAACAACGTCGGTGCAAATCACCTGCAGCGGGACTTCTTCCCCAGTAGTGAGAGGGATGCCGGAACTACTGGGTGTCCCTCTTGGTCTGCTGTGCAGAATCGGCCACATGTTGTAACTTGACATTATCAATGGAAACAAAACGATTGCCTTTGGCCCCTTGCAGCGGCGGTAAAATCACAGTTCTCGTGCCGCTCACCCCCAACACCGGGACAGGTGCGCGATAAGAAGGACCAAATTCTTTCTTTACTGCGACCTTTTCACGCACTAGATCCCCAATCCTGGGTATCCAACCAGTAGGTGTTACTGGCTCATCCTTAATTCCTGAGGAGGCAGCACTTGCAGAAGAGTTATCTTCACGAAATCGTTGCAACCCCTGCAAAACAGTGACACGATCATTTATGTCAAAGGGCGTATCTGCCGCCTCCACACCAGGACCATCTAGATCAGGAACATACATTCGTGTTCCGAACAGGCACTCATATGAAGTACGACCCCCCAGTGACCTTCTAGGCAAGTTATTAAGTGCTCTCTGTACTCCATACAGGTGGGCTAGCCAACTACGACCCGTACCTATAACCCTGGCCGTTAAGGATTAGTTTAAATCACGATTTAAACGCTCCACGACAGAATTTCCCTCGGGATGAAATGGAGACGAGAATTGGAGCTGGACCCCCAACAAAGCCATGGTGTCCCTGAATGCCTTAGAGGCAAAAGCAGGGCCCTGGTCCGAATAAAAAGCCGCAACTGCAAATGTATTGACAAAGATACGCAAATCTTTAATAACAGTCTGAGCGTCAGCCGAGCGCTGTGGCCAGACCCACACAAATCTGGAGCACGAATCTACAGCAACCAATATGTATTTGTATGCACTATCTGGTGTCAGCGGACCACAATGGTCCAAGTACACACACTGTAATGGTCTGTTTGAAATCAGAAGAGGCGTCTGCTGCGGGCGTCTAGCCGACGATGCTTTAATTTGTTGACAGACGTCACAACAAAGGACATACTGCTTTGTCTCCTTATAGAGACCAGGCCACCAATAACGGGCCTGTAAAAGTGAAATCGTGGCAGCCACACCAGCATGCGCAGACGCCACCCCTTCATGTGCCGCAGAAATTAATCGAGGTCTCGCAATCTTATTCGGTAACTCACGTACACCAATGCCAGGAATATTAACAACAGCATTCAGTGCACCACTCAAGCAGTAACTATATTTAGAAGGGAATTCTTTAGGAAATGGCATGCCATCAGCCGTAGCTTTTATGGCAGCCGAGATCTCTATGTCTGGTTTGGAACTCGAACGAGTCACCGCGGCTACAGTGGCGATAGCCACTGCCGACTTTGCAGCCTCATCAGCCAAAGTATTCCCAGAAACGTGTATTCCAACGCGCTGGTGTCCAAGTGTATGTACAACATGGACTTTAGGAAGTGTTTCTTTCAGAGCCGCAACCTTACACCACAACAATTTATGTTTAATGGTGTTGCCTTTAGAATCTCTGAACCCATTCATTATCCAATAGTGCAGATATTCATTGAAGGACTGCACACAGTAGTAGGAGTCACAGACCAGCAAGGTCAATATCGCCGGCTCCGCATGCTCCAACGCTAACAAAAGAGCTTTGAGCTCAGCCAGCTGTGCCGTGCAATCTCCCAAGGTTTTAGTATAAGTATGTCGGGGGCAGAAGACTTCCCCCTCCATAGTTCAGCTCACCACCGCACATGCAGCAGAATACTGTTGTTTAGTCCCAACCGCTGGTTGCGCAGAGCCATCAGTATACATGACCACTTCATATTGGTCAATAGGCAATGTGCCAGCAGGAACTGGGTACTCTATTTCATATTGAAGAAATTCTTGAGTCTGCAGCTTAGGGTCAAATATGTAATCCACTTCAGTGGCCGTCAAAGACGTAGCCCATTGTATCCACTGCGGGTGTAAATCTTTCGAATTAGGAACACTCGCTTTTGTAACAGCCTCTAAGGCCGGAATCGGGGAAACGACAATAATGCGTTGGCCCTGGGCTAGCGGTCTTTCTTTGATCACATCCATCTGTACTGCAGTGAGAATTTTCTCAGTCTGTGCAAAACGTTGTTCTGCAGCAGAATACAAGTGGGACTTGTATGCTATCGGGACTGTCTCCCCCTCATTAAAGGTGACATACGTAAATCCAACAGCCCCAGGAATCACCCTGATGACCAAATGAGTTTTATTGTCCTGTGTGTGTAAATGTTTAACCGCTAAGAGATCATTCTGCAACCCTCGCAGTATGTGTGTATGCTCAATCGTCCAAAATCTACTAGAAAAATTCGGGCGAATCAGTTCATATAAAGGTTTTATACGTGTAGCATATTCAGGAATGTAAGTTCTGCCAAAATTCAGAAACCCCAATAACGACTGGAGCTTCCGAACCGTATTAGGAGGCTGCAATAAAGCACATTTCTCCAAAAAATGTGGCGCCAGGATCTTGCCCTCACTCGATAACACATATCCCAGGAAAATAACACTGAGGAAGGCAATCTTTGATTTCTTAAAATTAAACTTATAGCCAATATCAGCAAAACCTACAACAATGCGCGATACACGTCTGAGATGTTGTAGAATCTCATCGTCCGTCAAATAAATGTCATCAACATATGATAACGCCTCAGGGTCCAACTCGTGTAGAAGTTCAGTCACACGAGCCGAAAACAGTCCTGGGCTATTCTTATACCCCTGAGGTAAACGACAAAACTTTTTCTGAGAGCCAAACACCTTGAAACTGGTATAGTCCCGACTTTCGGGTGCTATATTCTGGCAGAAAAATCCATTCGAGATATCCAAGGTTGTTTTGTATTTTTTACGCACTATATTATTCATAAGCGCAGCGCTATGTGAATTCTGTATGGCATATGTGCGTGTATGACTATTCAAATGTCTGTAATCCACCACTATCCTATAGGAATGGTCCGGTTTAGCAACCGGAAATAAGGGATTATTCATCGGTGAGACACAAGGCTCAATCACACCTTGGTACTCCAATTGTGTAAGAATTTTCCTAACCGATGCCCTTGCTTCAAATTTAATAGGATATTGCGGCTGTGGCTGAGGTTCGCCTTTAATTGGAATGACATGATAAGGTGATTGTTTATCCCACCCCACATTATTTCTATATAGGGCGGGGGCTTGTGCTAGAGCCCATGATTTACTATAGGACTCCGCTAGTTCTCTCGGAACAAGTGGTGAAAAGGAAGGCGCAATAACCTCCTCCCCAACCAGACAGTCGCGAACAAAGTCAGGTGGCCAATCTTGTTCGGCCAACAGGACATCATATGATTTTACCACATGGTCCCAAAAGATGGCGTGTACAATGCGGTCAATGTCCCCTTCTAATCGTAGAGTCACAAGATATACTTGATCAGGATCAGAGACTCGCATATCCGCCGTCTCGACTTGTATGAAGTCATCCGTTGCTTTCGCCTCCAGATGCTCTAGAAGACTCCGGCGAACTATTGTGACCTCTGCCGCGCTGTCTAACAGCACTAACGCCCATGTCTTGTTCGTCAAGAGAACTCTCTTCTTGAGCGGCATGTCTAACTGAGACTGCTGCCACTTTCTTCTTTTTAAATTGCTGTTTTTGTTGCAGCGGTTTCTCTTCTTGTTTAATAGAAACCTCCGCTGAGCGTTGTGAATCCTGTCTCGGTTTCACGTACTCCGTCCTCCGCTCTGACCGCCCACCTCTCTCACTTCTTTTCTCCGAGGAGTCCTGAAAGGAACGAGATTGGCGTGTATCAGTATATTGATATCTATCAGGCGTCTTCAAAGTGTCCCTATTCCTGAGATTATACTTATTTTGTGGGGTCTCCGGTTGCGGAGACTGCCCACCATCTTTCTTAGGTGTTTGCTGTTTCTTGTCCCAGCGCTTTTTTGCACCCTCAGGTTGCTGTTGCTTAGAATTATCCTTATTATTTTTACCCTGCAATTGTGGTTTCTGCGGTCGAGACCCTAGGCTATCACGACCAATACTAGAATATGTTTCAGCTATTATTCTCGGAAGTTCCCGCTCCTGATTAATCTGTGGAACGTCCCGAGGACGCATTCGCACTGCTAGTGCTACAGCCTCCCCCTTGAGATTACTCAAAATAATAGAAGAAACCGCATCAAAATTACCCATCAATTGCATGCCTAAATCCAAGGCAGGGGCAGCCCCATATTCATCCTGAATTTGTTTAAGCACCTCCGGCAAATTAGCCAAAGTCGGTGTACCGTGTGCTGTAGTATATAGTGCGGCAAACACCGTGCCCCAAGTATTACAAAGATCCACCGTAGGAACCATCCCATACGGCAAACACATCGTCAAAATTCTATGCTTATCCTGAGGTCCTGTATGGGGAAATACTGCTTCCAGCTTATTAATTTTTTGCGCCAGCCAAAATGGAGTCTCCTCACGTTTAGCCGGTACTTTGCCCATAACAGAGTGTACAGTGGCCGGATTGATTCCCGGTACCACCGCAAGTGGGTGTGCTGAAGCAGCACGCGCTGCATTAGTATTTAATGTCTGCATCACAAACTGAACTAATCGTCTGTACGTTGCAGTTAATTCCATATATAAACGACGCACTTCAGCCACTGCCACATTTGCCACTCCAGGATATGGTGTATATGTAGCCAATAAAGGCCAGGTTGGACCATCATTACTCAACGGACCTAACCTTACTGGTGTTACTGAGTGTGGGAGGGCGCCATCAAGCCAATTATGGTGTTCTTGATAAGATAAAGGTATTTCTAAGTATGCATAAGCCCTGTATTGTCCAGGGACATTCGCAACAGTATATTTGTGAAAAGTATTTGTACCCCCATCAGCTGCTGGAAATACGACCCAAGAATAAAAAAGTTCTGATCTATAGGCTGCATGGGCGTCCACCACAAAAGTGACCGGACCCCCCTGGACCGTCAGTCCATGTGCTATCAGATGACCCGTGAGCGGAAATCGCATATTAAGCGGTATATTTACTACAACTGGATTCGCCATTAGTATAACAAAAATAGCTCTAGGACAGAGAAGGCACACCAAAATCGGGGTTTTTCCTTTCAAAGTTCAAGCTTGAACAACCAACCACTAAGTAACAGGATGTACCCAACCCGTGGTGGCGGAAACCCTCAGCCCCACGGACGTCTCCGTATACGGAACCGAGGAGTCAAAATATATACGAGACCGAGAAAGTCAGTCGGACCCAAACATTAGAGCCAGACCAAACGTTGGCGGAGCCATGTCGCGTGGGCTCTCATTATCCTAAATGAGACTACTGGATTTCTAGGCAGCAGGATCGATAACGGTGTGGGGGACTGAGTCTGACCCACGTGTAAGGAACTCTGTCACCCTAAATCCGGTTGTTGCTCCGGCTAACTAGCAGTGCCTCATTTCTCCCATGGGGATGAAATGATTGGGCAGCCGAGCGCATGACATCTTTGGAACTTCTCAGGGAAGTCGTGGTCACTCAGATCCAAACCAACTCTCTCATTCACAATATGGTCTCATATACAAATGACAAAGACAGTGTAAGTTTTATAGAATGTTTTAATAAAACGACTGTATTTTAGATATTAAGGTGTGAGCCGCAATAACCAGAACAATACAACATAGTAGGATTGATATAGTAACCAGGAGAGTAAAACATAAGAATAACGCTATCATAATTCCTAACCGTTTCTACTCTCCCTCTGCTTGTTCTATTTAGAGCACAGCATGTTAAGCTTCTAGCTTGCCTTTCTGTATCACTAGGGAGACGGACACACTCATACCTGAGCAAAGGCCTGTGATCTGGTTCAGCATCTGCAACGAGGCAGTCAACGTCTAGTTGTGGTTCCCTGGTCGGAATCTCCCTCTTGCATGTATTGGGACAAGGAAGTGATTTTATAACTAACATGTCATCGTGATCACAAAATGTCCCTACGCAGGAATGGCAAGTCTAAACTCCTACCACGTCTATCGGCAATGTACCAGACTGTATCCTTGACTGAAGCACAGAGTGAATATGTTATGAACTCCAGTGCTGAAGTAGGCAAAACAGTGTGATATGAATAAAAAACAACACCGTAGAACTGGCTATTCTGAAAAATAACAGTACGAAGCCTAATAAAAAGCATTTAGAGTAAAGGGCACAGAGGCTCTAAGCTGTTAGCAAATGAATAAAATATATTTAGGGCAAAGTGCACAGAGGCCTAAAGCCTGAAGCTAATGCGCAAAATATACGTAAAACTGACCACACTACAATGCCACAGAGTTGAGTGGCATAGAGTAGACTAGGGAGTCAGAGTGGAGAAGAGTGTCACAGAGTGAAGTGGCACAGAGTGTCATGGAATGCAATAGAGCAGAGTGAAGTGGTGTAGAGGGTGTTGTGTAGAGTGGAGTAGAGCATTGTAGAGTAGAGTGTCATAGAGCGGAGTAGATTGTTGTTGATTGGTAGAGTGGCGTTTTATAGAGTAGAGTAGTGCAGCAGAGTCGAATTGCATTGGGTGGAGTAGAGTGTGGTAGAATGAAGTGGTGTAGAGTGCAGTAGACCGTTGTTGAGTTGAGTGGCATAGAGTGTCATAGAGTGGAGTGGCATAGAGTGGTGTGGAGTGGCGGAGAGTGAAGTGGAGGAGAACTGAGTATCGTGTCAGAGAATAGAGTGTAGTACGGTGGCATGGAGTGGCATTGAGGGAGTTGTGTAAGGCATTGCAGAGTGGAGTAGTGTAGAATGGCACAGAGTGGAGTAGAGTGTTGTGGAGTGGAGTGACATAGAGTGGACTAGAGTGTTATATTGTGCAGAAGACTTTAACAGAGCAGAGAGTCAAAAAGTGGAGTATCGTGACATGTAGTGTCAGAGAGGGGAGTGTTGTAGAGTGGAGTAGAGTGGCCTAGGGTGAAGTGGTTTAAAGTAGAATGGTGCATAGAAGATTAGAATAGAATGAGGTGGTGTAGAGTGCATTGGCATAAAGTGCAGTAACACAGAGTAGCAGTGATTTAGAATAGAGGGGTGCATAGTAGAGTAGAGTGTAGTGGTGCAGCATAGATTGCAATGGTGTATCGTGCAGTGACACAGAGTGGAGTGGTGCAGGGTAGAGTGGCGCAGAGTGGAGTAGAGTGGCATAGAGTGCAGTGGCATAAAGTAGATTGTTTCAGAGTTGAGTTTAGTGGCGTAGAGCTGAGTGGTGCGGGGTAGAGTACAGAGATGTAGAGTGATGTGGAGTACAGTGGCGCAGAGTAGATTAAAGTAGCACAGAATCAAGTGGTGTAGAATGCAGTGGCATTTAGTTGAGTGATGCACAGTGAAGTGGCAGAGAGTGTTCTGTTGTAGTGTGTATTGGCATATAATGCAATAGAGTGGTGAGGAGTGCAGTGGTGCAAAGTACAGTGAAGTGTCCTAAAGTGTAGTGATACAGAGTGCAGTGGTGCAGAGTAGAGTGCAGTGGCACAGCGTACAGTGGCATAGAGTGCAGTGGTATAGAGTGCATTGGTGTAGAGGGCTTTGGCGTAGAGTGCAGTGGTGAAGAGTAGAGTGAAGCAGAGAGCAGTGGCATAGAGTACAGTGGCGCAGAGTAGAATGCATTGGCATAGAGTGCAGTGACATAGAGCGCAATGGTGTAGAAAGGTGCAGCATGCAGTAGTGTAAAGTGTAGTGGCATAGAGTAGAGTGTTGCAGAGTAGAGTAGAGTGGCACAGAGTGCAGTGGTGCAGAGTAGTTGACATAGAGTGCAGTGGCATAGAGGGCATTGGTTTTGAGTAAAGTGGCATGAAGTGTAATGACCTACAGTGCAGTGGTTTAGAGCAGAGTGCCGTAGGGTGCGGTGGAACAGAGTAGAGTGGTGCAGAGTTGAGCAAAATGGTGTAGAGTGGTGCAGCATAGATTGCAGTGGTGTAGAGTGCAGTGGCACAAGATGGAGTACTGTGGAGTAGAGTGCATTGGCATAAAGTGCAGTGTTGTAGAGTAGTGTGGAGTGGCATAGAGTGAAGTGGTGTAGAATGGATTGGCCTAAACTGGAGTGGTATAGAGTGCAGTGGCGAAGAGTGCAGTGGTGCATAGTAGAGTATAGTGGGGTAGAATAGAGTAGAGAAGTGTACAGTGAAGTGGTGCAGAGTGGAGTTGTGAAGAATAGAGGGCAGCGACACAGAGTTAAGTGGTGTAGAGTGGAGTAACATAGTGTGGAGTGGTGCAGAGTAGAGTGCAATGGAATGGATGGTGCAGAGTAGAATGGAGTGGGGTAAAGTGGAGTATGCATGGTGTGGAAGCACACTGCCATTACATACAACACATCTTAAATTGAAATGACCATTGCATTTTTACAGACACAGATTTACTGATAAAAGTATACAGCACACAAATGATAATGTGTGGAAATGTCATCACTTAGTGTGTTGACTTATTTTGGTTTTATTAAAATATCTGTTTCCACCACATTTCTGAATTACCAAAAAATATGCTTTATTTGTGCTTTCCTAATTCTTATATATTCTGAAAAATCTGCCCAGTTAATTTACAGACATTTACATTTTGTGTGCTAGGAAAAAAAAAATCTACAGCCTGCCTCCAGCACAGCCCAGGTAGCCAACATGATTGTTACATAAATCCTTTCACTTTGAAGTCAGAGAAAGGAAATTAAACACCAAGCTCCCTCAGAAGTCAGAGCTTCACATTTAACCTCTGTCTCTGAATCCACAGCAAATGTGGAAACCCTCTAACAAGATTTAAAGGCCTGTTTACAGAAAGCAAGTACTGGTTGAAGAATACAGAAAATAGGGTATGGCCATGGAAGGGGCAAACTCATGCTGGGCAGCCTAGAACAAATAAAGCCAACAAATAGAAAACAAGAAAATTTGAGTTACAAACAACAAAACCGATGGTAAGCCAAGGGTGGAATGCATTCCTAGGGAGGATTTCCGAATGTCCCAAAGATGCAGTTAGCATCTATCTGCTAGGCCTAAACCTAAAAAGGTCCAATCATTACATGCAAAACAAAACTGACTCATGTCTAGAACTCTCATTGTGGCCCTGATTATGAGTGGGCCACAGATTTCAGAGCCCTGTGGAAACCACTGTTTGCACAGAGGTCTGAATTCCTAGTCATGCAGAGTCCTGCAACCAGTAATTACCAGGTGTTAAGTATGCACCTTTTGTTACTCTTCAGCAGGTCAAACATGCTGGAATTTAACGATTTGTGGCACAGAAAGGGTTCCACAGATTTTGGTATGCACCAAAATCCACACTATTCCCCTAAACTTGCAAAAGGTTCTATTTATAGCACCCGATAAATTCCTAATCTTGGGGGTTGAGATTTTATCAGGTGTGATAAATATATCCTTCCCTCTGAGGCACTTGCAATCAGAAGGCCAGTGTCAAGACACTTACGCCCATATTTATGCTTTTTGACGCAAACCTGCGCCAGCGCAGGTTTGTGTCAAAAACATTAACGCTGGCTACCAACATTCCAATGCGGCAGCCGCATGTCATATTTAAGGAATGACGGTAGCCGGCACTGCGGCCTGGTTAGCGTCAAAATAAATGATTCTAACCGGGCAGTGGAGGAGTAAGTAAGACTGGGGGTTGTGCGTCAAAGAATGGTGCAAGTCAGGTTAGAGTAAAACAAAAAGACTCTAAGCTGACTAGTGTCATTTTTTGATGCACAACCCCCATGGAAATGACTCCTGTCTTAGCAAAGACAGGAGTCATGCCCCCCTGCCCAATGGCCACGCCCAGGGGACTTCTTTCCCCTGGGCATGGCCATTGGGCACAGTGGCATGTAGGGGGGGCCAAGTTAGGCCCCCCTATACCACCTAAAAAAAAAAAAAAAATTACTTACCTCTACTTACCGTAGATCGGTCCCCCCATCCATGGGTGTCCTCAAGGGGTGGGCGAGGGTGGCAGGGGGTGTCCCTGGGGGCAGGGAAGGGCACCTGTGGACTGCTTCCATGGTCGGAGACCATGGAAATGAGCCCACAGGTCCCTTAACGCCTGCCCTGACCCAGGCATTAAAAAACAGCGCAAATCCGTTGTTATTTTAAGGCACGCCTCCTCCTGTGCGTCAAAATGATGCAGGAGGATAAATAAGAGGCACATGCCTTAGAGTCATTTTTTGCACTGGAACACCTACCTTGCATGTCATTAGCGCAAGGTAGGTTTTCACGTACAGAAAATGGCTCAAACTCCATAAATTTGGTGCTGGACGGGTCTAGCGCCAAAGTATAAATATGGAGTTAAGTTTGCGCCAAATTTGCGTAAAAAAAAGGTCTCAAATCTGGTGCAAACAGAGTGTAAATATGGGCCTTACAATTGTATTTTGTAAGTTTCCGCTGCAACTCATATCAAGTTGGGAATAATATAGTGGGGGGCTTACCACACATCGTAAATACCACTACTCCTGCTGGAGGTACTTACTGGATGTGGTGAGTATCTCCAGTTCCAAGATTTAAACTTGTAAAATGAAGCATAACATGGAGAATCTGTATTTCACACAATAAAATCTATGTTTTGCCTTTTTTTCTAAGCCATTTCTCCCGATAAAGTTTGGCAGTTTTCACCAGCTGGAAACAACAAGGGAAAAACGTCAAGATTGTGATACTTGTCACAAAACTCGAAATTGCCTGTGTGTACAACGGTTGAAAGATTTATCATTAGTTTGTGCAGAACACAAAATACAACTACATTTTCAAGAAATCGTCAAATGGAAATGCGATCAAAATCCATGCTCACGCATGAGCCCAGACATGCACACACACCCTCTCCCTCATTTGCCCTGTTCACGTTAAACCCCATGGGAAATTGTGATGACAAAAGCTCTAAGAGGGAGCAAAGTCATCATAAAAGATGGCAAACGACAACAGCAGTCGGTGGTCTCATCCCAAGGTCTAAGTTGAGTTAAGAGCTTAAACATTTCTGGTTCACCATTCTCATGTGCAGTGATTTGATATACAATGGTACAAGGTCACCACATCACTTGTGATCTATATCACATGACAAAAATATTGCAACGGCTATTTCAACTTTTCATCGTTACTTGCATGATAAGAACAGGTAAGTAGATCATGCGATGCAGTGGTAGAGCATGATATTTTCTAGATTGATTTTTTTGACCTTGATATAGGGACCTGCAATGTTTAACTTGTGCTGATGGGGGCAGGTGGGTCAGAGCGGTTCTTATTACTGGGAACTGGGATTCTGTTTGTTTTCCTCCTGTGCGCAGCAGTCCCAGTCCCACTATTCTCTATACACAACTACCAGGGCCAGTTGACAATCTTTGCCTCTAGTATTGCCATGGAATTGATGAGCATCACTTTGTGTATGATGTCATGACTGAGAGCGCCATCCCACGCAATCTTCTGTATGGCAGATGCTGTGGAGAAAGTGGTGCCCATGCCCCTGAGGCCTGAAATGGCCATCACCACTGCCTGTGCCCATGTTTACTCTCACTGCTGCCCTTCCCTGCCCATGACAGCCAGAACCAACACCCCAACTCACTCTACTTCCTGCACTAGCAGCCCCTCCCTAGTCTGCCTCTGAGACCTCTTTGAGATTGAACAGTGCAGTGGGCGAACAAACACAGAGCCTTTACAGGTAAAAGGGATCTTTTGGTTCCTGGAGGTGCCCGTGTAACTGTTGTTGATTGGAAAGGTAGGAGGAGAACCACTTATAGTCACTGCCAGTAAATCCGATTCCGAGACTCTAGGATGTGGATGAGGGTGGAATAGTTGGCTGTGTCAAAGACAGCAGATAGGTCCATTAATATCCAGAGACAGGGGGTCATCTTCATCTGTGGTCAGGAAGACATCATGTATGGTGGGTAGGGTAGGAGTTTCCATGAGTGATCTTAAGCCAGGTTGATAATCATGCAGGAGATGGTTAGCAATGATGCGTCATAGGGTCCTGATAAGACCTAAAAGGATAGCCCTTAACTGTGACATTTTGCTGGGATGCACAGAATAGGTCACCCTGGAGTCCAATGAATATATAGGGCAGCTGAAGGGGTGGGTGCAGCCCTGCCAAATGCCATCCATCAGGGGTTAAGCTACCATATTATAGGGCTTGTGTCCACATGACCACACTAAAATACTAAAATCACGCATTTCAAGCTCCATATCTGTGCAATGAGGTGCTGTCGACAATTCTGTGACCTGTCTGAGACAAGCTGTGCTTTGCAGCAGATGCTTTATCCCTTTTTGGTATTTTATGATGGGTTGAACCTATGAGTGGACTGCACACAGATTTATCTAGCACATGCATTAACTACCAGGTAGGTTAGTGACCTTCTATTTCAGGGTCCTGCAGCAGTTTCAGTGCTGTATTAGAGCTTCTCATTGCTCAACCTGGGGTTATTCCTGGTATTTATCTCTTTACTTGGACTTCATTGTTTGGTTTTATTCATAAGAATTTATGAATTTAGGTATTGTAGAATTGGCAATAGGATGTCACTCATACATACTCCAAAAGCAAGGAAATGTCACACATACATAATTTGAAAATGTGGCAGCTATGTTAGTGGCGCTGACTTCCAACGTGTTCCCGATCTGCCCAAAATGGTTGCGCCACAATGATTGTAGTGTGAGGCCGCCCACGGTAAGATGGATGCAATAGAGACGAGAATCCAGGTGGTTGGTCAGAAAATGTAGTGGACCCTACAACTCTGCCTCAGCAAACACTGGATGCTTCCGATACAAGGCTGCTGTAGGCCACAGGTTTCTTTCATTCCCAGAAATAGTGGGCCATTTGACGGCTGCTGATATTTTTGTTTGTAGCCTTCAGATTGCAGGTTCCAGTCCAATTACAATACTCTACGGCTTAGTGCATGCAGCAAATCTGAGTATCTTCTTCACCTCACAGTCCTCAAGCCAGATGACGCAGTTCAACAAGTTGAGTATCTGCAAAAGCAATTAGACCACATGCTTCAAAACTGCTTAAACAGAAGTAGGCTTTTGCTCTCACTCTCTCGAATCCATAAAATTTGTATTGCTGAGCTATGATACTAAAATTCAATGGGCAATCGCAAACGTTTTACCAGGGGCCAAAAAGTATGATCTGAGGTGTGCCTGAGGGCATTATTGATGTCAGCAGAGTGGGAGTAGGGATTTGGAGGGGGTTTAAGGTTGGCGCAAATGAAACAAAGCATTTGCATGGTGTGGACAGTGAGTCATGGAGTTATTTTCAAGATTTCATACCATGCAGCCATCTAAATGAAGTTCCTAGTCCCTGGAAGAGTCATGGATCTGTCAATACTGTGGTGTGCTGTATCTGAATTGCGATGCATCTACCACATATCTACCACACCTTGAGGTTAGCCTTCCCTGTCGGCTATCACTACCTTGGGGCAATCAAATGTAAAAAGAGAAGTAACTTGATTATTGAATTGGAATGAAATAGAATTGCACAGTCTGAAACCAGAAGACCTGAGATCAATCCGGGCATCTCAACTTGACCAAATTGTGTGATCCTAGAGAAATGTATTTCACTTAGCCTCTTCTTTCTTCATTAGTACAAAAAAGAGCACCTTAAAATATATTATTTCAGGATGTGTGTTGTGCAAAACCTTTTCTTGTGTTTGATTTAATAAATTATAATGTTGTCCATTTATAACAACAACCCAGGCGACCCAGAACTGATTTGCCTCTTGGTTTTTCTATTGGCATTGTTGCCAGGGTAAGAGGAGGCAAGAACGAGTTTATGTTCATTTTTTAAAACTATCACTTTTAAAAAGCACTTCTCAATGCGCTGATATAATCTTATGTACCGAGGTGAAACTCTTCTACACGGCCAGGGCTCGAAAAATATACTCAACCACTCACATTGGCTAGTTTTATTTGAGCAGATCAAGCTATTTTAATGACTTACTCACCCCTTCTGGTGAGTTGACACTGAACAGATGTTCTGTTCAGTTGAAAAGTGGATGGGCAATAAAAAATGCCTTTAAATCTTGTTCTTGTGTCACATTTACTCCTTGTTCACACACAGAGGTCAACAGTCAGTTTTTCTTACAATTAATTTTCCTTCTGACTGCAGAGGTCCAGGACTTTGTAAGGTGAACTGTGTGGCCTGCTGTTAGAATGTAAAATAAAAGGAGGAAATAGGGTGTCAGTTTTTTCCTAACACACAACATTTAAATGACTAAGTCAACTGTGCAACCATTTCGAAATATATTTCAGTAGTTGTGAAAGTCTTTTTTTTATATTTCTGTGTGAGGAAAAAAAATATTTTAATAGGATGAAAACAAATCAGAATACTTTACGTGTTGATGGGCAAAGGATATGTTTTCTGAAACCCAATTTTCACAGATTGTTAATACACTATATAGTTTTATCAGTAGAGCTGCAAGTTAGTGGAAAGATTTTTGGACATTTCTTGGAAAGTTACTGTGTGTAGATGACAATATGTTAACACATCATGGTTTAGTAATATATTTATTAAACTTGAGTTTTTAAACAAACCGAGAAACACTTCTGCCCTGATGGCAATGTTGTTAGTAAACTAAAAGAAGTCCTGGGTTATGTGGGCTACACGTCATGGGGATGTGAGCTAGATTCTTGTGATACATGCAGCAAACTTTAGTCTACTTAATCAAACAAAAGAGTTTTTTTTGTACTGCAGAAATGCTGAGCTCACGTATTTGAAGATGCAATCATATGTGAGAATGAAGAAAAAGGCGACTCTGTAAATGATTTGCCTAGGATCACACAATTGGAGACCCGTTGACAGGTCAAGTACATTTCAGTTAGGTTGAGTAGATTATTTAAGTTACTCGACCTGCAGGTCTAGTAACATTTTTATGATTTTTCGAGGCCTGCAATGGTAATGAAATACAATTTTTTACATTTTTGTAGAGTCTTTATCACATTTGTTGCAATGTGTCTTTAAAAAAAGAATGTGTTCCTAAAATTAAGTGGTACAGGACACCTTTTGCTTATTTTCCTTTACTTCAGTTAGCTGTGAATAAATGATTGCCTCTTTACTTAACATCTTTCTAAATGTTAGTGCCCTCTCAAATAAACAGTAAACAGCAGCCTAGTGCAGGTGTTCACCATGGGGCCACATGTGAAGTTCAGTAAGGCCTGCCTTAAAAAAAAAAATTACAATCCTTCAGTAGTTTTATTGTACTTTGGCGCCACCAGTGGGTACATTCAATAACGTACTTGCAGAACCACCAGCATTTTTGTTAACACTGGTTAGTTACATAAGCAGACAAATTCTGTTTGAGGTGTGCATTTCATACATCTTTGCGTTGATATATAATATTTTTTATTATTTTATATCCAGGGCACTCTAACATATGACCAGCCAATGTTTTTGCCAGTCCCCCAGGTGTATGAACCCCACCATTAGTACATTTAAAGGGTCGGTATTTAGGTCTTCTCTGAAGACTTTGCAGATCAACTGTTTCCAATACTTTAGATAAACTTAGAGTGGGCTCTGGGTCAGCCCCTTGATCATGATTGGATGCCTGGATGTCCTGATTCAGTGGCTTTTCAATTCCTGTGTTAGTCCCACCCAGGAGTATTTCGGTCTCACAGTGTTTATCTTGGGCAAGTTGTATCCACTCCATTGCAACCTTCAGATTGATTTGTTCTCCCTTTAGCCGTGGGACCATGTTTCCCTGCTTTCTTCCTGCTTGTTGCTCTCCCCGTCCCCGTGGTAGACCTCTGCATGGGGTTTCACACCTTCCCCTGACCTGTTAGGTCCTTTTAACTTTCACTCCCATCCCTCCTCCCTTCTTGGACATGCCAGCGGCAGAAAAGGGGCTTCTCTTCCATGACAGGCTTCTGCCATCTCCCTCACCCAACCCTTTAGTTGGAGAGCTTGAAGTGTAGTGCCTGCAGCTTTCCAAGACGTGAACATACCATCACTGCCTATCTGACGGAGTGCCAATGCAAAAGGAATTGGCAAAATCAATAGGTCTGTCTTTTAGAGTAGAGGCTAATTGGCTTTGTCAATGTTTGTTGAGCTAGAGTTATACAACCAGGGTCAGCTTTCCCCCCTCATTTTCCAATGAGAGACAGTCAACGCAGAGGTAGGAGTTAGGTTGTAAGGACATCTCAATATCAGAGAGGAATATTCAACGTATAAAAACAAAGTACTACTCACCATACACATAAGATGAATAGGCACTGAAGCATATAACGGGGGACCTGGAATGATATACTCTTTTTTCACCTTCCATCCAGTTCCGTGACTCTTTTTTTACCCATCTAAATAGATGGAGGGAGAACCAAGGGGGAACATTTCAAAACTCTCACATTCGAGTGGGTGGAACACATGAATATAAAAATAATCCTTTCTGACTGTATTTTTAGGTGTCCTTTAAAAATTAATAAGAACTGTTTTATCTGCAGTCAGTGGTGGTCAAAGTTAAGTGCTAGCTTTGTAAGAAGAAACAGGAGACAATGGGCTTGACTTGACTTCATATTTGTTTCTAAAATAGTCAACTTTGATGCAGTTTGCAAAATACCACAGAGCTTGATTTGAAACGCTGGCAGACATATTCACTGGTATATGTTCTGCAAGATGGTTTGCCACAGCTTCTATGTGGCGTGGAAGGCTAGTCACAAGCTTTAAAAGCAGAGGAGACAGGGGTTCAAGTTCTCACAGTGACTCTGCAGCTGCTGTGTTATTCCCTAATGGAAAAAAGCCAACAGATTGGGCTTTAATGTGATAATGCATGCAAACAGAAGTATAGAGAAATAAGTACAGCCAACTTGTGTCATGTCACATTGAAAGCTACCTCTTCCCGATCTTTCTATGTCTGTTTCTTCTTTTTCATCTTCCACGTTTGTAGCGATGTAGGGCATAAGCAAACATAAAACAGTAGCATTGTGAGCTTAGAGACTGAAAGACATCAATAGACTTCAGTAGTTCTCATTTTGTCAATCTAAGCAAGATGAAAGGTGGAGCAGGCTATACTGAGATTTGAAAGTGTGACCTGTGGTTCACACTTACAGCTTTATAGCAACCATTCAAGCCATTAAAGTATTGCCCAGATTCAATGAGGGCCTTTACTTCACACCCCAGGCTGATTCTAAATGAGTGTTGGAAAGTGGCATATTGGTAAGGACAGGTAGGTACCTAGACTTGGTCATAGGCCACAGTCTCACATTAGGTCCAGTCAACATCTGGCTGGGGGAGCAGGAAATAGTGGTGGGGGGGGATCTGGTTTCTGTCCCAGGTGGCTTTCCCTCCTTTGAAAACCAGTTTGGCCACCCTACCCCCTTTCTGCTCTGCCAGCTGCTACAGAAGGTGTCCTCCCACTAGGTGCTTTATTTGTTTCAGTCCAGGCCACTTCACACCTCATTAAGGTAGCTTGGTTCAGGCTGCCAGAGGCTGATCAATCAGGAAAGGGCACTACAGGGCTGACTTTGGTAACTTTCACAAACAGTTATACAATTCTTTCCCTGTAATAGTTATAATAAATCCAACATTAGCAAGTTGTAGGATTCATTCTATAAATTTGATAGCAAACATGACATAGTTCTTTTCTAGCGGAAATTAGACTTTATTATTTTAAAATAAAGCCTTCCAATATTAGCCTATTGAGCTCATGCTCTACAATGGGGAAAACAAATTTGCCATTTTTTCCCTAACCAAGGCTTATAAAACATATTTTATAATGTCCCTGCTTAGATTTACACTGCACCCAGCCCTTTGGGCACATAGGGCAGACTTTAGGGGTGACGTGTGTAAAAATAAGTTAGTTGGAGACTTTGGAAGTACTTTTAATTCCAAAGTCGAATTTGGGGTTAATTTTAATTGAAAAACAGCCAGCAAGGCAGGCCTGCCTTAAAAATGACACCAGAGAGCAGTGCACCTATGAGTGCCCTAATTCCACAGGGTCCCTAAACCAACAGGTCCTACCACATACCAGGGACTTACAGGTAGGTTGTCAGGCCAATTAGAATTTGCATATATCTGTTAAACAAAGCACGGGCCCTGAGACTGGTCAGCAGTGCCCAGGGCACAGTCAGAGTCAGTAACCACCAGTATCAGTAAATAATTAGGGGTGTTCAGAGCCAAAAGGATCATTTTCTCACAATGAGTGACATTAACAGTTGAGGTTTCAAGTTTGCTTTTTTGTGCCAGTGGATTCCTGTCTAGGGGATTTCTCAATAGGGACAGAAACACCCACAGAGGCACCGAATGGAGGATGTCACTTATGGCCACACCTACGAGTCACAATTGGGTTACTGAGTCCAGTGGTGGCTGGAAAAGCCTGCATACAACTACAACCTCTGAATACTAAAGTGCAACACAAGATTTGAAGCACTGACCCCTACCAAGAAATGTTAGCCCATGTGCAGACTCCAAGCACTAAAGTCCAGAGAGACTCCCAATTTCCGTCTCTAAGTGCTACAGCCCAATTACTTCTACACATTGTGCACAGTTCACAATTTAGAGGCTCTAACCTCTATAAATTGGGTGCATATTCCAAAACACACACACCCATCTACCCCTCCTCACACAAAGAATTGTTGTGCGGCTGTAGCTAGGCGTGTGCTTCGCTGTGGAAGAGTCTGCTGGTTGTAGTTGTAGTTCAAGTTCGGGAGTGTAAAATAGGGACCTCAATTGAACTCCCCAAATGTTTGTGTGAAGGGTAGTCAGTGAAGTGTGCATCAGTGCTGGGACTGCCATTTTTTGAGGCGGTGGTAGAAGTCTGGTGGCGGTGATGTGGATCTGTTGTAGCCTGCATGAAAGTGAGGCAAGAGCCATTTATGCTGCTGGCACAGTCTAGCTCGGAAACGTATACATGTTATGATAGCTCTGAGGATAGGTTGGTGGAACCTTTGGAATGAGGAGAGCGGTGTGTTAGCAAAGCACACATTAGCACTGAGGAGTTAATTTGTGCTCTCTCTTGATACCCAGCTCAATGGGACTCATTTTATAGACCTCCAGAGAATCACAGGTCAGTGTGTAGAAAGAGGCTTGTGCTACCTCATTTGCCGGTGTTGTTAGTGAAAGTTTCATGCCCACAATGCCTAGAAGTTATTCACCTTTATCACAGCAGGTGTAGCTACAGCTACCTACCCTTTTCCCATGGGACAAACAGTGGAAGGAGGAATGCTAGACTTCGGCTTCTTATGCATTGCGTTTGAGGAAAGTCATTAGTAAAAGCAATGGCAGCTGCCACGGAACCGTGGTGGCGGGGCGGGACATGGCACAAAGGGACGGGGGAGGAAGCTTTAAAAAAATGATAAATGTAAAAGAAAACCTGCCTTCGAAGATAGACACTTTTGTCTCCCCTCCGTCCACTTCCTCATAGGCTCCCAGCCAATCACGATGCTGCTGAAAGCAGCGTCGTAATTGGTCTAAGCGGCCTGCTGCGCTGCTCAGACCTGGAATGGGAGCCTGTGCAGTAGAGAACATACAAAGTGCTCACGTCTTTTTGGCTGGCCGAACATGGTCGGCCAAAAAGACATGCGCGCTTTGTGTGCACATAGCCCTCCTTGGACCCCCTTCCTCCAGCCAGGCCCGTTCCGGCCTACAAGGAAAAATAAAATGATAATAACGTAATATACGTTATTATCATTTTATTTTTATGTTTTGGAAAAACGAGTGGGACGACGCGCCTGAGTAGAAGGCTAGAAGACAAGGGCCTTGCACGCATTCTCCTACAGCTAGGGATGCAGGCTTTGCGAGAGAGAAAGTATCACTCCATCACACCTCTTTTTGTGTGTTAAAGGCCGCTTTATTGGAAACAGGTGCACTCACAAAGTTCACTCCCTTGGCCTTGTGCCTTACAAAACTATAACCTCACTATACATAAATTCTCCTATCAACACGCCCCCCTCCCCTACCCACCCCTCCCTCCCCTTTTGCACTTGCCGCTCAATAGTCCAGTCCTCCTTACTTCGTGCTCCTTTCTACTCTGTCTAGTACCTTAATAGTCAGTTGCTAGCGTCTTGAGCGTGCAAGTCTCCAGCCCTTAACACTCGATATTATCTAGGTATCCCTGCTACTGTCCACCCTTATCCAATCAGCATTTGTCTTGTCTTCTTTTCTTCCCATCCGTTCACGTCTGTCATGTGCCCGTTCTCTGTCTCCGCCTGCTCCAAGCGACAATACATAAATCCCCCCCTGCGCACCTGTTCCCAACAGACCAAGGATAATCAGTAAGCCAAATAGAATGGACCGAACCGCACCCTAAACTCCAGTATAACGGGCGGGCAGGAGGGAGAAAGCTCGACCGCTGGCCAGAACCTTCAACTACAAAATGGTGGTGAGCCAAAATGTCGCCCCAAATTTATTCTGTAGCCTTAGGCTACAACTAAAACGCTTTGTATAGCCCAAACAGCGCCCAAAAAGGGTGCGAATGGGCCATACCACCTCTCGCAAACTCCCCGGGGGGGAGACTGCCGATTCCGGTGCTGCCCCCCAAGCCCCCTTGCGAGACAGAAAGTATCGCTCCATCACACCTCTTTTTGTGTGTAAAAGGCCGCTTTATTGGAAACAGGTGCACTCACAAAGTTCACTCCCTTGGCCTTGTGCCTTACAAAACTATAACCTCACTATACATAAAGTCTCCTATCAACACCCTCCCTCCCCTACCCACCCCTCCCCACCCTCCCCTTTTGCACTTGCCGCTCAATAGTCCAGTCCTCCTTACTTCGTGCTCCTATCTACTCTGTCTAGTACCTTAATAGTCAGTTGCTAGCGTCTTGAGCGTGCAAGTCTCCAGCCCTTAACGCTCGATATTATCTAGGTATCCCTGCTACTGTCCACCCTTATCCAATCAGCATTTGTCTTGTCTTCTTTTCTTCCCATCCGTTCACGTCTGTCATGTGCCCGTTCCCTGTCTCTGCCACCAGAAAAGGAAGAGGACCCGGCCCCTGAGCCGTCCTCTCCTTTTCTGTCCCCCCATTCCGCTCCGGCTCAGTGTCAGTCCTAGGTGCCTAAAATTCCCTAAAGGTCAGTCTCAACACTTCTTTCAGTTGGAGCAGGTACAATTCCATGCACAACAAGGACAGGTGTACTCCGTCGCCCCTAAAGAATTCTTTATCTTCAAATCGTATATCTGTGTGTTCAACGTACGTGAAACCCTGCTCTGAACAAAAAGTCTTCATTTCCCTGTTAATTTTCTTCCTGGCTTTTTCAATGGCTCCTGGTCTTCGAGCTCCCCTCCAAATCTGGCGGGGAACAAAAGCTGTCCATATCAAATGACAGCCATGCCACTGCTGGCGCACTTCTTACAAATCTCTCTTCATGTCTTTTAATATGTCCAAACCCGTCCTCCTAACCATGTCATTCTCTCCTAAGTGTATTAATAATACGTCCGGACAGTGTCCTCCCCCTTTAAGCCTCTGCAACGTCCCTAACAACTCATGCCAACACATGCCCCCTCTACCCTCCCACCGAACGCGGTATCCTGTCACATCTAAACCCAAATTAGACCCCAGTTTTGTCGACTGAGCTTGTCTCGCCGCCCATTTTACGAAGGAGTGTCCCACGACCCAAATGTACAATGACTGCACCGCTGGCCCAGGAACCGAACCTGCAGGAAAAGAAATAAAAATTAGTCCCATTCCCGGCGCCATCGTTTACCGCACATATTTCTTGTACGCATCTGACTTCCACCGTCCCAGCTCTAAAACCGCCGCCCTCTGCCAATCCCGCCAACCTGCCTCAGTCGCCATACAAATGCGAAAGGAATGAGTTCCAAATTGTGATGAATCGACACCTATGTGGTTTAAACAAGCTCTCATAACCACCAATAGCTGATAAGCAGACACCGCGTCACAGTTCCTATGACAAAAAACTAACCCCGTCTGTCTCCACCCCCTCCCCTGCATCCGTCGCGCCAAACGCATTGGGCACATGTTTTGCACAGGATAGGTCCGCATAAAAACCTGCCTCCCAATCCTCAGCTGATCCGTCTTGGAGCGATTCAAGAATACGCCCACTCAGCTCTGCGAAATACATACATCGTCCCATCGAACCCCTTCCCAAAACTTAGAGCCCAACAACTCCGACACGCGGAAAGCCCCAAAAAACATCCAGGACATCAAAGTCCGAAATAATAATGCCTCTTACAGATTGTCGCAGTTGATGCCATTATTGGCCTCAACAGATCCAAAGAAATCGGCCGGCGCTCCCTTGCTCCACTACCTCTCTCCCTCGCCCAACCTTCCAAAAGCCGCTGCCCAAACTCCCCCGCCGACGGAGCATAACCCCACAACAGTTTACCCATAAAAGCTATCCCTGCCAACCTCCCTGCCATAGACACCTTAGACAACCGCTTGTCTATCATGTTCATCATATATGTAATCACGTCCTCAATCCGATCCTGTACCCGCCGCCGACGACCCGCTCCAGACTCTAAAAATTCTTGCCAAGCCCTTACATACTTGCACTGCGTCGAAGGGGCCAACGAATTCACGACCAATCATAGAATCCTCTGTCTCCTATTCTCCCAAGCGCCGCTGGCATCGCCATCCTGTTCAACTGCTCGTCCGCGACCAACCCACGGAACCTCTCCCACTGCGAATGAGATAAGGCATCCGCAATGTCATTATTTACTCCAGCCACGTGTCGCGCCCGAAAATAAATATCGTGCCGTAAGCATTCCAAAACAAAAACTCGAAGCAGCTGTAACACCTGTGGTTCCCTCGCTGACTGCCTGTTTACCACCTGCACCACTGCCAAATTGTCCACTCGAAATAACACGCGCTTGTGCTGCAACCAATGCCCCCATAAACACACCGCCACAACCAGCGGAAAGAGCTCCAAAAATGCAATACTCCGACCCCCCGCGCGCCACGCCTCCGGCCATGGCTCCGCACAAAAATTGCCCTGCCAATATATCCCAAACCCCAACGCCCCCGCCGCATCGGAAAAGATTTGCACATCCCACTCGCACACCGGCCATGCCCGAATCGGAATGCCATTAAACGACTCCAGGAATACGCACCACATCCTCAAATCCTCTTTTACTCCAGCACTAAGCCGAACATGATGATGCAGTACTATACCACCCGAGAGTGCCATCCCGAGCCGCCTACAAAACGTCCTGCCAGCACGCACCACCCTGCATGCAAAGTTCAAATGGCCCAAGAGCACCTGGATTTCCTTCACTGTCACTTTTTTCTTTTGCACCACATGCTGCACCGTTTCCAGCATGTGCACCCGCTTTTCATTTGGGAAGCGCGCCACCATGGCCCGAGTGTCCAGTTCTATGCCCAAAAATGACAAGGCCGTGCAGGGCCCCACTGTCTTTTCGGGGGCCAGGGGCACACCCAGGTCCCCCATAATCGCTTGGAATCTCTGCAGCGCTACTGTACAGGACTCCGAATTTTCCGGTCCTGCAATGAAAAAATCATCCAAATAGTGCGTGACTGACGTATGTCCCATAACCCTCACAAAAATCCACTGCAAAAATATGCTGAAGCATTCAAATAAAAAACAAGAGCTCGAACAACCCATGGACAGCGCCTTGTCAACGTACCAGCTGCCTTGAAATTGAATGCTCAACAGCTCGAAATCTCGAGGGTGCACCGGCAGTAACCGAAAAGCAGATTTTATGTCTGTCTTTGCCATAAGGGCGCCCGGACCCAATGCCTCCACCAATGCCATTGCCACGTCCACTGAGGCATATGACACTTTTGGGAATTCCTCCGGTATGAAATCATTAACCGACGCTCCTTCCGGCCATGACAAATGATGTATTAACCGATATTGCCCAGGCTCCTTTTTGGGCACCACACCAATAGGGGACACTATCAAATTATTCAGAGGCCAGTCTTCAAAAGGGCCTTCCATTCTCCCCTCCGATACCTCCTTTCCAAGTTTGAGCCGCACCAGCTCTTCCTTTCCCCAGACTGAACGCAAATTCTCCGCCCACCGACGTTGTCGCGGTCCCGTGTAGCCTAACTCAAAACCTTCAGAAAACCCCCGCAGCAACAATTGCCCTTGCTCCTTCAGACCATACCGACTCGTCCAGTACCAAAGCCGATCCAAATTAACTGGCGTAAAAGCTTTTTCCCGGAGATCCCTGCCCTCTGGCCTTGGGCTGCCCTGCATTCCCCGCGGGATTACCGCCTGACGCCGCGAACTGTTGCCCGCCGCTGGTCCCCCCAAAGCAGTTGGTGAGAGCATGTTTTACCCCGCACTTGGAGCATTCATGCTTGAATTTACTATACTCCCTTGTGCACAAACCTTTGTTAAAATCCCAGCATGCTCCAGATTTCTTCCAACCTGAGCATGCTGTTCCAGCTCCCCCTTTTTCGCTGGAGCTAGTGATAGTGGCCCCAACCCTGGGTGGGGCGATCTCGAAAGGGCCGATAAATGATTGGCAACCCGCGAGCCGTAAAGATTGTTTTACCGAATTTCGCTGGGCCCATTGTGTGCTGCCACAAGTCAGTATCAATCTCGCCCCATTGCGCTTCCTCATCCGCCGCCATATGCGCTCTAAACTCCTCGTCATATTGTGCCCATGCATACCCACCATAATTCAAGTATGCCTTCCTAATTACATCCATATATTTGAATAGCGCCACCGCCCGTTCCGGATAACGCTCGCAATAAACACTAGCTAAAATAAAAACCGCCGCCGTCCAATTCTCAATCGTCACGGGGACCCTGGGTCGCTTTGCCAGCTCATATTCTTCCTCTTTGGACCCTTCTTTTGCCCGTACCTCCCTGTGCAGCAATTTAAGCATCTCCACATACTCCCCTTTCCAGATCTTTTCCTTTGTCGCCGGCATGAGATTCGCGCCCAGAGGTTTCGCCGTCCCATATAAGGCAGCCACTTATTTTTACCGCCGACTTTACCAGGCCCAAATTCCTCCCCACCTTTCTCCGATACCTCCCCTTTAGCCTTACCTGTGCTTTCTTTAGTCACCTCCCCCTTTACTTCGTCAGTAACCACTCCCGCATCCGCAACAGAGACCCCTTTATATAACCTCTCCCCCATAACCCTCCTTGAGATCGTCAGTCCCCACTGCAACCCCGACCTGTTTCAGCGCTTTGCTTGCCTTACCTTTTTGCAACAACGGACGAGTCGGCCGGCACCTGTAACGACTTATGCACAACATTAGCATCTCCCCCCGCTGCCCACCAAACCTCCTCATCCCGAATCTCTCCTTCCTCTACACTGTCCTCGTCAAAGTCTAAGCTGTCTCCACTCTCAATCTCATCACTGTCCGTATCCCGTGTCCCACTCCCAAAACGCGCCTTCTTTATGATATCCTCCAATTGCTGCCGGGATGCGCGGTTGCCGTAGGGCCGCTTTGTGCCCTTCCCGCTGTGATGCGTAGCCAGGCCACTTTCCCTTACTCACCCTCCCACTGGGGGGCGCAAAACCCGATCCAGTGGTGTACCGCGTGACTACCTCCTTGGCTCTCACCGCCTTATCACCACAACGATGTCCTGTTCAGCTAGCCGTACTGGGCCCCGCCGCCACTTCTTCCTCCCAGGGTTCCGAGCCCGTCAAAAGCTCGCCTGGGTCCCCATCCTCGCTCACACACTGTACTCCCTGCAAAAATCCCACATCAACATCACTCAAAATGCTGTCATCTACGCCTCGAGCCTTGCGCTTATCCTTTGGCCCCCTTTCCCTACTTACCTCCTCACTGACCGACTCACCTCTGGCAAACCCGCCGTAGGTACGAGTGGGGGGGCGCACCCTAAGGGTGATCCCATCATCCTCAACCACCTGCTCCCCGTCCTCCCCTTCTCCCTGCTCAGACTCGTCACTCCATTCCAGGATGTGACTCAGCTCCCTTACCACCCCCTCCTCAGCTTCACCCCCTCCCGCCCCCTCAGAATGACCCACTAGGTCCTCCTCCCAAATGTTACTGCTCCTCCCTTGCCCCCAAGGATCCTGCTCCCCTCCACCGCTCAGCAGACTATCATTGTACGCTTCCTGCCTCTCACCCCCCCACCGCGATACCGCTGTCTTTGCTGCCCGCAAAAAGCAGCTTTTCATTGCCCTTCCCCTTCAAAACCCTCCCTTTCACCTGCCAACCTGCCCTTTTCACACCCCCAGCGTGTGCTGCGCCCTGCACACCCCCCGTCCGTGCCCCCGACGAAGACAAACGCCGCCCCTGCTGCTGCCGTAGCAGGGAAGCCGGGGGGTTCCCGCCCCGCCCCCGGCACCACCATTCCCGTTTCCTCGAGGCCGCCTCTCCCCTAAAGGGTGCGGCTGCCTCCAGGCGCCCCCAGCAACACGCCCCTTGCTTGCAAGGGCCAGCCTCCCGCTCCTCCCTCTGCCCGCCCCACTCACCTGCTGGCGACCACGCGGTGGTGAGCACGCCGCTACCGCGGCCGCCACACCGCTCGCTGCCCTCCTCACCGGACGCTCACGGGGAGCAGCAGGGGCTGCAATTAAATCGAGGCGCCCGCTTCCCTCAGCAGTTCCATGGTTAGGATCACTCGCTGGTCCATAGCGCCCGACGAAAATGCCCGTGCTAGCTACTACCACACCCAGTAAGTACTGCTCCGAACCTTGTTATTACTCTGCACTAACAAAAACTATTCCTGCCTTACAATAATATCCCACTTTCTAACTGGTAAACACACTATATGTTGCCTGCGCTACCTGCCGATACTCAACCTCGCCACCAATTTTAACTACGCTACCACAGAAAGCTCGACCGCTGGCCAGAACCTTCAACTCCAAAATGGTGGCAAGCCAAAATGTCGCCCCAAATTTATTCTGTAGCCTTAGGCTATAACTAAAACGCTTTGTATAGCCCAAACAGCGCCCAAAAAGGGCGCGAATGGGCCATACCACCTCTCGCAAACTCCCGGGGGGGAGACTGCCGATTCCGGCGCTCCCGCCCAAGCCCCCTTCCCGGTTTCAACACGACATCCACGTTGTTCGTGTAGCTGTAGAAGAAGACGTTCATGACATCTGTTACAAGGTTTAGTTAGTTGTTGAAATGTAAGTGTGTAAAAATTAAGTTATTTTAGCTACCTGCGTTCTAAAATGTCAGTGGAGTCAATGCAAATTGATGGAGAAATTAAATTCCCCCATTTTATCTCTAAACCCCCCTTTTACATATGACAACATGTGTTTGCGAGCTTTACTTACGCTGTGAAGCTCTGGCCTGCTTCGATTTGGGTCCAGCACCATGGGTCTAGTTCAGAAAGTACATGCACAGTAGAGCTGCTCGTGGGGCCTAGTCCCACTTGCCAATCGGCCATTTTCATTGTGACACATTCACGGGGCTCTGTTATTTCTGCGCCACAAGCGTTTTCAGCCGTAGGATTGTTTAGGGCATGCTTACAATGTTAAGCGTAAAGTGTCCAGTCCTAGATTGCTCATGTGGTTGCCTAAAATAGCCGGAATTCGGTGCTTCACCGACGTGCCTTTACTAGCTCTTTTTGTAGTCGTTGCTCAGGCCTAAGTATGCATGGGTTTATTTTGTGTGCTGCGCTTTGCCATGTCAGTAGCATTTCTGTCAGTTGCTTCGTGCACGACAGCCAGAATAGCCTACACAGCATCTATTTCAGTATGTGCAAGAGTAACGCAGCCAGACTGGACCCGAGCAGGGCATTCACCTTACCTCCATGGTGCTGTTTTCCCAACTGTTTTAATACTGTGTCTTTGCTTCTTGTCATTGGCCAAAGTTGTAAAGTTACACAATGTCCCCTCATTTACATGTATGTGAAATTAATTTTGATAATCAAATTTAACACATTATAAAATCAGACTGGAGTACCATAAACAGCAGCTACTGGCTGGATAAAACTAAGTATTTGAAGGTAATATTATTTGAATTGCTGGTGAGATAAGATGCCAATTTAGGTTTGGCACCTGATTCATAGGTTTTAGCAAGGTTGCTGCTCTTGGGCACTGAGTAAGTGACACCAGATTACAAGAAAACAACTAAAAAATGAGGATTTACCAATGGGCGAAGAGCACACCAGCAGCAAAACATTATTTTACTTGGAACACTGAACATCTTTGCAATGTTCTTGGTGAGTTAAACTGACCTCTATAGTATAATCTATTCTCTCTCATTAACAATAGAGTCTGATAGGTGTGGCCATAAAGAATGCTCTTTTGAATCAGGTAGCCAGATTATTTTAGAAACTAAGGGCCTCAATTATGAGGTCCGTGACGGAAGAGGGCGCATCAAGTGCTTTGCTGCACCACCCCGCGTCACCGGGATAGGGCAGAAATATGCCATAGCTATAAGATACAGCACACTTCTGTCCTCTCCCCCTGCGCTGGCGTACAAATTGCTGCCTAGCAACAACGCAGGCACTCTTGCACCACGGTGCAAAAATGCCTGCATTGCGGGTATGATTGTTTTTGTGCAGGACGGACACCTCCCTTCACAAAAACAATCTCAAGAGGTGTTTTCCTTTTTCTATGTGTGCTGAATGCAGCACACGTAGAAAGAAAAAAAAATGGGAAGAAATAAATATATTTCTCCCCGTTGCGTCATTGTTATGCCAGCCCTGAGGTGGGGTAGGAATCTCACGCATTCCCGGACTTATAAATCTAGAATTTCGTCAGATTCCTTCTGATTCCATGGGTGTTGCGTGTGAACAACCCAAGCAACACCCTTGGAACGCCCCTTTCAAGCACTGTTATGCATGAAAGGGGTCCATATTTACAAGGCAATGAAAATCCACACAATGTGGCTTTGTGTGGCCTTGTAAAGATGAGCTGGCACACTGCACCACCAAAGCATCAAACAAATGTGGCGTAATGTGCAGCTAGGGCCTCGTAAATGAGGCCCCAGATGAGCAACAAAGCCCTTGCCAAAGATACATGTCAGTTATTTGAAAAATCCTGATTCCCAGACTCAAAATATGATTTCTTCTCCTCTCGGTTTGTCATGTAGACGTTTGTAGATCACTTTTCCACACTGAAATCTTTTAGGTATTGGCAGTAGGGGTGTGCAGAATTCTCATAAATTACTTCTACATAATTAGGCAAACATTCAGAAAAATGATGTGAAATTAAGTGTAATTATGTAAAACCTGCATAAGGCACTATCATTTAATGTGAAATGTATCATGCGAGGGCATGGGGGGTTAATAAAAAAAACACTTACCTGGTGCTGTCCACCTCCTCGTGCTCCTCTTCTTCCTGGTCTAAGCATCAAAGAATTCCAGGGCAATCCCAACGCTGCTCTCATGCTATTATCTAGAACGAGAGCAGCGTCGGGATTGGCCTGAGCAGGCTGGTTTCCACTCGCTCAGGCACATGGAGTCTGTGCTGTTTCTCCAACTCGGCTGTCAAATACAGGCCCGAATGGCCGGCCAAACAGACATGCGCAGTTAAGGGCACACTCCCCTCCCCCGCTGACCCTCCCATGGCCCAGCCCCGCCCCTCCCTGCACAGGCTGGCTCAGCCAGCAGCAGAAAAATAAAACTATAGTGAAATATTGTTTTATTTTTCTGCTGCTGGCTCTGAGCCAGCGGGCGACACTTCTCCGCCATTGTGGAGGAGCTGCTGCCAGCTGTCAGACTCATTGTATTGCTTCTTCTTACATCTTTCCATAGCTCTGTTGCTTGCTTTGAATGACTGTGTGATGAACCAGCCAAGTTTCTGCTGCCTTCCACCAGGCCTTAACGGTTTGTAGGTATCACAGAGTTGTGTGCTGATGTCAGCCATTTGTAAAAGTGTTTCACTAAAGTGAAAGGTTCTATGGGAAAGCCCAGGGTATGAATATCTTTAAGGTACAGTTTCTTGCAGTGTCTTGTGTCCAAAGTGATGCTCAGATTGGGCTGAGGCTTCAGTTTTGCTGTGTTTTTGAGGAGGAAGGCAATGGTGTGATACTTGTTATGATTCCAGTGGCTGTTGTCTTCTTGTAAACAGCAAAGATAGATTCTAACGTGTCTGGGAGAGTGAAGAGTTCCTGTAAGAAGCATGTGCATGGTCGGGGCTCCCAGATGTAAGAACAGTGTTTTTGTTTAGGGCACTTTAGGTTAGTTGAACCAAATGCTGAATTCCTCAAAAATGCAAAGCTAATGCAGCTGCAGAATTTTCTTAATGAACATGTCTGACATGTCTATGCCTTCAAAGTGCCTGTGTGTGACATTTACATTTCATGAGACGCTTTGAATGGCACATCATCCTGAGCAGATGAAAAATAAATATGCTGCTTTTCAGAATCCTTATATTGCTCCCTTTGGGGCACTTGAAATGTATTGCTTATACTGTGAACAGTAAAACTTAGGGGCATATTTATAAACCCCCTAGCGCCACCTTGCTCCACATTTGCAGCATTTATTTTTACACAGAATGTGGCATTAAGGTGGCATTTCCCACGTGCTGTATTTACAAAGTGGTGCAATGCTTGCATTGCGCCACTTTGTAAACCCTTGCGCCACATTATGTCTGCGCCAGGCATAATGTATGCAAGGGGGCGTTCTCCCATGGGGGGGGGGGCTGAAAAAATGGCTTGCATCATGTTTTTTCAGCACTTTTAAGGCCTACTCAGAGGAGGTATTAAAAGGGGGCATACCATTATTTAGAATGGGCCTCTGTGTACTCTGCAGGAGTAGCGCCAACATTTATTGCAGAGTACATCAATAGCGTCACAAACAAATTGCGTGATTGCCCCCTACCATGTGCAATGGTGCGCTGTATTTTAAATACGGCGCACACATGGTGGTGGTAGGGGGCGCTAAGGAGCACAAGGAAAGTGGTGCTGCACTGGGTGCAGTGCCACTTTCCTTAAACATGCCTCCTGATGTGCCCAGATACATGGGGTACATGCGGAAAATTTAAGTTACGTTAGCTACTGAATTGCGAGATAGGGTGACCCTATATTTCTGTAGTTGTCCCCTCACAGATGAGAGCCTAATTTCCTCTTTGTGGTTTCTGTCAGGCCTCTCATGTTACCAAGGTTCATAGGGGTGTTCAATGATTTGGATACTTAGGAGGCATCCCTAAAATTGGCATCACATTACATTTGAATCCAATGACACAACAAAAATGACATCAGTAAAAGTTGTAAGATTATTAAAACAACAGAAACACCTTATTAAAAGAAATGCATTGCCAACACTTTCATAATTGATAAGCGTATTACATGAAGGGGTTCAGGTTAAGTGTGCCAACTAATAATATACTAATGGGGAAAATAATTCTTGAGATAAGAGCAATATTAGTTTCAGAGAATAATTTTATCAGTTGCTTCTAAGTGAGGGCACATACTTTTGAGTATGTCAAACAAAAGTGCCGCTGATGAATCAGGAGCAGTGTTAATCGCCTAAGGATATTGTTGCTTCTCAACTGGGCCTGTCCAATAATTAGATTCGATATTCAACAACAGTTCAGAAATTATTGAAAAGCACATTAAGATTTACAATGAAAACTGACACAACATTTTAAATTAAACCATGAAGGTTTATTGAAAAACTTAAATTATTACAGAAAGCTAAATAAATGGTTAGAATCATTCAATTAGTCAATAGCTTGATGCTCAGAATAAAATATAGGTGATGTATCAGCAGAAACATATACAGCTCAGATATAAGAAATAAATCAAGTTAGAAATCAGAGGTCAGACTGATATGGAGCCACCTCCTAAATGCATGGGAGAATGAGCCAAACACGCTCAAAAATGGGCTTCTTTTATACTGCAAAATACAGTAAAACCATAAATGTATACAATTACATTGCAATCACACAGTCTGAACGGATCAGGTTAAAGAAAGAACAATACATTCTCAAAAGTCACACTTGGCAGCACTATCCTACAATGACACATAATGCAGTTCCCATCCTTGGTGCTTCTCAGGCATCTAACTAGTTCAGATATTGCTACATGTTATACAAGGACAGGTTCTCAAGGCAATAACCCTGTTGTCACAATAAGTGAGGCCTTGGAAACAATTGCTCTCAATATGACTGGGCGCTCCAGAGATCTAAGGAAAGAAGCATCAACATGTACATTATATGCCAAGACATTGTTTACAAGACTACTAGTACAGACATTATCTGTTTGCAGAATGAGGCAGAAATGAAAGATGACTGTGTGCTGAAATATGACTGCAAGAGAATGAGTCAATATTGAGCTTCAGTGGTCCCACCCTGTACCCGCAGTAGTAATGAGCATCTGTAATAGGTGGTGGTACCCATGGCGCTTACTCAGCTGATCTGATTCTGGGATCTCAGTTAACATCCATGGAGAGTCTCTGAATCAAGATATCTTACTTGCTAAGGGATCATTTTCTCTCTGTCTGGATGGTCCCTCTCCCGCAAGTCAGAACAGCTGCAGGGGGCATCCCCGCGTGGCTCCTAATCGCCTCTGTCTTTCCTCATGAATTTCAGATGCCCTATGGGGTCATGTGGGTGATGTTGATTGAGCCTTGCTGCAAAAGTGGAGCACAGCAATACCACCCAATTACAATAGCAGGAGGGGCCACACCCATACCTGTTAACTCCAATGTATTTGGAGGGTCTTGCAGTCTTTTTACTTTTAATCACCCACCTGATAAACAATATGCCTTCATAAACTTTAATGGGGTTCTTAACGCGCCTGGTCCTTAGTAAGAAAACGTATAAGGGGACGCGTATAGGTCAATGGTAGTCACACTAATAATTAATACGCATTTCAATAAACATTAGTCATCAACATGAATGAATAAAAAACAATAACACCCCATGACCCTCTGGTCATGATTAACCGCAACTCACTATACGTTTTAGTAGTTTTATTCCCTATTATTTACAATATTAATTCATGAAAATTAATTCAACTTTATTCATGTCAGCAACCTGTATTAATTCATTAGGAGGCACCAAAAACATAGTTTAATCAAAACTTGCAACAGAGTACATTCTAAAGCAGTAGCTTAGGTCAATAATTGAATCAGGAATTAATAAGTCGACATGAATAGCAGAGTTCAGCAAATCAGTTTGTCAATCATTTGTCTCTGTGTTTTTCAATGTCATAAGGTAGAAACCTCACCTAACCTAGATTAGCATCAGCATGTGGGACTTCATGCGAAAACAGTTTAAAACATGAATTTGGAAAACATCTAGCTATGAGAAAAAACTATTTAAAACAGCGCAGTTGGTACCTAGAAAGAAAAGGCACAAAATTGAATTCAGTCACATTATCATATCTACCTATCCTCGGTATAGATCAGCATCAAGTCAGTCTTAGTCCTCAGGTCATCAATCGATCAGCGTCACATCAGGCTGGAAAGAGCTTGAGCCCAATGACAGAATTTCAAATTGCCTTGGCATCTCTCTCTATCTGTCTCATCTGAAGTCGCATCTCATCATCAGCTCATTAGAAGTTTTCCTCCTTTGTCACAGCATTATATCAAAGCCGCCCAGACAATCACCCAATTCCTAATTTGTCAAATAATCACCAGTTATGACTCTGTCCAATTGCATATTTACTCCAAAACCTTAAATTTTAACATTGTACAGTTCTCAGATTGTTGATTGGTTCACTTTGCAATGTCCTCATTATCCGGCTCGTCAGGTATCGAAAATGTTGCATCTTCTTCTCCAGTCAGTGTCTCTATTGTTCGAGTCCTGGGAAAGTACGCTCTGAGCGCTTTACACAGTAGTTGATACATTCTGGTTTCCATTGTCTCCTGTCTGTGGGTTCATGCAGAGGTTTCAGCTAAACAATTTTTATTAAACAATGAGCAGTTGATGGTTAGTCTGATTTGTCAGCATCTTCCATTTTAACGTTAATATTCAGCTTCTGCACGAGGCCTGGCAAAACTAGGCCACGACTTTGGCTAAGTTAAGCTTTACAATAAAATGCAAAACACAAGTTATATCTTTCAATATGTCATACTACTACGTTATTTCAATACGTTTTTCTATATTTCATATATGCTATTCATTTTATTAGTACATTTGTGAATCTTGGTGATTGCTCTCCGAGGGACATTTTCAAACGTGCACATGATTTTTCTACGTTAATCGTTTTCTACAAATTTTCATACATAAACATTCATTAATAATTTTAATTAATACGTTTGCGTTAACAGGGTCACCCACTTTTCAAGCCTATTTTGCGTTACAAAAAGTGTTTATTCTCCATTCCCCTTAATGAGATCACCCTCCTAAATACCTGATTTCTCCAGCATGACTGAGTAAAGATGCTGACAGGTATGCACACCGACCTCCAGAGTAATAGCAAGATGGTAATCCAACAAGGGGTGAGCAAGCCTTATCTGACATGGGCAAATATCAATCACCTTAATGCACCAGATTGACACCCTCTTTATAATTGTCCACCATGCGCCAATGTCAGTGCTGCCAGCTGTGAGAGTGAGCCAGCCAGCTGCTGTGAAGAATGGAGAAAACACATTATGTGGTTCCCACCATTTGATATTCAACTTCTGTGCAGCTCTGCTAAGCCCACACATCTCCAGTTCTTGCTGTGATGGGGAGAAGATAGTGACAGTGAGCAAGAATAAGTGAATTTGAATGAATGAAAGTAAGAGTGAGTGTGAGTAACAGTCAGTAAGCGTGTGTCTGACAATAGGAGTGAGGGAGCGCGACAGTGAGAATGAGCATGAGCATGTGTGAGTAAAAGTGAGTGCAACTGAACATGAGTGTGTGAGTTAGTAAGAATGAGTAAGTGTGAGTAAGAGTGAGCAGAATTAAGTGTGACTGAGTACACCCAAATGAATGAGAATAAGTGACACGTGAGGTAGAGGGCAAGTCAAAGGGAGAGGAAAGAGAAGAAGTTATTTGGCTATGAGCATAAATATGCATTTATATAATTCACAGATTCAGTGATTTGTATGCTGAAATGGAAGTGAATTTCTGCTGTGATCAGAAGGAGCAAGGTGAGAAAAAGAAAGTGTGACAGTTGAAGAAGCGGAGGGGGATAGTGGTAAGGCGGAATAGATGATTGACAGAAGGTAGCTGTGAGGCTTCTGAAGATGGAAATGTGAGACAAAGGAGCAGTGATTGCTCATGGAACTTGAAAACTGACTTATGCAACTTTAAAATCAGGTGTAAGAGCACGCAATTTGTAGGTATATATTTCGCGTATATGGGTCGGCCTCATCTGACTATCCAAGACACTATGGGCAAGATGTATCAAATTACTTTTCATTCACAAAAGGTGCAAATCACAAAATTCCACCATTTGTGACTGTAAAATAGCCTTTCAGAATGTATGAAAGGCATTTGCAGTGCAATTTTAAGGAATCACAAAAATAGTGATTCTCTAAAATTGTGACTCAATTAAAGTAATAATGTGCACAGTATACCATTATGTTTAGTAGTAGTTTTTGTGGATAGGTTGACAGCTTTCATATACAATTATAATTATAATTGAAGATGATTGCTAATTATACATTGAGGTAAACAGCAGATTACAGGAGATATAAGTTGTTTTTGGAAATAGTAACAATAAGAGATAAGATGTGTGGAAAATACAATTGTATAGTGGATTGTAAGAAATACATTTTTAAATATGGCCGCCGTATTTTCAATAAGAAATTTGGGCTGTTTTCTATGTTTATTAAGTTGGTGGAGGGTATTTAATGAAATCAAAGTATGGACTACAATACTCGTGATCAAGGGAGCTGTGACTCCTGAAACGTGTAGGGTGTTTTGCCGAAATAAATTGGATTTGAGGACATCAAGTGAAAGAGGCGTTCTTTTTCCAAAGGGAAGAAACAAAAGGAGAAGCATTTATGGGGTTCGCGACCCTGCCTCTGTCTGCATTCAAGCGATCAAGTGAGGAATTATATATACATATATATATATATATATATATATATATATATATATATACATACTTTTGTTAATGTAAAGGTGTCCTGTACGCTTCTTGTATCATTGTTAAGGGTACCTACATCTCACAGGGTGAGGGGGGTGGGAGGGGTTGGTTGTGTCAAGGAACCCCCCTGGGGGGAGAAGAGGGCAAGTCACTTACTTCATCAAGCATCAATGCCTGCATGCATCCTGCTACACCGTATGTAGCAGCCATCTCTTACTGAAGGAACCCTTATGATAAAGATGAATTTATCTTGGTCTGCCTGCTTATGTGATTGGCTGCATTCTCTTCAACCTCAATGAGATGTACCTTAAAGCAGACACCGCCGGGCTCTGCTGAGAATAGAAATTACAGAATTCCTGAGGAAGATTAGACTGCAAGTGTTCTTCCTAACACAAGTGGGGGAAAATAGTGAGGAAAAGGCAGACACCAATACAGGTCTACACAGAAAGTCCACATTCACCCCTTTGCTCCATCAGTTACCACCACAAGTGGCAGCATTTGATCAGGCAATTAATCTGGGCCTGGACTCTCTTGGAAAAGAGAAAATGAAAGTTTTCCAGAGTTTCAGTAAAGCAGAAAAAGAGGCTCTTTAATAGATCTAAGAGCAGATACTTCTATTGTCATAAAACTAGTTGATAAGCGAAGTGGAACAGTAAGACTACCTAAAGTTATTGGGGATTCCCTTGCATTATAAAAAAAATGTGAAAAGAGCCAACCCTGGAATCATGGAAGATATCTCATTCATGGTCCAAGGGGCCCTTGATAATGACTGGATGACCAGACATGAGGCAGAGATCCTTATAGAAAAAGAACCCAAGACTCTGTACTTTTATATAATGCCTAAGGTACACAAGAACACAAGAACACCCACCCACCACAGGAGCGCCCTGTAGTTTCAGGGATAAGTTCAGCATTGGAACCTCTATCACAGTTTTGCAATTTTTTTGTAAACCTTTGGTGAGAGAAATTATGTTGTACTTAAAGGACACAAAGGACATTTTAAACAATCTCAAGGATATGACCTTTGATCCACAATACGAGATCTCTGACGTGGAATCCCTACACACTAACATTCCCGAGGAACCCACCCTAGAGGTGATTGAACAATTGTTGACATCCAGACAGGTAGATTAAAAAAAGACACACTTCATACTTGATTTTGCACACTTTGTTTTGACTAGTAATGTGTTTGAGAGTATGAAGGGTTTTTTTTCCCACAAATCCATGGTACAGCTATGGGGAGCACCTGTGCCCCAAATCTGGCCTGCCTTAAGCACATAATTTTGAGTCCCAATACGTCTGTTTAGGGACCAAATGAGACTATGGAAGAGTTATATCGATGAAATCATATTCAGTCAATCAATCAAAACCTTTATTCGGTTTTTAAAAATCCATAAAAGTATACATTAAGAAAATAGACAGTTACACATTTCCAGATTTAAAACCTCAAACATTTAATTACAGAATAAATATAATAAAAAGATAAAATAATTAAAAAGCATCCAAAACAGCAGTATTACATTATTCAATCCTTATGATATTAGCCAAAGAGTGCCACTTTGTATCTTTTTTTCAGAACCAACGATTGTTTTATAAAATTTAGCATTGCCCAACACACCCCTTCATTGCCCAACCTCTGCAAATAATACAGGCCCTCCTGATACGACCTAGTATTTGCTTTCCGCAGGATTGTGACAAGGAACTTATATTTTAGTGCCTCATATAATTGGCAAAAGAGCATAAAATGGGATGTGTTTTTTTCGGCTGATAGTCGGTCACAACTGCACAATGGTTAATTGCAAGACCAGCAGAACTGAGTGGGGAAAGCCACAACCACATGAATCATAGAAAATCTGAGAAAAGAAAGCTACCTACGATGACAGGGATTTCTAACCCAGGACAAGTAAGGCTCCAAACCCTCAGTTGTCGAGAGGGGAACATACTTTACTAATGCAGTCATTGTTTGGGCATTCTTTAATCTTATGTTAGTGATTTAAAACGTTTTCTCTCACTACCTCTTTAGCTGTAGAGGGGATGGAAGTCGGATCATCAAACAAATATTTTAAGTCTATCACTTCAAAAGTCTTCTTCAAATATGACAACCATAGGATTTCTGCCACACTCACTAGGTTTCAGAAATCGGAAATACAGGCCTGCACCAAAGAGGCCTCGGGGTTTAGCCATACTTTAACTAAGTATAAAAGGGGGGGTAGTCAAAATGAATCCTCCAAATAGGGAAGCCCAGTTTCTTCATGGCAAATCAAGTTTGCTGTGCCCTGGGGAACCTACAATAACCTCTTAAGGATCAGATTTTCAGCTACTTGAAAATGATACACATTTGCATATCCCCATATGGCTGCAGCATATGAACCTGCTGAGATGCATTTTGTTTTGTACAAATATACCACTCTTCAACCAGCTTTTGCCCTAATTTCTGGATGAATCTAAAAATTGCTTCAATATTACTTTTAAAACAGGATGTCTGAACTGTTAATAAATATTTCCAAGCCAAAGCAGAGCTAAAAGGGATTCCCAAGTAATTAACATTTTGCACCCATCCTAACAGTTTTTGTCTTTGTGTTAGGAGGGCCACACATCATAATAAACAATTTGCCATAATTTATTTTAAGGTCCAGCCTTGACATGTAGTCTGCAAAACCACCTAACAAAATTTGCAGTCAATTTGCAGTTCAAGCAACTAATACAGCATCATCAGCATATAATAAAATCGGAATCTAATGGGTCCCGAGTAGAATGTAATAACTAGTAAAACTATTTATGTACAATAAAAAGTATTATCCTAGTCATTTGGAAAGGCAGTGAGGAGCAAGCTATCAAATTCAATGCAATGGTTGAACAGCCTAGATCGATTTCTGTGGTTCACAATGAACAAGAGTAAAGTGGAAATCACTTTTCTTGACCTCAGAATTTACCTGGAGTAGAGGATTCTCAAAACAGAGGTGTATTATAAACCCACCGACAGAAATAGCCTATTGCGGTTTGAGAGCTTTCACCCACCTTCCCACAGGGAAGGTTTACCAGTGGGACAATTTTTTTAGATTAAGAGGTTAAGACGTAAATGTACCGAACTGGAGAAGTACAGAGAACACACTGAGAACCAACGTGTAAAACTGAGAGAAAATAATTACCCTGAGAGAATTATCAGAAGAGCTAAAAAGAGGGCAAGAGACAATGAGAGAGAGGCCCTATTAGGTACTTACAAGCGACCTTGGGAACCCAGACCAACATGTGTGACCACATTCTGTCCGAGCTCTAATTCTGTGATAAGACTGAATAAAAAACAGTGAAATATTTTGAACTCAGGAGCCTTCAAATTGGAACAACCACTATTCTCCTTCAGAAGAAGCCAAACCCTTTTGGTTACACTAGTTCATAAACATTCAAGAAAATCTATCATGGACACACAACAAACATTATGGAATATCCCTACCCCAGAAGGTCATCAACCCTGTGGAGGATGTGGGGTCTGTAAATTCAATAAAAAATGCACAACTATTGGTTTGGGGCTGCCCACGCCTAGGGAATTAAAACAACTTACGAACTGCAATAATAGTAACGTAATCTATTTCTTGAAATGCCCTTGCAATCTATTGTATATCGGTATGACTACAGGAAAAGTTAGGGTCCGCAAAACAGAACATAGGCGCACTATCCGGTGCAAAAAGTATAACACCAGGGTGACAAAACACTTCATAGACCACAATCACACTGCTGATTGCATTGAGTGGTACGTGCTCGAGGAGCTGGATCAGCGACATGACATGCCAATGTGACAAAGCCTCTCTTGAAATGTGAACAACGCTGGGAGTTCTGCTCACGCACGGATACCCAAGGGTTGAATGATGATAATCCCTGGGGTTCCCTGGCTAAGTACAGAAAATGTGGTAGAGATCATTTGAGCTCACAGGGCCTGCTCCCTACCCTCTCAGGAACATTCCCATTTGATGCATTACTTCATGAACAATGATATCCCTGCTCCAGATGGGAACAGTGCCAGGCTTCTCTGTGGAGGTGTGCACATACTACCATCCCTTAAACATTATTACCTACTTAGAATCATTGAATTGTGATGTTATGGCTCCCACCATTTAGAATCTAAACGTTCACCTTGGTTGCCATGAGAATCGTTCTCAATGCGCCACACGAGCTGTGCGCAGTCACCTATAAATGAGACACACTGGCCCCTCCTTTTTGAACTATAACCATCAAAATTACACAGAACTACCATTCACAGTATTCCACATGAATCACAATCTGGACAAGTCCTGCGGCCCGGAACTCGGGTAAGACGATCATCCAGTCTTGATATTGGATATTATGGCTCCCACTGTCACACGAGGGGTGAGCAGTCATCTAATAATGAGTCATCTATGGCCCCTCCATTTTCTTGAAATAAAACCCCCAACATTATTTAAGCACCTGTATTGATCGTATCCTGGTTAGAACTACAGCTCGACAAAACTTAAAGCAGTTGTGTGTATTCACGTAGGAAGTGGGACATGTATGGCCCCTTTCAGAACTATGACCCCCAGCATTCCACATGAATCACACCCTGGACACTCCCTGCGACGCAGAGCTTGAGGAAGAGGTGTCCATCCTTAGCTGCGCCTAGTAATGCGATTTTTCCATTGGGGGCACGCAGAACACACCCCGCTCCTGCTGGAATATTGAATTCAATGCACACGCCATTAACGGATGCGCCGAAGATAACGAATAAACAGAAGAAAGTGAACCATGCCCCATGCGGCCCGTGAACTCAGGCGGCGCCAAACACGGGGCAGACGCACACAGGTGCAGATTCTTGAGCCAATGGCCAATCGCGGCACCAAAGCTGCCGGTGTCTGCGCCCAGGTGCAACTCATTGAGATTAAAGAGAATGCAGCCAATCACATGAGTCGGCAGACCAAGATAAATTATTCAGCATCATAAGGGTTCCTTCAGTTGGAGACGGCTGTTCCACGGGGTATAGTAGGATGCAAGCGGGTGTTGCTCCTTGACAAAATAAGTGACTTGCCCTCCTTTCCCACCACCGTGGGCTCCGTGACACAACCAACTCCCTCATAAAAATAGTGTGATGGCAGGAAGGAACAGACCATACCACTTGAGAAAGACATGGTTGTCGAAACGCGTCGTGGGGTCTGAAAATCGGTCTGTATAAATGAAGCTGTCATGGAGCCCCCAGGAATGCAGTGCCTTTTTGTGTGTGATAATATATGTATATTCCTTATTTTTTAGAATGTGACTACAGGAGATGCTCTCCCAGAACAGACCACAACGCAATAGCCCATTTCAGCATTAGACAACATTAAGGACACCGAGTTGTGCATGAGTGTGTGCAGTGCTCACATGTGTAATTTTACTCACTTGTGCATGTATGTTGCTGATCCTGCAGTGATTTGTCACATATGCCATGATTTTATCCCCACATTTTGAGAGTGCAAGTTAAAAGGCTCACACAGCGTCAATACACTGGCATTCATTAATTAACTGTGTGTTGCCAATTTCTTTTCTTTTTTATTAATGAGTGAATTGTGCTCCTTTTATCCTCTAGGAACAGTTACCTTATGTATAGCAGTGAGAGAGGTAGGTCCTCTCTTTTTTCACGTAGTGGAACCTTACTAACAGATAGGGATCCATAGTTTAAGCCCTGATAACTGCCCAAGACCTTGTTAGCCTGGTAAAGAGCAGAAACATGTTGGCAGGACTTTGACACAGACTACTGGGTCATGCTACCCATTGACATCCATTGTATTTACTTTTTAGTATTTTTTAATCATCCCTAGAGTATCACCAAAGAAAGGACATTTTGTGATCTGCTCTAGAGGATTTTTAGCACTAGTAACCGGGTCCCAGAAAATTATCCAAAGAGACTAATTTCTAAACTCTCCCTCGAATTATCCCAACTCGAAGTTGAGTCCACCCTGGTACTACTATCTTGCCAGGGTAGGGAAAGGTGTTCCGTGATGAAGCATGTCACATTCTGTGAGTGAGTCCACCTTGTCCAAATTTTGAATTTGCCAAGAACAAAGTATGATAATAGGGTCGGTTGAATAAAGATACAGTTCTCCTTTAGGAGCATTCCTAAACAAAGGCTGGAATGTATTTACGTAGGACACCATGTCAGATGGTAATTGGTTTGTGGTATTAGTGGCAGGCGTGGGTGTCCCCTCACTGCTCTTGGATAGCCTCACTGTTCCTCTATTTGTGTTACTGACAGCAAATAACCATGCCTGTGACTTTTTTTCAAGAATTAGCACTTTTTTTTTAAAGCTGCCCAATTTCTTTAAAGAAAAGGGGCCTGCTTTGCCTGCTTTAAAAAAAGTTTTTTGTTTTTTAAAAGTTTCAGTGACAGTGGTCACGTGGATTACTACCTACTCCCCCTGACACTTTTACCTCAATTCACAAAGAGCAAGGGGTCCAAAGGAGATGGGAAGTTGCTCCATGCATATAGCTGCATTAATTGCCTGCAGTTAATGCCCAACCCCAACTATTTTATCATTCTACAGGGAACATACATTTGCATGTTTATGCCTGATGTTTAGACAGTGTCCTGAAACTCCTGATCACTCCCACCCACAAACCCATAATTACAAACAAACACGCACACATGCGTGTGCGGAAACACACACACACACACACACACACACACACATTACACCACCACACCCACGTGGGCAATCACATAAAGACCACAATAGCCAAATTTAGAGGCCTTCAGAAGGGAGCTTCGATGTTGGGCCATTAACACTACGATGTGATCATCTGATTATCGAAGTCAAAACGGCTCTCTCCACATCTCCTAATTGACCAATCACCTTGTGAATACCTCAAAGCAGTGCTTAATTTGTGCTTGTTGTTTCAGGTGCTGAGCACCGGCACTTATTTTTTAGGGCCGGCGCTTACTATTCTGACCTATGCATTTGCTGTGAGCAAAAGACACACATGGGAAAGACAGAGAAAGAGAAAAATGTAAAAGCGTCACAACGGGAGAAAGCAGAAAGTTGCAGGAGTGAGCTGAAGGGGCAGGGAGTGGCTGTAAATGGATAAAAGAGGCCTGAGATGCTATAGGATTAAGCTGCCTCAGTATTCCGTGTTCGCATATTTAATTGCAGCAGCCGCATGTTTAAGATGAGGGCTTTGAGCACCAGCACGTTTTTATTTACAAATTAAGCACTGCCTCTAAGTAAACAAACACTGTAAAAGTTGCATGCCAGCAAATGTGTAATGCGCATCATGCCTGGCAATCTTGGAGTCTGGATATAGCACCCTTGTAGAGGAGAACTGATAGCATCCTTTTAGAAGTTAGCAGCACTACTAAAGAATCTAGGTAGAGCTGCATTAAAAGTTTGCAGGCCTACTGAAGTGTTGCTAGTGCCCCTTAAAAGTCAGAAATCCTACTAACCAACGCACTATTCGTTTACATTTATAGCAGCGCTATTGCTTGGTCCAGGGGACCCCTGATATTTTCTAAAGCAGAAAACTTAAGAAGAAAAAAACAGCACGTTTGTGAATGCAAACACAGGGCTGGTAGAGTGCTGTCCTTTGCAGACCACTCTTCCTTGCTTTGTAGCAAATCACAGGTGGTTGCATTGCTTAATTTGTGCTTGTTGTTTCCGGTGCGAATCACCAGCACTTATTTCTGAGGGCTGGTGCTTAGTTTTCTGTCTCAAGCCTTTACTGCAAGCAAAAAAGACGTGGGAAAGACGGAAGAAGAGAAAAACGAAAAAGTGTCAGAAAGGGGAAAAGCAGGAAACTGCAAGGGTGAGCTGAGGGGGAGGGAGTGGCTGTAAATGGACTGAAGAGGCCCGAGCTGGCAGCCAGAATTACGCTGCCTCAGTATCATGTGCTCGCACTTTTAATTGCAGCAGCCGCGTGTTTAAGAGGAGAGCTTTGAGCACCGGCACCTTTTTATTTACAAATTAAGTACTGGGTGGTTGCAAATTGCAACCTGCCTAATCAGTATTCATTATGCAGACTGCTCTGTACCCTCCCGCACAGAATGGTGATTTTGCAATGTAACCTAATAGTACATAGGCTTGGTGCACAATTAGAAGCATCTTTTTGCTGAGCGACTCTTACAGCACGAGACCCTAGGTTCCCAGCCTGACCTTGGAGGCCGTGTAGCCCCACCTCGTACCTCGGTGCCCCATGAGCCCAGGTGCTGTTTTTCTCTAGTACAGACCGGGCCCTGCCCTTCCCGAGCCTTGCTCTTTGAGTTGCATGTTTGCGCACCCTCCCAGCTCTCGCTTTGCCTCGCCCTTATTGTATTTCCTTGGCACAGTCAGTCATCTAACCTCATTCAGGAGCGCCCTCCCTCCCAGGTGGCGTGATCGTTAAGCTTGGGCGAGACGCCGTAATCCAGACAGAATATGAGATAGATGTGAAAAAGATCGCTTTAGTAAGATTGGGTTGCGCTAATAATATAAGTCCCTGGCAACGCCTTATAAACTAACGCAAAATTCTTAGCTGACATATATATATGAAATATGTAACACCATCCACACTTAATTCCAACACAGAAAAACCTGGTCCGATATGCATTTCAGTTGCCATAAATTCCCCAGCTGCACTTAAACTCTTTTACCCCAATAACACACCTGTTTGCACACCTGTAACTTCTGTAATCTTCATGGGTCTTTATTTCACAGCACCACAGCTCAATTCATCCCTACACTCTCACCCCAAGCTGACTCATCCATTCAGGGATCAAGCCAACGCTTTTGAAATCCCTCATGTTTTTGAAAACTTTGCACACACCTCCACCCACCTATTTCTTCGAAACAAAACACCAGTTATGCAAACCCATTAGCAGCAAACTAACATCATACCAAATCAAGCCATGCCCAAACCTGTCCATAACAGCACCGTTGTGTGCCACTGACTAAATACACCTTTCTCTAAGTTACTTTCAGGCCCTTTTATCAAGCAGGATTTGTGGGGGCGAAACCCTTTGATTTTTCAGATGCACAACTAAAAGGCACCAGTTCTAGGACCCGATTACGGGTTTGGCAGACACAAACACCCGTCCGCCAAACTCCCGAAGGGGTGAGTGCCACCGTGCTGGCTAGCTCCCAGCTGGCCCCACTAAGACTTTCCTGCTGGGTTGACCAGTGGGTCAGCCCAGCGGGAATGTGGCAGCAGCATTGTCGCTGGTTCGTAATCGAGCTGGGGGCAACGCTGCCACCTGCAGGGGGTACCAGCACCCTTGTAATGTGCACTGTCTGCACATCAACGTGACAGTCTAACAGCCACCACGAGTGTGACAGTCCGAGGGCAGCCACACTTGTAATTAGGCCCCTAGACTTCCCATGCACATCTGCTCCCCACCCACCTGTTTTCCTTAGTCCTTATCCCCTGGCCCAGTTCCCTATCTTCCTGGCTATCAGGCCACTCAACTCTCCCAAAAGTCCTGGCAGGGAGGAGAATTATAGGAGCCCCATCTGCTCTCGAGCCTAGCTCGAGGACCTGGTGCAACAACTTGACAGACATGACATGATGACAACAGCATCAGCATGAAAAAGGCTGCTTTAGTGAGATAGGGATGTATTAACAATGTAATACTTTTGCAATGCCCTACCGGCTAAAACATAAGGCTTCCCTAATATAGACAAAACACATAACACTCTTAAGTCCCTCTCAAACACAGAGCCACTCAGTTCAACAAGGGTTTCAATTGCAATCGGTCCCCCTAACAACTTCTGTCCAGTCAATAACTCTTAATGTAATTTTCTCCATAATGCAGCTCTCTCTTCATTCCCTTACAGTTTCATTATTCTTCCTGGTTATTTCTTTCAGATCATCACCACCATAAGCCAAACCTCAGTCTTTATTAAGGGTCAGCCCAATTCTCCTGTAAGCCCTCACACTTGTTAAAACTCTGCATACAGTAAAACCCTCCACTGAGGTGTTCTACACCACGTACACTTTGCCTTCACTCCTCCTCAAGCTCTTCTCCTACTTTCCCATTATCATTGATTCTAACCCCAAAGTTTTTTACACTACTCTGGCCACTGTATCCCTCGTATCCTCTTTGTGATACTCATTCCCGAGGAATGGGAGGTACATCTCATCCTCCCTAACCAATTGCTCAAATGTGATGTCTTTATGTCCACTTCTCTCAATCCCCTCCATCCTGCAGAACACTTTTATACATGGTGGGGGGACTACAGCAGCAAGGGTGATGGCTGCTTCTTTCTGAACTCGTTTCGCAGTTCTGGCTTTTATCCCCAGAGGGCCTTTTGTTGGGCACTGTTCGCCGTGGGCTGGCTACAAGTCAGGGGGAGCCTGATGGGGTAACGGATGGTTCTGTCCATGTGTCTTAGGGGTTACTAGGTAAGTGAGGACCCAGGGCACCACAGCAGGTGTGAGAAGAGTGGACGGTGAATTCTCCAGTGGCTGACACCCTGCTGCTTACCTGGTATAGACACAGGTCACTTTCTAAGCATCGGTGTGGACTGGCTGATTGGCGACTTACTAAAATCTATGACTACCAGGAGAACCCGGTTGCTTGAGGTGAGGTCCATTGCGGAAGTTGTCCCCAAGCGATACAGTGAGTCCAGCGCACCCTCATGTTGGCTCAACCACAGAATGCTTGTGTTAGGAGTCCGGTAGTGAATAAGATGTCTGACAATGAGCAAATGACTTCTTTGAGCTTTACAGAGGTAAGAACAAAGGAGTAGGTGAGGGTGGAGTGGGTTATTCGACTACACATATGTCGTGGAAGGAAGAAAGAAACAATGGCAGCATTGAAAACAATTCTGAAGAAGTTTGACAAAGAGTAGCAGACATTGGCTGTGGCAGAATTCACTGGGAACTCATGAAAAACAAGAACATTGTGCAGGAAGTCTTGTTGAAGGCGATGGACACGAAGGCTCAAGAGAAAGACAACAGGAGATGGAGGTCCGTCAACATGTGGGGTCCTAGGGTGATATTTTGAGGGTGATGCTACTGCTTGAGAGCAAAAAACTACATTTTTGCTTTTATGTTATGTAGAGCAGATGGTGTCAAAGCTCCTTCGGTGCCACCCTGGGCACCAATGCGGTCCACACTAAACATGCACCAGCTTATTGTCTTTTGACCTCTCTTCATCTGCTTCAGCAGTCACCCTTGCCAACTGAACAAGATCCACTTGCCCCATACGTATCTACAGCAAATAAGGGCCCGTCCCCTTGATTGGCAAGTTTCTGTGTGTGATTGTATTACTGACTGAATGGGTAAATATGACAATAATATATCAGTTCGATGGATGAGTTCTAGTGAGTGAGTATCTGCATAATTAATGGAGAAGCAAGAGCATGAATGAATGGGTGAACTGGTAATTGCATGAATGAATGGTGATTGAATGCATTTGTAGATTCACACGGGTTACAACTACTATCTTAGATGCGTATTCTGCAATTTCATACAGGAGCGTAACAGCTGTCCCCAACGTGAATTTTTAGACAAATGTGGTTTGTTGGGAAGGTCTCAGTGGAATTTTTTTGCCATCTTGAAATTTGTGAATCCATTATAATTTATGACTTTCGAAATGTGATTTAAAAAATCGACAGAAAAAGTGAGACACTGTAACAAGTGTAAGATCCCAGGACAGTGGTTGGGGGTGGGGACTATTAACACCAGGAGACTATTACACCAGGAAAAAAATAGAAAGTTGTGCATGATTCGGGAATCAAAACACGATCTCCAGATCCGACATGCTCAGTGATGGGTTTGTCCACTTTTTTTAAAAATTGCGAATCAGATGGAGAGAAAGAGAGAGGCAGAGAACAAAATGGCACGGGGGAGCCAAAGGTCATGTGCAGTGGGGATTTGGTACTCGTGACAGACTGGGTATAGGTCCTGTGACCAACCCTCTGAGCGCACGACCAAAAGGTCTGCACTGTGTGCATAGGGTGATGTCAAGAACTGGTTATCACATAAAATAGTGACGGATGGTGTCTCTGACCATGCACCAATGCTACTCAAACTAGATCTTGGTAAGGAAAGACAGAGAGTTAAACTATGTAGACAAAGGGCGTAATTTAAGTGTGGTGGACGATCCAAGAACCACCAGGATGGCATCAGAAACACTGTCATTTATATCAAAGTCGCTAAAACTATTTCACCCTACAGGTCTTAGCTTTAACTGTCCAGGCGTGCTACTCCCTCAGACTAAAAGATCAGATAGAATGCTCTTACCATTTCACTGCTCCTTCAGCTCACCCTTGCAGCTTTCTCCCTTTGTGACGCCCTTTCGATTTTGTCTTCCTCTGTCTTTCCCATGTGTGTCTTTTGCTGGCAGTAAATGATTGAGGCAGAAAAATAAGTGCCGGGCCTCAAAAGTAAGGGCCGTGCCCCGCACCAGAAACCACCGGCTCAAATGAAGCACTGCATGTGGGTAGATTGGAAATGAGGGCCCTCACTCCACAGGGAGGGTACAAAAAGTAGAAAAGACACACATATCTTGTATTGACATTGACAATGAAGAGGCTACAATTATAATAAAAAGAGTAGGCCCCAGATGTCTATGACTGTGTAAATATGACGGACTGCAGGTACAAAACGGCACACTCTTGCAAAGATGCCTCTTTGCTCTGGAAGTTAGGTAGTTGCAGTTATTATGGTTTGTTCTGCTAGGGTATTCTTTATCCTCACAGTCTACCTTTTTTCAGCATCATTGACTCTCTTGACGTTGGTGCAGGTTTGAGCCTTTCCTTTCCCTTGTGACAGGCCCCGACACCTATGGACCTAGGGGGTTTTGTCAGGAGAAGCAGGCTAATGTAGGATGGTAGGACAATTGCCATTGGTTTTACATTCCAGAGTTTTTGTTCGAATAAATGTGAGGAACAAGTATTTTTACCCAACGTTTGACATTTGCAGGTCATTCTGGATTAGAATAAGTGGTGAGATTCACAGAAGGCACTCTACCCTAGACTTCCCTAGTCTTGTGTTTTTCAAAAATGTCTGAGGATTGCCTAGATATTGGCCAACCCAGGCACAAATGCTGCAGCTCAGCCACGCAAAAGTCTCTCTTTAGGCAGCAGTTCTCACACCCTTGAAAAAGTGATGGTGCTAGCCCTTCCCTGCCTCATTTAATAGCACGATCCACACGTGGCATACTGTGGTTATTGGGAAAAGCCAGGAAACATAGATTAAGGAGCATTTGCTGCTGGCTGCAAAGTCCAGATTTTTCAGTCACATGAAAGGCCAGGACAATTTGTTTTTTAACCTTTCTTTCACATTTCCAATGACATCCTGGGTAAGAAAAGTGGTGGTGCCTTGTAGTTCTCCAAACCATGGATTCCTTTCTGTCTCAGTTTTCAAAAATGTATGGGATTGGCAGTGTTCACAAGCTGCCTGTTAACCCTGAGCTCAAATAATACACCGCCCATCATTGCGAATTCTTTCTTCCTGCAGCATGTGAACTCCTTCAGGTTGCAATTGCTTTGCTCCTTTGCGCCCCCATAAGATAGGATCACCCACACACATGGGGTACCATTTTTCTTTAGAGAATTCCTTCAGTACAGTATGATAAGAATTTTGGGTTGGATGCACATTCTAGTGTTTTCTGTCACATACATTGGGAAAAATGTATTTCTAGCCCATAATTTGAGGTTTGCAGAGCATTCTGGGTAAGACACAGTAGTGTGATCCATGCAAGACACAACACCCGGGATGCACCTGAGTGTCTAGTTTAAAAAAATAACAGCGATTGATGGGGGTTCTATTTGTTTTATCCAACCCGAGCACAAACACTGTAGCAATTTAACAACAAAAGTCTACCTTTTTCTAGAATCTCTGACTTCCTTTATGAGGTTGCAGTTTTGGCCCTTTCCTGTCACTTTCGACAGGTGACCCAACTTCTGTGGCATACTGTTGTTATCAATAAAAGTCTGAGAATGCAGGATGGTAAGACATTTGCAGTTGGCAACAAATTCTGGGGTTTACCAGTGCTTACATGTGAGGAAAACATGCTTTTACCCAAAATTTTACAATTGCAGGATATTCTAGGCAAGAGAAAGCAATTTGATCCTCTCAAACTACACCACCCCAGATGTACCTTGATATCTAGTTTTCAAAACAGTGTGAAGTTGATAGGGTAGCCTGGGTGCCTGCCAACCATGTGTACAAATTCTGCATCTATTTAGTGCCATCACCTAAGCGTACCATTTCACACCATCTGTTACCCACTTCTCATGGGCACAGCTTTGGTCCTGCACCTGTCCCATGGAATAGGCCAACACACACACACGGGGAGCCATGCTTTTTGGAAGAATTGTGGTAATGCAGGGCTGTAGAATTGCCTGCCTGAGTTCTGTGCTAAGCTAATTTGAGGCAGTTTTAGAAATAGTTTGATGTTTGTAGGATATGCTGGGTAGGGAAAAACTGGATGGAGCAATGCAATCCAATCCACACTCAATTTCCTTTAATTTTTTAATTTCAGAATTGACTGTTGTTAGTAGGGTTCCCGGGTCTCAACCGACCCCAGGTCGAAATACCAGAGTCAACACCTATGGGAGTTTAATGGTAATTGTAGATTTTATACCACACTTTAAAGTTTACATTGACATTTGGTATAAAAAACAACCCACAGATATCCGCCAAAGCCAAACATCCCTGGATTCCCTGGATTGACCCTTTTGACTTTCATATCTGTGGTTATGCAGATGAAACACAAATGATCATCTGCTTAGAGTGTAATACCAAACTAGTCCATGAGCAATGTAAAGGCTGGCTGGTGAAGGTGGCTAGCTGGTGAAGGTGGCTAGCTGGTGAAGGTGGCTAGCTGGTGAAGGTGGCTAGCTGGTGAAGGTGGCCAGCTGGTGAAGGTGGCTAGCTGGTGAAGGTGGCCAGCTGGACGAATGCTTCCCTCCAGGAAAACTCAGACAACACAGGTTTGGATATCTGGCAATCCCTTGATCGGGGCTTTTATGTGGTGGCCCCAGACATTAGAGAGTGCCCCAAACTAGTACCTATTGACCTTCATATAGGAGTCATATTTGATAGCAAAATCTCACTTAAGCACCACATTAAAAAGTTAAGGACCACGTGTTTCTTGATAATGAAAAAACTAAAAAATATGTTTCCTCTTATCCCTCAGTACCCAAGACAGCTGCCGGTGCAAGCTCTGATTATTAATAGCCTGGACCACTGTAATGCTCTTTATGATGAACTCCCGGCTTATCTTATGAAAAGGTTACAATTGATTCCGAATATGGCTGCTAGATCAGTAGCGGCTGAAGCTAGGGAAAGGTATTGGGGCAGTGCAGGGGTGGGGGATTGGGGTTTGGGGAGCAATAATAAAAGAAAAAAAAGAGCTTACCTGTTGCTCGTCGTTCACCGCCCTTCTGCTGTGTGTGCACAGGCTGAGCCTCCCAGGCTGCCCTACGCCAATCCAGATGCTGCACTCATGCAGGTAATACCCATGAGAGCAACATCGGGATTGGGCAAAGCAGGCTTATTTTGCACTCACGGGGGGACCAGAAGCCTCTGCCTGCTGTTATTCTCCACCCAGCAATGCAGCTGAGTTGAAGAGATTTCAATGCACAGGTCGGTTTGTCCATCCTAAGACGATCGGCCAAACTGGCATGCGCCATAACAGCAGTGCCCACCACTCTTCCAACATTTTTCCTATGGTCCCTCCCCCAAGACTCGTCTCAGAACGGAAATAAAAGGATAATAAATCTGTTATTGTCATTTTATTTTTCGTTTGCATCCTCTGTAAGGGGGGCAACGCTCCTCTGACATAACAGAGGAGCCGCCACTGTGCTAGATTGATTTTTGTGATGAGGACATATGAATGTGTCTCGTCCCAACTCGGTCAGCTACACTGGCTCCCTGTCCATAAGAGATGCTAGTTGAAGATATGTGTCACAGGGCCATGTATTCAGCAGCCCGTACCTCTTACATCTCTGACATGTTTTGCAGGGGCGGCCCCTCCACTATGGCGGAGGAGCATCACCTGCTGGTAAAAACAGAGAAATAAAGGGATAATAAAACAATTTTAATTCCCTTCAGTTTTCTGCTTTTGTCGAGTGGGGCTGGGCCAGCCTCCTCCATGTCAACAAGAGGAGGAGGAGTGGTGGAGCGCTTGTAAGTGCACATGTCACTTTGGCCAGCTTTCCTAGGCTGGCCAAACTGACATGCGCACTTGGAACTTTCCACTTGGCTGTGTTGCACAGCCGAGTGGAGACCAAGTGCAGTGACCCACTCCCTCCTTGAGCGGCATTTCTGCCCACTCAGGCCAATCCCTGCACTTTTTTCATACTGTGCAACAGCATGAGAGAAGCATCGGGATTGCTTGGGGAGGGGCGAAGAAGACAAGAGGTTGCTGGAGCGGGGAACACGGAGGTGGCAGGTAAGTTTATTTATGGTTTTTTTTGTATTGCCCCTCCAAGCGCTGCCCCCCGCTTCGCGCACACCCCCTCCACTTCCTGCCCCCAACCGCGACTGATGTTTTAGAAAGCATATCCCGCCTAGATTGCTTTTCTGGGCCTCCTCTTGTCGGATAACGTACCGAAAATCTGGAGAACAAGACTGGGAGAACGCGCCTTTTCTGTAGTCTGGCCTGGAATAAGTTACCGATAAAGTTTCAATTGGAAAATTACTATTTTAAAATTCCTTGGGCATTTAAAAAACCATCTGTTTACCTATGTTCTGTTTAGGCTTTACTAGTTTAAGGAGGTCTGGATTCGGTGTTTATAATGAATTAGAACCCTAGCGATGGGACTCCCTTGGGCAATCGCGCACTCTACAAAACAATAATAATAACAACAACAATAATATTTTTGATAATAGGCGCGTGCACGCACACACGGGGGAGAGCGATGCTGTTTTTACCCACGTGAGGAGACCAGTGTTTGCTTAACATGAGACGGCGATTGCAGGGAGCGGCCGCCCTCTCTTGTTTGGTGACCGGCAATTATCTTTCATCAACAAATGTTGACCTAGAACAAGGGAATACGAAACACAAATAAGGGAAAGAAGGAGGAAGAGGGAATGAAAAACGGTGGCAGTGAAAGCAGGGGTGGAAAAAACCCACACGAGTGAGATAAAGAAGCAGAAAGTGTCTGGTGGCGGGTGACAGAGGCGTGAGGTGGAACCGAGACTCGGCAGCTTAGGTATTTGGCAACCTCGACAATCTGTGTGGTGCCAGCCGCGGGCCTCTAAGCACAACTATGTGCTTCTCCGCGTATCGTTTTTCAAATTAAACACCCCTTGTAGCCTGTACGAACCTCGTTGCAGGAGGCTCACTGCCGCTTCTCTCAAGAGACCGCGCTCTCAAATTGTAGCCTGCAACTGGCGCTGAGGAGAAAGAGTCCCCAGGGCACATTCCAGATATCTGTGCTATATGCTGAAGGTGTAGAGAATGTTTTGCCCACGTATGACATTGAATTATGTTTGTTGCGTGCTACTTCAGAAAAGGACTATATAGGCGGTGGTATACTAATTGGCTCATGAAAGAAGCCCGCCGTTCAATGTGTATTCTTTATCATCTTCCGAAATCCCACATGCGAATGGTGCTAATAAACAAAAGTACGTTGTGTCCTTTCGCATTGAAAGATGACGCCACTCACAACGTACAATATTACAAATTACAGCCAGCTGCCCTCTGGTCCCGTTTCATGTATGCTAACTTCCTTGTTAGCAGGCAAACGCTTTGCATTCTGGGGCTTGTAGTTTCTCATACACATCTCCACCTGTAGAGTGAGATGAAGTAAACAGGCGGGAGTTGCTGCTTGTGTCATGCAGGATGGATAAAGCTAGCCTATTTTCGCCAGGCGATGTTGGCGACGCCAATAGCTCTGACTAGTTCATAACTGAAACTTTTTCATTGGTTGACGCGTTTGTGTGTGTGAATAGGTGAGTGAATGTGAGCACGAGTCAACGTTGGGTAAGTGAATGCATAAATAATGAATAGGTCAGTGAGTGCATGAAGGGTGGGTGAATGGGTGAGGTCTAGGCTGCAAAGCCAATATGTCTGGCTATTTAATAACTGAAAGTGCTTCTTTAGTGATTGGTAAGTTTCTGCGTATGTTTGTGTTACTGATCGAATGGGTAAATATGACAATGATTCATCGGTTCGATGGATGGGCCAGTGAGTTGATATCTATATCTACATCTATATCTATATATATAATTAAAGGATGAACAAGTATATGGATGAATGGATGAACGAGTGAGTGCATAAATGAATGGAGACTAAGTGCATGTGTAGATTCAGTTAGATGACTACAATCTGAGGCAACGTCTCAGCCATTAGTAGTTGTAGTGTTATTAAAGTGCTAACATTATACATATTACGTCCGAGCATGAATTAAACAAGGGCTGGGCACCATTGTGCCAACAGTTCCCACAATATGTAAAAAATTCCTACCATTATGCCAGTGTAAGCATTCTGTTGGAGTGGGCACCCCTGGGGCACAAGTATCCACGTGTAGTCAAGAATTGCTACCACGTTAAGATTTGCCACACCACCCAGTAATCCTTAGTGCAGAGTTGCTCCATTGCACATTAACCTTTCATTCGGGAATGGCTTTACTGCTGGTGGCACCACGTACCACAATCTTTTTTGGCACCCCCATGACCTCCTTCTCCACGGATTCCTTCACTACCAACCTCCAACAGTACCCCTCACCGCTCCATAGCCCTCCTCTTACATACATTTCATTCGTTTTACAGAGCTACTCATGCCAATGTAGGGTGCCAGAGCACTTCACATCACACACACATTGTACAAAGACAAAGAATCATGCATGTGTAACTCAGTCCATAAGAAATATCACATACTACAAAGAGAATTATACCGTGTGGGAATCACGTCATTCACTCTACTAGGTAGCATATTTTAGGAGTCTTTGGTCTGGAGGAGCACACACTCAGGATTTCAACGTACCACAGGGGTTGGTTTTCCGAGGAGGAATGAATTTCTACTCAAACAAACCCATTTTAGCAACATTAGAATAAAGAAACAGTGGGGAAAAACAATGTCTGATCTATACCATGCAGTTTGCATGTATCTCTTTGATGACACTTTATAGGTCACTGTGCTATATTAGGACCTGCAAGTAACAAAAGAATCTCTGCAACAAAACCAGTAACCCGCTGAGTCATCTACATAAAATACAGTTCTGTGTTCTGCATAGTACACATTATTTGCAGCCGCATATTAACACTCTGCACTACTTTATGATAAGACTAAACTCCCACTAGACAAGACTCCCATATTTCGCCTGCAGGAACATAATCATCAGAGTTATCTTGGCATTTTTAGTGTTGTCTGAAAATTGCTGGACATACAAGGAACTCTGCGCAGGTGCTATCGAACCCATAAGTTATTTCTAAATGCAGTGACCCCCCAGAGGTCAGAGCCAGATGCGGCTGCACCAGTCTCACTGCCCTAAAGCCGGCCTGCTTCAATGCATATTCAAATTTGAACTCAGATATCTTGAGTGCAGGCCCAGATTGCATCATTCCTCATAAGCCTCGGAGAGCTGCATGGCCGTATTTGCAAAATTAATCATTAATGCATGCTCTGATTTGCACAATCATTACTCTTCAATACATACCCAGATTTTCCCCATCAATGAGTGACCATTATTGTTTGCTCAGATGTACACCACAGCCGACAGAGTACCTAATCATATGCCTTTCCTCCACTCCAAGAGTGGCACTTGTGCAGTGAAAGTGCACACAGCGCGGAGTCATGGTGGATGAAGAGCAGATGAGACATCTGCAATTGGCCATTCCCCACCGTAATTTATCACTGCTGAGACTCTGGGGTGTACCTGGCAGTGACTCAAAGTGCCAAAGAGGGCATTGCACTGCCAGCACTGCAACCACAGACTTGCACCCACAGCACCACCACTTGAAAACAAAGTGTTTGCATCATGCTGCCTGATGCAAACCCACTGTTGAAATTGCTGCTTTGCATTGTGCAGCAGCATAGCACGGCGCGCACTCACAATCTCTGATTCTGCTTGGGATTGATGCGTGTGCACTGAGAGTGCACACACGTTTGAGCACAGGCAGAGCAGAGGAGCAAGCTGGTTGCAACTTCCTTGGTCCATGATAAACTCTAGCACCTGGCCACCCACTACAGGCCCGTAGCCGGCCAGCAATGCTATGATTACTGAGATGCCAGTGACCCACTGTCTGATGGTGGACCATGCTACCCTGCTGTGAAAAAATCGAGGGAGAGTCAAGGGGGGGCTTCAAAAGCTGGCTTTGTGGTCCTCTGAGCATGCACGAGATCAGTGGACCTCCAATGCAATGTATCTCTTCACCATCCGTGCATTGCAAAGGAAGCACTCTCTCGATGGATTGATTTGGATCAGTGCAGGCCGGATGACTCAGTGAGAGGTACGTTCGAGCTGAAATAAGCAGATATCGGACTGTCGCAAGTTTGCATCTTGGTAAGGACAACTCAGTCCTCCACCCTTCCAAGGTTGGTAACTTCGGTCCCATTACACTGAATAATAGTGAAATCTGCTATTAGCAGCGCCTAGAAATGGCACGAGTGGGGTATGAATCACTAAATATACAAAAAACAAGGTATTTGGATGTTCCAACACTGAATAGCCCTCAAGTGTGAACAAGCAAAGCTCCGTACGTCATGCTCTTCAGTCAATGAGTGCTGACAATGGTATGCGCACTTACATTAGTTTTGGGAGACCAACTGCTAAAGCTGTCTCTTGCAAGGTCCTAAAGAAACCAAAAAGGATATGCGAGGTTGATAAGCTTAATGAGCTGAGTGTACATTAAAATACTTGAGAAAACAAGAGTCGGACAATAGAAATTCAATAAAAAATAGTCTAAGAACAGGACAACAATGTCCTCTGAGCTGAAGTAGTAGTAGCCAGACTAGAGAATGTAAAATCCAGTAGAGGCAAAAGCCCAGGAGCGTTGCTTGGTCTGCAGGATTTGTAATGTTGAAATACATTATACGACAGGCTGGTGCACAAGAGGGGCTTGGGGGCAGTGGAAAGGGAGAGGAATGCCGATTGGTAAGGGCACTAAGGCATTGATTTATATTTTTTGACGCAAAACTGCGCTAACACAGTTTTGCATCAAAAAGTATAGCCCCAGCTTGAGCCATTCCAAGGCGCCAGCCGGGCGCCGTATTAATGGAATGGCGCAATCTGGCGCAAAGAGTGGGCTGGCGTCAAAGAAATTGGCGTTAGCCGGGTGGGGGTTGTGGTATGGGACAAGTCATGGGAAAAAATGACGTTAGGCTGGTTAGAGGCAAAAAAAATTACTCTAACCTGCCTAGTGTCATTTCTTGACGCAAAACCTACCATACCACATGACTTCTGTCTTGTAAAAGACAGGAGTCATGCCCACCACCCCAATGGCCTACACAGGGGATCTGGGCATGGCCATTGCACCCAGTGCCATGTAGGGGGCCCATGTCAGGGCCCTCAATGGCGCTTTAAAAAATAACACAAAATTCTTACCTCTACTTACCTGTGATGGGGTCCCCCATCATCCTCTGTCTCTCTGGTGTGGGCACCTGGGGTTCTTTCTATAGTGTTTCACCATGGAAAAAGGCCCATAAGTCCCCTAACGCCTGCCCTGACCCAGGTGTTAAATATTGGTGCTAAGCAAGCTTAGTGTCATTAGTTAGGCCCGCCTCCCTCCGTGCACCATTTTTGCACGGGAGGATAAATAAGGCTCCTGGGACATAGAGTCATTTTTTGCCGGGAACGCCTACCTTGCATCTCAGTGACGCAAGGTCGTTTTTGGCAAAAAATGACTTTAACTCCAATATTTTGACGCTAGACGGGTCTAGTGTCAAAATAGAAATATGGAGTTAAGTTTGCGCTCAGATAGCGTAAAAAAAAAAAAATGACGCTATTTCAGTGCAGAGTATAAATATGCCCCTAAGTGAGATTAAGCACATTATTTTGTGAAATGTCAACGTTTTTTGAAGTATTCCCAAACAGATTGAGGGAGCGAGTGTGTGTGCATTTTTGAGTGTGCATAAAATTCCTGGTGAAATCCGACCTGACACCTCACCATACCCGACTGAAAGACCCTGTACCCAACTATTTATCATAAGATACATTTCCAAGCTACGCCCCTGGGCATGCCTTCACCGTGTGCAGCTTTGAGTGCAGCTGTTGGCATTAAGCCTCTGAGTGCCTGGGCTGATGCTAAGAAGGGGCCAGGGGGCCAGGCCCAATAAAGGTGGTTTGAGGGGGGGGCTCATGGAGCTGCCCTCACAGCTGTATTTCTCAATGAGCCACCCTCAGTGGTGCCGGAGCTATTTTCAGAGTGGTGGTGCTGCCATCAATGGTACATCAAAGCAGTCGTAGGGACTGTGAAAAAATCCAAGCATCACCCAAAGAGTGCGTTGCTAATTTATTCAGTAGGACAGTGGTAAGAGTGTTGTTTGCAGCTAGTGGTGCATTCAGGGATGCGTTGCAAATATAGGACTAAATCATGGCAGTGTTGCGCGCTGTTGTTTATAAACAGCACATTTTCCATTAAAATGCAGACTGTCTCCAAGTGTACTGGTTCAGAAATCTATGTGGCGTGGCCGAATCCTGGGAGAGGTATAAATTAACCCCTTCTCTCCCAGTGCCATGTAGGGGGCCTATTTCAGGGCCCCCAATGGCACTTTAAAAAATACACAAAATGCTTACCTCTACTTACCTGGGATGGGGTCCCCCATCCTCCTCTGTCCCTCTGGTGTGGGTACCTGGGGCTCTTTCTATGGTGTTTCACCATGGAAAAAGGCCCACAAGTCCCCTAACGCCTGCCCTGACCCAGGTGTTAAATAATGGTGCTAAGCAAGCTTAGTGCCATTATTTAGGCCCGCCTCCCTCCGTGCACCATTTTTGCACTCGAGGATGAATAAGGCGCCTGGGCCTTAGAGTCATTTTTTGCCGGGAACGCCTACCTTTCATCTCAGTGATGCAAGGTCGTTTTCGGCATGCAAAAAATGACTTTAACTCCAATATTTTGAAGCTAAATGGGTCTAGCGTCAAAATAGAAATATGGAGTTAAGTTTGCGCTCAAATAGCGTAAAAAAAATAAATGACGCTATTTCAGCGCAGAGTATAAATATGCCCCTAAGTGAGATAAAGCACATTATTTTGTGAAATGTCAACGTTTTTGAAGTAGTCCCAAAAAGATTGAGGGAGAGACTGTGTGTGCATTTTTGAGTGTGCGTAAAAATTCCTGGTGAAATCCGACATGACACCTCACCATACCCGACTGAAAGACCCTGTACCCAACTATTTAACATAAGATACATTTCCAAGCTACTCCCCTGGGCACGCCTTCACTGTGTTCAGCTTTGATTGCAGCTGTTGGCATTATCCTCTGAGTGCCTGGGCCGATGCTAAGAAGGGCCGCTAGGGGGCCAGGCCCAAGAGAGGGAGCTTGAGGGGGGGTGCACAGTTGTATTTCTCAATGAGCCACCCTCAGTGGTGCTGGGACTATTTTAAGAGTGGTGGTGCTGCCATCAATGGTACATCAAAGCAGTCGTAGGGACTGTGAAAAAATCCAAGCGTCACCCAAAGAATGTGTTGCTAATTTATTCAGTAGGACAGTGGTAAGAGTGTAGTTTGCAGCTAGTGGTGCATTCTGGGATTCGTTGCAAATATAGGACTAAATCATAGCAGTGTTGCACGCTGTTGTTTATAAACAGAAAATTTTCCATTAAAATGCAGACTGTCTCCGAGTATACTGGTTCAGAAATCTATGTGGCGTGGCCGAATCCTGGGAGAGGTATCAATTAACCCCTTCTCTGCCAGGCCTTTTCCCCTCCTGTGGCGAGCCTTTTTTTTGGCTATTTGGGGCAGTTCGCGCTTAGGCCCTCATAACTTTTTCTCCACATAAGCTACCCATGCCAAATTAGCGTCCTTTTTTTCCAACATCCTAGGGATTCTAGAAGTACCCAGACTTTGTGGGTTCCCCTGAAGGAGACCAAGAAATTAGCCAAAATACAATGACAATTATTTTTTTTTTTTTTAAATGGGCTAAAAACGGCTGCAGAAGAAGGCTTGTGTTTTTTCCCCTGAAAATGGAATCAACAAAGGGTTTCTGGTGGTAAACCCACCATCTTCCCAGCTTTCAGGAACAGGCAGACCTGAATTAGAAAACCCCATTTTTCAACACGATTTTGAAACTTTTACTGGGACATACCCCATTTTTACTATTTTTTGTGCTTTCAGCCTCCTTCCAGTTAGTGACAGAAATGGGTGAGAAACCAATGCTGTATCCAAGAAAGCTAAATATTTATGAAAAGTAGACAAAATTCTGAATTCAGCAAGAGGTCATTTGTGTAGATCCTTCAAGGTTTTCCTACAAAAAGTAACAGCTAAAATAAAACAATATTTAAATTGAGTTGAACAAAAGAGCCATTTCTGTCCATGTTTTCTTCTATAACTTTTTCCAGCTATGGGAGATTCTTGAAAGCAATATACTGTTACGTCTGCTGGACTCTTCTGGTTGCGGGGATATATAGGGCTTGTAGGTTCATCAAGAACCCTAGGTACCCGGAGCCAATAAATGAGCTGCACCTTGTAATGGGTTTTCATTCTATACCAGGTATACAGCAATTAATTTGCTGAAATATAAAAAGTGAAAAATAGGTATCAAGAAAACTTTTGTATTTCCAAAATGGCCACAAGATAAGGTGTTGAGAAGCAGTGGTTATTTGCACATCTCTGAATTACAGGGTGCCCATACTGGTATGTGAATTACAGGGCATTTCTCAAATAGACGTCTTTTTTACACACTTTCTTACATTTGGAAGGAAGAAATGTAGAGAAAGACAAGGGGCAATAACACTTGTTTTGCTATTCTGTGTTCCCCCAAGTCTCCCGATAAAAATGGTACATCACTTGCATGGCTAGGCCTAGCGCCAGCGACAGAAAATGCCCCAAATCACAATGTGGACACTTCACATTTTCACAAAGAAAACAGAGCAGTTTTTTGCAAAGTGCCAAGCTGTGGATTTTGGCCTCTAGCTCATCCAGAACCTAGGGAAACCTAGCAAACCTGGGCAGTTTTTAAAACTAGACACCTAGGGGAATCCAATATGAGTTGATTTAAGGGGCTCTGGCCAGGTTCTGTTACCCAGAATCATTTGCAAACCTCAAAATGTATCCAAAAAAACACTTTTTCCTCTCATTTCGGTGACAGAAAGTTCTGGAATCAGAGAGGAGCCACAAATGTCCTTCCACCCAGCGTACCCCCAAGTCTCCCGATAAAAATGGTACCTCACTTTTGTGGGTAGGCCTACTGCCCGTGAAAGGAAAGGCCCCAAAGCACTATCTGGACACATCAAAAGTATCAAATACAAAACTACCTATTTTTGTGGGGTGGGGGGGGCACCTGCGTTTTTGGTTCTGGGCTCATCAGCCATACAGGGAAACCTACCAAACACAGACATTTCTGAAAACTAGACACCCAAGGGAGTCCAGGGAGGAATGACTTGCGTGGATCCCCCAATGTTTTCTTACCCAGAATCCTCAGCAAACCTCAACTTTAGCTAAAAAAATCAAATTTTTCCCACATTTCTGTGTGGGATCAGCGCATTGGGACAAATTTCATACCACTTAACGTTCCCCTCAGTCTCCAGGTAAAAATGATACCTCATTTGTGTAGGTGGGCCAAGTGCTTGTGACAGGGAAGAGCCAAAAACATGTCGAAATTGAGGGGGAACCAAAGCAGGTCCAAAAGGGCAGTTTGAAAAAGAACATTTTTAGGCTGACAAGTGCAGCAGAAATTTTATCAGTATAGATGAGGCAATGCTGGGTGAAAGGAATTTTGTGGATTCCTGCAGATTCCGGAAGGTTCCATCACAAAAATATGGGAAAAATGTGTGATTTCCATCAAAGTTAGAGGTTTGCAGGGCATTGTGGGTAAGAAAATGGTGTGGGGTGCAGGTGAAACACACCACCCTGGAATCACCCAGATGTTTAGTTTTCAGATGTGTCTAGGTCTTGTGGATTTTTCTACATGGCAGCGTCCCAAAGTCCATAAAGTGCACCCCTCACCTTTCCAAGTGGGACGATTTTGAGAGTTACCAAGCTCTCATGGCTCAAATGTAAAACCAAAACCCAAAATAATCAAATGTTTTCTTGCTTGCTGTGGGATAAGATGTTTTAGTGTGCAGGGTAGAGCTGGAAGACTGTTACCCCCTTCAGTTGGGGTGGGGGCATGACCAGGCCCATACTGGTTGGTATCCACCACCCCACTATTTTTTTTTTCCTGGCATCTAGTAGACTTTCTGCCCCCCAGGGGTGTGGATCAGGGGTAATTGCTCCATCTGCCCACTGGTGGGCAGAAAAACCTTGGCCCCATTTATTTGGGGTGGGGGTATGGCCATACCCCCACCCTCTTATTTTGGAAAAACAAACTGGTCTCTTGTGGGCTTTCTGTCCCCCCCTTGGGGACAGATGGGCCTTCCAAAAATAGTCCAATCTGCCCGCAAGGGGGGCAGTTATGGCCAACAATAATGTGCCCCCGTGGGGAGCGACCTTTACCCAAGGGGCTGCCCCCTTAAAGAAAACACACACATACACACACACCAATCCCTGGTGCCTAAGTGGTTTCTGCCCCACCGGGGGCAGATAGGCCTAATAGAAATACACCGATCTGCCTCCAAGGGGAGCACAAATGGCCTAAAATAAATTCCCCCACCCCCCCCGGGAGCGACCCTTGCCTAAGGGGTCGCTCTCCACCTCTAAAAAACAAAACAAACCCCGACCCCAAAAAAATGATCCCTGGCTCCTAGAGGTTTGTGCCCCCCCGGGGGCAGATCGGCCTAATAACAATAGGCCGTTCTGCCCCAAGGGGTCAGAAATGGTCTAAATACAATTTGCCCCCCAAGGGAGCGACCCTTGCCTAAGGGGTCGCTCCCCACCTCTAAATAACAAAACAAAACAAAAAAAAAAGATCCCTGGTGCCTAGAGGTTTCTGCCCCCCTTGGGGGCAGATCGGCCTAATAACAATAGCCCGATCTGCCCCCAGGGGGGCAGAAATGGCCTAAAATAAATTTGTCCCCCCCCCCCCGGGAGTGACCCTTGCCTAAGCGGTCCCTCCCCTTCTGTGAATTTGCCATAAAAAAAACTCCCTGGTGCCTAGTGGTTTCTGCCCACCTTGGGGGCAGATCGGCCTAATAACAAAAGGCCAATATGCCTCCAGATCTGGCTTCTGAAATGCTCTGAGAGGCTTCAAAGGGAAGAAAATTCCTTTAATAAAAATAGGCCGATCTGCCTTCAAGGGGGGCAGAAATGGCCTAAATATAATTTGCCCCCTAGGGGAGCGACCCTTGCTTAAGGGTTCGTTCCCCAACTCTGAAAAAAAACAAAAACAGAGTGATCCCTGGCATCTAGAGGTTTCTGCCCACCCTGGGGGCAGATCGGCCTAATAACAAAAGGCCAATATGCCTTCAGATCTGGCTTCTGAAATGCTCTGAGAGACTTCAAAGGGAAGGAAATTCCTTCCCTTCCCTTTGAAGCCTCTCAGGCCCCCATCACATGATCAGAAGAGAAAAAGAGAGGGAAGTGGCCTCTGATGAGCGAATGCGCGCTGATGTCATCAGATGTCACTGGGAGGGTCGGGGGGTCAGGGGTGGAAGGGGCAGGGCTTCCTCTTCCATCCCTGCCTTGGGGGGGCGGGGAGGGAAGCCCACAGAGGGAGCTCTATGCCGTGGACGTAATGATTACGTCCTCAGCATAGGAGCACTGTGCCGGTGGACGTAACCATTATGTTCCCGGCACAGAAGGGGTTAAGAGAGAATAGAAGAAAAAGATACACTCTTTAGCCCCCCTCGCTTGTCTAACGAATTTCTCAACTGGAGAAACATCTCTAGTTGCTACTACTCTCATGTTTCAGTGAAGAACCTAATGTTTCAGCTTTGTGTAACAGTATGTCTGAATTCAGCAGGTCAAAGTCCCATTGGCAAGTTTCAAAGGTGAGGATACACCGTACATAGGATACATCAGAGATGGTAGACCCCTTCACCCCCAGAGATCAAAAGGCGTAGTGAATGAGGAGGGGAAAGTAGCCCATGCAGCCCATTGATTTACCTCATCCCACATTTTAAGGGTTGTTTTTGTAGGTGTACTAAGATATGCATTAAGTGTTCGGTCTGCCTTCGGCTTCCATAAAAATGTCCCATATATATTGGCCTCCAACCACCCGATCCATATGGAGCCAGTGTTTATCTGATTCTCTCAGTGACCATTCGGATATCACTCTTCATTGTGCTGCCTTATACAGAATATTTTTTATTCTTCACTTGGATAGGAAATGGGGCCCATTTTTTTAAATAAAGAAAAAAAAGTCTCCTGTAGAATGATTGCAGGGAAAAAGGCCAAAACGTGTTTTTACAACTTTTACAATCTTTTCTGTCACTTCACCAGGGCCAACGAGCTTTCAGAACAAAGTATTGTTGAGACTAATGTCACAATAAGAAGGAAAACAAAAACAGTAATTAAATAGGTAGAAAGAAAGGGAGCGACTATCAAAGAAGGAGCAGAAATAACAAATTAGAACATAATGAAATGTACTGATAAACAATCTGTTTTTTATTTAGTAAAAGTGTCTTGGTGAGATATTTTCTGCATGAATGAGTCTATCACTCCCAAAAATTGAGTAAAATAGCAAAGTTTCCAGCAATTTTGGAAATTTTATATAATTCACACAAATCAAGAATTGCACAATTCTTGCAAGTGTAATTAAAAATTCTTCCAGGACCACACGTCTCATAATCAGCGATCAAATGTTCAGAATGAAACTTCAATGTCTGAGTTGGATCCAAGTCCAGTAGAGCCATTGCACTCCGAGTTCCCCAGACCACCATTGACTTCACAGCAATCCACTGCCTTCAAGGAGGCCATGCTTTAGCTCTCCAAGATGGTTCTGAATCACTCTGGCACACCCCCAGGCCCTGTAGATCAGTCAGCTCCTCCAGTTAGATTTCCACTGCCAGGTTTTAATCTGACGCTGACTGAACCCAGACAAAGCCACCACACTACACCTTTGCTTCTAGATTGTGTCTCGACTCCTTTGCCACAGACTTCATTGGTTGTTCCCTTGTTGGGGCTACACCTAGCTCCAGAGGTGCTCGTACTGTTTCCTGAGAAGTACTATTTCCCACTCTGACTCTGATTTTGAATCCAGAACTGGGTGCATAATGAGTACAGTCCAAACCCTGTTTTAAGAAAGACCCTCCCTCACAATACTTGGTGTTCTTTAAAGAGGTGCTTCTTCAACTCTTGCCTAATTTGAAACAACACTGGGGTTTTCCTGGTGGATACAAGGATGTTCCACATCACGGGTGTATAGCTGAAAAAGGCCTGCTGCCTTGCTTTTTTCACTTCTTAGTCAATGGTCTGATGATGTTCTAGCTGCATGTGTGCAGAGACTCACACAGGATGGTGAGCTTGTCTGCAAGATAAGCGAGGTGCTGGCTGTGGCACGTGATGGCTTTGTAAATGACGCAGCTGGTTTTGAAGATGGTGTGGGCTGGCAAGAGGAGCCACTGGAGTTCCATCTGGAAGAGAGTAATGTGCTAGCATTTCTTAGGGCCTTAGATGAGTTATGCTCCAGTGTGTAGGATCCCCTTAAGGGGTCCAATGTGGAGTCTGGGAGTCCCTGGAGTGGGAAATTGCCTCCATCCAGATGCAAGAGTACAAGTGCTTGGACAGCGGCTATGAAGATGCTTTCTAGAAGAAATAGTTTAACTTACTTTAGAAGAGCTGGCATCAGGCCACATTTTTGCCATTGTATTCCTTAAAGGTGAGGTTGGTATCTAGAATGAATCCAAGCAATTTGGCATCCAGTGAAAATTGTGGTTCGAAGATGTCAAGTTGCATGTCATTTAGCCAGGTTTGTACTTTTTCTTGATGGTGTTCCTGTCTAATAACAAGAATTCTGTCTTGGTTGGGATGAGCTTCCGGTAGGTGCAGGACATCCAGGTATGGATGATGTGCAGGCAGTGTTTAAGGAATTGGATGCCTGAAGCAAAGGTGACTTTCAAGTAGAGTTGTGTATTATTGGCATATTGGTGACCCCTGGTGCTGTCATCTGGGAGTAGAGCACTAAGCAGCTCCATGTAGAGGTTGAAGATAACAGGGTGGTACCAGCTGCAATGGACTCCTGTGAAATATCGTGTGCCCTGGCTCTAGTGCAGTGGCACTTCATGTTTTTGGGTAATATTCAAGGGGCCTTGCCTGTTGGCAGAGCCAGTCTTCACTGCTCACCCAGAAGGGGATACAACCTTTTTATGGTTCCTCTGGCAAGCATGATGGTACCAACATCAGCAGCAGTACTCCTCATCACAATGCACCTCCACCAACAAACCGCTTTAGTTTCCCCTTCAACTACCATTTGTAGTCAATGGACAGTGTGCTGTCTACTCTGCTCATTCTGGATTACATTGGACAAAAAGGGATTTTGTATTGTTGATCAAGGTTATGCCCTTCCCCTCTCTGAGTCGTACTCTCCCAGTTATTGTTGAGGGATCAGTGGATCAAGCAGCTATTCTTTCCAAAGAGGCGGTGATGCTGCTCATCAAGGGAGCGGTCAAACTCATATCCAGTACGGGTCTGAATTGCCATTCCAAGTTCTGTCCGATCTCCAGGAAAGAAAGGGGCCTGATGCCAATTTTGGGCCTCAGAATAGAGAAATCTTTCCTCAAGAAGAAGTCCAAAATGATGACGCTCACTCAGGTTCTGCAGGCCTAGATTTATAGAATTAGATGGTGTTTCCCCACCTGCACAACATATACTATTTTCTGCCCATCTGACTGTTCCACAGGAAGTGTCTCTGCTTTGTAGTAGGGGATCCAGGCCACTTTCAGTTTATTGTCCTGCCATTATGCCTGACTTTGGCTCCTCAGGCCTTTATTAGGGTCCCATCACCACAGGTCACAATCCACATGTTCCTGGAACTCGATGATTGACTGTTGAAAGAATGCTCACTTCAGCTAGTATCAGACCACCCTCAGGCAACAGTGTTGTTACTGTCTAACCAGGGATTGTCCATCTCAAATGCCAGCCAGAAAGTTCTCCCCTCCTCTTCCTGAGATCTCAATGGTGACGTGTGCATCTGCTGTAGGTTAGGAATGTCACATACACAAAGTGGAGATCCTTATGAGTCCTATGCAGCAGCTCCAGCACATAATTCTTGTGGAGCTGCACACCATTTCCCAGGCCCTAACCATAAATGCCTTCTGCTCCCATCAAGGGAATGATGATCCACGTGCTGGCGGACAACATGCCACATTGTGGTACTACACCAAGCAAGGTGGAGTGAGATTCCTTCTCCTCTATTTGGACACTCTGCCAAACTGCTGCTGTCTGGACCTTCATGAGATCTCCCTGACGGTCAGTCACCGCCGGATCCCTCAACATCAGAGTAAATAAACTCAGAAGACATTGCCTTGCCAATCACAAGTGGCTTCTACGTCTTAAGGAGGAACAGGGTATCATTGCCATATGGGGTGTGGCTTCGGTAGACCACTTCTGCTTTCCATCCTTCCACAAAGGCAATCTTTTCGGGGCATTCATCCACTTTCAATATCTGAAGTGAAGAGAAGCATGTTGAGCCTCTAGAGACTAATTTGCTGATGCCATTTTGTTTGTGTTATCTTCAGCATTGCAAAGTTTTGCTTTGGGTGCTGTTAAAGTTTTAGTCATTGGTCTCTTTTGCCTATCTTTGATCAGCCCTCTTTATTTACCTCATGTTTGTGATGCATTTTAAAAGAGCATTTATATGGGATTGCCACCCCACAACCATTTTGAGCACCCTGAACCAGTCTTTGAAGTGCAGCCTTTAGATACACTTTGATGACTCCAGTTTCATCATCATACCAGAAGGTGATTTCAGTGCCACCACATAAAGGGTCAAACAGTTCATGCTGGTGTTTTCCAGCTGGATATCTACCATCACATTCAAGCCCCTCTGTATCCTGAACATCCACTTTCAGGTTCTCCAATCTAGGCTCACTTCCAATCCCAGCATCCTCTTTTAGCAGTCTTAGATTTCTATTTGATGCTCATTTCCCTCGTGCTCCACTGATTGACAAAGTAACCTTAGCCTGTTCTTGTGATCTTGAAACCAGCAGAAAACATTTTTTTCTTCCCCTTCAATATCAAAAACACTTACACAGGGACTCATTTCAGTCCCCTTGGAACATTGGAATTACATTGGTGTCCCTTAGTGTCTCCTGGAGTGCCTTCAGATAATTCAGGAGGCTGGTACCTGCTTCATCTTGATTTCAGATGTTGTGACTACATATCAAGGTGCCTTTGAGATTTTCAATCTATGTATGGAATATTTTGTTTAGCACAGTAGTGAAAGCAAATGCAACCACCGGCGGCCCTGACATGATGCCCATGCCTGCTCTTTCCTTTGTTAACAGTACCTACAGGGCGCTGCAGCAAGCACTGCAAGGCCGCGCCTCTATCCTTGTGCCTCCATCTGAGCACTGCTTGTTCTGCAAAACACAGTGACTCACTATGTAGACTTAGGGAAGTTTCTGTGGTTACACCCAGCAACAAAGTGCTCAGCACCAGCAAATGTGCTGGAATAGCAGCTGCTGTTTTATAAACCTAATCTAATCTAGTCTTTGGAACGATCCGCCCCCACCAGAGACTGCTCTCTTGATTATTTGGTTTAGAAAGGAGCTACAGACACATCTCTTCTGGCACCACTGCCATTCGGGCTCCTTATACGGTAAATGTTCATTCAGTAAAACACATTCCCCTACTACCTCCTATGTTTACCTGGCTGTGCTGCACTGCGTGACAGAGAAAGGGCAGATATGTGCCATATTTAAGGCAATACAGTACATTCCTATCCTTTACCCTCTGCTGGCGCATAATGGGCTGCCTAGTGCCAACATAGGCACCCTTGCACAAGGGTGCCTGGGTTGCATGCAGGATTGTTTTTGTGCAGGAGGTGACGCCGTCCTGCACAAAAACAATCCCCTGAGACTTTTTCCTTTCTGCAACACACATAGAAAGAGGAAAAAACAAGGAGACATAAAGATATTTCTGCTTGCTTCGCCTCACCCGGGATGTGTATCTTTTTGGCATATTCCAGGGTTTACCTGTTCTTGTAAATCTTTGAATGCAGCAAAATCCATGGTGTTGTGTGGGGATCCCTATGCAACACCCATGGAAGCATCTCCCTGGTGCGGAGTACTGCAACACACCAATTTGTGCTCTGTTACATTACTGAAGAGGTATGAAGTCACGCAGGGCCACGCAAGGTGGCCTTGCGTGGCTTCATAAAGCTAATTTTTCATTTGCATTGCTCTCGCACCATGTTATGAGATGCAAGAGCAATGCAAAGGGGTCATAAATATGGCCCTAAATCTAAAGTGTATTGATGGCGCCATAGGATGGATGTCTGTTGGAGTCACCAAGAGTAACAGCAGCTATCCCTTGTTTCTCTTTCCTAAGCTATAGTGCCCTACCGTGCAAGAACTGACTCATAGATCGCAGGAAAAACCAGTAACAAAGAGCAAACAGTCTCCACTCTGTCTCTCCCGTAGCACCTCAGCACAAACAGGAGACTGTCGTTACAGGTGGGATGATTGCTATGACTCAGCCTATAATAGATGTCCCTGTGTTTTTGAGGATACCCAAATATGATGGCTGTACCTCTGCATATACTGATTATAGCTTGGCATATGATTGTTATATATCTCAGCATATGGTAATTGTTCCTCTGCATATGATCATTGTACCTCAGCATATGATGATTCTACCTTGGCATATGATGGTTGTACCTCTGGATATTGGTAGTTGTACCTCAGCATGTGATGGTTGTCCCTCGGCATATGATGGTTGTACCTCAGCATATCATGACTATACTTTGGCATATAGTAATTGTACCTCGCCATATGATGGTTGTACCTCAGCAAATGGTAGATGTTCCTCAGCATATGATAGTTGTATTGCGGAATATAGTAGTTGTACCTCAGCATGTGACGGTTGTTCCTCGGAGGATGACGGTTGGACCATGGCCTGTGAAGCTTGTTGTCTGGGCACTTATGGATGTGCCTGTGCAATAAGGGATATAATTGTGCATTGGATGCTGTAGTTAGGCACATGAAGCTGTACTTGGGGACATGTTTGCTGTATGTGTTTGATGGAGCACTGGGCCTTTGTTCTTACCACGTGTCATTCAATTGATCTTTTCAGGATGCTTGAGAGGTAAAAAGAGAGTTAGTTCAGTCTACAATTCAATAAACAGTGCAGCCCATTAAGTCACACATGAAGGACCAAGAATTAGTAAATAAAGTTAAAAGAGTTTTATTACGAATTTAAGGCCATACCAATGTAAATGAATAAAAAAAAAATACTATATAGTAAAGGACCACCAAAGGTGAACCAAAGCGTGTAATCAGGCTAAATCACAATAGCATAAGGCATACAAGTGTTTTAATTGAAGCAATACAAAAGACAAGAAATAGAATCGAATGACCAGTGTACCAGTTTCAATCTTCTTGGTTATGCATGAATAAATCTAAAGCTATTCAAGCTAATCCTAAACTATGCTAAAGTCGGGAAACACTAATTGAGTCTTGGGAAATAGGAAAGTGTCAGCATAGTGAAGACCTCAGTAGAAGTTCTCCAAGAGAGGTGTTGCATGGCATAAAGCCAGACAAAGACTAAGGGCAGAGAGGTCTGTACCCCTCAATGTCCAAGGGAAAATCTGCTCTCAACAGTATGAATACCAGTTAAGCCACAGACGCTTTGAAAGATCCATGTTATCAGCACCAGTAGTTTTCCACCTTCCTGCACTTGAAATTGGCAACTCCATTTGATTTTCCCATCCCACCGTAAGAACTCCAGAATGTCCTTGACTGTCTCTCTGCTCCTGGTACAGAACAGACAGTTCTTTCTTCTTAGTTTGTTAGCGCTTCTAATCCTTGCCAAAGTATCCTCACTTACCTCACTATTTCTAATACACAATATGCTGTTCACTAACTTTAGAATCACATGAACGCACCTGCATGGAAAAGAACATGTCAGCACATGCAAAACTCCATGTTGCAGGTTAAACACAAGAAGCCAAATGCTTAAGGCCTTTGGTTATGCTAACAATAAAACAGCTAATGCACATTCGGAATACATGATTATAAGTGCATCTTTTAAAATACAGAATAAATGTAAATGTTTATAACTGGAAACATGAGTGTCCAAAGAAACTTCAGTAAGCAAATATAACTCGAAATGCACAAATGTAAATGTGAATGAGAATTATAATTTGCATGTTAAAGTCCTCTACCGTGAATAGCTACTGATAAGACATTTGGTTCTCCACTTTAAACTAATAATGTTGAGTCACACTCAATATATCTTGTCGGTTACATGTTTATATGATTTCTGCAGCATACAAGGGTGGAACCAAAACTATGCTTCTCCAGTATATATTGGATATGCAACTACCCACCGATGGTTGCACCTCTAAAATTTTAAACAGCACCCTACTTCTTGCATGGTATTAACTGTTATGTATTTTCATAAATTTGTGTGGGTGTTTTATTAATCTTACAGCTATTGTTTTTTTGTTTTTTTTAATGAGTCACGTAATTTCTTTGATGTGAGCAAAGTCAAGGGTCAGGTCGTCACTTCCTATGAAGTCCTCTCAGTCAAACGTCATGTGATCTCACTTCCTAGTAGGTCATAGTGGATCAAAAAGCACATCTTCTGATTTCAGGTGCTGCAGGCATTTTGGTCAATTGACTTTCCTCTTCGCCTTAGCAGAGTATAGATTGCATTGCATTTTTACATTTATATAGTGCTTCCAAAACCCAATGTGGGGGGCAAAGTGCATTTTTGGATGGGTGGCGTGCTACATCATAGTGGAGTGCATGGTTGGCAGAATGATGGATTTGTTGTAACGGTATATATTGCAAACATTACAGTGCTGTGCATAAGTGACCAGAAAGGTGCTCTGTCCTTTTCTGGTGGCACCGTTTCTTAGTTTTGTGATGGGGGAAGAGGTGTGAGAGACAGTTAATCGAACTATAGTTCTATTTAGGACTAACACATATAGGCAGCTACACAGCACTCCCCAAGCCAGCGGGGTAGCAGGATGTTATCTGCATGTACACAAAAAGTGGGATCATCAGAAACCGTCTAGTAATCCATACGGCAAAATGCCGAAGGAAGAGATGCTGCCAACTGAGTAAAACAATACCAAATGACAAGTAGGTAGTGCCTACTGCTGAGCTAATGTAATTCATAAGTGAGGATAAAAGTGGAAGAACAATCAATTTTGGCAGCCTAAACAGAAATTACACAATCTTAAAGGGCTCAGATTCCACCTACTTGTTCCAGGATGAAGGAAGCCAAAAATGTGATCACCAGTTTGGGTTCTGAGCCCTCTCCTACTCATAAAGGTTTCCATAGGAATATGAGCACGATTCGGGTAAACCCATGTTAGATTAACACTCAGAAACAAGTCAGACTAGCACCCTGCATATGTGAGAGTGAGAGAGGAAGAGCTTGGTTGGTTGTTACCCTCACAGTGCAGGAGAGGATTGCCACTCCTCGTGTTATACTTCTCTCTTCACCGCTCTATGGGAGTCGTAAATATTTTCTTTAATCCTAGAGACCCTTCTTTCTAGTTCACATAGAAAGTTATTCTTCTGCTCTCTCAAAATTTCCTCCCAGACAACTTCCACTTTCATTATTAGTAATGAAGGCCATTTGAGGGGGTAAAAAAGACAATGTGGTGAAAGGAATTAATGGTTCATGTACGTACAATGAGTTTATTCATACAAGTCAGGAGCATCTTATAATGTGTCCACGACGGGGGGTTCTGATGTCTCTCAACACTAGAGAAGACAAGCCGGGGAAACTCCTGCTCTTGATCTCTGTGAGCAATGTCTTGGTCCTGTTATTATACAGGGTCATCGCTTCCTTTATGGCAGCAAATACAGAGCCACTGGGGTGCAGAGACCTGAGGGGCCGGCTGAACTCTGGTTATTACTGTGTATAATACTTTAAACCGCAGCCAGGAGGGTCATTTCCTCCCTTGCACTTGAGCCCATGGCACATTGGCTGCACTACTGTCAAGATAAACAACCTTTAATAAGATTTCTAAATACAAAGGCAAAACCTCCACAGTGGGAACCTGCAGTATTGTTAACAAACATTGGCAAAGCCAACAGATCTTGCTTAGGAAGCAAGAGCTATTGGTATTCTCAATGATTACCCATGTTGTACAGCAGCACAGCTGCCATGCAGCATGGCTTAGAAAATAGAAGCACTGACAAAGTCAAAAGATCTAAGAGTTGTTGGCTTTATCTATTGGCTTTGTCAATGTTTTTATCTATGTGGTACTGTGGTGTGGCTGCTGGCAGCGTAGCTTTGTGGGAGCAAAATCCATACCCAATAACTTATGACATCTCAGAATTCAAAACCCCAAAATGTACCGCAAACGGGTCTCGCACAAGATGTAACTTTATTAAAAGCCATCATTCCAAACATCAGTTTGGCAGAGTATAAACAATATGTAACTGGTACTACTCAATAAATAAGTTCTAGATCAGAGGAAAAGTTAGAGGGTTTTATTGGAGAAACATCCAAAACAGCTAGTGGTACAGAGTAAATGCCATGAAGGATCAAATGCAAAGTTATACAGAGTAGTAAAAAAAATCATAAATAATTCTATGTACAAAAAAATAGCAAAATCAGAAAATGGTCGGACAGCATTCCTATTAACATCAAGGAAAGCTCCAAAATCTCTATATAAATTCGACAATATTTCTAGTGAAATGGGACAGTCTTCTGTCTCACCCCAAAACATGGTGTACTCATACTAATTCTTGCATACCAAATTAGCTAAAACTGCAGATTCATCATAGGATGATAACAAGTAACAACTCATTAGCAAAGCAAAAGTATAAACATAATTACCTTGGTACATTAGAACTTTTTAGGAAAGCAGCCAGCATCTTCTGTACTACTGCTATCCGGAGATGTTAGACAACAATATGAAACAGTTCAACAATATCAATTCACACAAAGGAATAGGACCCATCTGCACAATGAAACTTCAGCGGAAGCACCTTGGATGTTGCAATTTATCAGGAACATTGCAAAATGAATACTAAGCCTTGCACTCATAACTGTGGGAAACTATCGGCTGTTTTTGCTCTCCGAAGCTTGTGAGGGGAGAAGATGCTGAGGGGGAAATGATGGGGGAAGGGGTGAATGCAGGAGTGAAACAGTACCCATTTTATCCACGATGGAGTTTTCATATACAATGTGGCACAAGTAAATCGTGTTTTTTTAAATTAATTTATTTATGCATTTTCAATACATAACAAACAATAAACAGTGCCATCATTTGCCAATTATTACCACAGTGAACACATTGTCAGTAGGGCATGGGTGTGCACAATACATTACAAATCTGAGCCCAACAGCAGTGCCTGCAGTTCCAATATGTGAGGACTCCTCCTATAACATAAGCAAAGAAGCAGTAAAGGGACTCCAAATATCCTTGGCCCGGGATGCCTGGGGAAGCTCTTCTACGTAAGGTTCAAGCTGGTCACAGCAGTATGTCATGTCCTGCAACCAATGCTGACTGATGTTTGGGTGACACTTGCTTCCCCCAACTCAGTGAAAAGTTTCTCTTGACTAGGAGCAGCGCAGTCGCAGCCAGCTCATGGTTTACAGGCTGAAGTAGCTTCACAAACCCCAAAAGACATATCTGTGGGGACCCCTCCACCCTCTCGATATCACCGCGTTTGAGTCACATGATCCCAATATCGACATATCGGTGGACAGTCCCACGCCAAGTGTATGAAGTCTGCAGAAGGTATATACACCTAATAAAATGTACTTCCTCACGAAGTACAAACTTATGCAACTGCACCGGTGTATAATACATTCAACACAAATATTTAAAATGTATAATTCGAAGATTTCAATTCGAGGTAAGCATATCTGTTAAGGCACAGTAGAATCCCCAATCCTCTAAACTGAGCTGCACCTCAAGCACAGCATTCCACCTGTCAAGATCGTCAGTCTGCAGGGGGCTCCTGTCACACTGGGACGCATTATGCAATCTTGTCATCAAGTATTTGCGGGTATCACAGGTGAGCAACAACTGAAGTGCTCCCAGAGTTGCCGGTGCCACAGGGAACCGGGGATACAACTGCCTAAGTGCTGCCTGCAGCCTGTTATACTAAGGGGCGTATTTATACTTTTTGGTGCAAAACTGCTCTAACGCAGTTTTGCACCAAAAGTTTTGCACCATTCTTGAGCGCCAGCTGGGCGCCATATTTATGGAATGGTGCAAGCCGGCGCAAACAAAGTGTAGGCTAGCCTTAAAAAAATGACATTAGCTGGGTGGGGGTGGAGGTATGGGAGAAGGGGGTTTTGCACCAAAAAATGACTTTAGGCAGGTTAGAGTAAAAAAATGACTCTAACCAGCCTAGTGTCATTTTCTGATGCAAAACCATCCATACTACCTGACTCCTGTCTTAGAAAAGACAGGAGTCATGCCCACCACTTTAGTGGCCAGCACAGGGGACCAGGGTCCTCTGGGCACGGCCATTGCACCTAGTGCCATGTAGGGGTGGCCATTTCAGGGCTCCCAATAGCACTTTAAAAAATAAAACAAAATACTTACCTGTACTTATCAATACTTACCTGGGATGGGGCCCCCATCCTCCACGGCCCCTCTTGTCTGGGTGGGGGTGTCCCTGGGGCCTGGGGAGGGCACCTGTGGGCGTATTCCATGGTGTTCCACCATGGAAATAGGCCCACAGGTCCCCTAATGCCTGTCCTGACCCGGGTAGTAAATAATGAAGCAAATAAAAGCTTTGCACCATTATTTGACCCCTCCTCACCCCCGTCCGTGTGATTTTAGCACAGGGGGATAAATATAGCGTTAAGGCCACAGAGTAATTTTTTCCACGGGAACGCCTACCTTGCATCTCATTGACAGAAGGTAGGTTTCCACGTCCAAAACATGACTTTAACTCAATAACTTTGGCGCTAGACGGGTCTAGTGCCAAGGTATAAATATTGAGTTAGTTTTGCACCAAATTTGCTTTAAAACAATTACGCAAATTCAGCGCAAAACAAGTATAAATATGCCCCTAAAAGACCAGTAGGGGGGGACATGTCTCCCTGTTTCTGAAGGTCTGACAGGGTCACAAAGTTCCCTTCAGGGTAAACATTCCCCATCGTGCTCAGGGCAACCTTCCTCAGCATGGCTAACACCTTTTGCTCCTGCGTCACCGAGAGCCCAGGGTGTTTCGATAGAGGCAATACCAGGGCATAGAGTGGCTCTGACATTGCTCGCCCCGTCAATGTCTTCCACGCATACGTGGTACATTGTATCATGTTTATACCTTTATGGGGTATATCCGTGCGTGAGTGCAGAACCATAGTTGTCAGCAGGTTGGGAAAAGCATCATCACTCTCCATAGCTACATGTGGAGCATACTTTGGTGGAAGTGCCAGCAATGTGTGAAGTGGGCTTGGGCACATAAATAATAGAAGTACAAATCAGGGTCTCCGAGTGCTCCCTGGTCATAAGATAAGGGTGTCCCAGCGGATCCTAGGCTGGTAACCCGCACAGGCTAACCTGATAAGGAGAGAGCACAGTTGTTGAAAAAAGGCCTGCATAAGAAGTATAGGGACATTTATAAACAGGTATAAAAAATTGCAGCAATAACATCATTTTCATAACTGCTACCCTATCAACAAGCGATACCGGGAGCTTGGTCCATCGGCCCACTTGCTCCTCTAGACTGGGTACAGCCCTGCCATAATTTCATTGTACAAATGTCTCTGGATCCCTATGAATCATACTCCCAAGTATTTTACAGGTTCTTCAAACCATTTGAGAGGGTACTCCGAGTGTGGTTTGGTGTCAGGTGTTAAGTAGGAAACTATTGACTTACCCAATTAAAACCAAGTCCAGAATACCATTCAAATTGTATATATTCATGTATAAGAGGTTCCAGATTACTAGTGGGATTCCTAACATATAACACCATATCATCAGCATATAATGATATGGCCAAGGGCCGCATGCCTCTTCCTGATAATACATGCCAAGGGTTCTAAAGCTATCGCAAATACGAGCGGGGACAGGGGGCAACCCTGTCTCGTACCCCTGTGTATGGGAAGGTCCAGAAACATACCCATTGACCCTCACTCATGCTGTAGGAGCAGTGTATAGCAATTTTATCCAATTCAGGTAAATCCTCAGAACTCCCATACGACGGAGTAGTCCAAACATGTAGCTCCATTGGATAGAGTCAAATGCCTTGGCAGCATCTAGCAGTACCACCACAGCTGGAAGTGTTGGCTCAAGGGCATGCACCGTGAAGAGAGTGTGCAGGTTATGTGTAGTTTACCTCTCCAGTACGAAGCCGGATTAAGACCATATTGAGAAGTAGAGTTCTCAGTCTGGTGGACAGAATTTTAGCCATTATTTTGGCATCTGTATTAATAAGGGATGGAGGTTGATACGACTCACACTTCCCTGGTGGCCTATCAGGCTTCAATAGTGTGAGTAATAGGGCCTCTCTAAAGGTCGCAGGGAGAATTTGCTTACAATAGGCTTCATGATATAGTGTATGTAGGTGAGGTGCCAGCAGAGGTGCAAATTCTTTTAAAATTCACTCGGCAAGCCATCACCACCCAATGCCCTCCCATTTGGAAGGGATTGGATTGCCTTCTGAATCACTGCAAGTGTTATAGGTTGAACCAGAAATTCCTTTTGCCCAGGGAAGAACCAAACCAGTGCTATATCTGCAAGGTATTGTGTAATTCGCCGACTCATGTTTTGCATATACGCTTTCATAAAAACTTGTAAAGGAGGATAATATGCTCAGAGAGTCATGGCACATTGTCCCATCAGCAGTCATGACCTTTACTACCAGTGAGTGTGCCTAGGGCTTTTTTATTTTAGTGGCAAGTGTGCAGCCTGGTCTAACCCCTCCACCATTTGTACAGGCTTTCCATCGCTTGGACACGTGGTGGACCTCTTGTTCTGCTGTATCAGTGTAGTTATGGATCTGCTCTCGTATTTCTGCAAGGGTAGTCGGGCTCTGATTAAACTCACACTTCCTTTCTAATTTAAAAAGTGCTGCTTCTATGATCTTGAGCTGGGTACGGAGTGATCGCAGGACACCGGCCTGTAAGCCAATGCAGGCACAGGCTAAAGTCACTTTAAATGCTTCCCACAGGGTTTCCACACCTTCCACTGACCCCACAATTTTGTCAAACTATTCAGTAATCACCGCCCTCACACCTTCTCTAAAGACCTGATGCAGTAGGAACGTAGCCTGCAATCTCCATTGAAATGGAGGAGAAATATATGATGGCATGATAACATCTAAGAGGACAGGCACATGATTTGAGAACGTTTCAGGGAAATGGTTAAGGTTATGTGTCCACGCGCTTACCTCCCTCACCACGAGCCAGTAGTCTGACAGTGACCATGAACTGTGAACAGTTGAGTGAAAGGTGCCAGCTCTTCCCTCCGGATTCCTTAGTTGCCATAAGTCAATGAGACCGTGCTCCAGTATACCCTTGCAAAGTACCCTTGCAGCCTGTTTCCCACCTCTCAGGGCACATCCGAATGATCTCTACAGAGGTCAAGAGTTGTATTAAAATCTCCTCCTCAGATGGCGGAAGATCGAGGAGGCAACGACAAATGTGCTTTATAAAATTCAGGGTCATCGGTATTTGGGCCATATACTTTCACAATAGTTAACAGTGTGCCACATAATTGTCCCTGTAATATTATACTCTTCCCTTGATTATCCATCTCTGAGTGTGTCAAATTAAACTGATTTTTTTTTTTAAATCAATACCATAACCCCATGTGAATAGGATAAGTATGATGAGGCCACCCAGAGACCCACCAATCTAGAGCCAATCATGTGTTCTGTATGGCAAGAAAGATGTGTCTCCTGAAGTAGCCCAACCTTCACCACATGTCTATCGAAATATGCTAATACATGCTGTGTTTTCTTAGGGTTGTTGAGTCCCCTGACACTCCATATAAGGAACGTAATATGATTTGTGGAGCCATTGCTTGTGGTACAGCCCATAAGACAAGCCAGTAGTTACAAGAAAATGAAACCTAGCTGTGCTTCTGTGACAGTTTAAACGTTCTGACAGACTATCAATATAATGGCACAACATTAAAACTACAAACAACTCTCCCCCACCTACTTCAGCATCCCAAATATGCTGAGACAAACTCCAATCCCTTTCAAAAACCAGTAAATTCCAGATACAATATAGTAGGACATAGTGACATAACCACTTAACGGTCAAGTCATAGACAAATGGGGGGCACCCTCAGAGGGCTGTCAGATGCCACATCCCCTTCCAGCCTGAGGAAGGTGGCCAGAGCATTATATGTGGACCAACTTCTTGTAGGATTCCACCTTGTACCACGGTTCCCTGCATAATCAAACAAATATAGCAAGAACGAAGGTGTTCAATGGAATAAACAGTATTCAGGTGGATATGCGTTGTCACTGTACACAGTAATAATAATCACCACCTTGCTCACAGCTGTGAAACTATAAAACTGCATATATAGAGCAGAGAGTAAACAACAGGTCTCCCCTAGGAATCCTGCCCTGTACTACAGTTGCCATACAGAGTGTCTAGGGTCTCTTCTCTGAAAGACTAGTTTGGTCCATTGCCTTTATATTCCTGTCTCAATGTCATCTTATCAGATGCTGGGCACTGATCACTGGTACGAGGCAGAGTTTTGATGAAGAGAGGGCCTCCTTAGGGAACACCTTCAGCCTACTTCTGAACTGGATCCTCAAAAGGGCCGGGTAAAGCATTGCATACTGTATATTCAGAGTTTAAAACTTCTTTTTGATGGGTAGAAACTCATGTCTAGCAGCCTGAATGGTCGCAGTGGAATCTGAATAGAAGGCCACCAAGTTCCCTTGATAGGTTGTTTGCAGCATTTCAGGCGCCTGCCGAAGCGTCGTATCCCGGTCATGGTAATTAAGTAACTTTGCAATTGTGTGAGCTAGTGGCACCCCAGGGACCAGTCTGGCGATAAGCGACCTATGTGCTCTTTCCACAATAAGGACAGAGGAGAACTGTTCCGCGCCAAAAATTTACTTTAGCATGCCTTCTACATGTTGTTCCAGCTTTCCGGTGTTCATAGTTTCAGGCATACCCGAGATCTGAAGATTATTCCTGTGTGAGCGAGCTTCTAAATCTTCATATTTGGCCTGAATGAGTGTCAATGCCTTTTCCATTTTCAGACACTTGGTACTAATGGAAGATGGCCATCTCTGCTATTGAGAAGCTATGTTCTGCTTTAGACAGGCAGTTGCCCTGCTGGTCTAATTTAGTTGCCATGTGATCCATGGGCAAGTTTAGGGCATCTATTTTCCTGTCAATTGATTGAAGACTTTGTTGCATTGCCATTAGTGTTTTCACCAGGGGAGAAGGATCCTGAGTTGTTAAGTCTTACTCACTATCGGATAGAGCAGCTCAGGACTTCATAGTACGTCGAGATTCAAACATGAGCCGCGACTGCTGCTTATCAGTTTTCTCCATGTTGAGACAATGCCTTGATCTCTGGCTTATACTCATGCTATTAGCATCCACGAGGACCGCCAGAGCCACCTTTCTCTCCAATTCAGCAGGAGCTGTCCCAATAGGTTCCTCGAGGACTGCATTGGCCCTTGATCAGGCACGTAGGCCAGAGCCGCAGCTAGGCCCGCCCAGGCCCACTACCTCTAGCCTGCCTCAAGCCCCAGCCAGCCACCACAGCGCCGGAGCCCTGGCTCTGCATCACCATGCCTCCGCAGATAAAAATACCTGGGTGCCGTGCCCCATCATAGCTCCTCCTGTGAGTGATATCACCACAGCATCTCTCCAGGCCGTTTGACACCACAGCATCTGGCTGGCGCCTGCCATCTTGGTCACTGCACTCAATGCGGTCCCCACAATCTTGCAAAGATTCAGGCATCCTCCGGGTCAGAAAAGATTTTTCTGTCTTTTTAGCAGGACATATCCTCACTAAAGAACAGCCATCTTGCCGTGGGCTCTCTGGCACTGCCCGTACAAATATGTGTTAATAAACTCACTTCAATACATCATATTATACTTGTTTCAACAGTAATCACAATAACTGATTGTTGGAAAATGACTCACTCTGAAGGGTCACCCCAAACGTTTTGCCTTTTTCTCACCACTTTTTGCTGAATCTTTTTGTTGGCCTTGGGACTTTGAGTACTTTACTGCTGCTGGCCAGTGCTAAAGTGCATGTTCGTCTCCCCTAAACATGGTAACGTTGGTGTATGCAAAATTGGCATATCTAATTTACTTGCAAGTCCCTTGTAAAGTGGTTTAACATATACCTATACCTAGGGCCTGTAAATTAAAAGCTACTAGTGGGCCTGCAGAACTGATTGTGCCACCCACACAAGTACCCTTTCTAACCTATCTCAGGCCTCCCATTGCAAGGCTTGTGTGTGCATTTACTGCCACTTCAACTTGGCATTTAAAACCCCTTGCCCAGCATCAAATTCCTCTTTGATTACATATAAGACACCCCTAAGGTTGGCCGGGCCCTAGATACCCCATAGGGCAGGGTGCTATGTAAGTAAACAGTAAGACATGTACTTTTAAGTTTTACATGTCCTGGTAGTGACAAACAGCCCAATTCGTTTTTTACTGCTGTGAGGCCTACTAGTCTTATTTGCTAGCATTGGGAATTCCTTCAGACACATTTAGGCTGTAATTCCTGATCAGAGAGGAGTAGCTGCATCATGTTTCATAACATTGAAATAGTAATGATAAATATTATTTACTGGTAAAGTCGGATTTAACATTACTACTTCCAAAATGTCACTTTTAGAAAGTTGGAATTTCTTTGCTCCTTTAGCTCTGTGTGCCTGCAGTCTGTCTCCAATACACATCTGGGGTGGGTGATAGCTGCACTTCGTGCATTCCATCTAGAAAGCCACAAACACAGGAGGGTTACGTGTATCTGAGCACTTATCAGCATTCATCTGCATTCTGATGGCTCTTCCTGGGCAGGAAGGGAGGGTAGCTGACACTTACACCTGAATGGGCAGTGCCTGTCCCCACACAAAGGGCTGATTACCCCCTACTGATATTCTGAAGCCAGGGCTAAGGAAGAAAAGACCTCTGCGCACTTCAAAGACCCTTCTTTGAAGTCATCCCCTCTTCAAAGGCACATTTGGGTATAAGAATTGGGCCTCTGACCCTATACAATCAGTAGACTACTCGACCTGGGAAGAACTCTGCCAGGAGTAAGGACTGCTGTGCTGAGGAAGGCCTGAACACCCTGATCGGTACCCAGAGTGACTCTAAAGGCTTGCTGGCTTGTTCCTTGTTCTTCTGCAGTCTCAGGGACATCAAAGACTGCCTGCAACTCTGTTTCTGGACTCTGCCATCTGTGAGATGTACCATTGCCTGAGGTGCTGATCCAGTCCTTGGCCTTAGAAGTGGGTTTTGCAGCTGTTTCTCTGCAAGAGTCGACACATCCGAGCTTTTATGATGCTTGGAACAAATAAAGTGTCACAATTCAATCTTGTGCCCTATGCTCGTTGGGTATCACTCGGCTTCATGTAATTCCTTCTACTTTGGTGCCTTTCCATCTTGAAAGCTCCATGACTCCCCTCTCACATCAGGCCTAAACCATTGAACCTCCTGTTGTGTTGCTATGCAAGTTCCATCTAGTTTGCACCTGCAAATGTCACATCGCTGTTGGGATAGGTCCTTTTCCACTGATAACCAATAGGATGTACCACCATGCACTTGGGTTCCGTTGTACTTGTTGCTTTCAATTGCTGTTTGCACCTTCTGCTGTTTAAGTCATGCCGATTCGTATGTAACACGTGATTCTTCCCAGGTTCCTTTGGAAGTCTCCGTGTGCCACCACATGCTCTTCGGGAACATTTTTGGCTTCCTGTATAAATAGTCGGTCCGAACTTGCATTGCAGCTTGACCTCGTACCTGTATCTAGACCTGGACGAGTCTATGTCAAGTCCTGCGTAAGCAGCTTCCCCACACTCATCTCCCAAGTCACTGAATCTCCTGTGCTACTGTTCAGTGCAAGCTTTGTCCCTGCACTCATCTGCCGGGTCATCCGGACTCCCCTCGCTTAGTTGCTGCACCACCGGGCAAGTCTTACTTGAAACCACCCAAGATCCCAGTCTTCCAGATCCTTTCCAGTGTCTCTGGGATCCTGACTCCTGAGAACCCTCAGAGCCTCTCCTCCATGAGCTATGAGTCTGTCTTGTCTTTAACTTCTAGCAACAACCCGCATGCTGTCTCATAATCTCCTGTAAAGTCCTTCCCAGGTTAAGTGCCTGATTCCAGGTTAGTGCTCACCAATCCCTAGTAGTCCTTGCAGGCTTCTCTGTTACCTTTTCCTTCTGCCACTGGATAGCTTCACTCAATATTGGTTTTCTAAACTGTTTCCCATGGACTAGAAACTGTCTCCTGAATCAGCCTGTACCTCCAATTCTGGAACTAAATGTTATTGTGTTTTCTGGCATATCTTGGTAGTGTTAACAACTACAATCTAGAACTGAGAGTTATTCAGACTTCTAGTATATCAGTGGTAACCCTGTATCTAGATTCTTTGGGACTGTATCTCATTCCAATCCATGTTCCTAATGGAAATCTAAGCGATTCTAAACTTGTGTCTCGATGCAATTAAATTTCTAATATTGTTGTGTTTTGAAGTGTCAACCAATGTACAGAGTTTTATCCTGGGAGTGAACTCCAACATTGTATCAAGAACAATTCTGTTTCATGTGAATTGCCCCTTGTCGAGTCCTGATTTATGTGCAGTACCCCCACAACAAAGTCATTTACAAAGACTCCATTCCCATGCACAGACAACGATGACAAATGTCATTAGCATGCATGCTATAACAAGGTTCAAGCATGAGTGCATGGGCTGCTACCGCCTGTGACAACATCCCCTCTTGGAGAGGCCTCAACAACACCCAAAGCTTTTTAAGGAACCTCCTCTTGAGGCATGAAAATGTTTGTGCTTACTAAATTTTATATTGATATTGCTGTCTGCAAAAAACTTCAAACTATCGACTCTGAAAACTTTTTTTGCTTTGCAATAGGGAAGTAGCCCCCTGACCCCTAGAGGGGAGGAGGCTTCCTCCTACCATACCATCCCCTTCCTTAAATAATCAACTCCAAGATGCCATGGATCGTCACATAAATGTTTGATAATTGATCTGTATATTTTCCTTCTGTGCATACTCAATAAACTCATCATTTTCAAAACTCCAATATTTTGTGATCCTTCTATACAGCGCAGCACAATCATAATTTTCAAATGTATACCATTCCCGCACATTTATTACTTGTGATATACACACGCTCTGCTACAAATTCCACAAAACCTCCTATTATCAACACCCTCAACAGATACAGATCACAAACCCTCAACAACTCCTCATATTTAATCCGTCCATAAAATCTTCCAAAATAACATACTTATGTCCACTGTAACCATCCCACTACTCCTCCCTCTTAAAGAAAGTGTCCTTTGCGCCATGTCTAAATGCTTACTGCATCTTTCCACTTCTGGGTGGTCCAGCAGTCACCATCAATTCTGCCACCCATTTCTCACATAAATGGAAGGATATGTTCCGGCAAGCTCAACAAGATCGTCCGCAATGGCTTTCTCGAGGTGAGTGCATGGCAACATCTCCTTCGAAGTACTGCAGTTCATTGTAAAAGTATAATCGTACTGCAGTTCGTTGTAATGACATTTGTTGTAAAACTACAATCGTTGTATTGATGTCCATTGTACAGCCACTGTTGTATTAAAGGCATTGTTGTAAATGCCATCTGTTGTATTACCTTCATTGTGAAGGATGTTTCCCCTCCAGTCAATGTTCTGAGTTTCTCGTGGAGTGATGTAACTCTACCTAGTACTTCCAATTCATCTTCAAAAGTTCCAGAAGATTTCGCTAGAGAATCTGATTTGATTCATCTGCTCCCATGTTATGAGTGTGTGAGAAACCTGTAAGTTTGAAATATCAAAACTATTGCATTGTAAACTATGTAGTTAACCTGTGCATTGTTTGTAATTACCTCCTTTTGTTGTTCTCAGCGCACATTGTTTTCACCATAACCAGAAGTACTGACTCGCAAAATTCAGCATCGATAGGATCAGAAGATCGAGAAGTGTAGATTCAGTTTGGCAGAGTAGTGCTGTGGCAGAGCACAGCCTGTACCTCAGGTTTTCTTGTTTGTTATCTTGTCCTTTCCTCCTTCCAGAAGTTGTTGGATACTACGAGTACTATCAGTGGACACAACTTCTTCTAGATTAGGGAGTGGGGGCCTAGCATTGACTCCAGTGTCATCTCCACGGTTTGGAACCAGGTGAGTGCATGACAGAAGGCCAAGCCTCGGACCTTCCTCTGCCTGGGCGACATGGATGTTTGGATGTATGTTCTGGATCTGGGCCAGATTCAGTCCATGATTATTTTGAAAGTTTTACATCTGGCCAGGGCATTACTATGCATGCAGTTTGTAGTACATTTGAGCCCATTGAGGAAACAAATCAATGTACTCACTTTTAGACAGTTTTCATGACCACTTTTATAATTGTCTAGGCTAAATTACATTCTAATTACACCAGCCCGATGTTACATGATTTTGAAACTCTGGTATGGTCTACTGATATTGAGCTGTTAGTTCGTAATTTAGAAATATGGCAAGCCCCTCTACTCACACTGTTGTTGTCGATAAACAAGGCACTGACCTTCCGTTGCCTGCAGAACCAAGAAGCCTTCCGGTAGTAAAAATATCAAGTTGTGAATCAAAAACTTCCCTGATGCTCCTTTCAAATTCATACTTAGCCTGTCCTCAATTAAGAGATGCTGCAGTTCGGCTATATCGTAATTTAGTCGAAGGAATGATGAAGAATAAACGGTGTCTTTATTTTTGTCGAGTCGAGCAATCTATTTCCGAGATTCCCGTCAAGACTGTAGAAATCCAGAGGGTTGGTGCCTTGACCTTGGATATGATCCCTAACAGACTTGAGTGCCCTGTTGATTTAGAGACTAGTCAGTTAGACTCTCCTTATGACCTGGAGCTCTCTCATGTGAATTCTACCTCACATAAGATTCCTCAACCCATGATTTTGTCAGTAACTTTAATCATTTGTCAGAAACTGAGACTATCTATGCTCGAAGATTCTGGGGCCCAGTGGGAATTTTATAGATTTGACTTTAGCCCACTCAGAGCCAGTTCCCATAGTCATCAAGAGTAAGTCAGAGCAAGGTAGAACAGTAGACAGTTCAAAACTTTCCTCTGGGTTGATTGCATATCAAACTACACCAGTGTTGTTGATTTGTGAAAAAGGGCACACAGGCACTTTCACGTTTGTTCTTATAAACATACCTACTTTGAGGCTATTTTAGGGATTTCTTGGCTCCAGTTGCACAATATTGTTATTGACTGGGTTTTACATCTTGTCCGGTTTGAATCAGAGCATTGTTAAAAATCACTATCTCGATAATACAGAGAGAGAAATGTCTTTATTGGCATCAATTACCAATCCATCCATTAATCAGATGTCTACCCCTCTGGACCCTGAGACAAAACCTATTGTACCAGTTTAGAGTATTAAACTGAACAAAAAAAAGATTCAATTTCATAGGCATATAGAACTAGTTCAGCCCTATCTTGTAGAAGTTAGTGCATCATAAATATCTGTCAACAGAGTTCCTACATCACATGGCAATGCGATATAACAACTGCCCCCCAGCTGTCAGATATTAAAAAGGATATTGTTGGCGGAGCAAGATGTCTTTAGTCAGAATATTCCAGAGACAAAGGGCCATATTTATACTTTTTGACGCAAAACTGCGCTAACGCAGTTTTGCGTAAAAAAAATTAGCGCCGGCTAACGCCATTCTGAAGCGCCATGCGGGCGCCGTATTTAATCAATGACGTTAGCCGGCGTTAGGTGCCGGCGCTGCCTGGTGTGCGTGGAAAAAAACGACGTACACCAGGCAGCGCCGGCGTAGGGGGATATGGAGCTTGGGCGCCAAAAAATGGGGCAAGTCAGGCTGAGGCAAATTTTTTGCCTCAACCCGATTTGCGCCATTTTTTTCGACTCCCAACCCCCATAGAAATGACTCCTGTCTTAGCAAAGACAGGAGTCATGCCCCCTTGCCCAATGGCCATGCCCAGGGGACTTCTGTCCCCTGGGCATGGTCATTGGGCATAGTGGCATGTAGGGGGGCACAAATCAGGCCCCCCTATGCCACAAAAAAAAAGAAAAAAATAATACTTACCGGAACTTACCTTAATGTCCCTGGGATGGGTCCCTCCAGCCCTGGGTGTCCTCCTGGGGTGGGCAAGGGTGACAGGGGGTGCCCCTGGGGGCATGGGAGGGCACCTCTGGGCTCCTTCCGAGCCCACAGGTCCCTTAACGCCTGCCTTGTCCAGGCGCTAAAAAACGGCGCAAAAGCGGGCGTACGTCATTTTTTTGACCCGCCCACTCCCGGGCGTGAATTTTGCTCGGGGGTGTAAATACGCGCACATGCCTCGGAGTAAATTTTTTAGACGGGAACGCCTACCTTGCATATCATTAACGCAAAGTAGGTGTCCACGCTAAAAAATGACGCAAACTCCATGGACTTTGGCGCTAGACGCGTCTAACGCCAAAGTATAAATATGGAGTTAGTTTTGCGTCGGAATTGCGTAAAAAAAAACGACGCAATTCCGGCGCAAACAGAGTATAAATATGCCCCAAACGTTTTCCACACAGCCCTTTCTGAACACAGCGAAAGTTATAGGGGCCAAAAATCCTGTGAGGATAGTGTGAGGTGAAAGGAAAATACAAGAGAAGTTAACCCTGTATCCACACAGCTCCCTTTTAATGGCACTGCCCTGTCCATTTTTACAAAAGAATCAAAAACTAAAAATAGGAACAGGTATCCTGCCGTTTCAATGATCGAACTTAAAAGGATCCCAGTGACTTTAAGTGGTCCAAGGGGCCCATGTTGTCCAGAGAGATGTTGTGTAACCAGTATTCATCCATGTGAAATCCCTGAAAACTTCACAGCTAACTTAGAAAATGTACCTGCAATACAAGAATTTGTTAAGCATCGCTCAGATTCTCCACAAGTGGTATCATGACATTTACAACAGGTTCGAGGGGATCTTAATATTAAAGCTACGAAAGATCTTCGGCAACCCCAGATTATAAATGTGGAGATCAGGTTTGGCTTGTTACAAGAAATCAAAACCTACATGGTCCTCATAAGCTGTAGTCTCATTTTTTGGGACCCTTTCAAATTAAAAAGTGGTTAATTCTGTTACCGTTCAGCTTCCAAGTGAATTGGCTATTCACTCAGCGTTTCATGTTTCCCTTCTCAAGCCGTATCATGTCCAATCTTGACTAATTTCTTGCAAACCCCGATGACTCAGGAATTCAACTCAGAATTCGAGATCTATAGAATTTTAGATTCATGACAGGCTAAGGGTACCCTGATTTATTGCCTTGCTTGGAAAATAATTGGTTCAAAGAGAAATTTGTGAGAACCAGCTTGGATTGTCCATGCTCCTAGTCTGGTTCAATCTTTTCATGCAGCCCTCCCTGAAAAGCCACGCACAGTGGGTCATCCTTTGTGGGGGGACCTAACACAACTCAATCTTGTGCCCTATGCTCAGTGGGTATTACTCACCGGTCTCATCTCATTCCTTCTACAGTGGTGCATTTCCATCATTAAAGCTCCATGAATCCCTTCTCCCACTAGGCCTGAAACATTGAACCCCCTACTGTGTTGCTATGCAAGTTCCATCTAGTTTGCACCTGCAAATGTCAAGTTAGGATAGGTCTATCTCCACTTTTAAACATTGGGATGTACCTTAATGTACCTGGATTCCGTTGTACTTGTTACTGTCAATTGCCATTTGCACCTGCTGCTTGCTAAGCCATGCCCATTTGTATGTAACAATTCTTCCCAGGTTCCTTTGGAAGTCTCCATGTGTGACATGTGAGCTTCTGGAAAAGTCTTGGCTTCTTGTATAAATAGCCCCTCCGAACTTGCATCGAGGCTTGGCCTCGTCCCTGTATCCGGTCCCGGACAAGTCTATATCAAGTCCTGCACAAGCAGCTTTTCCGCACTCATCTCCAGAGTGGCTGGATCTCCTGTGCTACTGTTCAGCGCAAGCTTAGTCCCTGCACTCATCTCCCAAGTTCCCCAGACTGCCCTCACTTTGTTGCTACACCATCTGGCAAGTCTTCCGGAAACCACCGACATCCCAGTTTTCTTGGTCCATGATCCTGACTCCCAAACTGTTAGAGCGTCTACCCCATCAGCTACGATTCTATCTTGTCTTTAACTTCTAGCAACAACCCGCCTCTGAGCTCCTATAAAGTACTTTTCAGGTTAAGTACCTGATTTCTCCAGTAGTCCTTGCAGGCCTGTCTGTTACCTGTTGCTTATGTTATTGCATATCTTCGCAAAACCTTGGGTTTCTGAACTGTTGCCCATGGGTTAGAGACTGTCACCTGAATCAGCCTGTACCTCCCATTCCTGAACTAAATGTTATCATCTTCTCTGACATACCTTGGAAGTGGTAACTACTCTAATCTGGAACTGAGAGTTATTCAGACTTCTAGCATATCTTGGGAGTACCTGTGACTCCAATCTGTGTTTCAGTGGTACCCATGTTTATCTAGATTCTTTGGGAGTGTCTCTCACTCCAATCTATGTATCTAAGGAAACCTTGGAAATCTCACTGATTACTTGTGTCTCAATGCAATTGTGTTTCTAGTATTTCCATATTATCAAGTGTCAACCAGTGTACAGAGTTTAGTCCTAGGAGTGTTCATAACTACAACATTGTATCAAGAACAATTCTGTTTCATGTGAATGTACCTTGTCAAGTCCTGGCTTATGTGCAACCTCAGGAATGCTGGTAACCCGGCCTTGCACTATGTAGTACATATTTGCTTCCTGACTTCTTGTAATGCATAACCTTGGGAAAGCTGGTGTCCCAACCTTGTGTTCCATCAAGTCTGGTTTCAAGTTTGTGTAGTTCAATTGCAACCTGGCCTCAAACATTCCTTGACGGTTGTTTCATTATCAACCTATATGCTCACCCAAACCTGGTTTCCTATTTTTATGAATGTCTCTGATTTCCAAGATATCTACCGTGTACTGTGTTTGGAGTGGCATTAACTCCAGTCAATGTTCTGAGTATCTCATGATGTAATTCTACCTATTACTTCCAATTCATCTTCCAGAGTTCCAAAAGATTTCTCTAGAGTATCTGACTCATCTGCTCCCATAGTGAGTATTTAAGAATCAGTGCATTGTTGGTAACAACCTATTCTTCTTGTTTTCAGTGCACAGTGTTTTCACGATAACCAGAAGTACTGACACACAACATCAAGCACCAACGGAATAAGAAGGTTGAGAAGTGTAGATCTAGTTTGGCAGAGTAGTGCTGTGGCGAAGCAGAGCCTGTACCTCAGGTTTTCTCATTTATTATTTAGTCTGTTCCCCACTTCCCCTTTCTAGAAGTCCCCGGATACTAGGAGTGCTATCACTGGACTTAACTTCTTCTAGATTAGGGAAAGGGGGTCTAGCATCGACTCCAGTGTCATCCCTGCACTTTGGAACCAGGTGAGTGCAAGACACGCAGTGCCCACTGACGCGGACACACTGCTGAATCAATAATTATGCAGGCCCTACTGTGAGGTTCAATCATGATGCATCTACCCGACAGTATGGATCTGAACTGATGATCGAGCCTTTGATGCCAAAGCTTGCTCCATCCAAGGTACTCGTTTAGCAGGCCCTGCATTTATCTTGTAGCCAGACTCCCCTCCATCGCAGTCGGCCTGAACTTTGGGTTTACCTTTGTGTAGCACAACCTCAAGTGACCTTTTAGCACTATTGACTTTAAAGAATTTTATTACAGTTTATTCTTTAAAAATTCATATTTTGAGTTCTACTTATTGGATATTAGTTGTTTTTGATTTTGATTTACCCAGATAAATATTCTCTATTTCTCTAAACCTTTGTGGAGTCTTTTTGTGGTGTTGTCAATATTGCTGTGTGTGTGTGTTTGTTTGTGTGAGTGGTTTGTGTTACTATCCTTGTGGGGGCTTGGGTGTGATAACACACTCACGCTGTGGGGACTTGATTGCACTGTAGGGACCTGAACCCAGGTCCCAACAAGGCAATGTCTTCAAAATGATAGAAAAGGGCTTCAGGAACATCTGTGTCAATTATTTCAATTTTTTTTTAAATTGCCTTGTGGGGACCTGTGTTTTCTCAAGTGTGTTTATATTTTCGAGCAGCTCTTCCCCTGTAGACAGCAGGCGGTACTGCAGTCTTAAACACACTGAATTTAAACACACTTTGCTTACCAGAAACACACACTAGCAGCAGAAAAGACAGACATTTCAAATGAAAAGCTACATAATCGCGTGTGTTTCGAAATATTTTGCATGCAAATTAACGTTTTCTCTGATTATTAAAATAACACTTTATTTACATGAAGTATTTTATTTAGACTTTTTCTGCCTGAATGTCGTTAATGGTTTTATAAATATTGCTATTGGTCAGTTTTGAATCCCAGAATGCTTCACTAATGCTAATTTATTCTTAACTGCAATTAAAGAATGGTGGTGCACTATGCAGCGAACCAGTAGAAACTGGTTTTATCATTTTTTGCAAATAACTTAGAGGCATCAATGCTTTCTGTTACTTTTTAATGTTTGTACCAGGAATTCAGAGTCTTTATGTTGCTTTGCGTTTGTAATTTTAGGGTTTGGGTTGGGCAGTGGTAAAGGATGGGAAGGGTAATTTTAGGGTTTAAAAATGGTTAGAGTATTTTAGGGTTTAAGGGTTGGTAGGGGGATGGTAAGTAAGGGTTATTTTGGGGGTTTAACGGTGGGTAGTGGTAAAAGACTGTAAGAGTTATTTTAGGGTTAGAGGTGGTAGTGGTAAAAAGTCGTAAGGGTAATTTTAGGTTTTAAGGGTGAGTAGTGGTTAAGGAAGGTTCATAGTAAATTTAAAATCTGTCTATCTATCTATCTTCACCAAAAAAAAACAAAGGTTACAGGGACATTATAGTTAGGTGCTGAATTTACTTGCAAAAAACATAGAAATTCAGTAGTTATAGTAAATAATTCAGGCCAGTTTCTATTATTAGAAACACTTGATAAATTCATTATTTTAAATTAGAAAACACTCCTCTCAGTGCACTATAATCATTGACAGCTGAAACACATCAAACAGAGAAGTGTTTGAGGGCTTGGATTAGCAGAGTGTTAGGTTGCTAAAACATCACTGGGGCAGCACAGAACTTAGGATGTATGCTTCTGCATTCCTGCACAATATAGATGCAGTAAATGTGTTTCTTCAAAATTCCACACCTTTCCTAGTTTGTACAGTGCAGTACACATACAAAGTTGGAAGAAAGTGGAGACTTGTAAACATTGCTCCACTGTTACGCTTGCAACAAGGCACCTCCATTTTTGTCACAAATCCCTATCCCTATCTACAAATTTTAGTAGATATGGATTTGCATCAAAACCTATTGGTGGCTGCATGGCAATGCGTGCGTACAAACCATGGTATGCTTCCTTGATGCAAAGTAGTGCAAAACAGATCAAAGTGCTACTTTGCATTACTTTAGGTAGGGCCACTGGAATCATGCAGCAGGGGAGCACCCAATTATGCAGCAGTGTTTACTAAATTATGCTGTAAGAAAAGGTAAATGGTGTATAAAGGAGTACATATTTTTCTAGTATTGCTTCTTTATTTCGTAAGTGTTTCACATGGCAATACTGCCTGGGGATGTTTTTCACCTCATTAGTACCAATTTAACAACTAAGTACAGAAATAAGCAACTAAAAGATGGTCACTTACCTCTGCTCGCAAATACAGGTCTCCACATTTTTAGCAACTTTTTATCTGTTGAGCTAGAAACTTTTTTTTGTTAAAATTTGCAGATTATGGAGCAGATGTTGGATTATCAGGCAAATGTGGCAAATCTATAATTATGCTGGAAGTGCAGTGGCTGCAGAATTGCATAATTCCAGTGGCCCTGATTTAAGGTAACTTTCCAAAGCAAATCAGGATTTGTGTTGAAACGTAAATTCCACCACGACACATTGCATTGGGTTTGTGTGCCGTTTGAAAATTCGACCAAGGTGCTTAAAGGCCTGATTTTGAGTCAGTCTAGGTGTTAGCAAAAATCTTTCAATTGTTGAGTAAGTTGTATGCTCTCTGATGAAAGTTTCTAGGACATTGAATCCATAGGCAGAATTACCTCTGTCATAGGCATATTATGATGGAAGTAATCCTCTTTTTGTGACTCTGAGGTACTGGGTTTTTCAGAACCGGTACTGATCCGGTAACCCAGCGGTGCTAGGGTACACCCAAAGACCTCGGGTACTTTCCTGATTCAGACTACAGAAACTCAGAGTCTTCTAGGTGAAGTCAAAGATCGAATTTATTGGCTGCAACCAATTGACAAGTGTCCTAGAAGTACAACAGCACGATTTGTATGTTCTCAGGAGACTGTGTGTCAATGCAAAATCAGGTTTCCTTATATACAGTTTTTTAAGCTTCAGGCAAACATTCTTGACATTTTGGTTGGTCATTCACATGTTTTCACTACAAAGGAAAAACCAGTGTCATGATGAAACCTCATATTTCATGTCATCCAGCCCATAATAAATTACCCGGCAAGGCCTAGAATTTCACATCAGATAAGTGTGGACCCCCAATAAAAACGGGCACCTCCCCCTCGTAAAGTAAGAAGAAGAAAAGAGCAGGTGCAGGTGTGAGCAAGTTAGGCAGGGTGTGTGAGCGATAATAAGGGTTTTATGGCCTGGTGTGCCTTGATGCTATCTGATTCGGCCACTGGGAGAGGGACTGACCAAACAGGTTTGGCCTGAGGCAATGGTTCCAGCTTGCCCAGGTCAGAGAAAAGTCAATCAAGGTGTACGTGTCCTTGGAATCAAATCTGACTGTATTATAAGCCTATGTGAGGGCAACTTTTAAAAATGGCTGCCGTGTATAAAATGGGAGCCACGAGTGCAGGACGAAAATGGCGATTTCGAGGTGAAAACGCTGCTGGAATTGAGCGAAAATGCTCATGCTTAGTGTACTAGTCATTATCGGTCTTTTGATACTAAAATCGTACTGCCGTGGCAAAGTAAATTACATGGGTCCAGAATTTTTAGAACCACAACTCCTTCAACAAAGAACTTAGCATTTTCTCCATAAATTGCCACTGAAATCTAAATTAGCCCCTTGTGTCCTAATTTAAAGCAAGTTGATAGTAATAGAAAATCCTGTAATATCTAGAGAAAGAGCTGCAGCTGAGGAGATTCCCATCACTGGAATTTAGTTCTATTCATGTGCATCGAAGGACATTCCACTGGTGAACTATCCTCCATATTTAGCCATATTTCCACAAATAAGGGTATTCCTGTAGCTCAGGTGCCTGTATTAGTTAAGTGGCAATGAGAAGTCCATAGATGTGTGGGAAATGTTGCAATTCCTCAGTTGGAGAATTCTCAACTGGTGGATAAATCACCCAACAGAAATCATCTTTTCTATATTAAATCTAGCAGATGTAATTCCTCCAGAAATGAAATGAGTACTATGTGTTCAATTAAATTATCTGACCCCACCAAATTCTAAATTGGGTAAAAAAAAAAGACCATAATCCCACACTAAGAATTTGGAAGATGACAATATAAACTATGTCTTAGCAAAATTTAAATTATGCTGGCATAATTTGTGGAAAATTGATAATTTCAAATTACACTTGTCACAATTATGCAATTACATCACTTCACAAAACCACACACCATTTTGTACTAAAAAAAGGACAGAGAATGCACTGGAGTAACAGAACGTAGGTGGCTTTTGTTTGCAGTGCTTTTGGTTTTTTGCACTTTTTCACACTGAAATATAGTTTAAATGACGAATTTGCATTTTGTGTAATTATGTTTAAATTTTGCATAAAAGTAAATTACGTGAATTTCACACACCCCTAATATAAAGCATGAGTCATGTTTGCACAGCATATTAAATAACAATACTTCTCTATGTTTCTTTCCTTTGTGTATTCTGTTCTATAGTTTAAATCCCACAGACAACAGAAACCCATGCACTACAAAAGCGTTCTGGGGAAAGCACAAAAGGCAATTTCAGTGAGAAAATAATTGAAAAAGAAGCCCTTGAGCAGAAGGTGTATTCCATGTGCTTACCTGGTGCCTACCTTGTACAAAAACATCTAGTAAATGTTACTGGCATTTTAAATATTTACCAAAATGCCTACTAATATTTACTGGAATGTGAAGTGCTTAAGAAACAAACCTTTCAATGAGCGCTTATCTGTTCGTTGGCGTTGTTTACCTGCAAGAAACTGGTCAAGTGCCACTAAATATCATACAAACTAAACCCGTCCAGCCGATGCTAGGCTGCGCAGACCGACATCTCTGCCAACTCTTCTGTGGGCAGCGAAGAAGAGGGAGTCAGGTCTTTGGGATGGGCAGGTAAAGATGTGTAGAAGCACATTTTTGCATAACAAAGGGGACACCTGCTTGACAATAGACCAGTGTGCTGAAAGCGGTCTGGCTGGTTTCTGTCACGCACTGGGGGATGGGGCGGGCTGGGACAGAAAACACCTTTGTTAAGAAAGCTTCTAAGCACCAGCATTGCATATGACCGGCCTGGTACTGACAGGTCGGGCAGAAAGAAGTTGGACGATTCTTGGCTGTGAAACGCATCGGACCACAGCCGGTGACTTTTTTTAGCTCTAATAAAAGCAATGTACCAGTGATAATTTCACAACTATTTAGTTTACATGTAAAAAGTGAACCATTATTTCATTTTAGCTGTCAAATAAACGCATCTATTCACACTAAACACAGGAACACATTATAATGCTGAACACAGAATCGTGACTGAGGAATGGTTTGTTCCCTCCAATATTGTGTTTATCAACAGCATAGCACAGGCTTCCTCATGGGCTGTGTGAACTTTAAAAAATGCATTTGATTTTTTCCATTTAATGGGAAACGACTTATAATTTATACCGTTGGTCTCTCTAATTGTGCTTTTAAATGCTTCCTTCACTGGCATTATATGCATTGTGTTTGCCTAAAAGAGAGGAGGAGTGAGCTGAGTTACTGAAATCCTGTTTCTTGAAACACATTTCTATCCTAAATGAGCTAATTTTTATTTGAAAGAAGGATGGTTCTCCATGGTTCGTGTACTCGGTATTTGTTTATTTGTGGGTTGTTAAAGAAAGATAACAAAGTGTCCTTGCTTCAGGTTATAAAGATGAAGGATGAAGGAGGAATGAATGCAAGGAGTGGAAGATAAGACAACATTGGGAAAACAAAACCTACATAACACTGTTTCGAACAGAGCAATAGGTGCCATGGAGTATTTATTCACAATATTTTTTCTCACCCCATTCCCATCGTGACAGTGTTCAGAAATGTACTCCTGCCAAGAGTAGGAGTAAGTACATATGTTTCCAGGTGGGAATGGCCAGAGAACACTCCAAATAATTGTTTATTTTTCTAAATAAGTTTCTGTAGAAAATGATTTCTATTACAAACAATAAAATAAGGCATCACAAATGCATTGCAAAGTATTATAACATCAGATGCTCCAGTCTAAACTATACAACTGTGATTCACCCAAAAGGAGCAGGAGTTGAAACTCCAGATCTCACCAGATGAGGTCAAAACAGCTGCCCCTGAAGTTCTATAAGGCATTGCAGGGGCAGCTGACTCCATCTCTTTTGAAACTTTACTATGAGGCCCGCACAAGAGAACAATTACCCCATCTACCAAAGAAACTGTGGTGGTTGTGCTGCCAAAGGAGGGTCGCAAGCCCTGGAATGTTGGCTCCTACACAGTGCCGTAATAAAGGCCCCCGCAACCCCCGCAGAGAGCTCCTGAATAAGTCCAGAGGGGTGCCTCTCGATGTATTTAGCATGGGACCCCCTCGAGTTTTGCTACCGCCCCCTTTCACTACTTAATCTTGATTGCAAAAGAAGCCCTTGGCTAACAGGGTGGTTCATGGTCTGCTGTTTATTTTACATCATGATGAGAGTGGGGTTGTCACTGGCTGCAGTACCAAACGTGACTTGGTTGCTTCATTTCATTAGCAGTGTCCCAGTTGGATCCACCAGAGTGGTACAGTCTCCATAGATATGGAGAAAACGTTTGACTCTCTTCGTGTGGTCAGTCCTAAAACACAAAGGCTTTGAGAATGATATAATTAAATGGACTCCTTTACTCAGCGACTGCCAGGATCCGAATAGGGAGCAAGATCTCCAATGCTAGGCCAGTGCTATGTGGGACAAGGCAGGGTTATCGCTTCTCCACTTTTCTGTTTGGGCTGACAGTGGAGCGTCTGACATGACACATCCAGCAGAAGGATGCTCGGTGTTCATATCAGGTATCACAAACATGTCATTTCTCTATATGCAGACTTCTTTTTAATATTTTCACTGAAGGACTTGCTGGACTGCTCAAAGAGCTCCAAAGGTTTAGGGCAAAATCTGGCACACAGAAGAATGCAGTGAAGTTGTGTCTTTCCCACTGTCCAAGAAGGGTGCCACAATGATGCCTTTGCTTTCAATCTCAGGGCTGTTCATAGCACTCAGCACTTTAAATACCTAGGAGTGTGAGTATATGGAGATCATAGAGATGTGCTACAAGTCAGTCTTGGATAGGCTATAGTGGCTGTTAGGTATTCACATGGTTTTTAATGCAAATTGCCCCATTTGGTAATTGGATGAATAGCCCTAGCCAACATAGTGCTATTACCCAGACACTCTATTTTTACACAATCATTCTGATGCAACTTAAAACATTTCTTTTAGGAACTATCCACATTATTGACAGAGTTGGTCTGGGGTTCAAACAGGAAGAGGGTAGCATTAGACAGGCATTATGTTCTCCTGGTATGGGAAAATAAGAGATCTCTGACTTTGAATCTTATTACCTGATGGTGAAACTGCACAGTGCTGCAGGACGCTTCAGTCCTAGGGCGTTCTTTGTATTTTCCTGTGCAAGAGGAATTATCCCCCACAAACTTTGAAATATGTTCTTGATATGCATTATAAGGTCTGAGCTACTTTGAACTTGCTACAGGCAGCATAATACAGTTGGCAACAATATATATGTAGGAGGGCTGTTGGGACCCTTTATACTCCAGAGAGCCCACTGTGGGTACTCCAAAGGTTTTAACAGGTAACGTAAAGACTGGACAGGTCTCCTTGGTCCAGAGCAGGAAAGGCCTTATTGAGCAATCAATATGATTCCAGTACTCTCATGTCTCTTCAAGAAGTGATGCTTGTTACCTACCGTACCTCCCAGGCAATTGTTGATCTATGCGGTACATTCCAAAGCTATCATACTCACATTGTGATGTGGTGGGTCATAACCAATGGTAGACACAATAATGCAGATCCTGAGGATATGTAGGAGCAGCTGTCATTTCATTCACAATAGCCAAGAGGGTCACCAGATCTAAAGGTTTTACCTCACTGCAGTCTAAGTCGGAAGAGGATTTGGAGGAGAAGCTTACAGACTCTAAATGTACCCGAGTCCTTCAGCAATTATGGCTGGTATTGCTGAATACCCGCTTAAGCTTTTATAATTTAAATATGTCCACACAGTGCATTTAATGCCAGCACACCTACAAATCATGCATGTGGAAACATCCGTTGCATGTCCCCGTTGTACCCATGAGTGTGCTGCTTTCACCTATATGGTCATGCAGAGCCTTTAGGCATTGGTGGGTTGATATCAAAAGATGTCTTACAAACTGGAAGGGTAAATGCCATTTGGGGTCACCTAACTATTTGCCTGCTGGGGCTTATGCCTAGGTCAAACGTTAATAGATCTTATAGTAAATTTACACACCTGGCTCTACCTCTCACAGAGGGACAAACAGCCATGAAATGGAGATCCCTGGCACCTTTGGACCTTGGAATATGGACCTGTACAAATTTGCCACACCCAAAATGGATGCACATTTATGCCCAACAGGTGGCATGCTAAGACCCAGACTGACACTGGATTTGGAGCCAATCGGTAGGACTGTTAATCACAAGAGAGATGATAAACCACTTTGACAATGACTCATGAATACATTTATGCCTATGGATGCTATTTGTACACTATGTGAAGTTTATTACAATAATGTACAGAACCCTACAGAACCTGGTATGCTAATGACATAAGCATACAGATAAGCTTATGTGACAAATGCTCTGATAGTATTCTGTAATAAAATAACACTGTTGACTGGATGAGATCTGGGGGATGGGACCCGGGTAGGGGGTTCTTTTTGTTATTGCTTGTTGCTCCAAGTCCAGGGATTACAGACTGTTTCATGGATACGGAGAACAGGCATGTTGCACTGAAAAGCAAACACAGTCTTGGATACATGTAATCATGTAATACAGAATGACTAAAATACTGCATGGTTGACTATGAAAATAATGAAGAACAACTAAAACAAAATACACCAACAATACAAAGAGAGAGATTTCATTATAGTATCTGCTATTTGACAAATGGAACTGTTCTAGAGTGCAAAGTTGACTTGAATATGATGTGATCCATTTCAGGGCAGTGCATGAGATGCCAAGGTTTGTGACAATTTTCAGAAGAATATCATGGTCAATGATTTCAACAGCTGTCAACAGATCTAAAACCATTAGCACTCTGACAGAGCCTCCATCTACAAAGCTTCATAAAATTGTCTAGTGCTGGCTGTACAATCACCAATTCCATGTTCAATCCAGGGCAGAGGTCTGACTTAGACGCATCAAAAATGCCAAATTTATATTCAAGATGTTGCAGCTAAGTAAACACTATTGACCAGCCTGATCATAGCCTTCAGTATTCATGCAAGAAACTAATATAGCCTGACTGAGAAACCCATGTCGTGAGCACCTTATCCAACCATTCTTAGTGAAGGAGATAACATCATTAATAAATGAACCCAGGCAAAGATGCTGTAAAACATAATTTTACTAAGAGTTTTCTGACATATTGGCCCCTCATCTACCAGCTCTGTTTGACTTCTATTCAAAGCTGATCCTCCCCCTGAACACTCTGGAAGCACTCCTGATTACCCTGCTGAAGCCAAGTAAACCCCCAGAAACATTTGACACTCATAGACATCTATCACTAATAAACTCTGACATTAAAATACTAGCCAAGTTGCTGACTAATCAGCTACCCCCCTGCTTCCTGAAATGGCACTGCCGGATCAGGTGAGTTTATGCCTTGACACTCGAGAACCCATAATTTACACACTCTGCTTGTAGTCTTAAATCAAGTACATCAAGCTATAGATGCACCAGCAATTTTAGATGCCACCAAGGCATTTGATTCTGTTCTACAGTTGCACCTTTTTTCCTGTACTTCAGCATAGGGGTTTACTTTCACAATTTATACCAACGCAGGGGTTTACTTTCACAATTTATATTCACTGATCAAATTCAACAAAACGGTCTTCTCACAGCCTCAATTCCAATTTTTAGAGGCATGAGGCAGGAATACCAACTTGCTCATATGTTTGTGCTGACGCTGGAGCCAAAGACAGCTAAATTATGCCAACAACATGCAGAACATGTTCTCCGCTGTCCGATATGACAAAATCTCTGCAACCTTCAAGTGAGCCTCCATCCAATACTTATAGAGTTATAGAGTTGGTAATATTTCATGACTCAGAATTAACGGGACTAAGGGGGTTATTCCAACTTTGGAGGAGGTGTTAATCCGTCCTAAAAGTGACGGATATACCACCAGCCGTATTACGAGTTCCATAGGATATAATGAACTCGTAATACGGCTGGTGGTATATCCGTCACTTTACCGTCACTTTTAGGACGGATTAACACCTCCTCCAAAGTTGGAATAACAGTTATTTTTCCCCTTGAACCCAATACTACTGAATTTGTTCCCGACTTTCCATTGGAATTTAACATGGGCTCAGTAATTGGCTGCATGGGTCAATTTCCCGTCCTCCGTATTACAAGTTCCATAATCTATAATGGAACTTGTCATATGGCAGACGGGGTATTCGTCACGTTTGTGATGAAGTAATACCCTCAGTAAAGGTCGTAATCAGGTCCATTGACATTGCCCTATGCTGAGGGTAGTTTTGCCGCACCTCACTTTGAATTGTAATACTTATGCACGCAAGCATCAATTGCGCACTACATGTTTCACCCTCATCCCCAGCAACCACATTTGGCAGTGGGAGCTTATAATACATTCCTGTTGGAAATTGTGTTTTTGGTTGAGTGGAGTGATTACTCTTCTCAAACAGAAACCACAATCCCTGCCAGGCTGAACTACAAAAGTCTGCAAATTATCCTGTGCTTAACTCTATGGTAGCTTGGCACAAAAGCAGTCAGGCGTCAATTAGAGAAAATGTGTTAAGAATGTATGCAGCACTCAAACAGGAACAACGTGAAAAAACAAATCCAGGAAAAATCCCACACCAATTCTGAAAAAATAGAGAAAAACGTAATAAATAATTAGGCACCCGAGTGACAAAAATCCATCAGTAGAACCAGAGTTGTTTGTTTTTGCCAAAAAATAGCACCTAAAAGATCAAAGCGACAGAGCAGACATCTAGTCGTGCGACACCGGGGCAAAGTCAAATGTTATAGCCAACCTTGATGGAGCACAGTTGGCATACATAAGGTAGATTGGTCCCTGTCTTGGCTTACCTTCATAACTCAAAAGGAATTTGGGAAAAAATGTCTTTGAGGGTAAAGTTTAGTGGGGCAAGGCAGTCTGCCGTGTGTGAGAAGAAGGCATGGTGGTACCCCATACAACCAGAACACAACCAGAACACAAACTGGTGCTATAAGGCTGGGAGCATCCAACATCCATTTATAAATTGGTAGCACTCACTGCTACTCGCCAAGCACCAAGTTGCTAAATACTGGCACAAGGGAAAGTCACACGCTATGTGGTTATCTGATCTTACCTTTTGTATTGAGCAGCTTGAGACAAATGGTTAACTCCAGCCTGGAGTGTCCTGTCCCAGACATACATGGGCACCTTTTCAAATGTATTTATTCAACTGTACTACAGATGCAGTCCACTGATTCTGGACAAGAATCCTTGTTGATGGAAAACCAGTAAACTTCAGGAAACAAAGCTCTCTGATGCATTGAAGACATTTGAACTGACTGTGTCTCTTCATGCAGCGTTGGAGTGAGGGATGCATTCTTTTAATCAATGATTCTGGTATATTTGTTTTGTTACTGATGATGTGCCATAACTTTCTTTCTAGTATTGCTGAATGCATTCTGTTCTATCTGGAACTGCAGTTCCTGTTTTAAACTAATTAATAAAGTTGTAAAAAATAAATACAATTAAAAACAAAAACGTACCCAGGAAAGGCAGTAGTGAAATGGTGCAAAGTTGTTAGGGTCATCAGAACTAAGCAAGGCTTTTTAGCAGTGATTTCACTACTGCTGATTTCCACATCATGATAGATTTTCTACCCTGGGAGTTGGTATATACGGAAAAAGTACATTTTTACAAAAATCAAATAATGATATCATGACTTTTGTTTGGTATAGGTCTTTCAGAGAGAGCCAAACGATCTTCAGGGTATGAAGGTAGTCATCAGTTGGTATTCAGTTATGAGGTGGAAAGTTTTGTCATGAACCCCACTATTCAGGCATGGCACACCCGCATAGATCTCTTAATCAATCAATCACTCAACTTAAATTTGTAGAGTGTGGCTTATCACCTGTGGGGGCATTCATGTGCTATGTTCTTGCTGGGTTCAGAGACAGGTCTTGAGTCCCTTTCTGATTTCCAGTAGGGAGGATGATGTGCGGAGTTGAAGGGGAAGGTCGTTCCAGGTCTTGGCGGTGAGGTAGGAGAAAGATAGTCGTCCATTGAAGCTTTGGCAAATGCAGGGAGCCTGTGAGAGGGAGGCAGAGCGCAGGTGTCTGGAGGGTTGGTGGAAGTTGAGTCGATGGTTGACATATGCTGGTCCTTGGTCATGGAGGGTGTTGTAGGCATGTGTCAGCATCTTCAATTAGTATTGTTTCTCGATAGGGAGCCAGTGGAGGTTCCTGAGGTGGGGGTGATGTGGGTCCATTTGGGACAGTCAAGGATAAGCCTAGCAGCTGAGTTCTGGAGTCTCTTCAGGAGTTGGGCAGTGATTCCTATGTAGACCACATTGCCGTAGTCTAGCCGGCTGGTGACTAGAGGTTACAAATTGGTTTTCCTGGTGCTGAAGGACAGCCATCTGAAGATCTTTAGGAGCATGCGAAGGGTGTGGAAGCAGGCAGAGGAGACTGTGTTGATCTGGCATTTCATATTGATCTTGCTGTCTAGGATGATGCCAAGGTTGCAGGTGTGGTCTGTCGGAGTGGGTGTGGATCCAAGTTCAGATGGCCATTAGGTGTTCTTCCACAGTGAGGTGTTTTACAAAAAATCAGCACTTCTGTCTTGTCCGAGTTTAGCTTAAGGTAGTCAGTCTTCATTCATTCGGCCACCCTTGTCATGCAGTTGTGGAAGTTGGTCCTCATGGTGGAGGTGTCTTCAGGGAGTGAGATTTGAACAGGTTGGGGCTGAGGGATGAACCTTGAGGGATGCCGCAGTTAGTGCTTTTTGTTTCCGAGGTGAAGGTTGGTAGGTGGAGTCTCTAAGTTTGTCCTGTGATGAAGGATGCAATCCATTTGAGGGTGTCTCCCTAGATCCCAATGTGGTGGAGTTTCTTGATTAGTGTGGGATACCGTGTTGAACACTGCTGAAATGTCAAGGAGGTTTAGGGCCGCTGTTTCACCCAGATCGAGGAGGCTTCTGATGTCATCGGTGGCAGCGATCAGGCCAGTTTATGTGCTGTCATTGGTGTGGGCCAGATTGAGAGGAATCCAGTAGGTTGTTTTGCTTCAGGTGTTCGGTGAGCTGGCTGTTGATGGGCTTCTTAAGGACTTTGCTGGGGAAGGGGAGCAGCAAGATGGGGTTGTAGTTTTTGAGTTCGCTGGGGTCAGTGGAGGGTTTCTTGAGGTGGGTCCTGACTTCTGCATGTTTCCATCTGTTGGAGAAGGCAGCCGTGGTGATGAATGTGTTGAGAATGGAGGTGAGTTTGCAGCTGATTTGCTTGCTCCTGAGGTTGAAGAAGCAGTGGGGGCATGGGTCTGTGAGTGCTCCACAGTGGATGGAGTTCATGATGGCTGTGGTGCTCTGTGTTGTGAGCTATTCCCATGCGGTGAGCAGGTGGTTTTGGGCGGTTTCCAGGTTGCAGAGCTCAATTGGTTGGGGATCGAAGTTACAGTAGATGGTGAATATTTTGCTGTGGAAATAGTCTGACATGGTGTCACAGACTTCCTGAGGAGAGGAAGATCGTGTTCTCTGTGGCTAATGGGCAGGAGAATTCTCTGACGATGCTAAAGAGTTCCTTGATGTGGTTGAAATTTGATTCAACATGGTCAGTCAAGGTGCCCTATTTCATGTCTTAAAGTGTTGGTGGTATTTGTTGAGGGCTGACTTGAAAATGGCTCAGTCTTTGCATCTCTGCTGGTGCCCAATCTTCTTTGCAGTAGCTTGCAGTTGCATTTCTTTGTCCTGAGTTCTGGTGTGTACCAGATGGCTTGTTTGGTGGATCTACAGCTCTTGGATGCTTTGATGGGTTTGGATCTACAGCAGCAGTCATTGATCCAGGCAGAGAAACTCTGGATGGCCTGTTCCAGGTTGGTTGCGGAGTTGGGTTTTTAGTTTGCACCTACAGTTTTTGACCAGGAGGCTGGGCCGCAAGACAGTTAGAGACTCAATTTTTACCGTTTTCGCTGCCATTTTGGGATGCTGCAGTGGGTCTAGTTGTGGGAAGGGGATGTCCCTACTCTTTTTAAAGAAATCTGGTTCACAGTCGGCAATCCCATCTGTGCCCAGCCGCACTCAGCCCACCCTCAGCGCCAGCCATGCTGCCCGATCTACCCCAAACCAGGGTCAGAGTTTAATCTACTCTTTGTTGGAGCTTCATTCGTTACACTCTGGCTCACATTGTTCAGGTATGTGTTCTAGGCCAATTGCTTCCCTCCACCCACACTGCACATATTGTTGTAGAGACCTGCTAGGAGCGGATCAGCTAGAGAACTTTGCTCAACTGCCTCCCAGACTCACTATCAAGTATATCTGATAGAGACTTCAGGTTGCAAATTTCTCACCTTAGAATCCTTCACCTTAGATTAGTTACCTTAGAATTTCCTCCAGGTGGCGTCGGTCGACTCCCTGGGGCATTGTGGTCGCCGTGATGATGTCGGGAGTAGTATATAGACGCTGCCTCAGCGCAGTGGCGTTAGTTCTTTTCTTTCTGTGCCACGCGCTAATCCAGCGAGAACAACCCTAGGTCAATTTTGGACCCACTTCAACACATTTGTCAAGTTTTTTAGTGAAGTTTTTGATGCATCTATGATGTCCCCGAAGACTGGTTTCAAGCTTTGAAAGGACTGTCACCCCACAATGTCGGTGACGGATCCACACAGGGTCTGTTTGTGGTGCCTGGAGAGCAACCCAGACTTTAAGTTGTGCTCCGAGTGCCGGGCCATCCACCCAAAGGCATTGAGGGAGCACTCCCTCAAGCTTATGGTGGCCCGGTGCTCGACTCCGCATTGTTCCGGGTCTGTCTCGAGACCGCTTGAGGAGTCACCACCACTTATCCTCCACGTCGGGTCACTCAGGTAAGAAGAAGTCAAAGAAGGCTAGGCATCCTTTGATTTCACCCAGTCGCTCGGCTGATGAGACACGGGAAGAGCATAGACGCTCTAGGCCTCCGTCCTCAGAGCCTACTTCAGGGTCCACTCCAGGAGCTGGAGTGACCAGTGCCCAATTGAAAGAATTCTATGCTCAGGAAGGGGGGCCTCATGAATGCCCCCCAAATAATAGAAAAACAAAATGGCAGGCAGGCATTTTCTAATCTCAAAGGCTCCCTGCACTCCAGCTGAAGAGCATACATATTTAAAAAGATAATGTAAACTCTTTTAGGTGCCACAGAGACCCAGCTCCATTGTTCTCCTCCCACCTGGCACTGTGTCACCTGCCCAGTAAAGGAAAGGCAGAGAATTAAATTTATATTTCCTGTCTGCACTCTCTACGGTAAGAAAACAACAGTGTCTGAGGAGATGGGATCCCTGGAGCCAGTCTGCAGCTCAGAGAGAGGGGCTGGCACAACCCTCCCAAAAGAAACACTGGCCCACAGAGATGGAGTTCCCGGGGCTCCCTGAAGCTCAGAGAGGGGACCACATGTCCCTTCCCACTAAAAAATGTAATCAGCCCTGGAGGATGGTGTCCCCAAAACTTTATAGAAGTTTATGTAGGCGGATGCATTCCTTTTCCCTATAATAAATTAATCAGCCCTGGTAGATGAGGTCCCTGTGGCCTTATAGTGGCCCAAGAAAAAGAGCTGCATGTCCCCCTCCCACAAACAATATCTGTTACCCCCCCAACGATCTGCAGTACTGCTAAAAACAAAATATGTTTTTGGCGGTGGGAGATGTTTCCTCTGGAATGCCGCAAACAAGACATAGAAGTGATACCCTGATCCTCCATATGTTTTTTCACTTTTTACCAGGACAGGGGACTGAGCCCACAAGTCCTAAAATGGCTGCCACTAAATCTTTGTTAGGTGACAGTCAATCAGAACTTAATTTAAGATCCTTGTGGGGCGTTGGACCCCAGGTGGTATGAAATATCTATAACGTTTAAATCTCAATTTCTCAAAAGTTAGAAAAACAATAATTAAACATGTTTTTAAAATGCATAACATTTTAAATGTAAACACTACTAAAACTAAAAGTTAATAAACATATATCCTACAAATGTATGTAAAGAAATATGAAAACAATATTTAAATTAATAATATTAGCAGTAATGAAAAATTAAAAACAAGATATTAACAAAAACATACCGTACAATGAGTTAAATAACAAACTAATATAAAATATAATTTCTAATGAAAAATAGAAATTTTTAGAACAATAAAATAAACATAAAATAACAAAAAATGTCGAAAATACACTAGTAATTCAAAGACAGCAAAAACAAATTATGTTACTATAATTAAAAAAAAAGTAGGGAAAAGTGTTACACTTGGAAGAGGTTACTATTCCCACTTCAATGTAAACAAAATGAGGTAAAGTGTTGAACTTCAGAGGTGTTAGACCTACTAGTTCCACTCCAATTTAAGCAACAATAAGGAAAACACTGGACATGGAGGGGCTAGATTTTCTATCTCCAATCCATCATAAGCAACATTAGGGAAAGTGTAGTACTTCAGAAAAGGTAGATATACCATTCTAACAGTCATTGTTAACACATATTTAAATAATTACCAACATTAAATTAATAAAACATCTGTAAACTAAAGGAATTTACACGATATTCATGTAATGAAAGTACATTTTGGTAAAAAAAATGCAAAATGAAATAAATATTTAAAAACACTAAACAAGAATTTACATAATAATCAAGTAAAAAATAGATAATTATCAATTGAATATTTACAAACACTTAGCTACTAAATTATTAATTATACTATAACAAAAGATAGATTTAAAATCACAAATTAAACTAAAATAAATGAAATAGCAAATAAACAATTAAAATCATTTAGATATTAACCAATTAAATATTTAATTTACATATTTAATTGACCTTAAATTAAATAACATTAAAAACAATTCTTTGTAATTGAATTACTTCTACACCCAATTACCATACAAAACCAACCTGCTAGTATATTATAATCTACTGAAAAAAAAGGACACATTTAAAATTAAAATATTTATTCAGTAAAAACAACAATTATATTACTGTTAGGAGTAGGACCCGTCAATATGTCACAAACTGTAGAAAATAGAATGCCGGCACTCCAGACAACTTCGATAATTCTTGAATTTCTTTTTAGTAGCAATATATCAGCTTACATCGAGGGCTACGCGTTTCAACCATTACAATCTTCTTCCTAGCCCAATTCCATTACAGAGGCCCCAACCACCATAGAAAATATACTGTTTGGTTTACTAAACATAAAAGAAATATAAATGCCAAAGAAATACTATACAAATCCATCATATTATTCAAAAACGACTGAATGTGGATGTAAACAAATGGATGTTCATTTTGTTGTTATTCCTAATTTTACATTGCTCTGTTTCCTAATCAAATCAGTGCTGTAAACCCTCCTATTATTGCAGTGTAGGTCTTACCCTTATTTGAAGCAAATTAATTTCCCTTGTTAATCTCAACAAATAAGATGCCAAGTGGCCCACAGTATTGTCCCATCTTGTCAAATAATCAATATTAATTCTATTTGAAATTGGTACATCCATTCATTACATATTATCCATTTCTACAATCAATATTTTTATGCCATTCCATCATTTAAACAAAATCATGTCTTTTGGAATTAGTGTATTAATATGGAATCATAACATAATAAATATCCACGGGGGTACAACCTAACTACTGTGATGCAAGCCACCTATAATCACGTGGTTTCAGAAACCCCAATACAACATATAGTAAAATTACTGTGAAATTATCCAATTTAACCAACATGAACATAAAGTTCCTCATCCTGGTTCAATCCCTATAGATGTCTGCTATTTAATCGAATTATGTACTCTGATTCCATTTTTCTAGGAATCCATTCCCTGTCACCCCCCCTCGGGGTCAGCAGCACCCTATCAATTCCAAAGAACAACATTTTATCAATTTGCCCTCCATGTACCTGGCCACAGTGGCATGCCACCGGATAGTTCACATCATTATTTCTGATTGCTTGCCAATGTTCCAGAATTTGTTTTTTCATTGAAAAAATTGTACTCCCACATATCGGAGCCCACATGGGCAACAATTTACTTGTATTGCAAAATCAGAATTTAAGAATTTTTAAATCTTGACTTCTTTACCCGTAGGTAACATATATGTTTTGCAATTCACACTATTTTTTGTAAGCCTTACATCTGGCACATTTGTAAAAGCCCGGTTGACTACCTAAGAAAGTCTCTCTATTCTTATCCAAATAACTGTGTACCAACTTGTCCTGCAGGGAGCTACTTTTCCTGTATGTTATTCTTGGGTAAGGACATAAAAGTTTTCCAATCACCCTGTCTGTTCTTACAAGATTTCAACATTGTTTTAAAATTTTCATCACTTGATCTGAATAGGCACTTTACGTGGTGATACATCTCAGGGTATTCTCATTTCCCTTCTTACCTTTGGGAACTAGTAGACTCTCCCTTTGCACCCTTGCCACCTTCTGACAGGCATCCTTGATAACTTTTATTGGGTATCCCCTGGATTTGAATCTCCCTATCATGTTCATCTGTTCCCACTGGAAATGCTGGTACGAGCTGCAATTTCTTTTGGCTCTAAGTAGGTCCCCTTAAGGGATACTCCACTTTAGTTTAGATGGATGATGGCTGCGGGCATGTAGGATACTGTTCCCTGCTGTACGTTTCTTGAAAAGACTAGTCTGAAGAGTGCCCCTTCCACTGTGACCACCAGATCCAAAAATTCTATAGTTTGCCTGTGTGTTTTATGTGTAAAGCTCAAATTAAACTCATTGTTAGATATCCAATCCCAAAAATTGTGTAACATTACCTCTGGACCATCCCATATTACAAAAATGTAATCAGTATGTCTGGTCCAGAAAATAATATGTTAAGACCATTTTTCATTTTTGTCCAACATCACATGCTGTGTCTCCCACCACCCCATGAAAAGACAGGCAAAACTTGAAGCAAAGGAACTCCCCATCGCATTCCCTGTGACCTGTCTATACCATTGATTCTCAAACAAAAAGAAATTGTTCTCCAAACAAAATCTCAACATTTTCAATAATAGTTTGGAATGTTCATATAACCTTATAGGCTTGTCCCTGAAAAAATGCTCGCATGCCTGAATACCTAGGTCATGTTGAATACAAGTGTACAAGGATACCACATCTATAGTCACCATAATATAACTGGATTTCCAAGGAATATTCTGTACCTTAGTAACAAAATCCATACTGTCTTTACAGTATGATACCAGGCTAAGTACAAAGTGACACAAAAAATAGTCAAGGTAAATCGAGGTGTTCTCGAGGAGACTCCCTCTTGCTGATACTATAGGTCTACCAGGTGGATCCCTGCTGTCCTTATGAATTTTTGGCACCAGATAGAAACACAGTGCCACTGGTTTTTTAACTGTCAAAAATTGTAACTCATCATCCATGAGAAGACCATAGTTGTAACTCTCTAAAAGTAAATCATAAAAAGATGCCACTGAATTCCGATATGCTGTCACTGTTGACTTTTCATAACACTTTGAGATTAACAACTGTCTCCTGCTTCTTGTTGCTATTTCTTTAAATCCCACTACACTACATTTCCAACTTTGTTAGATGGTTCGATAATAAAAGAAGTAGCATTACTTACTGAAGTTAATGCTCTTTGTTGGCCTGATGTTAAATTACTTGCATAGGTGTCCCTACTGTCCTTCCATAGTTTCATCAAATTAAAAACCACAGCCTCATGGAAAGCGTCAATGTTGTCATGGGGGGTAGAGGGACTGCATTTCGATCTTGGATTACATATCACTTACTTTACCCGTCTCCAATCCCAGATCTCTCAACAAATCAATTTCAATATCCCACAATCTTTCCCCAACTTCCAATTCTCTGAGGGCAGCTAGGCCACCGATATCACCTATTGATAGTTCCGTAGATGAATCTGTAGTAACTGTGTCTGTACTCAATTGTAATGGGACATGTTTATCCTTCTGTTGTGTAAAGACTTTTTAACAACTTCAATTTCCTAACAAATTGAAAAACATCAATACGGGTTTTGGTGCAGTTGAAATTGGCCACAGGACAGAAGGATAATCCCAGTTCCAATACCGAACGTTCATCAAGGGATAAAACGTGGGAAAATATATTTACTATCATGAGTTTATATCTCATTCACTGTCTTTTCCTCCTGACCTGTCCCATGCTTTTCCCATACAGCTGCTCGGTTTCTTGTTGCTGTTCCTCTTCTCCTGTTCCTTTTTCATCTCCGACTTCTCCCTTTCCTCTTGGAGGCTTCCTTTGTGGTCATTGGTTTAGTTGTAAAAAACTGTATTCTTCCAATGTTGTAAAAGGTTGCCTGTAGAGCTGCTGATACCTGGTTGCTCCTCAAGATCTGAAACATTCTCTACACTTGACTCAGATTATAATGTCTCCTGTAGTCTTAAACCTTCCTGTTGTCAGATATATATATATAGCAGAATCAATATTTTTTTAATTCACCATATTTAGCATGTGCCCATTTTGAGAATGTCCCCTTTCCCATGACAAATATAGTTGCACAACTGTCAGTGATTTTCTTTACTCTGACACAAAAGGACCACAAGACCAAATAAAAAGTGGTGTTTGATACTCTATGTAAATTATGCCCACTCTTGAAAACATGCTTTTCAACTTTGTGAATTACTTCTATGTTTATCAGGGGCACGTTTTAAGCTTTCTTTTCCCACAAAAATGGTTGGTACATGACTATCAAATTGTCTTCTCTATTCCCGAACAAAGGATTCACCAGCATCTTTGAGGAAGCCTAGTTGTTTCCCCCACAATCACCGACATTCTGAGGTTTTTATTCCCATGAAAAAGACAGCTAAACGTTAGCCAATTGAACTGTTCTACTCTTAAGTGGCGAGCATACCAGCTCAGTTCAGAAACTCAATTTGTGATGCATGCAGATATAATTTGGCCTTCAAATAACAAGGCCTTCAGTGCTATCAAAAACTTAACATGGGCACTTCTGAATGTGTCTTTTGCTATGAAGAAGGCATTTGTGCCACTACTAAACTATCTTTTTCTATTCTTATGCAAAAAAACATAAGCCTTGTTTAAGAAGTCCTATTTTACATCTCTGATATAAAATGTGTGTTTTCAAATGGAGTTTTTCATCTTTATAAAAGTCTTCCATGTTTCACATGGGCACATCTTGAGAATGTGCCTTTCCCCTGTAAAGGTGGTTGTACCACTGCCAATGTGATTTATTTGTACTCTTGTCCAAAGTCTAAACCCGTTTGTAAAGCCAGCTATATGTACAGCATACAGAATGTGTGATCCAAAGCACAGCAACTGTTTTAACTTTGTTTAACAAGTTTTATGGATCTTAATACAGGTATTTATGGAGTATGAGCCTATGTGACTATGAAGAGAGCCCCAGGAGCAGGTAGAAGAAATATTCTGGGAGTAGGAAGAGCTTTGTGATGAGAGGCTCAGTACATTCTTGAATTCTAGATACAAAAGTAAAAAAGATATGCCAGTGCTTACATCTATTTCTCCAATGTAATCATTCAAAAGGGTAAGAAAGAATCAGCATGGGAAATGTGCCAGAAATAGTTTTATCTTCCTTATGAAAACTAGTTCATAAAGTGGTGGCTAGAAATCAGAATGATAACATAGATATTTAATTTTTTAAGGAAGTGTGGGTCTTCCTGGATGAACACAGTTTAAATCAGTTAATGCTGCATTTGAAGTGGGAATTTTTAGATCAATATGATAATCCCAGTCTCTCTCATGTGAGGGCTTGAATACCAACAATTCACCCCCCACCTCATGTGTATTAATAAAACTAACATTCACACCTGGCGGTATCTTGGTGTTGAATAACAGATGGTTACTGTTACCTGTCAGTTACCTGGCAGTTTTATTCATTTTATAAACCAAGGAAGGATGAAAGGCTGAGTAGAAGCAGCAAGATTCAAACATATGAGTGGTAGGTCAAACACACATCCCTCAAGTGGATACATTAGTTTACTAAGCCACCAGACTAACACTATCTGTTTAGGGTCTTCAGTATAACTGTCATTGCACACATCACTGTGGAGACATGAATATGATTATAATCACCTATTGTCACTGTGGGGCCCTGACCATGACTATAATTACACACTGCCTCTTTGGGGACCTGGGCATCCCTATAATCACACACTATGGCCCTCATTCTGACCCTGGCGGTCGGTGATAAAGCGGCGGCCAAGCCGCCAACAGGCCGGCGGTCTAAAATATGCAATTCTGACCCTGGCGGGAACCGCCAACACAGCCCGCCGTATTAACACTCCGCCCGCCACGGCGGTACAAACAAACAGCGCGGCGGTCCCCGCCAACAGCCAGGCGGCAGACAATGTACCGCCCACCCTATCACGACCCACCAATCCGCCACCTTTTCCGGGGCGGGAGCACCGCCGATAAGAACACGGCGGAAACAGACTACGAACGGGAAAACGCTCACCTCTACGCACTCCACGCGAGATTCCGGCAGTATGGAACCAGAGTTGCAGGTCATCCCCGCACTCCTATACCTGCTCATATACCAGGAGCACGCCCGGCGGCGCGGAAGACATCGGTGAGTACTGCACCTACGACACAGGGGAGGGAAAAGATTACCGGCACACACCCACCCACCCACACCCACTACAACACACACATCAATGCATTCCCACAGATCACTGTCACAACCCACAAACCACCCCCCTCCGAAATAATGCAAAGACCAAAATAAGAGATCATAAACGGGCAGATATATTGAAATATGTACACCAGTAATCCCAATAAATAAATAAACTATGTACAAAATATACACAGCTACTAAATGTAGTCCAACCACTGTCCGTGGATCACAGGGGTCCTGTGCAAAGGGGCAAGGCCCAGTCCCACGACAAGAACTCCACGGAGAGAACACTGCAGGGGCATCAGAAAGAAAATAGGACAGGCACCTCAGGGGGAAGGGAAGGGGGGGCACCTCAGCCACTTGAGTACACGACGCCAAATCCACGAGGGGACTCCATGACCACTGGGCCATCCTGGGGAGTGCTAAGCCACAGTCCAAACAGTCCATACAGTGGGTGGCCTGCCCACTGGGCCATCCTGGGGAGTGCAAAGCCACAGTCCATACAGTCCATACAGTGGGTGGCCTGCCCACTGGGCCATTCTGGGGAGTGCAAAGCCACAGTCCATACAGTCCATACAGTGGGTGGCCTGCCCACTGGGCCATCCTGGGGAGTGCAAAGCCACTGTCCATACAGTCCATACAGTGGGTGGCCTGCCCACTGGGCCATCCTGGGGAGAGCAAAGCCACAGTCCAAACAGTCCATACAGTGGGTGGCCTGCCCACTGGGCCATTCTGGGGAGTGCAAAGCCACAGTCCATACAGTCCATACAGTGGGTCGCCTGCCCACTGGGCCATTCTGGGGAGTGCAAAGCCACAGTCCATACAGTCCATACAGTGGGTGGCCTGCCCACTGGGCCATCCTGGGGAGTGCAAAGCCACTGTCCATACAGTCCATACAGTGGGTGGCCTGCCCACTGGGCCATCCTGGGGAGTGCAAAGCCACTGTCCATACAGTCCATACAGTGGGTGGCCTGCCCACTGGGCCATTCTGGGGAGTGCAAAGCCACAGTCCATACAGTCCATAACAGACCCCACTGCCACTGGAGGAGGCAAGTTGGCCAGAGGACATCCTGCAGCCCTGCCCGAGATAGATCCTGCCCTGCCACGTCTGCCAAAGGGCCAGCGGTTCTTGCCTTGAAGGGCCCAGTTCAGCGGTTCTTGAGACGGCGGGGCCCAGTTCAGCGCTCCTTGCCTTGAAGGGCCCAGTTCAGCGGTTCTTGAGACGGCGGGGCCCAGCGGAGCGGTGCTTGAGACGGCGGGGCCCAGTTCAGCGGTTCTTGAGACGGCGGGGCCCAGTTCAGCGGTTCTGGAGATGGCGGGGCCCAGTTCAGCGCTCCTTGCCTTGAAGGGCCCAGTTCAGCGGTTCTTGAGACGGCGGGGCCCAGTTCAGCGCTCCTTGCCTTGAAGGACCCAGTTCAGCGGTTCTTGAGACGGCGGGGCCCAGTTCAGCGGTTCTGGAGACGGCGGGGCCCAGTTCAGCGCTCCTTGCCTTGAAGGGCCCAGTTCAGCGGTTCTTGAGACGGCGGGGCCCAGTTCAGCGCTCCTTGCCTTGAAGGGCCCAGTTCAGCGGTTCTTGAGACGGCGGGGCCCAGTTCAGCGCTCCTTGCCTTGAAGGGCCCAGTTCAGCGGTTCTTGAGACGGCGGGGCCCAGTTCAGCGGTTCTGGAGACGGCGGCCGGTCTATGGCCAACTGCTCATTGCCTGGTGGTGCCCTCCTGGGCAGCGGGGATGGTGCTCCTTCAATGCCCACCTGGGCTGTGGGTGGTGGGGCCCTCCTGGCCAGCTGGGCTGGGTCCTCCCAGGGCAGCGGCTATGGGGGTGGTGGGCTCTCCCGGGGCAGCTGTGCCGGTTCCTCCCGGGGCAGCGGCTATGGGGGTTGTGGGCTCCTCCTGGGCAGCAGGCCTGCTGACCGACTTGCTGCCCTTGCCCTCCTTAGTCGTGGCCTGTGGCCCTTTCCTCCCTTTGGAGCTGTGGCTGGTGACTGTCTCTGGGTGGTGTCCGGGGGGGATGTAGAAGGCGGGCTCCTGCGGCGCCCCTTCCGCCTTCTGCTCCTCTTCCCAGGGGGTGGGCTGGCTGTCCCCTTGCTGCTGGGCGAAGATCCAGACATGCGGGCTGGCGGGCTCCAATACCCCTGCACCCTTGTCAAGGGGGCTGCAGGGCTGGTGGTGGCTCTTCTTACCCCGACGAGAAGGAGGGGGGGGCTCAGGGTCAGGAAAGAAGTTAGTAGTGGCGAGGAAGAGTTTCTTGGGACAATGGAGAGTGGTAGGTACAGTGGGAATGGGAGTGGAGGGAGAGGATGTGGTTGTAGGTGAGTCACGTTTGCTGTCTTTGGGTGCAGGTGCAGGAGGGATAGGCTGTCGTGAGGTGGATGGCTGTTGGGTGGGTGGGTGGCTGCGTTTGTGTGGTGTGGAAGAGGGGGTGACAGACACAGTGGGAGAGGACACAGGGGACGTGTAAATGGCAGTGGGGGTGGTGACTGCACGTGTGCGGACTGGAGTGGAGGGTGTGCTGGTGATGGAAACACTGGCTGATGGTGAGGTGAATGGAGGTGTGAGTGTAGACGTCACAGGGAGGGAGGAGGGAGACGAGGAGGTGGGGGTCACAGAGGTGGTAGTGACTGTTGGCATGTCTGCATCGGAATGTTGCGTGTGTGAATGTCTGCGTGATCTGTGGTGCTTATGTTTGGATGAGCTTCTCTTGGGTGTTGAGGTGTGTGCAGGCTGGTCTGATGGTGTGGGTGGGACAGGCAGAGGAACAGGAGACTGGGAGGAGGGAGTTAGTAGAGGGAGGCAGGAGACAGGGACAATGGCTGCCGTCAGTGCTGAGGCCAGAGCCTGGAACGATCGCTGATGGGCAGCCTGACCCGAATGAATGCCCTCCAGGTACGCATTGCTGCGATGAACCTCCCTCTCCACCCCCTGGATGGCATTCAAAAGGGTAGTCTGCCCAACAATGAGCGTTCGGAGGAGGTCAATGACCTCCTCACTGAGGGCAGCGGGGGTAACAGGGGCAGGGCCTGAGGTGCCTGGGGCGAAGGAGATGCCCGGCTTCCTGGCAGAGCGGGCACGGGGCGAACGCTGAGGGGCTGCTGGGAGGGCGGAGATGGTGCGCTGGGTGGCGGCTGTACCTGTAATGGCGGGGGGCACGGATGGTGCCACCCCCGCAAGGGAGCCCCCTTCCGAGGACGTGTTCGTGTCGCTGCAGGGTCCAGTCGTCCCCGTCGTGGAGCTCCCCTCGCCCTCCGTCTCACTGGTCCAGTCTGACTCTGTGGCATGGCCCTCCTGGGCCATGTGAGATGCAGCTCCCTCCTGCCCCGATGCCACTTCTCCTCCGCCTGATGATGCTGATGCACACAAGCACAGAAAGACAAACAAAAAGGGGGGGGGGGAGAGAAATAAAGGGATATTGAGTACATGGATCTCCGGTACAGTTAGCGGACATGACAGACACAGATGCCCCCTGCACTAAGTTGAGCACTTGGGGTCCGCTACGCATTCCGTGGAACATGCCCTACACGCCTAGAGTTGACAACTGCACCCATGGATGACACGGCCCAGGGATGGCTGTACTGACAAACTACTGAGGGTGGTGGCTGGGGACACAGGGGCTTACGGGGGTGCCCAGCCTACAGATATCGCCCTGGCCTAGGGGGACCCCCAGCCCTCCTCCCCCACCCAGACACCTCCACTGCGCGACAACAGAGTAGATAATGCTTGTACTCACCCCCTTGTGTCTGCTGTGCTGCCCTCACGCGCCCATCCAAATCAGGGTAGGCCACCGCCAGGATCCGGAACATCAGGGGGCTCAGTTGACGGCAGGCACCCCGCCTACGTTGGGAGGCCATCCCCAGCAGAGACTCGGCGGTCTTCTTGGTCCCGCGGCGGATGTCCTCCCACCTCTTGCGGCAGTGGGTGCCCCGTCGATGGTGGACCCCCAGGGTCCGGACTTCCTTGGCGATGGCACGCCAAATCCCGATCTTCTCATGGGCGCGGACCTATGTGACACGTACAGGGAGGGAGAAATACCACGTTCAAGTTTGTCGGCATTTTCCTTGCCAGTGGCCCAACGGCCCCCATCCCCGCCAGGCCCCCGGCCATGCCCCCCGCCAGGCCCAACATGCCCCCCCATCCCCGCCAGGCCCCCCGCCATGCCCCCCGCCAGGCCCAACATGCCCCCCATCCCCGCCAGGCCCCCCGCCATGCCCCCCGCCAGGCCCAACATGCCCCCCATCCCCGCCAGGCCCCCCGCCATGCCCCCTGCCAGGCCCAACATGCCCCCCATCCCCGCCAGGCCCAACATGCCCCCCATCCCCGCCAGGCCCCCCGCCAGGCCCAACATGCCCCCCATCCCCGCCAGGCCCCCCGCCATGCCCCCCGCCAGGTCCAACATGCCCCCCATCCCCGCCAGGCCCCCCGCCATGCCCCCGCCTGGCCCAACATGCCCCCCATCCCCGCCAGGCCCCCCGCCATGCCCCCCGCCAGGCCCAACATGCCCCCCATCCCCGCCAGGCCCCCCGCCATGCCCCCCGCCAGGCCCAACATGCCCCCCATCCCCGCCAGGCCCCCCGCCAGGCCCAACATGCCCCCCATCCCCGCCAGGCCCCCCGCCATGCCCCCCGCCAGGCCCAACATGCCCCCCATCCCCGCCAGGCCCCCCGCCAGGCCCAACATGCCCCCCATCCCCGCCAGGCCCCCCGCCATGCCCCCCGCCAGGCCCAACATGCCCCCCATCCCCGCCAGGACACCCCGCCATGCCCCCCGCCAGGCCCAACATGCCCCCCATCCCCGCCAGGCCCCCCGCCAGGCCCAACATGCCCCCCATCCCCGCCAGGCCCCCCGCCAGGCCCAACATGCCCCCCATCCCCGCCAGGCCCCCCGCCATGCCCCCCGCCAGGCCCAACATGCCCCCCATCCCCGCCAGGCCCCCCGCCAGGCCCAACATGCCCCCCATCCCCGCCAGGCCCCCCGCCATGCCCCCCGCCAGGCCCAACATGCCCCCCATCCCCGCCAGGCCCCCCGCCATGCCCCCCGCCAGGCCCAACATGCCCCCCATCCCCGCCAGGCCCCCGCCATGCCCCCCGCCAGGCCCAACATGCCCCCCATCCCCGCCAGGCCCCCCGCCATGCCCCCGCCAGGCCCAACATGCCCCCCATCCCCGCCAGGCCCCCGCCAGGCCCAACATGCCCCCCATCCCCGCCAGGCCCCCCGCCATGCCCCCGCCAGGCCCAACATGCCCCCCATCCCCGCCAGGCCCCCCGCTATGCCCCCCGCCAGGCCCAACATGCCCCCCATCCCCGCCAGGCCCCCCGCCATGCCCCCCGCCAGGCCCAACATGCCCCCCATCCCCGCCAGGCCCCCCGCCAGGCCCAACATGCCCCCCCATCCCCGCCAGGCCCCCAAGCCAGCCAGTGGCCCCAAATCCAGATTGAATTAAACTCACTTGTTGGTCTGGAGGACCGTAGAGTAGCGCATACTGGGGGAGGACCCCATCCACAAGTTTCTCCAACTCCTCTCCAGTGAAGGCAGGGGCCCTTTCCCCAGGCGCAGCAGCCATTGTCCCTTCCAGACCGAGGTCACAGCAACACTTGCAGTATAGGTCCTCTCCTGTGAAAGTTCAAGTCGCAAGTGGATAAGTAGATAGAAAATGGCGGTCACGTCCGCGGTGGTGCGTACCGCGGCGGTGCGTCCCGCCACCGCCGGCGCCCTTCGCCATTGGCTCCTGAAACCCATAGGCTTCAATGTTAACCAATGCGGCTTCGCGCCGCGGTCTTCGCCCGCCGCCCGCCGCGGTGTGCCACGCCAGCGCATTGACCTCACATCCCATTGTCACACTTCACAGGTCAGGCAGCCGCCATTTCCAGGGCCCACATGGCTCAAATTCAACTGCGTCACACAGGCCTAGGCCTTGCATAGCCACTCAGACACGCCATTCACTGCATAGAGAATCGTTTACTGTGCAAGCTGTGAGTACGTACCTGTGGGTTGCTTGACTGTGTGCTCCATGTTGTCCTTCCTAGGCACCGTCCGCTGGGTTGGGCGAGGAGACGGATGAATCCTCCCGTGTACCGACCGCTGGTGGACCTGTCGACAATGGAAGAACGCCACATTATCCTGACCTACCGTCTTAACCGTGCCACTATCCATGAACTGTGTGCCCAGCTGGAGCCCGACCTGATGTCCCCCATCCGCCAACCCACAGGGATTCCCCCTCTGGTGCAGGTCATGTCAGTACTCCATTTCTTGGCAAGTGGGTCATTTCAGACAACAGTGGGAATTGCTTCTGGGATGTCTCAGCCCATGTTTTCGAAGGTGTTATCCAGAGTGTTGTCTGCCCTGATGAAATACGTGAGGAGCTACATCATTTTCCCTGAGGTGGGCGAATTGGCTACAGTGAAGGGTGATTTCTACGCCCTTGGACATATTCCCAACGTCATTGGTGCCATTGATGGGACCCATGTGGCTTTGGTTCCCCCAAGAGACAGGGAGCAGGTGTACAGGAACAGAAAAAGTTACCATTCAATGAACATCCAGGTGGTGTGTTTGGCTGACCAGTACATCTCGCATGTAAATGCCAAATTCCCAGGGTCAGTGCATGACGCCTACATCCTAAGGAATAGCAGCATCCCTTACGTGATGGAACAGCTACAGAGACACCGTGTATGGCTAGTGGGGGACTCTGGGTACCCCAACCTGTTGTGGCTACTGACCCCAGTAAGGAATCCCCGGACCAGGGCAGAGGAACGGTACAATGAGGCCCATGGGCGTACTAGGAGGGTGATCGAACGCACCTTTGGCCTCCTAAAGGCCAGGTTTAGGTGCCTGCATATGACAGGTGGATCCCTAATGTACTCACCTAAGAAGGTGTGTCACATCATCGTGGCCTGCTGCATGCTTCACAACCTGGCTTTGCGCCGCCAGGTGCCTTTCCTGCAGGAGGATGGTCGAAACGGTGGTGTTGTGGCAGCGGTGGAACCTGAGGAGAGTGACGAGGAGGATGACGACGGGGCTGAAACAGACAACAGGGACAGAATCATTGAACAGTACTTCCAATAGGACACAGGTAACATTTCAAAGTTAATTTAGTAAATGTGAACTACTCTCCTGCATCTCTGCTGCCTGTCTATTTGCCCCAGTGTATGATGACTGAGTTGTGGCTTTTCCCTCCCTATTTCAGATCTGGGGTCCCCACTACGAGTCCTGTGCTTCGTTTCCCCATGGACTACAGCTTTGTGGCAGCTGTTTGTTGACTTCACCATGTACAAGGACATATTTGCACTGTCATGTCAATTACAATATATTGAAATCACAGCCAGACTCCAGATAGTTTTGTGCAAAATAGGTGTTTATTTAAGTGCTCAAAATGGGATGGGTGGTTTCAAGTGGGTGGGGGCTATGGTGAAGGAATGTCCATGGCAGAGTCCAGAGTAACAGTCACACAGGTGCATTGTCCAGAGGCCTGTGGAGAGATGGAGCATGGGCAGTTCAAGGATGGACAGGGTGACAATGTGGGACAGTGGGATGACATCAGGTGGTATCCATTGCTGGCGGGGGTCTTGACATCCTACTCTGTCTTCTTGCGAGATCTCAGGGCCCTCTTGCGGGGTGGTTCTTCTCCTGCAGGAGGTGGGGGTCTGGTGGGCTGCTGCTGTGCGGGGGCCTCCTGTCCACTAGCGCCGGCGGAGGTGGTTGGCTGTTCTTGGTCCAGGCTAGTGGCAGGGGCCCTTGGGTGTTGTTGAGTGTCCGCCCTGGTGTTGACGAGGTCCTGCAGCAGCCCTACCATGGTAACCAGGGTGGTGTTGATGGCTCTGATGTCCTCCCTGTACCCCCGATAGTGTTCCTCCTGCAGTACCTGGATCTCCTGGAACCGGGCCAGTACCGTCGCCATCGTCTCCTAGGAGCGGTTGTATGCTCCCATGATGGTGGTGAGGACCTCGTGGAGAGTGGGTTCCCTGGGCCCGTCCCCCCCCTGTCGCACAGCTGCCCTCCGAGTTGCCCTGTTTCCCTGGGCCTCTGCCCCCTGGCCGGTGTGCCCACTACCACTGCCCCCAGGTCCCTGTTGTTGTTGGGGTGGTGGGTTATCCTGGGTGCCCTGTAGTGGTAGACACACCGCAGATTGACGCGCCCTGGAGACAGAGGCATGGGCCCGCTGGGTGGGAGCTGTGCTGGTGTTCCCAGAGGGGTTTGGGTCTGTAATGGCCTGGGCCTGTGTGAGGGGAACCGACTGTCCAGAGGTCCCCGATGGTCCGGGCTGGTCATCGTTGTCCAGGTCGACAGAGCTGCTGTCATCGCTGACGGCCTCTTGGGTGGGGGGTGTGGAGAATTCTGGCCCCTCGGCCGCGGTGTGTTGACGGTCGGGTCCTGCAGGGGTATAGAGGTATGGTTATAGTTTCAATGTGTGGCATATGGGTGTATCTATGGGTTCTCGTGTCCCCAAGTGCTGGCATTCGTGTGTGGGGGCTTTGGTGAGGGTGGCTTGTGGGGGGGATGTGTATATGCATTGGGCATGCTTTGGTGATGGGTGTCCATGCTTAGTGGACGCATGCAGGCCTAGGTTTTGGGATGTGTGGGTTGTGATGGTGAGACATTGGCGGGGAATAGGTGTGCTGGGGGTGGGGGTGAGGATGGTGGTGGGGGTGAGGATGGTGGTGGGGGTGGGGGTGAGGGTGGGGTTCGAGGATGGGGGTGAGGGTTGGGGTATGATTTGGCATGCAGGTGGGGGGGAAGCAGTAGTGAAGCTTCAACTTACCAGTATCCATTCCTCCGCCGACTCCTGCGAGGCCGTCAGGATGCAGGATGTTCAAGACTTCCTCCTCCCATGATGTGAATTGTGGGGGTTGAGGTGGGGGTCCTCCGCCAGTCTTCTGCACGGCGATGTTGTGCCTGGATACCATGGAACGCACCTTCCCCCGTAGGTCGTTCCATCGCTTCCTGATGTCTTCCCGATTTCTGGGGTGCTGTCCCACAGCGTTGACCCTGTCGACAATCCTCTGCCATAGCTCCGTCCTCCGGGCAATGCTGGTGTATTGTATCTGTGTGCCGAACAGCTGGGGCTCTACCCGAACGATTTCCTCCACCATGACCCTGAGTTCTTCGTCTGTGAAGCGGGGTTGTCTTTGGGGTGCCATGGGGTGGTGTGTATGATGTGTGGGGTGGAGTATGTGTAGTTAAGTGTGTTGAGTGTGGTGGTGTGTGTTGTTTTGTGTGTGGATAGTGTGTGGGTGATGGTGTTGAGTGGCTGTGGCTGTTAGTTTGTGGATGCTGGTGTCTCGCTCTGGCCTTCTTTCAGAATTTTTTTGCGTAGGGGTTTGTGGGTGATGTGGGTGGGTGTTTTATATTGTATTGTGTGTGTGGGAGTGGTGTGTGTATGTGTATCAGGTGTGTGGGATTCAAATCGTCCAATGTGGCTGAGTTTTGTTCGTTTGTGTGTATTCTGACCGCGGCGGTGTGTCCCGCCAATGGAATACCGCGTTTGAATGACCGCCGCGTGGATTCGTGGGTCGTAATGGCATGGGCGTATTTCTGTTGGCGTGGCGGTGGAGGTTTTGTCACCTCCACCTTTCCGCCGACCGCTGGTCTGGCGGTCGGTTGTGGCTGTCGGATTTTCGGAGGTTTGCCTTCTGCGGGTCAGAATGACCGTGGCGGGTTTCCGCGGCCGCGGCGGGGTTATGGCGGTCTTCTGACCGGCGGTAAGTGCATTTTACCGCCGGGGTCAGAATGACCACCTATGTCAGTGAGGATGTAGGCATCAATATAATCAATATTACTCTAGCTTTGCTGGGAATTGAACATAACTATCATCACACATTATCTCTTTGGAGCAACGGGGTAACATTATAATGACACATCATCTCTGTGGAGACCTGGACTTCAATATGACCACAAGCTATCTTTGCGGGGACTTGGCCATCAATGTATTCAATCACACACTCTCTTTGCAGGGAATTGAACATGAGTATCATCACACGCTATCTCTGTAGGGACCAGGGAATATCTATAATCACATGCTATCTCTGTGGGGACATGGGCATAAATATAATCAAGCATTAATTTTGTGGAGACCTGAACATTACTATCATCACATACTATCTCTGCAAAGACATCAAAATGTCTATCATGCAAGACTGCCCCTACAGGGACTTGAACTTGAGAGTCCTCAGAAACATTCTCTAAAGGTTCATAATCACTATCTGGGACTCCCTATTATCAGTCACTATCTACTTGGGGATCTGTGTCGATAATCACACAATATCTCTGCAAGACAAATTCATGACTATAATCACACATCTTTGCAGGTGTCTGGGCATAACTCGCTGTGTTGCCTCAAACTGTGTCAGGGAGTCATGCCATGGGAATTGCTGTTGGTGTTCCCACTCAAAACACTGACACTGACACTGCCCCAGATTTACAACATAGCGTAAATCTCTGGCAGTGCCAAAAATCTACACCTCCACAGAACAGGCGTAATGAGGAGAAATGTTTACAATGTTTCTTGTGTTTGCCTCTTTTTCACGTGTGCTGCATTCTGCAGCACACACTGAACGAGGAGAACAGCTCTAGTGATTATTTTTGTGTAGGGAGGAACCTAGTCCTGACTATAGGAATACCCTATCTTTTGGAGGGCTTGAACATAGCTATTATCACTCACTATCTCTGTGGGAACTTGAACACAACTACAACACTATCTGAGCGGCAACCTCTGCGTCACTCTAATGACACACTATCTCATGTGAATTCAACATAACTATAACCATACACTATCTCTGCGGGGACTTGAGTGTTAGTAAAATCACACACTATCTCTGTGGGGACTTGAGTGCCAGTATAATCACACACTATCTCTGTGGGGACTTGAGTGTTAGTGTAATCACACACTATCCCTGTGGAGACTTCAACATGAGTATTATTACAGTATCACTGTAAGGACCTGGGAATTACTGTAATAACACACTATTTCTGCATGGTCTTCAGCATGACTATCATCGTACACTATCTCTAAGTACATCTGAACATGACTATAACTAAACACTACAGCTCTTGGGGCCTGGACATTACTATAATCAGACCTATCTTTTGGAGGGTTCGAACATAACTATCATCAATCACTATTTCTGTGGAGACTTGTACCTAACTATAATCACAGACTATCTGTGCGACAACCTGGGCATCATGCTAATGACATAGTATCTCATGTGGCTTCAAAATAATTATCATCATACACTATCTCTGTGAGGACTTGAGTGTTAGTATAATCACACACTATCCCTGTGGAGACTTCAACATGAGTATTATTACAGTATCACTGTAAGGACCTGGGAATTACTGTAATAACACACTATTTCTGCATGGTCTTCAGCATGACTATCATCGTACACTATCTCTAAGTACATCTGAACATGACTATAACTAAACACTACAGCTCTTGGGGCCTGGACATTACTATAATCAGACCTATCTTTTGGAGGGTTCGAACATAACTATCATCAATCACTATTTCTGTGGAGACTTGTACCTAACTATAATCACAGACTATCTGTGCGACAACCTGGGCATCATGCTAATGACATAGTATCTCATGTGGCTTCAAAATAATTATCATCATACACTATCTCTGTGAGGACTTGAGTGTTAGTATAATCACATACTATCTCTGTGGACACTTGAACATGAGCATTATTACGGTATCACTGTGGAGACTTGGAAATTACTGAAATAACACACTATTTCTGCATGAACTGCTGCATGACTATCATAACATAATCACACACTATCTGTACGGCAGCCTGGGCATCACTCTTATGACACACTACCACATGTGAATTCAATATAACTTTTATCATACGCTATCTCTGCATAAGTGTTAAAAACATCGCACACTCTCTCTGCGGGTACTTGAACATGACAATCACTGTTGGGACCTGGGAATTACTGTAATAACACACTATTTCTGCATGAATGGCATAATAACTATCATCAAACATTATCTCTAAGGGGACATGAACAGAACTATAACTAAGCACTATGGCCCTCATTACAACCCTGGCAGTCGGTGATAAAGCGGCAGTAATACCGCCAACAGGCTGGCGGTATTTACCGCCAAATTATGACCATGGCAGAAAGAGCTTAGACTGACAGCCACTTTACCACACCGACGACCAGGGTGGAATCAACAGGTACCACGTTAGTAGCCGCCAACAGCCAGGCGGAAGCCAATGTTCTGCCCACTGTATTATGACAGGCCAATCCACCACCTTTTCCTGGGCGGTACCAACTACATCAAAAGCTTGGGGGAAGCACTGCACAGAAGGGAAACAACTCACCATTGGAGACTCAGGGAAGAACCATGCCGCCATGGAGCCTGAACTGCAGATGTTCCCCATGATGTTCTACCCCCTGCTCCACCACGAACACCAACGACGACGAAGACGACCACGGTGAGTACAGCCGCCTAGCACATAGGGGAGGGGGGGGAGGAAAAAGAGAGTGACACACACACGCACAACACACCCCCCCACCCCAACGCCATACACACAAGCAGATGCAGTAACATAACATATTTACCCCGTACCCCTCAGGAATAATGCAAGGGCCACAGGAATAAATGAAAGTGTGTGTAATAATATAAATAAAGTAGAAATACGCACATCCAATCTAAAAGTATATACAGATATACCAATCAAGGGACACTGCCCAGTCGTCAATCTGCGTGGGCCACAGAGCCACATTACAAAGTCCAAAGTCCCACTTGACTCCTGCAACCACACGGAGAGAACACTGCAGGGGTATCAGTTTGAAAATAGGCAGGCACCTCAGGCGAATGGGGAACGGGGGGCACCTCAGCCGGCAGATGGAACAACACCACTGGTCCTGGAGGGGGCAACATGCCCTGTGTGCTGTCCTGGGGAGTGCAAGGTCACAGTTTCTCAAGTGGTTGATTTGCCCACTGCTTTGTCCTGGGGAGTGCAAGGCCACAGTCTCTCAAGTGGGTGATTTGTCCACTGCTTTGTCCTGGGGAGTGCAAGGCCACAGTCTCTCAAGTGGGTGACTTGCCTACATGCTCTGGAGGGGGCAACATGACTTGTGCCTGGTCCTGGGGAGTGCAAGACCACAGTCTCCCAAGTGGGTGTCTTTACCACTGGTTCTGAAGGGGGCATCGAGCCCTGTGATCTTCATCCTGGAGAAGATGGGGTGAGTCGGTGCCATACCCACTGGTTCTGGAGGAGGCATTGAGCCCTGTGCTCTTCATCCTGGAGAGGATGGGGTGAGTGTGTGGCATACCCTCTGGTTCTGGAGGGGGCATCGTGCCCTGTGATCTTCATCCTGGAGAGGATGGAGTGAGTGGGTGCCTGACCCACTGGTTCTGGAGGGGGCATCGAGCCCCGTGATGCAGATGGAGTGCAAGGTCGCAGTCTCTCAAGTGGGTGTCATACCCACAGGGTTTGCAGGAGGCAGGCCACAAAAAGCCCATGGATGCAGGACTACAGACTGCCTGCCAGCAGTGACGGCTGCTCAGTGGTGGTGCTGCTGATGCTGCCGCTGGTGGTGGGGGCAGGCTCAAGGCCATCCCCTGTAGCCTCGGATGGCTGCCCACTGGTGCTGTTGCTTGCTGGTGGTGGTGGTGGGGGAAGCTCCTGCCCATCCCCTGCAGTCTGGGACGGCTGCCCATTGCTGGTGGTGGTACTGGTGGTGGTGCTGCTGCTGCTGGTGGTGGTGTGGGGAGGCTCCTGCCCATCCCCTGCAGCCTCGGATGGCTGCCCACAGCTGCTGGTAGTGGTGCTGCTGCTGGTGGTGGGGGAAGGCTCCTGGCCATCCCCTGCAGCCTCAGACAGCTGCCCATTGCTGGTGGTGGTACTGGTGGTGGTGCTGCTGCTGCTGATGGTGGTGGGGGGAGGCTCCTGCCCATCCCCTGCAGCCTCGGATGGCTGCCCACAGCTGCTGGTGGTGCTGCTGCTGCTGGTGGTGGTGGGGGGAGGCACCTGCCCATCCCCTGCAGCCTCTGGATGGCTGCACCACCATGGTTGGTGGTGGGGGCTCCAACTGAGTACACAAACGCAAGCACTCTTGTCCTTTCTGCCTGCCAGTGCAGGCCCCTTGCCCTTCCTGGCAGCAGCTGGGGATTGCTCCTTGCCCTTCCTGGCAGCAGCTGGGGGTGGCATCTTGACCTTCCTGGCAGCAGCTAGGGGTGGCACCTTGACGTTCATGGCAGCAGCTGGGGAGGGCTCCTTGCCCTTCCTGGCAGTACTTGGGGCAGGCACCCTTCCCGTGTGGCTGCCTGGTGCCCGGGATCCTTTCCCACCATGAGTTGCTGTGGACACTACTGGGCCCGTGGACTGGGTGGCCGAGGTGCTTGCCTGAGTTTTAGCCACCCTGGCCAGGCATGAAGGACAGGGGGAGGGGTAGGGAAGAGGTCAATGGTGGAGAGGAAAAGCTTCTTAGGGACATTGGGTCAGGAAGAGGGAGAAGGTCTGGGAGTGGAGGAAGAGGGAGTAGTTGTAGGAGGTGTCTGCTGTGTTTGGGTGCAGGTACATGGGCTGGATGCTGTTGTGAGGTGGATGGCTGTTGGGTGTCTGAGAGCTTACGTTTGTATACTTTGGGAGGAAGGGGCACAGACACAGTGGGAGAGGACACAGGGGACATGTGCATGGATGTTGGGGTGGTGACTGCCAGTGAAGTGTGTGTCCTGATAGGTGTGCTGGTGATGGAGGTAGTGGATGAGGATATAGTGCATGCAGGTATGAGTATAGACGCAACTGGGAGGGAGGTGGAGGACGAGGAGGGGAAGCCACAGTGGAGGCAGTGAATGTTGGTATGTCTGCATCTGGATGGTGTTTGTGTGAGTGCCTGTGGTATGAAGTGTGGTGCCTGTGTTTACCTGTGCCACTCTTGTGGGTTGTCCTCTGTGCATGCTCGTCTGCCTGTGTGCTTGGGATAGGTTGGGGTTGAGGGGAATGGGATTGGGAAGAGAAAGTTGGAGGGGGGAGGGTGGAAACAGGGACAATGGCTGCCATCAGAGAGGAGGCCAGAGCCTGGATTGATCTCTGTTGGGCCGCCAAGCCAGTGTGAATGCCCTCCAGAAATTAATTGGTCTGTTGCAGCCAGCCCCTGGATGGCATTTACAATGGTTGACTGCCCAACAGAGATGGGTCACAGGAGGTCAACAACCTCCTCACTCAGGGCAGCAGGGCTTACTGGGGCAGGGCCTGAGGTACCTGGGGCGAAGGAGATGCCCACCCTCCTGGGTGAACGGGCACGGGCAACTCGATGAGGGGCTGCTGGGAGGGCAGTGCTGGTACGGGGGTGGCGGCTGTACCTGTAGCTGGCGTGGGCACAGAGGTGTCAGCCACCACCAGGGAGCTTCCACTGGAGGAGGTATCCGTATCCGAACTGTCCCCTCCAGTCTCCGTTGTGGTGCTCCCCTCACCCTCTGTCCCACTGGTGCCCTCACAGTCGGTGGACTCTGCCTCCTGGGCCCTGTGGGATGCAGCTCCCTCCGTCGCCAGTGAATCTGCTCCTCCACCAGATGATGCTAATACACATAAGGACAGGGTAACAAAACATAAAGGAGGGGGAGACAAAGGATACACTGGGTCAATGGCTGCACCAACACCACCATTGGCGTACATTCCACCCTCACACACAGGGAACAGCCCTACGCACTATGCAATGCACTACCAGTAACAATGTTAGTCACTAGGGCATGGGGAAGGACACATACCGCCAACTGCAGCATACCTGGGACCCACATAGCCTTTCCAAGTAGTGGATGCCTACTAGCTAGGTGTGAGGAATTTCACATCAGATCCCTGTCTAACTTGGGACCTACTCTGCAATGTCAGGCCTGGCCTAGGGACACCCACAGACACACATCCCCCATCCAGATACCACCCCACCATGCGTAAGTTGTAATGATGGGCACTGTACTCACCCCCTTGTGGCTGCTGTGATGCCCTCAAGGGCCCATCCAGCTCTGGATAGGCCACTGCCAGTATGTGGGTCCTCAGTGGGGTTAGGGTTCGCCGGGCACCCCTTCCTCGTTGGGAGGTCATCCCCAGCTGGGCCTCCCACGTCTTCTGTTCCCAGGGACTCAGGTCCTCCCACCATTTCGGACAGTGGGTGCTCCGCCTGCCGTAGACCCCCAGGGTCCACACGTCCTTCTTTTGATGAGCGCCGACCTGCAGAGGAAATATACACAGGGAAAGGTATTAGTTAGACCATCCTAGCTGTTACACTCATGGCCCACCATAGCTCTTCCCATCCCCTTTCACACAGACATGGCCCAGCATACATGCTGCACGCAGCCGCCCAGGGTCCATCCACCAACCCCCCCTACACGAGGCCTTCACACACAGCACTCCATGCATTCATGCCCCATGCATCGTGCTCACAGTGTACTCACCTGTTGGTCTGGAGGCACATAAACCAGTCCGTACTGGGGTAGGACCCCATCCACTAGTCTCTCCAGCTTCGCAGAGGTGAAGGCAGGGGCCCTTCCCCCAATCACACGGGCCATGGTATGTTCCAGACACAGGTCACAGCAGCACATGCAGTGTAGGTCCTCTCCTGTTGAAGGTCAGGTAGCAAGTCACTGCTGGCATACATCATCATTGGCCACTGCACCCCAAAGGGCCCAATATTATCCAATGAGACGTTGCACAGCAGATCTCAACCGCCTCCCGCAATGGTGCACAATGTCAGCGGAATTACCTCACTTCCACCTGTCCCGCCATACCGGACAGGGGGACGCCATTTAAGGGGGCGGGGAATGCATGGAACATAACTGCATCACAGATCACAATTGTACATACAGGACTTTTACCACTAATACATTTAAAAGTCACATCATGCATTGAACTGTAATGGCTACAATGTACAGTTTATGACCGGCTCCTCTCTCTTTTGCCCCATAGATTGCAACCGCTGCGGATGAATAGGAGATGGAAACATCCCCCCGTGTACAGACCCCTGGTGGAGTTGGCAACAATGGAGGGCAGGTATATTATCCTCACCTACAGACTTGACAGGCCCACAATCGCGGAGCTTTGTGCCCAATTGGAGCCTGACCTGATTTCTGCTACCCGTCACCCCACTTGGATCCCCCCTCTTGTGCAAGTCCTATCTGTGCTCCATTTCTTGGCAACTGGTTCTTTCCAAGTGACAGTGGGCTTGGCAGCAGGAATGTCACTGCCAATGTTCTCAATTGTGCTGACAAGAATGTTGTCTGCCCTGGTTAAACACATGTGCAGCTACATTGTTTTCCCCCAGGTGGAGGATTTGCCCACATTGAAGGCTGACTTTTATGCAATGGGACATATCCCCAACAAAATTGGAGCTATTGATGGAACAGATATTGCATTTGTTCCCCCCCTCCCCGGCAAAATGAACAGGTCTTTAGAAATCAAAAAAGTTTTCACTCGATGAATGTGCAGATGGTGTGTTTGGCAGACCAGTACATCTCCCATGTCATTGCTAAGCATCCTGGGTCGGTGCATGATGCCTTTCCCCTGAGGAATAGCAGCATCCCAAATGTGATGGCCAACTACAGAGGCACAGGGTGTGGCAAATAGGTGAGCCCTGGTTCTAACCCAGTGGATGTTGGTGTAAGGGTGTGGTGTGGCCATAAGGGATAGTGTGTGGCTAACGGTTGTCCAACGATATTTGCAGGTGGTTCAGGTTACCCCAACCTATCATGGCTACTGACCACTGTGAGGAATCCCAGGACAAGGGCTGAGGAACGTTACAATGAGGCACATGGGCGAACAAGAAGGATCATTGAACGTACATTTGGCCTCCTGAAGGCCAGGTTTTGGTGCCTCCATCTGACTGGTAGATCCCTGTGCTACTCACCCAAGAAGGTCTGCCAGATAATCGTGGCATGCTGTATGTTGCATAACCTTTCCTTGAGATGCCATGTGCCTTTTCTGCAGGAGGAGGAGGCTGGAGATGGCTGTGTGGCAGCAGTGGACCCTGTGGACAGTGAAGATGAGGAGGCAGAGCGTGAGGATGAGGACAATAGAACTACAGTGATTAGACAGTACTTCCAATGACACACAGGTAAGACAGTGTTACTTCACATTTCATTGTCAGATTTTTGTTTCACATTGTCACTGGCAGGCTGTGACTTCCCACTTCTATGGCCCCTCACTGTACCCTTTGACAACTGTTTTTGCACATGTTGGTTCCCCACTATCGCTCCTGGTGTGTTCACTGCGCCAACTACAGGTCTTTCCTATGTAAACATTACTGTACAGTTGAATTGCAATGTTTAAACTTTGTTAAACAAATACATACTTCAATCATTTTACATAATCCATACTTGTATTTTTTTTAAGTGTGTTTATTGCAGTGCTATGAAGAAAAGGGAGAACTGCAATTGGCTGGGGTGATGATGATGGAGGAAAGTCTAGGGTATAGTTCCAGTCTATTTGTAGCACAGGTGCATTGTCCAAGGGGGCATAGGAAGGGGAGCAATGGCAGTTCAAGGTGGACAGGGTGACAATCAGGAGAGTCTCATTTCCTGGCGGGGATCTTGGCAATAGTCTCTAGCTTTTGCCTGGATCGCAGGGACGTTCGCGGGGTGGTTCTCCTTCTGCAGGGGGAGGTGTGCTGGTGGCCTGTTGGTCCTGTGGTGGGGCCTCCTGTCCACTAGTGGCAGCTAGGTGGATGGCTGTTCAGCAGTCTGGTTAGTGGCAGGGTCCAGCTGGTGTGACACTGCCTCCCTCATAATGTTGACCATGTCTGCCAGTACCCCTGCAATGGAGACCAGGGTGGTGTTAATGGCCTTCAAGTCCTCCCTGATCCCCTGGTAGGGTCCCTCCTGCAGCTGCCTGTTCTCCTGCACGTTGTCCAGGATCTGGCCCAGCGTATCCTGGGAATGTTGGTATGCTCCCAGGATCTCGGTGAGTGACTCCTGGAGAGTCGGTTCCCTGGACCTGTCCTCCCTGTGGCACACAGCAGTCCTCCCAGCTTCCCTGTTGTCCTGTGCCTCTGTCCCCTGAACGGTCTGCCCACTGCCACTGACCCCAGGTCCCTGATTGTCTTGGGTTTGTGGTGTGCTCTGGAGTCCCTGTAGTGGTGGACACACCGCTGATTGACGTGTCCTGGGGACATAGGTATGGGCATGCTGGGTGGGTGCTGTGGTGGTGTTTCCCGAGGGGGGAGGCTCTGTGGTGGTGTGTGACTGTGGATGGGTAACTGACTGTCCAGAGGTCACTGATGGGCCAGGTTGGACATCCAGATCCAGGCAAGCAGAGTCACTGTCATCACTGTGGGCCTCTTCTGTGGGGGGACTGGATGTTGCTGGCACCTCTTCTCCAGTGACATTGGCTGGGATACCTGTAGGGATGTAAATGCAGTGTTATTGTTTCTGTGTTTGACATATTGTGCATGGGTGGGTTGCCCTCTATGGTTGTTATTGCCCTGGCAGCTTTACCTTGTGTGAGTTGTTATGTGGTGGGATGGATGATTCTCTCTAGTGTGCATGTTTTAGTGATAGGTGTCCATGCAGGTCTGTGAGTGGTGTCCATGCATTGGTATGGCATGCAGGGCTTGGCATTGGGATGAGTGGGTTGTGATGGTGGGGTGTGTGGGAGGTGGTGGAGTCATGGGAGTGAGGGTGAGGGTGGGGGTATGTGATGGCATGCAAGTAGGGGGGTGAAAGTAGTAAAGAGTTGACTTACCATGGTCCAGTCCTCCTCCTACTCCTGCCAGGCCCTCAGGATGCATGATTGCCAAGACCTGCTCCTCCCATGTTGTTAGTTGTGGGGGAGGTGGTGGGGGTCCACCACCAGTCTCCTCTGTACAGCGAGTTGGTGTCTTGCTGCAATGGAACGTACCTTCCCCCGTAGGTCGTTCACCACTTCCTGATGTCATCCCTTGTTCTTGGGTGCTGTCTCATGGCATTGGCCCTGTCCACGATTCTCTGGCATAGCTTCATCTTCCTAGCAATGGATATTTGCTGCACCTGTGCTCCAAATAGCTGTAGCTCTACCCAGATTATTTCCTCCACCCATGACCCTTAGCTTCTCCTCAGAGAATCTGGGGTGTTGTTGTGGTGCCATTGGTTTTGTGTGAGTATTGTGGGTGAGGATGTGTAAGGTGATGTGTTGGGGTGTGTGTGTGTTGTGAGGTGCGTGGGTGGTGTCTAGGTGATGGTGGTGTGTGTCTCTGGTCTTGTCTGTTTTTGTGGTGTCTGTCTCGTGCCAATTGTTTGTAATGGTAAAGGGTTGTGGGTAATGTGGGTGTGTGTTTTATAGTGTTGTGGGTGTGTGGGTGTGGTGTGTGTATGGGTGTCAGGTGTGTGTCATTTAAAATGACCAATGCGGGGTTGTTTTGTATGTGTGTATATTTTGATTGTGGCGGTATGTACCAACAATGGTTTACCGCCATTTAATGTCCGCCGTGGTGATTCGTGGGTCATAATGTGATGGGCATTGTTCTGTTAGCGTAACAGCGTGGGTTTTGATACCATCAGTTTATCACTGACCTTTGGTGTGGCGGACTTGTGTCTGTGACTGAATAGTGACGGATTGGTGTATGTGTGTGATAATATGGTGAACGGATATCTGCGGCGGCGGTATGTTGGTGACAGTCAGCATAGCTGTAAGTGGGATTTACAGCCAATGTCAAATTGAGGGCCTATATATCTAGGGACCTGGGCATTACTATACTCAGACTCTATCTTTTGTAGTGTTCGAACATTACTGTCATCACACTATCTCTGTGAGGACTTGAAGATAACTATAATCACATACTATCTGTGCTGCAGTCTGGGCACCACTCTAAAGAGACACTATCTCATGTGGCTTCAACATATCTATCATCATATGCTGTCTCTGTGGGTACTTCAGTGTTAGCATAATCACAAACTATCTCTGAGGGTACTTGAACTAAATATAATCTCACGCTATGGTTAATGGGAATTGAGAGTGACTATAGTAAACCACTATATCTGTGAGGACTTGTGCATCAATATAATCATGCACTATCTCAGCAAGGGCTTGAAAATGACTATCATCACACTCTCTGACAGCTCTAGAACATTATTATATTCATGTGGCATACCTTTGGGGGCTATTATTGCACAGACATACAAAGAAGATGATGCCTAGTGGTGAAGTTCAGTAGGGAATCTCAACGTACATTTCTAATCTGACCACATTGCAGGATCTTTGATCTAAAATGTAGTCAACTATGTGCTTTTCCCTTTACTCTTGAGGTTTGTGAGCACTAAGCAATTTCCTAGATATCTGGGAATCCTTTCCATGGACTTGATATGTTATAGTTTTCTGTTGAGAAAAACATTATCATAAAGATCCATTTTCTGTGTGCTCCTAGGACATAATGAGCTATTTATATATGGCAAGACTATAATGTAATTTAGGCAAAGCACTGATGGTAACACGTGTTCAAGTCCCCACAAAGGGGGTTCTGTGTGCACAATTAAATAACAACGTAATTACAGATTTGAAGCAGGATCCTGTATTTTGAATTTTTTCTTAACATTTTTCTGTTATTGGTATATTTTTTAAACATTAGGAAAGGGTAGTCCCCACAAGGCAGGTGTCCACACATAGGGGGTCATTACGACCCTGGCAGTCTGTGCAATAGTGGTGGTAGTACCACCAACAGGGTGGTGCCAAGTTAACACACCGACTGCCACGACGGTAATGACCGCCAGGCTGGAGACTACAGTCTCCAGCCCCGCAGCCGTCACTATGCGGCCCATGGCATTTTGACCCCACCCACTGCCATGGTTTCCATGGTTTCTGTACCGCCGCAAAAACCATGGCGGTAGGCACTATCAGTGCCAGGGGATTCCTTCCCTTGCACTGATAGGGGTCTCCTCCACCCCCCTCCCCCTCCCGAGGGGCCTCCCTCACCCTCACCCTCCTGACCCCTCGACATATATACACATACACCTACATATATACACACACGCATTCCCACATTCACCTACGCAGGCATACATTCATACACACTCACAGCAACACTCACTAACATACATCCAAGCACACACGCAATCACACGACAAAACATGCACGTACACACACACACATTCATGCACACATGCATTACACATGCATGATGCACGCATTCAAACACAGTCACACACAACCCCACACACGCACACAACACCCCCCACCTCACTCTCCTGTCAGAGAACCCGGCTTACCTGCTTACAGGGGGTCCTCCGGCAGGAAATGGGGCGCTGCTGTCAGCAGCAGCATCCACCAGCAAAACACCGCCAGGCCGTATCATCACTCATGATCCGGTCGGCGGCGTTCTGCTGGTTTGGCACTGGTGGACGATGGTCAATAGCCACGGCGATGGTATGTTGGCGGCCGTCACAGTGGTGGTAGGCGCCATTTGCCGCCAATGTTATAATGAGGACCATAGTCCCCACAAGGAGAGTAACACGTGTATGTATGTGTGTGTGTGTGTGTGTGTGTGTATGTGTTGCACTTTACACACTGCCTCTTTAGATAGGCCTGACTGCTCTGTGCCAAGCTACCAGAAGGTGAGCACAGGTTACCTCTAAGTGTGTGTCAAGCTTACCCTGACCAAAAGTGGTGGTTCCTGTTTGTTCCGGGTGTATTCTCTGACAACCAGAAACCCACATTTCTAACACTTGCATTTTGGATTAATTGTGAAAACATTATACATTGTTGTTTATGACACAAAAATATATATTATTATATATATATATATTATAATTTTATATTATTATTATTACAGGCTTTAGGATTAGCCTTAAGGTACCTCACCCACATTTCCTAACCATTCACCAACCTTACTAAATCTCTTTCCTAATCTACTAAACCAGAAAATTACAGCTTCCCATAATGCACATTCCTGGAGCACATGTAAGATATCAACAATATTAGTAATATAAGAATTATAATTAATATAAGAATTAATAACTCCACTATCATCCACGCATCCACGCAGCACCTCTGGGACTTTCTCTCCTTGCAAACTCTGCCTTCTTTTGCCAAGAAAATATATAATGCTAATTGGTTCTGCATCACCATAGCCCTAATAGCTATCATCTCTAAGTTTACCTGTTTCAATGATCTTGCTGTTTCTATCCACTAAACTAGTCAGATGTTTTATTTCCACATCACTCATTGCCAGGCTTATAGAAGGAATTTTAGCATCTAGTATATATAAGACTATTTGTCCAGATCTCCTTTTCACTCTGTTCATGCCATTTTCACCATCTATTTCACTCATATGATAAACTTTAGGAAACACTAAAGCGAGATAACATGACCCATCCCAATTATGCAGCAGAATAAAACAAGCAGTCTTACCCAGGACATAATAAACTCCTCTCAGAATTGGTGCTCCACAAATATTTCTCACTCACTTCATAGCTTCTTCCACAATCACTTTCACCAGCATATTTAGCCCTACTGTCTTTCAAAGAACTATGTCATAACATGCATAATTCACCCTTTCATTCCTCTTCTATCCTCAACCTAGGGTGCAAATTTGACAATCTAAATTCATTCTCTTAGTTTACCTGCTCCATTATAGATTCTCATTTATTTAAATCTCTCACAGTCTTTACTCCTCTCTCATTATATTCTCTAATGAAAGTATGCTTGTTACTACTCAAACTACTCAAAACACACAATAGCCCTGTTTAGTAATATTGGTGTCATGGGTGTTTTGTGAAATTACTCTCAAAATGTATCATATATAACAAATTTATTGTCTTACTTTATAGGGAAAACATCTATTTACACATTAGAATCCATTAGATAAGGTGATTCATCTTCATAAAATATAGCAAAATAGACATTACACGATAGTAAATATGTTAACGGAAGTTTAACATAGGATATCCTTCACCAACATAAGTAGGAAGAAAAGCACAAGCAAAGCCCATTTTGATCTTCATAATTGTTATGTAGACATGTATAATTTTAGTATAGACATTATCTTGAAATCCACTAACTAGGTTTCCTTTATGTTCTAGCATATTATGATTCAATTCACCCTGACTAGAAGTTAGCTTGACTTTTATAGAGGCATGTCCCACCAGAGAAAATAAGCAGGACAACACCCGAATTAGGACTAATAATATTGTTAATATTATAATTATCCCTATACTTTCACTGTATTTGCTGCTCTCCATCTTCTATTTGAGACACAAAAAATCCTGAAACCTCAAAAATCCAAAGACAACAAAAATTATCTTTAAAACAATAATAGAGTTATTCTTTTCCTTGTATTTCTTTAAAACAACAATCAAACATTCTAAATATCTTGTTCTACAACTATTTCTTGATCTAAATGTGTCTCTTTTCTTAGCAGTCTCTTGTTATTTCAAGATGGTTCATCTTCTGTCACTGTTCCACTCTCAAGTTCCCTCTACAATTTCACTTTTATTGATTCACTGGATTGTAATGCTCTTGCTCCGATTCTTTTTCTTCTTCTTCATCTTCTGACACTGGAGCTAAACATACTGATTCAAGTGAAGCCTGTTTATTTTGTGGAACACTTTTCCTCTTTGACCTTTTAGCAACAGGTAATTTAGTCCAGGTGGTATCAGGGTCTTATCATTTATGAAGCTTTCCTAGTTCTCTATGCTTTCTTTTATAAGATCTTTTCATTGGAATATATTATTTAGCCTTTCTTTGTTTACCAACAGCCTTTTTATAGAATTCTTTACTCCCTAAAAAACTTTGCATGAGCTTGAACGTGTGCTTAAGCTTTGATTAGCCTTGTCTCTATGAATAACCCAAAAATGTTTCCTTCCTCTTGGGGTTCAAGTGACTCAGTGTTTCAACTGCAAATTATCATATTTGGGTCAGAGACTACTTCTTCTTACTGCCATTTATGTTTTTGCACTTACACAGTAAGAGCTCTTCAATCTGATCCTTGCTTTGAAACCAGACTTTAGGCTTTTCAGGTTCTTCATTAGAACTTCCACTGACCTAAAACTTTACAAATTCACATTCATTATTCAAAATTCCCCACCACCCCCTGCATCCATGGCTGCAAACTTGAGCTTGGTCTTGACCTTGTGTATCTGTGGCTGATTCAGTAGTTTTATCTGCCACTTCTTCTGCTGCTCTTACTCTTTTTGAATGTGCAGCATATGTCCACTGTGGCACTCCAGCACACTTCACTGCAGTGTTTGTCATCAATATCACTTGATAGGGTCCACACCACCTTTCTTCCAGGTAGTTTTTTCTGACATGCTTCCGCACTACTATCCAGCTGCTCAGATATAGACTGTGATAGGTGATGCCCTTTGTCGCTTCTGTTGCTACATTCACCTGATGAGAGACAGATTTCACCACATCAGCCAAAACTTTGCAGTTATCTGGCACAATGTAATCAGTTATTTAAACTAATGCAGCCTAAGGAATTTAGGAAAGCCTCTGCTTTTCCCATGATCACCTCATGTGTGGATAAACTAATCTTTGTGTCAGGAATACTTCCAATTTTCATCAAAACAACAGGAAGTGTATCGGGCCACTTTAAGCCAGTTAAATCACACACTTTAGTCAATTTGTTCTTAAGAGACCCATTAGCTCTCTCCACTACGCCTAAGGATTGAGGAAGATAACTACAATGGAACTTCCAATTTATATGGAATGCTGTGCAGATTATTTGCACAACCTAATTTCTAAAATGAGTACCATGATCTGTCTCAATAGTATTTGGGATTCCAAATCTGAGTATCAATTCCCTTAACAAACGTTTGGCAACTGTAAGGCTATTTGATCTCCAGGTGGGGTAGGTCTCAAACGATTTAGAAAACAAGGAGACAATGTCAAAGATGTATTTTAAACTGTTGTATGCTAGCATCTCACCAACGTCTGCCTGGAATCTTGTAAATGAGCCTTCTGATTTGCCAATATGATTCATTACTGCTAATGTCTTAGCTTCCTGATAGTTTATTTGACATACCAGACACCTCACACGCTTCTTCAGCTATATTTCTGAATCCTGTATTTTCCAATATTTCCTAAACACATATCTCATGCTATCTCCAAAAGCTAAATACTTGCATGTTCAGACCTGCATGTGTCTGACCATGTAAGTATTTAGCCATTGGATACAACATTATGGCCTTGAGAATACATTTATTTTCAGCATTAACATACAAATCCTGGTAATTTGTCTTATAACCCAATTTCTCCAATTTCTTTTTCTCATCATCTAAGGCGTCATCTTGAAGATGTCTCAGCTAATCCAAAGAAGGCTGAATTGAACTCAGAAAGAAACAATTTACATTTTCTGCATTTTACTTGGTGCTTATTCTTGATTCATCATTCTTATAAACCTGCACTACTGTCTCATCTTGTAATGCACAATACTTTGCCATCTGATCTGCATATTTATTGCCAAGTGTAACTAAAAACTGGTGTGCCTTATGGGTAACTTACTTGACTACTGCAATTTATTTTGGTTGTTGTATTACTTTCAACAAATGCAGTATGTAAGCACAACTCTTTCTAGGAGCTCCAGAAGACGTCAGAAAGCACCTCCATGGCCACAGTTGACCAAAGTCATAAACCACTCTAAACATACTGGCTGGCTGTATAGATTGTCACATTCAAATTTCCTAACAGGCAACAAGCTCTTGTCATTGTCACCAATTCTGCTACCTGTGCTGAGATTGCATTCATCAGAAAAGATGCTTCTAGGGTTTTGGAAATGGAATATACTGCATAGGCTGCTCTCAGTGCTCCATATTGATCTCTTAAACAAGAACATTCAACAAATAATTTCAGATCAGCCATCTCTAAAGACGTTCCTTTAATATCTGGTTTTGGTTTACTATGTAACTCAGTAAGTGCAATACAGATGATTTCCGGTTCATCATCACTATCAAGAATTTACTCACTTTCCCTGTCTTTACGACTCCAGTCTGAAATTGGAAGCAGCGTTGCAAGATTCAAAGAATTACACCTCTTCAAAGATATATTCCTTGCCAGTAGCAAGTCAACCTACTGTTTGTCATGCACTGGGATATCTTTCATCTCAACAGAATTTCCACCAAGTGAGGGACATATACAGTTAAATTATGACCCACCACTATTCCTTCAGTCTGTTCAATAGCAACACACACAGCTGCAACTGATTTGAAACATCCTGGAAGCCTGGATCCAGTGTAGCTGATAGATATGTCCCTGGCCACATCAACCCACCATGCCTCTTTGCAAGGACTGACAATGAAAATATACCTCTCTCATGGTAAAACAAAAAGAAATTTAGATTGTAGTCTGGCATTCCTAGATCTAGTACACAAAACAGACCTTCGCTCAACTCTTAAAATGCTTCAGATCATTCTTTGTCAAATGGTACCGGGTCCTGTATGTCACTTTGGGTCAGTCTCAGTAAAGCCTTCACAACCAAGGAATATTTAAAAATCCAAATATGACAATAGCCAACAATTTCAAGAAACATCTAAACCTCCATCTCGGTGGTTGGTAGGCTAATTCTCAGAATTGCATAAACACCTTCGTTTGAGACTTTCCGAACACATTTTTCAAACTGGTGTCCAAGATAGATTACTTCACATTTCCAGTATTGCATTTTCATTGGGAAGACCTTATGTCCACTGTTGTAGGAAAATAGCATCAAGTTTAAAGTGTTTTAGATATTACTAAAAATCATCTATATACTGCACTAAGACAACCTCAATTTGTCCGGGAGGGGAGTTGGAACATAATCACGGCTGGATTCAGTACCACAGGACAACATTGGTTGACAATTTTATTCATCTTTCTCAGGCCCTGAACAATTCTCCAATTTCCACTAGGCTTCTTTATCAACATCAGAGGACAATTGCAAGGACAAACAAGTAATCAGTTTTTTCAATCACTAGTTTAATTCCTTCTTCGAACACCATCGCTGTTTAGTTCTAGGTAAACTTGCATCTGGTCTCACTGTTATTTTAACTGGTTCAACAGTTCTTATCAATCCAATATCTTCTCTAGAGAAATTCCATAGCTCACCCTTGACAGTTTGTCTTAAATCCAAAGATAGGTCTTCTTTTGTTAGAGCTGGGAAAAACTGAACTTTAGTCCCTTGTGATTTTATTTTAAACATGTAATCCGCATCTTGTGCTTCTATCACAACACCATCCAGTGTTCAATAAATCACACAATTCATCTTGTAGAAGAAGTTTCTGCCTAACAAATTAAAAGGGCTTAAATGAGTTTATTTTCCATCTGGCCAATTCTAACATGGACAACTGCAGCAACCTGAATAAAAATGTGTTTATTACTAATCTATACAACTTGGACTTCTCTTCCTGAGAGGAGTAGTTTTGGGAGAGAACAAACTGTAGAACGGGTATCCTATGTATGATTCAAAATTGAAATGAGATGGCCATTTACTGCTCCTTCAATATATACACCACTTTGGTCTACCTGCAGGACTGCTCAAAGTAAGCAATTCTCCTCTCACAAGACACCATCATTGTGAATTACTCTCTCCTGAATCATCATTCAAAATCAACAGATTCTGTTGGTACCCTGCACTAAAAGGAAATATATTTCTGATGTTTTGCTGCAGTATGGTGCTGAAGGCATCTACATTCAAAATGATTTCTTATTCAGTGCACCCTGGTCAGAATTTGGCAGAGCCGAGACTACCACGTTTTTTTGAATTTTTGGAACAGCTTCACATTGAATTCTATTAGGATTCTGGCAACACCTACGTTTTCAGTGCCTGATCCTCCCACAGAAATGACAGGTGTTTTTTTTTATCATTTCAACATTTACATTCATCCCATTATTACTCATCATTCCTCTTCCATCACTTTGTATTCTCATCACTTCATGTCCAACATTTGTGCCTTGCATTTGACTCATCCCATTCACTCCTTTCCTTTCAGCATGAACATGATTCATATTTGAACTTATTTGGTTTTGAGAATACTTTCGCAAACTGCTCTGTCTGAGCAATCATCAACTTCTCTTTAATCATTTTCTGCTTTGCATTAAATTAATCAATACTATGGCCCTAATTTTGGGATTAGCGGTAAAAACCGCCTACCTCCGCGGCTACGGCCACCAAAGGACCGTTGATGCGGCTACCAGCTGTCTGCCCTATTATGACCACAGCCAGATTTCTGCCAGAAGAATGGCGGATATCCGGCTGTGGCCATGCCAGCGGATGGCGGTAAGGTGGCGCTGCTGCCACCAGCAGCGCCACGCCAGTAGTCTGCCGCCAGCCATATTATGAGCCATAATACGGCCTGGCGGTGTTCTGCTGGCATGTGCTGCTGGTGGCAGCAGCGCCCCGTCCCGTCTCCGGCCGGAGGACCTCCCTGAACACAGGTAAGTCGGGTCTCTGACAGGGGAGGGGGTGTGAGGGGTGGTGGGTGTTCTGTATGTGTGTGTGTGGGGGGGTGAATGTTTGTGTGTGTGTGGATGCAGGTGTGTGTTGTGTGTTAAGTGCGTGTGTGCATGCATGGAGGTGTGAGTGCATGCATGCTGTGTTATGTGAATGCGTGTCTGCGTGTATGTATGAAAGTGTGTGCAGATGTGTGTGTGAATGGATGTATGCATGTGTGTGTGTGAAGGGGTGGCGTGAATGTATGGGGGAGTCAGGAGAGTTTCGGAGAGGATGGGGGTGGGGTAGACATCTGGATGGGGAATGGGAGGGGGGAGACCCCTATTAGTGACAGGGAAGCAATTTCCTGTCATGATAGTGACTACCGCCATGGTTTTCATGCCGTTAAGAAAGCCGCAAAAACCATTGCAGTAGGCGGGGTCATAATCCTGCAGGCAGAACAGTGACGGCCGCCGGGCTGGAGATGGATATCTCTAGCCTGGCAGCTGTTGCCGCCGTGGCAGTCGGAGTGGTACATTGGCAGGTTGGTTTCAACCAACCCACCAATGTCATAATATGGCAGTAAGTACCGCCAGCCTGTTGGCAGTACTTACCGCCATATTATCGCTGACTGCTGGGGTCGTAATGACCCCCTATAATTTGTCAGCTTCAAGATTTCATCTATGCTTTTTGTCTGCCACCACAATTCACTTTATCGTATGTGAGTACTAAACTCTAGTCTCAATCCCATAAAAAAAGCAGAAACAAAACCACTGACATCATCTTTCTTGGTATCATCAACTGAGCTGTGTTTCTTGAAAATCTGCACAAGCCTCTCATAAAAGGCATGCACTGACTCTTTCAATTCCTGTGAAGTTCTCAAACTTTGTACCCAATTTATATACTATTCATGCACTCTTTTCTTCAGATGCTCAATTTCCTGTTTATATTTGTTAGCTACTGCCTCAGAAGGAGCATTATAAGGAGCAACCCTAGCTGGTCCTTCAGTTGGCCACACAACCACTGTCTCACACTCTGCCCACAAATTACTAGGCACTACGATCTTTAATAATGAAGTTAAATCAGTCCACAACACCTGTAAAATGTTTGTCATCATGTGTACTTCCTTGCACCACGTCTCTTTTTTCTCTTGCAATTTCAGAAAATGTTTAGTAAAAGCATAAAGATCAGCACATGTCCATGTCACACGCCCAGGATTCCCTCTATGCCGCAACGGAAATTCTCAAACTGTTCCTATCCCAGCTTCCGAATCACTTGTTGTACCGTTTGCTCTATCTTCAATCCCTTTCACTTTCTTTTTACCTCCTGGCCCTTTCTTCCATCTTTCTTTGTATTTCTTCAGGTAACCCCATTACCTTGTTTGTTCAAGCAAATCCTTAATATAAGATCTCAAAGTGATTAAACCCATCTGTTTGATTTAATCATGAGAAAATACATTTTATACATTTACTTTACATTTTTTATTTTGCCAATGTCTATTTCACATTCATCAGCTAACTCCTCCAGTTTATCACGTGCTTCATTTGCACATCTGACTGCTTCCTTAATCAAATATCTAATTTCATCAGCATTCTCTGTCAACATGCTGTTTAAATCAATGTTTCCCTTTAATATGTCACCAAATGTGATTTTTTAAATGCCAGTGTTAATAGATTTGGAAAGCTCCTCAAAAACGACTGTTCTAACCGGTGGTTTGACGTGACCCTAAGTAACAGGTTGGGTATCGCTACTGGTACTGGGCAATGCTGTCATTGTCACCATAGTTGGTTCACTCGGTACCACAGCCGTAGGAGCTTGCACTATAGTGCTATCTCCCCCCGTTCCCATGTCAGGTCCAGTACTATAACCAGAACAGAAAATGTTGTTCTCGCTACTCCTGCCCTATATGGAGTAGGTATGGAGTTCAAAAAATCATTAAAGAAATTATCTTCCTCATCAAAATCGCTGCTTTGCTTCCCTCCCTTTTCTTGTTTTGATCATTTGTTTCTTTCACTGTAGTAGGACAAGCTTTTACAAGTTCTTTCATATCCTTCCTAGAGCATTTCTCTTGTTGATACCACTTACTCTCCAACCACTGTCTGAATGAACCCTTCACTTGCTTTAACATTTTCTTCCTTTTCTTCTCAGTACCCATTCATCCCATTTATTTAGTGCCTTAAACTGTGTACGTATGGGCATCAACTTCATGTCATTGATGGTTTGTCTAAAGAAATCCAGCTTTCTAATGTTAACTGTACCTTCTCAAGGAAATTGTAAACCCTTACCAAATGCAGTATATCGGTGCCATGTAGAAATCCAGATACAAGTCCGGACCCAAAATCACCCATAATTTCATGTGCAAGTGTTTCCTCAGTTGGCATTTCTTGACCCTCAGTAACAGATACAACAAAAATCTTTGGCTTTTTTAGTACATTCCCCAATATTTTCCCTTAAAATGATCTAAAAATCACAACAAAGAACAACAACCAATCCTAGCACGGCTCTATTAAAAGGTCAACCTATCACCGCACATCTGTGTCAGCAACCAACCAATGGCAAGTGGTTTTGTGGTGATATCTCAGCAATCCCATTGTAGCTTGCTGCCTGACTAATCACAGAGCGATTTCTCCATGAATAAGGACCTTTCTAAATAAATTTTAAACTTAATAAACCCTTGCCTGCTTAACCTAGAAACACATTAAGTAAGATAAATTAAATATTTCAATCAAGAGCAAAGAGAACAATGAAAACAGCATCCTATGATACCATTTAATGGGTCTGATTTAGATCCCAATGGACTTTGTACAATGGCAGGGGCTATGGAATAGAGGTAAGTGACACACACACTGTACCATAGCCATTTGTGTACCCCTGCACTTCACACTACATAACACATCACATTCACACAATCATCCATTACAATTTCGAAACACAACCCGTACATGCCAAAAACACATTGACATACAACCATGACACAGCATACACATACCATTGACACCCACACATGACACAACCATAACCACAAACACAACTGCACACTCAGCTACACAAACACACTCACACACGCACAACTACACACATCACAATGACAGTCATTCAATAACAACACTGACTTGAATGTGTCAGATAGCAACACAACATTGGTCTCACATGCAAGTGACACACATTTAGACACAACCACACCACCCACTTTTGCTCCCTCCACCTCAAACAGCCAATTCACACACATACACAACAGATAGCACAAACCTACTTGTACAGGTTCCCTTGCAATGCGCACACATGGAAACCGTTGTCCAATGTCAGTGTGTCTTCATTGTGGTGCCAGCATTTATTTTGCAATGAATGATGACACCACACTGACAGTTGTGTGTGGGTGCAATATTCTTCTTTTGTGCCTGTGTGTCCCCAGCCATGTGTGATACAATTGTCACCCCAACAGATGTTTGTCACAGTGATTTAAAAACATACTGTGATATGTATATGCCTGAAGTGGCCCTGACCACCCGTGCAGTGCCTACCCAACGTACCTTGGCAATGCGGTGCCCCTACTTTCAAGAAAGGGGGGTTCATGTTTTCTCTATGGGTCGGTGGCAGCAGTGATGGCAGGTGTTGTCCAGACATTCCACCGGAAGATGGCAGTGGAATGAGGAAAAAACGTGAGTTTTTCACCACCTTTCCCCTCCAATCCACTAACTCAAACATGGAGGTCAGACCGCCAATTTTTTCTTGGCAGTAAGGTAATCTAAATCTGCACGGTGGGAAAGGTGTCTGGGGTTCCGCCATCAGCCACTTTTCCCTATGGCGCCATCAACGCAGGTGGTGTTTCTTGGTGGGGACAGCAGTTCCAATGAGGGCTTTCATCTAGGGCAGTGGTTCCCAAACTTTTTTGACCCGCGGCTCCCTTGACCTATTGGCAGTTGGCCGTGGCTCGCCATTACGTTACTTTTTTTGGCAGGTGGGAGGATGTGAGCCCGGCATCGGGGGTACTTCTATTTTCCTCCCTGAAATTAATTGCTGTAAAGGTATTATAATCGTAGTTGTGATCTACTTTGTCACTGAACTGATGCTGTAATAAAGCACTTTATCAGCAACAAATACTCACTTTACTACCTGTCCTTTTTCCTCCAGGCCTTGAAGCCTTAAACCACACGTTCCTGCCATGAAAGCATCTTCTTCAGTGGCAAGAGCTTGCATCATATTCTGCATGTCACAGAACTAAATAGAATACATATCTCTGACAATCCTTAGCAACAAATATGACACAACCACTAAGCAGCCAATTTAAACATTTATTTTCTTGGGAATTCTGGCATTAACATCAGCAATCTGAAAAGGGCAGTGTTGGCTACATTCGCAGAAGGACCTTCAATAGAAAAGTCTGTTGCAGATGGCATCCAAATGCCATATATAGCTGAGCTATAACTGATATGCAATGGGAGTAACTTCCTATTCAAACTATCTCAGTGCTAGGACACCAAGAAGATGATATCCCCTCAGACATGAACCTGATGCTGAGGAAGCCAACATTCCTCCAGCAGCAGGCAGGTCACTGATTTCCTTAAAGGAAAAGAAGGGCAGCGCGAACCTCTGAGCACCCTTTAAGATGGCTATCCAAACCCTGCGCTCATCCCTGCATTTCTCACACATACAAAACTGTAGCAGTTGAGGCACCCATCTCTCTCTTTGCTGAAATGCAGGTTAGAGCAGGAACCGCTTCTGCAGGTGGGAGGGACTCAGTAGGAGTAAGAATAGGAGTATTCAGAGTAAGAAGGAGGAAGTAGAGTTAAGAGTAGGAATATTTAGCAGAGTAACAGACAGCGAATAGCTGCAAGAGTAAGAAGGAATATTATTTGGAGTAAGCAGAAGCTTTGTTGCTAGTATAGTGATGAAAGTAAGAATGACAGAATGAGATAAAAGATGATAAGAGAACAAATCCTTTCATTTACTTCTAACAAAGAATCTGTTCTAGTAAAGCTGGATGTGCTTTCCGTTTCATGCACAGATCACATTGAATTTAGGGACTTTAATTAAGCACTATTGCAGCTTGCTTCAGTTGGTTAAATATCACATGTACGCAGCTGAAATAGGTAGTATTTACACGTTTTAAGGCGATCAGACACTGCTGACATGCACTACCTGGCATTTATAAGCATGTTATTGCTGTTTCACTGGCTCACTAAGGAACAATTTCTACCGGTACAATAGTTTACAGCTCTACCTGTCTCTGTAACATACCTTGTATGAAGAAGAGTGCAGTGGAAGGTGGGCTGTGGTGCATTAGCAGGCATCCAGCCAAGGTCTGACTGCAGTCACTAGGCTGAGTATCCTATGATCTTTGTCTTATAGACAAATGTTAGCTGTGCAATAAACTGCCTATCTGTGGGGCACTGCTGACAAGAAAAACAATGTGTACAAGACAAAAAAGGTACCTACATACAAACAATGCATCTGTACTGCACACATTTTTCAAAAGTGTTTGTCTTAGGGTGGCTTATTCCAAGTGAAGTGTTTGTGACTTATCCTTGAAGGGACAGAGTTAGTTGTCTGTGACAGCAGGTCTTCCATGAAGGCCTGAGTATGCATTATTTGCTGAGCAGAAGAAATGCCCTTTACAGTGCTTTACTGCATATTTATTTACCGTTTATTTTATTTTTGGAGCTTGTGCATTAAATTAATGTTATTCACATTCATCCTTAATGACCTTTATAAGCAGTCGTCCTTGCCTCCTTACCTAGGTCGAGGTTATAAGAATTAGCATGTATATTTTAATTATACTGCACAAAAGGTTTTGTTAAATTGCATGAAGGGATTTCTAAAATTCACTCGAGCAACACTTCTGAACTGTTTAGCTCAGGGTCAGGACCTGTTAAATAACTCTGAGTTGAGAGATGGTTTTATGTTTCAGTGTCATCCATTAACACTGCAGTTAGCAGGAGGCCAGGGCAAGCAGTGACAGCAGATATTTATAGCTATTCCTCATTTTCCAAACCGTGTGCTTGGTGCACGGCGCCCCTGTGTAGTTTAGATGGCGCACCTGGGTGGCATGGAGCACAGATTGGGAACCACTGATCTAGGGGACCGCCAACATCTAAATACCACTGGTGGACCGCCGCAGCAGTAGACGGGATTTCAGTCAAAAAGTCAATTGCAGGACCGTAAAGACCTAGAACTTAATCAGGCCCAAAGTTTCAATTCATACTAGGTAAATTCCTGCCTAGAGGCAATCCACCCTAGAAAGCATACAGCACATTCCGTGCTACTGCCATATATTTGAAAAAAACTTGAAACATTTCAACAATGTCACTTCACACAAATGAATAGGACCCGTCTGCACAACAAAACTACAGCAGAAGGATATTGAATCTTGCAACATGTCAGGAACACTAGAAAATAAAATCTAAGCTCTGTACTTATCACTGTGGGAAAATATCATTACATCAGCTGTATTTGCTCACTAATCACATTTAGTAATCATTTCATATTGGATTATTCGTAAGAACTTCATTATTTACTACACAAAAACGTAAAGTTGAAAAATGCTTCCACGGCTGAAAACAAAAATAAAAAGCAGGTTTTTACTTTGTCAATGTTTCTCCAGGTTGTACAGCAACCGCAGCACCGTCTTTCTTTCAGGATTGGAATGATAAAAAGTTGAGTCCCGAGAAGGAGGCTTTCAATAATTGATTCTGTGGGTCACTGAGCTACCGCAATGTGTGTGCTTGTATACAATGTTAGGGAATGCAGAATGCCAAGTCGTAAAAACTTGTCATTTCTTTGGCTTTTGTCATCACCACGTTGTGAAATGTTTGATTTCCTCCCCCTCCCCTAAAACATGTCAATACCATCAATATTATTACATTGAATATGTCTGAAAGTGCTCTAACTGTTGAATAGCTTTCAGAGTCTTCCAATGGCCAGCTCGATTTGAAGAGGCTACCCTTAGATTATGCCATGTACTTTGTGTGTCGAAAATTTTACTTTATAGTTAGCATTCGTTAATGAAAATTTGTGCAGTCTTCGAATGCCTTGAATTTGAAACCAGGTTGTAGGACGTGAGGGAGCGAGCAACAACTCATAAGTGGGTGGGGGAGGGTTAGGGCAGGGCGAGCAATACCACCGGAGAGGTGAGGAGACTGGCACAAGCAAAACCACCTGAAGGAGACAGGACAGGACAAGCAGTAACGCAGAAGTGGGTGGGAGTGATGTGGCAAGCAATAGCATGAGAGTGGGATGGGAGGGACAGAGCAACACGGGGGTGAGGGGTAAAGTGAAAAAAACAATGCAGAGCGCAACATGGAGGAGACAGGCTGCAAATACACTAAAATTAAAGAGTACCTCTGAAAGCCCACCTAGTCAAAGTACACTGGGCAAGGAAGCAGTACTTGGGCCATGCCCCAAAGGAGGGAAAAGCACACGAAGAGGAAGTGAAGCCGGCACACCCTGACCAAGGAGGAGCAAGGAAATGAAAGTCACAATGAAGCCAGCCAAGGGTAAGCAGTGGAGTGGCTCTAACCACATGTAAGGAAAAAAAATGTCCTGAGAGCGACACAGCATAAATTTCTCAGGCGAGACCTAGAAATGTCTGCCCTTTGTGGCAGGCTGCAGAGAACCTGCCGCCTGGTGTCTCTACATCTGTTTGGTGAAACCTCTCCACTTCTTCCAAACTCAGACACTTTTTATCAGGAACGTGGGAATCTCAACAGTATTCAAACTGTGTGTTAGGTGTTTATTACTCAGGTCGTGTGGCTGCCAATAACTAATCACATACTGGTAATTAATGTCCATTCAATGTTATTCTTTTAAAAAGACATCTTAGCAAGGGCCTTTAAATTCACCGGGCATTTCCCCAGTGGGGTGGAGCCATTGGAGACGGGTTTTGAAAGATCAGGGCCGCTCCTGATGCCTCTGTCACTTTCCTCAGCTCCCCGAGGTTAACAAAAGAGAGAGAGAGAGGGTTGGGAAGGGGTAAGGTAGAAAGAAAGCATTCATCTAGGAAGAATAGAGAGAGGAGAGAAGGGGAGACAGAGAATAAATGAATGAAAAAAGAGAGACTGCAGAGGGAGGTGAAGGGATCAGGGAAGCGACGTAGGCCGCAAATATCAGGGTGGGTGGGGGACAACAGGGGAAACAAATAATTTTTAAAAACACTGTTCATTCTGTTGTTCCTGCCACCACCGCCTCCTGCCGCCTCACTCCACTGCTTCTGATGACGTCCTAGAATTCACTGGGACACCAGCACAGACTCCCCAGCTATCCTGTTGCTGCTCTCATGCTAAACCTAGCATGAAAGCAGCATCACGATTGGCCTGAGCAGCTTGGGCTGCCACTCAGACAGTGTACTGGGGACTGTGCAGTTTCTCCATCCCCGCTGTTCAACACAGCCGGGATGGAGAAACCTAAGTGCGCATATGTGTTTGGCCAGCCTAAGACGGCCAGCCAAATACACATGCACACTTAGGCTCTCATTATGACCCTGGCGGTGAGTGATTAAGTGGTGGTAATACCGCCAGCAGGCTGGTGGTAAGTACTGCCAAATTATGACCATGATGGTGGCAACTCCCATAAACAGCCAATGTACCACACCAACCGCCAGGGCAGACACAACACTCACCACAGCGGTAGCCACCAACAACCAGGCGGAAGACAAAGTACCACCCACCATATTATGACACAGCACACTGCCACCTTTTCCAGGGCGGTACTAATGCCATCAAAAGCCTGGCGGAAACGCATCATCGAAGACAAAGGAAAGAACAACGCTGCCATGGAACCTGAACTGCAAGTTTTCCCAATGATCTTCTACGTTATGCTCCACCTGGAACACCAACGCCGACGAAGACGACGACGGTGAGTAAAGACACCTAGCACTCAAGGAAGGGAGGAAGGAAAACAAGAGTGACACATACATGCACGACACACACCCAACACACACACACCATACACACAACCAGCTGCACACGAAAAACAATTTCCCCCGATACATGACAGAATAATGCAAGGACAATAGGAGTGGACAAAAGTGATTGTAATCGAATCAACATCTAAAAAACTTAATTGATTGTCAATGAAACAGATATGTACACGTACACGAAGGGACACTGCCCAGTCCAATGTTCAAAGGGCCCATATGGCACAGTCTAAGGCCCAACTCGAATCCTGACTTCATCCGGATAGTACTCTGCAGGGGCATCAGTTTGCAAATGGGCAGACACCTCAGGGGGAGGGTGGGACACCTCAGGCGGATGCGGGAACAAGCCCACTGGTTCTGGATGGGGCTCCATGCCCATTGCTCTGTCCTGGGGAGTGCAAGGCCACAGTCTCTCAGGTGGGTGACTTTCCCACTCGTTCTTGATGGGGCAACTTGCACATTGCTCTGTCTTGGGGAGTGCAAGGCCACAGTCTCTGGAGCGGTTGACTTTCCCACTGGTTCTGGATGGGGCAACATGCCCATTGCTCTGTCCCGGGGAGTGCAAGGCCACAGTCTCTTAGGTGGGTGACTTTCCCACTGGTTCTGGATGGGGCAACTTGCCCATTGCTCTGTACTGGGCAGTGCAAGGCCACAGTCACTGGAGTGGGAGACTTTCCCACTGATTCTGGATGGGGCAACATGCCCATTGCTCTGTCCTGGGGAGTGCAAGGCCACAGTCTCTGGAGTGGGTGACTTTCCCACTGGTTCTGGATGGGGCAACATGCCCATTGCTCTGTCCTGGAGAGTGCAAGGCCACAGTCTCTCAGGTGGGTGACTTTCCCACTGGTTCTGGATGGGGCAACTTGTCCATTGCTCTGTCCTGGGGAGTGCAAGGCCCTGTACAGCAGCCCCTGGAGGGTGGCCTACATGGCGCCCGCTGGTGGTAACGGCTGCAAGGTGTTGGTGGATGGAGGTGCCTCTTGGGCAGCCTCTGCAGTTGCTGATGGCTGCAGTGTGGCGGTGGATGGAGGTGCCTCCTGGGCAGCCTCTGAAGTTGCTGATGGCTGCAGTGTCGTGGTGGATGGAGGTGACTCCTGGGCAGCTCCTGCAGTTGCTGATGGCTGCACTTCATCAGCTGGCGGTGGGGACCCCGTGACAGCTGGTGGTGGTGGAGGTGTCACCCTGACATCCTCCGCTGGAGAAGAGGGCTTTGTCTCCTCCATTACATGGGGTGTGGATTGCTTACACTTACTGGCAGGGGTGGATGGTTTCTTCCCCTTCTTGGATGGAGGTGCAGGCTCCTTCCTCTTCTTACCTGGAGGTGCAGGCTTCTTCCCCTTCTTGCATGCAGGTGCAGGCTCTTTCCCCTTCTTCGATGGAGTTGCAGGCTCCTTCCCCTTCTTTGATGGAGGTGCAGGGTCCTTAACCTTCTTCAAAGGAGGTGCAGACTCCTTCTTCAATGGAGGTGTGGTATCCTTACCACCACGAGTGGGTGGTGCCACCACTGTCTCCGTAGACTGATTGACTGAGGTGCTGGGTTGGTCTTTGGTACCCTGCTCATACAGGCAGGATGGGGGGGAGGGGGACGGAAGAAGTCAAGTTGGGCAAGGAAAAGCTTTTTAGGGACGGTGGGGTGGGAGGAAGGAGGAGTGATGAGAGTGGAGGTAGAGGGAGTGGTGGTAGAGGGAGTGGTTATAGGAGGTGTATGTCTGCTGGATTTGGGTGCAGGTGCATGGGCTGTATGCTGATGTGAGGTGGATGGCTGTTGGGTGTGTGAGTGCTTACATGTGTGTCCTTTAGAAGGAGGGACAGACAGAGGGGGCACATGCATGGCTGTTGTGGAGGTGTCTGCTAGCGAGGTGTGTGTGCTGCTTGGTGTGGTGATGCTGGTGGTGGATGTTGATGTAGTGCATGCAGGTGTGAGTGTGGACGTGACTGGGAGGGAGGTGAAGGAGGAGGGGGAGACAGCGGAGGCAGTGGATGATGTCATGTCTGAAACTCTATGGTGTTTGCGTGAGTGCTTGTGGGATGAAGTGTGGTGCTTGTGTTTGCCTGTGTCACTCTTGGGTGTTGTCCTGTGTGCATGCTCGTCTGTATGTGTGCCTGGGATGGGTTGGGGTTGAGGAGAATGGGACTGGGAAGTGGTAGTTGGAGGGTGGACAGTAGAAACAGGGACAATAGCTGCCATTAGAGAGGAGGCTAGAGCCTGAATCGATCTCTGTTCGGCAGCCAATCCACTGTGAATACCCTCCAGGAATGCATTGCATTTCTGAATCAGTCCCTGTATGGCATTTACAATGGTTGACTGCCCTACAGAGATGGATCTCAGAAGGCCAATAGCCTCCTCACTCAGGGCAGCAGGGCTCACTGTGGCAGGGCCTGAGGTGGCTGGGGCGAAGGAGATGCTCACCCTCCTGGGTGAGCGGGCACGGGCAACTCGCTGAGGGGCTGCTGGGAGGGCGGTGCTGGTACGGGAGTGGCGGCTGTACCTGCTGCTGGGGTGGTCACAGAGGTGTCCGCCACCACCAGGAAGCTTCCATCGGAGGAGGTATCTGAGTATGTGTTGTTTCCTCCAGTCTCTTCCATAGTGCTCCCCTCGGCCTCCGCCCCACTCGTTCCCTCTGCATCGATGGACTCTGCCTCCTGGGACCCGTGGGATGCAGCTCCCTCTGTCACCAGTGCCCATGTTCCTCTGCCAGATGATGCTAATGCACACAAGGACAGGATGACAAAACAAGAAAGGGGGGAGAGAGACAAAGGATACACTGGGTCAGTGACTGCACCAACACAACTATTGACATACACATCACTGTCACACACAGGGAACAGGCTTAAGCACTATGCATTGCACTACCAATGAGATGGCTAGTCACTAAGGCACGATGAGGACCACACACCGCCAATTGCAGCACTTCTGGGTCCCACGATGCCCTGTCTGAAATGGACTGCTAACAAGCTAGGTTACATGCATTTGCCATACACCCATTACCCTTCAGATGACCCACGCTACAATGTCTGGCCTGGCCTTAGAGGCATCCACTAACACACATCCACCACCCGGATACCACCCCACCAGCCAAAATATGTAATGATACCCACTGTACTCACCCCCTTGTGGCTGCTGTGATTCCCTCAAGCGCCCATCCAGCTCAGGGTAGGCCACCGCCAGTATGCGGGCCATCAGGGGGGTCAGGGTCCGACGGGCACCCCTTCCTTGTTGGGAGGCCATCCCCAGCAGGTCCTCCCACCGTTTCCGACAGTGGGTGCTCCGCCTGCCATAGACCCCTAGTGGTCCGCACGTCGTTGGAGATGGCATGCCTTATTTCCTTCTTTTGATGGGCGCTGACCTGCAGAGGCAATGCAGACAGGAGAACACCAATAAACAAACAGTCCAGCCTGTCACACAAATGGCCCACCATACCCGTTTCCATCACCATTGGCACACATATAGCCCAGCGCACACCATGTACACCGCCACAAGACATTCACCTCACCCCCCATACACAATGCTTGCACACACATCTCCATGCATCCGTCCCACATGCATCGTGCCCAAAGTGTACTCACCTGTTCGTCTGGAGGCCCATACAGCTGTCTGTAATGGAGTAGGACCCCATCCACCAGTCGCTCCAACTCCTCCGAAGCGAAGGCTGGGGCCCTTTCCCCGGTCACACGGGCCATGGTAGGTTCCAGACACAGGTCACAGCAGCACACACAGTGTAGCTCTTCTCCTGTTGAAGGTCAGGAAACAAGTGAGGAATCAGATAGAAAATGGCAGTCATGTCCACAGCAGTGTACACCATCACCACCGGCGTAGATCCTTATTGGCCACTGTACTCCATAGAACCCAATATTATCCAATGAGAAATTGCACGGCGGTGCAAGACCGCCTTCTGCCATGACGCCCAACGTCCATGGAATTACCTCACTTCCACCTGTCCCTACATACAGGACAGGCTGTCGCTATTTCAGAGGGGTTGAAACAGTCATATTGACAATTACTGCGTCACAGATTAGATTGGCATATAATTTGTCATTAACACCGTCCCAATACATAAGTGCACCATATGGACTGTAGTTGTGGTTTTGTTGTTCCAATTGTGATAGCCTACACACTCTTGTGTCCCTTAGATACCTACCCCTGTGGATGAATAGGAGGTGGAGACATACCCCCGTGTACAGACCCCTGGTGGACTTAGCTACACTGGAGGACAGGCACATTATCCTCACCTATTGACTGAACAGGGCCACAGTCACAGAGCTGTGTGCCCAATTGGAGCCTGACCTGGTCTCATCTATCTGTCATCCAACTGGGATCCCCCCTCTTGTGCAAATGCTATCAGTGCTCCATTTCTTGGCAACAGGTTCTTTCCAAGTGACAGTGGGCTTGGCAACAGGAATGTCACAGCCAATGTTCTCAATCATGCTGGCAAAAGTGTTGTCTGCCCTGGTAAAACACATGCAGCTTCATTGCTTTCCCCCAGGTGGGAGATTTGGCCACTGTGAAGGCCAGATTCTATGCAATGGGACACATCCCCAATATTACTGGGGCGATTGACGGGACACATATTACGTTTGTCCCCCACCCCCAACCAGAATGAACAGGTATACAGGAATCGTAAGAGTTTCCACTCACTGAATGTGCAGATGGTCAGTACATCTCCCACGTCAATGCTGAGTATCCTGGGTCGGTGTATGATTCCTTTGTTCTGAGGAATAGCAGCATCCCACGTGTGATGAGCCAACTAGAGAGGTACAGGGTGTGGCTAATAGGTGAGCCTTGGTCCCCACCCATTGTGTGTTAGTGTATGCTTCTGGTGTTAACCCCACAGGATTGTGTGTGGCTGAATGTTCTCCCTCAATACTTGCAGGTGACTCTGGCTATCCAAACCTATCATGGCTGCTAACCCCTGTGAGGAATGCCAGGACAGAGGCAGAGTAACATTATAATGAGGCACATGGGTGAACTAGACGTATCATCGAAAGGTCCTTCGACCTCCTGAAGGTCAGGTTCAGGTGCCTCTATCTGACAGGTGGATCCCTGTGCTACTCACCGAGAAGGTCTGCCAGATAGTAGTGGCATGCTGCATGTTGCATAAGCTGGCCCTCAGATGCCATGTACCCTTTATGCAGGAGGAGGAGACAGGAGATGTGGCAGCAGTAGACACTGATGACAGTGAGGATGACGAGGCTGAGGATGAGGACAACAGAACATCAGTTACCATCAGTACTTCCAATGACACACAGGTGAGACAGTGCAACTTCACATTTCTATGACTATTGTGTATTCTGTGTGGCTGTAGCATGATGGCATTAACTTCCTTTTACTTCTACTTACTGACACCTATGGTTTGTCATTTTACAGATGTTGGTGATATAACAACTGCATACTGATGTGCTGACTACAACCAGCTACAGGTCATTATTTCTATGCTCTCACAGTGTACAGTTCATTTGTAATGGATGTGACTCTTTCCATAAATACACATTTTCAACACATAAAATACTAGTAGTCGCGTTTTGTTCAAGGGTGTTTATTGTAGCGCTAAGAAATTTAGGGGAAAGTTCAATGGAATGGGGTGATGATGGAGGAAAGTCCAGGATATTGTTCCAGGTTGTTTGTAGCACAGGTGCAGTGTCCATGGGGCCATTTGAAGAGGAGCTTCAGCAGTTCAAAGTGGACAAGGTGACTGAGTGGGACACAAAGGCGACAATCAGGAGAGTCTAATTTCCTGGCGGGGTCTTGACAAGTGTCTCTGGCTTCTGTCTCGGTCGCAGGGAACATTTTGCAGGGTGGTTCACATTCTGCAGGGGGAGGGGTGCTGGTGGCCTGTGGGTCCTGTGGCGGGGCCTCCTGTCCACTAGCAGCAGCGGAAGTGGAGGGCTGGTCGATGGACTGGCTAGTGATAGGGGCCCGCTGGTGTGCTGTTGCCTCCCTCGTGATATTGGCCATGTCTGGCAGCACCCCTGCTTTGGCGATCCGGATGGTGTTAATGGCCTGCAAGTCCTCCCTGATTCTCTGATACTGTCCCTCCTGCAGCCGCCTGTTCTCCTGCACACTGTTAAGGATCTGGCCCATCGTGTCTTGGGAATTTTGGTAGGCTCCCAGGATCTTGGAGAGTGCCTCCTGGAGAGTCAGTTCCCTGGTCCTGTCCTCCACGTGGCACACAGCAGTCCTCCCAGTGCCCCTGTTGGCCTGTGCCTCTGTCCCCTGAATGGAGTGCCCACTGCCACTGACCCCAGGTCCCTGATTGTCTTGAGGCGAGGTTTGGACTGTGGTCCCTGTACATGTGGGCACACTGCTGATTGACGTGTCCTGGGGACAGAGGTGTGGGTACGCTGGGTGGGTGCTACTGTGTTGGATACTGAAGGGGGAGGCTCTGTGGTGGTCTGTGAGTGGGCTTGGGTGACCAGCTGTCCATTGGTCCCTGATGGGCCAGATAGGTCATCCAGATCCTGAAGTCCAGAGTTACTGTCATCAATCGGGCATCTTCTGTTGGGTGACTGGATAGTCGTGCACCTCCTCTCCACTGACATTGGCTGGGGTACCTGGGGGGATGTAAGTGATGCATTATGCTTCATGTCTGTGATATATTGTACATCCCTGGCTTCCCCTCTATCGTTGGTGTTGCCCTGCCATCTTTGATTGTGTGTGGTAATGTATTGTGGGATTGTTAGTTTCCCTATGCAGTGCATGCTTTGGTGATGGATGTCCATACAGGGCTGGGAGGGCTGTCCAGGCATTGGTATTGCATACTGGGCTTGGCATTGGTGTTAGTCATATGTGTAGGTGCAGTATGTGGGATGGAGTGGAGTGAAGGGAGTGAGGGTGAGGAGATGTGATGGCATGCAGGTATGGGGGGGATAAGTGGTAAATGTTGACTTACTAGTGTCCAGTCCTCCGGCTAACCCAGCAAGTCCCTCAGGATGCAGGATTGCCAAGACTTGCTCCTCCCATGCTGTGAGCTGTGGAGGAGGAGGTGGGGGTCCACCGCCAGTCCTCTGTATGGTGAGCTGGTGTCCTCCTGCTATGGAACGTACCTTCCCCCGTAGGTCATTCCACCTCTTCCAGATGCCATCCCTTGTTCTTGGGTGCTGTTCCAGAGCATTCACTCTGTCTACGATTCTCTGCCATAGCTCCATCTTCCTTGCAATGGATATTTGCTGCACCTGTGCTCCAAACTGCTGTGGTAACCTGACAATTTCCTCCACCATGACCTTTAACTCCTCATCAGTAAAACCGGGTTCCCTTAGTGGGGACATGGGTATTGTGTGGTGTGTGTTGGTGAGAGTGTGTTGAGTAATGTGGTGGGGTGTGTGATGTGGGGTGCGCGAAGGATGTATGGGTGTAAGTGCTGTGTGTATCTAATTGTCGCAGTGGTCTTGGTGTCAGTCTGGTGGCAATGATTTGTATTCGTAAAGGGTTGTGGGTAATGTGAGTGTGTGTTTTATAGTGGTGTGGATGTGTGGGTGTGGTGTGTGTATGAGTGTCAGGTGTGTTTTTATAGTATTGGCCAATGTGGTGTTGTTTTGTATGTGGGTGTCCATTCTGAGCGAGGCGGTATGTACCACCAATGCTTTACCGCCATTGAATGTCCGTCGTGGTGATTTGTGGGTCATAATGTGGTGGGCGTTGTTCTGTTAGCGTAACGGTATGGGTGTTGGGACTGCCACTTCATCACTGACCTTTGATCTGGCAGATTTGTGTATGTGGCTGTATTCTGTCGGATTGGTGTGTGTGTGTGTCATAATATGGCGAACGGATATTCGCCACCGCAGCGGTATGTTGGTGGCCGTCAGCGTGGTGTATGCAGCCTTTACCACCAATGTCATAATGAGGGCCTTAGTGCACTTCACTCTCCCTACCCTCTCCCTCCTCCCATGGTCCAGCCACACACCTCCCTGCACTGCTGGCTGAGTCAGCAGATGAAAAATTTTACAATAGTAAACCATTGTATTATTTTTCATCTCCTGGCTCTTGTCCAGGGGGGCAATGTTTCCCCACCATTGGGAAGGAGCCACCCCTGGATCAGGGCTAGTTTGACCATTTTTGACATTGCTACTTTTAGTTTCACTGTCCACACTGATTGTTAATAATCAGGAACAGATGGGGCAGTTAAAAGAAGGTGAACACAAAAAACTGAAGATACAAGTACTACTTTTAGCACATAGAAAAAAAGATAATAAGCAAATCCACTATTTAGTCTTTAATCTCAGAGTTCACCTCTGGACAGGTGGAATCAAGACTAGATAGGTTTGTTATTTGGCAACCTCAGCATTCGATAGTGCCGGTGGGCCTCAGCATTGCACCAGCGCTAAAATGGCAAAGGAAGGAAGTGTCTTTGTTTTCAAGGAACATTAGTGGGCTCAGTTTCAAAACAGCATTTAAGAAAGGCTATGAAAGAAGTCAGAGATTACGGCTGCCTTTACCACATTATTTCATTTTTTTTCCAGCTCTGGTGCAAAAAAACAGAACCAATCGGTTCCACGTTGACGCTTATGTCAATGAAGGGAACACACTGCTTTTGTTCCAGAGTTTATTACCTAAATATGTTTCTCCTGTGAAAACATAAGAAAGAAATGAACTGTAAAACCATTGCAAAAAATATGTGATGCATATTTTGGTTATTATGGGTGTGTAACCAGGGCGTAGCTTTCATTGGTACACTGGGTGAACTGGTACTGGGCCCCAGTGGCCTGAGGGTCCCACTGAACCCTGATTATTTCTGTATTTTAAAATTCAAATAGCAACCAGGGGCAGATTTCCTTCCATTGCACTAGGGCCCATGACCCACTAGCTAAGCTGTTGTGCGTAAACATGGTTTTAGGAAACAAAAACTATTTTATGTTGCATAGGATGCGCTCATCATGTTTCTTGAGGAAGACAGGTACTCTATTGCAATGGTGGTGGAGTATCTGTCCATGAAACTTAAGGTCTATCCACTCACCCGAGAAGGAGGCAAGGGCCTCAAGTTTTACATAGACAGAGTAAAATTGATGTCATTGGTGGAATTTTTCCTCTGACAGCCAGACAGAGGAGGTGGTGGTGGAAGTAACCCAATTGACAATCAGTTCTATATAGAGTAGACAGTTGGATGGCTTTTCTTTCTACTTTCTGTTGCTGCTAGGTATATCTTGCTGGTGAGGGACAGTTAAAAAAAAGAAAAATCACCCTCATACCATGGTAGAAATCTCCCATGATGTGTGGTCCATTAGCTTAAAAAAACAAACTCCTACTTTGGGAGATTGTTTTTGAAAAAGAAGACATTCTGAAAAGGTGTGATTGCAGCCATCATATTTGATGGAGCAGTCTATCACACTGTTCCTACATTGACAGGCATTGCTGTGCAGTGGTCCATGCCAGTGTATCAAGACCGTCTAATGAATATCTCTAAATTTGGGTAACAGATTCAAGGCAGGATGGGAGATGTAAACTCCACCGGCACCCTGTCTGCCTTTACTCCACACGACAAACCCCAATTCAAGCCCTCTGCCTAAAGGAGCACAGTAGGCAAAAAACAATGGTTTGGATAGCTAGCCCAGGAAACACCAGTAGCTAGGCTTTTTTGAAGCATTTGTCCCAGTACCTTGTAGGAAACCTGAGACTAGCACAGCTGTCCATGATTACTACTGTCAATGTCTGTGAATTCTAAAAGTAGTAAAATTGCACCCATCAAAGTAGTACTTCTTTAGGCTCAAATTGGCTACTTTTTTGGTAAATGGTAAATATATTTCAGTCCTGATCCAAAAAATTAACAGGAATAAACCTCTTAGTGAAATCAGGACAATGAGAAAAACCCACACAGGCATAGCAACTCAGTGCCACCAGACCCACCTACCAAGCTAAGAATGGATTTATTTGGTGGGTGTCACAATCCAAACAGCCATACCTTAAGCTATGCCCCTGAAACAAAGGGGTTTCACCATTGTAATAGGCCTCAAGAAAATGAAATAAGGCCTACTCTGGTCAACACACAATGTAGAAGGGAAACATGAAGAAGTGTACATTGTACAAGAGAAATACAGGCCTCAATGTGGGTACGATGTTAGACTGGGGTGCAAGGACGGGAATGAGAATGAAGGAAGAGGCCTGGTGCAAGGCAAAGCAGTTAAAGTCAAACTCTGCATACTACAGATAATTTAGAAGGACACATAGACACAGGAGAGTCTGAGCCACTTTCTGATACCAGGGCTAGGAGAAGGGGTAAATCATGGCAGGCCTGAAAGGGAGACACTAGATGTTTGTATTTCAAGGCTGGTAGGGAGTGGGAGACAGACCGTAAAACTTCAAAGCCTGGTAGACATATAGGGAGGACATGTTGATAGAGTTCAGAGGGTAAGTCTGAAGGACACTGTGCACATTAGAAGATGGATATGTATATTCTATATGTTACAGTTACATTTTTGTGACAAGCAGTCAGATGTTTATTAAAGAATGATTGCCTTTGTTAATTGTAAGTATTATGAAGGAGGTGGAACCTCAATAGCCGACTAAGAGTATAAAAGATGCTGTTCGTAAGAGCTGAGTTGAGTGTGGTTTCAGTTACAGAACTGGACTGTACTCCCAGCCGCATTGCTTATAAGTGCTCAATTGTCATCAGATCCGTGTCACTTTGTTATTTCTGAGAATTCAACGACACCATGTACAGTCTGCACTGCATTCTATACACATGACTGTGAAAAGGCAATGTGCTTCTATTATAGCTTTTATTTGAAGCCTGGTTGCGCAACTCTAGATGACTTGTATCTCAGACAATAAGATAGAAATAGAATATGTTACCATAATTTAACAGGAACTGATAACAGACATGACTGGAAAGCAGACACCCAGAGGGCTGGAGTTAGGGTTCGTAAGAGTAAAGACAGAGAGGGAGGCAGAAGAGGGAATCAGCCTTAACAACGTGGCTCAAATCATGCTATGCCTTTAAAGCAAGGCCCGAACCACAAATATGTCTTTACAAGGCATTCCTCAACAACGCAAGTCATTATAATGACTTGCCTTAGGGAAAGTGTTGTTGGACTGATGTTGGACTTTATGTCCAACACTTTCCCTACTGTGGCGCAGACTGGATTTGGAATAGTAAATTATACTATTCGAAACTCCAGTGCTTTACCCATGGCAAGTCGTTGTAATGACTTGCGTGGTAAAGAAGTGCGTTGTAGGGACGCATTCGTGGTTTGGGCCACGTTCTTAAGGCAGGCGTCGTAAATGCCTGCGTTGTTCCGACACACAACTGGCAGAAGAATGTATGTCTGCCACTCTGCCTGTATCCTGCCTGCCAAGTTTAGGGATGAACTTCCACCCTACAAAAATTAAGTTTAATAAATAGCTCCAATCGAACATGATGGCTAACAGTCAAGCTTTTCCAAAGTATTTTTATTTTTTTTAAACAAACTCTCAAAGGTGGAGTTTGTTTTTGAAAACTAAACAACTAATGCGTCTGTGTGAGCTTTCTCCCATTCTGTGGGGGTCATTTTTCTTTTTCTTCTGTTCCCCCACATCAGTACATACCTGGCTGTGACAGAAAGCAAACAAAAAATGGATTGGGTAGGGTTGGGGTGGGTAGGGTTGGATTGGATTAGATTGGGGTGGATTGGAGTGGGGTGGATTGCATTGAGGTGTGGTGGACTAGAATGGGGTGAAATGGATTGAGTGGGTGGATTGGATTGGAGTGAGGTGAGGTGGAGTGGACTGGAGAAGGGTGGAATGGAGTGATGTGGAATGAGCGGGATGGAAGGGAGTGGGGTGAATTGGAGTGGGGTGGATTGGATTGTCATGGGTGGGGTGGGGTGGATTAGAGTGTAGTAAATTGGATTGTAGTGAGGTGGATTGGATGGGAGTGAGGGTGATTGGGCTGAGGTGGAGTAGATAGGATTGAGGTGGATTGGACTGAGATGGGGTGGATTGGATTGGGGTACGGTAAAATTGTTTGATATATGGTGGATTAGATTGAGGTGGATAGGATTGGGGTGGGGTGGATTGGAGTGGGGTGTGGTGGATTGCAGTTGGGTAAACTGGGTTTGGCTGGATTGGAGTAGATTGGGTTGGTGTGGGGTGGATTGGATAGGAGTGGGATGGACTGGAGTGGGGTGGATTGGATTGGTTTGGATTGAGGTGGGGTGGGGTGGTGTGCATTGGATTTTTGTGGGGTGGGGTGGATTGGATTGAGTGGATTGGAGTGGGGTGGGCGGATTGGAGCGGGGTAGATTGGATTGGAGTGGATTGGTTTGGTGTAGGGTGGATTGGATTGCAGTGGGGTGGGGTGGACTGGGGTGGATTGGAGTTGACATAGTTTGGATTGGAGTGGGGCAGATTGTTGTGGATTGGAGTGGGGGCAGATTGGAGTGGGACAGATTGTTTTGAACTGGAGTGGGGTTGATTGGAGTGTGGAACATTGTTTGGATTGGAGTTGGGTAGATTGGAGTGAGACTGATTGTTTTGGATTGGATTGGAGTGGGGCAGATTGTTATGGAGGGATTGGGACAGATTGTTTTGGATTAGAGTGGGGCAGATTGGAGTTGGGCAGATTAGAGCAGGCACACTGCTTTGGACTGGAGTGGATTGGGGGAAGTGGGGTGGATTGGATTGGGGTGAGGTGAGGTGGATTGGATTGGAGTGTGGTCGATTGGATTGGGTTGGGCTGGGTTGTATTGGGGTGGGGTAGGGTGGATTGGAGTGGTGTGAATTTGGATGGAGTGGGCAAACTGGAATGAGGTGGGGCAGATTGGAATGGGGTGGATTCAAGCTGTGCAGATGGGAGTGGGGCAGATTGTTTTGCAATGAAGAGAGGCAGATTGTTTTGGACTGGAGTAGGGATGATTGGAGTGGAATGGACTGAAGTGGGGCCAATTGTTTTGGGCCTGAGTGGGGCAGATTGGAGTGGAGTGGAAAAGATTAGAGTGCGAAGGATTGTTTTGGATTGGAGTGGAGCAGATTGGAGTGGGGCAGATTGTTTTGGATTGGAGTGGGGAAGATTGGAATGGGGCATTTTGTTTTGGATTTGACTGGGGCAGATTGTTTTGGATTGGAGTTGAGCAGATTGGAGCGGAGCAGACCGTTTTGGTTTGGAGTGCAGAAGATTGTTTTGGACTGGAGTGAGGCAAATTGGAGTGGGCCAGATTGTTTTGGATTAGAGAGGGGCAGATTGAGGAGGGAAGACGGTTTTAGATTGCAGTGGGGCAAATTGGAGTGGGGCAGATTGTTTTGGATTGAAGTGGGGCAGATTGTTTTTGATTGGAGTAGGGTAGATTGTTTTGGATTGGAGTGGGTCAGATTGGAATAGGGCAGATTGTTTTGGAGTGGGGCAGATTGTTTTGGATTGGAGTGGGGCAGAGTTTGCAGACTGGAGTACGTAAGATCGAAGTGGGGCAGATTGTTTTGGATTGGTGTGGCGTGAATTGGAGTGAGGCAGATTGGAGTGTGGCACAATGGAGTGGGGTGGGTTTGGAAGATTGGAGTGTGGGTGGGTTGGGGTGAGTGGTTTGGATTGGAGTGAGGTGGATTGCATCTTTCTGTGGGGATTGCACTGAGTGGGGTGGATTGGTGTGGGGTGAGGTGGGTTGGATTGGTGTGGATTGGAGCAGGGTAGATTTGAGTGGGGTGGAATGGGTTTACTGCACGATTATGTGTAAAAGCATAATTTCAAACTTACACATAAGAAAAAAACAATGTTGCTTTGCAATATTTAGAACAAAATAATCCTCATGTTTTGAGAACAGAACCTTCAAGCAAAAATAAAATAAATCATAAGTTTAAAGTGAGTTAAGAAGACTTGGCAAAAAAAATAAAGTTAACTACAGAAAATAAATACAATTTTGTTTTTTCTCCTGGGCATGTTTTTGTCAGTCACATGGCTTCTGTTTGCATGGCACTAAAAGTTTTTTTCTAAAACAGAATAGTCTCTCAATCATACAGGAAACAGTGGACGGGCACTGATTCAGTTGAATCAACTAGTGCTAGGTCCCTGTGCCAGGAAAGGAACGGAAATGATGCTAGGCCTGCAGTGATGAAATACAAGGCTGTAAAAAAGAGTGCTATGCAAGCCAACAAATGGTAAACAACCTGCGGGGCCAAGCCCTTTTTGTCAACAACGTCTCGCAAGCAAGACATAAGCCTTAATGCTTGCTCTCGCAGTCTGACAGACAGGGGAAAAGAATGAAGCAAGGTATGGAGCACTCAGTGAGAGTTTGAAGAGAAGTCAGAAGTATTTGTTGAAAGCGGAAAAGACAATTTACAAAATGTTTTGACTTGTTGTTCAAAGCTTGTTAATTTGTTTTTCACTGCTGTGAATCCAACATCTCCCATAGAATAACATTGGGTTGCCTTATTACATTTAGTAAGTACTCATTTTTGGTTAGGAACAGGTAACACACTCGGTGTGTTGCAGCCCCTTTCCTTCTCCCCACACATTCCTTGTGTTTCTTGCATGCTGCACTCCACCTTCCCTTCTTTTTGTTGCTGCTCCTTCCCTCCTACCCCAAGCTTCCCTTGTGTTGCTTGCCCCCTGCAATCTTCCACCCTCTGTTGTGTTTCTGCTCCTTCCCTCCTCTGCACGCCTACATTGTGCTGTTTCACCCCGCTGCCCTCGAAGTGTTACTGACCCTACCATTGTTCCACTGTTCCAACCTTCCTGTCCCCCACAAAAATATTAAAGAAAGACAAATAGCTCACACAGACGTGAGTGCTATTTGGCTTTGTTTAACATTGTTTGGCATTTTGCACAGCCCGCAGGCTGCTGTTTAATATCCCTTAAAGAAACAAAAAAGCACTATGTCGTGGTCAGCTCTTGCTGTGTATTAGTGCTTCATTTCCTACTTAAAGCCATGGTGCGCAGCAGCCCGTGCAGCTGTGCAACATGTCTAAAAACATTGACAAAGCCAAAAGATCTCGCATAGACAAAACCTATTGGCTTTGCCAGCGCTTGTTAATAGTGCAGGAGGGACTTGCAGTGATTCCACTGAGAGATTTAAGATCCTTGTGACATGAAGAGCGACCCAGTTGTTAATTAATTTGAAGACCCGCGGAGGGGAAGGAACCACACGAGAGTCCGAGCCGAGTCCGGAAGGTAGAACTTACCTATGGAAAGTACACAAAGTACCTTGAAGATAGGAGTGAATCTGACCTGACTACTTTCTGAGCAGAAGTGAACTCGCTTCTAAGGTTGCCACCTTTGTTTTTTCTTCACTTTATTAATCATTTAGGCATTGGTTGGTGAGTTGTAAAACGCATTCTATGTAATTTGTTCTTAAATTTGTAGTTTTTAGTTTCTATGTCAAAGGGGAAAATATTGGTTCTTATACATTTTCCCAGCATTTTATACTTTCTGTCACGTAAAAAATACCGACTGTGCTGGTAAAATACTGGCCAGGCGGTTACCCTAAATGCCACTGATTTTATTTTTAGAAAAAGTTATAATTTGTCATGGATAAGTAAGGCCTATTTTTTCTTGGCATTCCATTCTGCCATGCAGCCCTATAATAAAATCACCTAAGTCGCAATCCACCAGGGTTGGCTCTGTGATCCTTTGGAGTAAGCACACATGTTATCCTCTCTCTGCAACGTATACAATTTTAATTTGCAGATTTACCTTTGATTTTATAAGGTAATCTGAGTTCATACTTTAGTTCCGTGTAACCATAAAAACGATTACATCTGTGTACTTGTGCTTGCTCTGGCGTGGTGTCTAATTAAACAGGTTTTGTCATGTCAAAGGTAAGACGCTTGAAAAAAGCTTTCTTGGAAAAGTACAAAACGTCTCAGCCCTTTTCTGCAGTAGTCTCGACTTGAGTAGTAACTGAAAAAGTTTGCTAAAAAAACACGTGCCCGTCTTTTTCGAATTTGAAAAATGGCGACAATTAATTTGCTTAATTTTTGGTGTGTAAATTCAGCAAAAAATAGTACGAAAGCAACTTGCCTCGTGTTCTTCCCTGTCGTAGAACCAGGGCGTACAGCACTTGTGGTTTCCGCCTTTCAATATTCCCCTAACAGCAAAACTGTTGCTACATAGACGTACTCCATTATTTGCACCTAAGTGAAACACTACGTTTCAGTTTCTTTACTGACATTGCGTTCCTTTGATGATTTGATGTAATGGAAACAAATCTATTCACATTAAATGCGTAGCAATTAAACTACACTAAGAAAATAATGCGAATTCCATGCTTTTGTAAAGCGCGAAATGATTTTCAAAACATTTGGGAAGGCTTTTTCGGCGTTAGATTTTGTAAATGCGTTTGAGCTAGCTATGAGTGTCACGTTGCAAATTATGAGCCTTCAGAGCAATTCAAGAGTTTCACACACTTTCAAACTAAATCAGCTCGGGACTAATAAATGGTGCTTAACCCCTGTGCCGTCCCCCAAGCGATGAGCCCTTTTGTGGCTATTTAGGATGGTTGGTGCTTAGGGATGCATAACTTTTTTGTGCAATAATCACACTCCATTTCAACATTTAGCATAAAAGGTCATTTAATAGGTCAGGGTTGCAAAACATTTAATCAACTAAAACATAACATTTAGATAAAGTCAAAACATTTTGTAAATTGTCTTTTCCGCTTTCAACAAATACTTCTGACTTCTCTTCAAACTCTCACTGAGTGCTCCATACCTTGCTTCATTCTTTTCCCCTGTCACTCACTGACCTTCTTCCAGTCTCTCTTTCACTTCCCCTCTCAAACATCCTCCAATGAAAACTCTTTGACTTGTTCGAAGAGATTCTGCACACCGTCTTCCTTTGCCTGTTATACCTTCATCCCCCCGCCCGAGGGGTGGATCCACCCGCATGTAATTCGCCACTCCCCAAAATACCCCCTGCACCCTTGAAACCTGTCCTATACTGGCAACTGCTGTAAACATAACCCACCGTCCTTACCCAAAGGTTTGTAGGGTGGGTGGGTGGGTAATCCTTTTTTCTTTATACTGCCCTCTCACCAGTTGTGCTCAGGAGTTAAGAATAGGCTGCACACGCCTCTCCTGACTCCTTTATAACTAAGCTAAAACCTGCCCCTTACCCCTCAAACTTACCTATCCCCTGCGTGGCCTTGCTCCCCTGCACGAAATTCGCCAGGGGAAGACTAGTCTGAGACTTGCACTTCCCCCACGCCATTTCATCATTTTGCATAAAAGGCCATTTATTACAACAGGACTGCAAAAGATTTAATCAACTACAACATAACATTCAGATAGCATTAAAACATTTGTAAATTGACACTCCCTCTTACACCGAACACCTCTCGCTTCCCCTCAGACTTTCAATCCCCCATACCTTGCTTCATTCTTTCCCCCTTTCACTCACTGACCTCCTTCCAATCTCCAATCTCTCTTTCACTTCCCTGGCCAAAAATCCTCTAATGAAAATTCTTTTACCTATTCGAAGAGATCCTGAACAACATCTTCCTTTGCTTGTGCTCCTTTCACCCCGAGGGGTGAATTTGCCCACATGTGACTCTCCACCCCTCTAAATACCGCCATCCAGGAATTTTACTGCCCTATCCCATCCAGTGCTTCAAAAGTCACCCAGATACGACAAATGTACTCCATCATTCCTAAAGAGACAAAGCTCTTCCTCTTTGATATCCCCATTGGCTATCACCTGATTGTCTCTGGCCATACAAAATACCCTTATTGCTCTGTTGAGCTTCCTTTGAGCTTTGTCAATGACTCCATGTTTCATGGCCCCTCTCCAATGTCTCCGAGGCACATCCTCTGTCCAAACCCAATATGTCCCGCACAAATTTTTCTGAGCGCCTTTAAGTCCCTTTGCATGTACTGCTGCAACATCAACACAAATCGTTCTTCCCCAAGTGCACCAGGAGCATATCCAGGCAACTCCTCCTAAGAACCAGCCTCGCCAACCACAGCAGCCAGTTGGCCCAACGCATTCCACTTTTCCCCCACCATAGCACCTCATGCTTGCTGCTTGGCAAACCCAGGCTTCTTCCATAAACCTGCTGGTCTGCATACTTCATTGCCCAATACACAAGAGTGTCCCACATTCCAGGTCACCATCTTGCTCCTGCCATGACCGCTCAAGCATCCTGTGATAAAAAAGAAAGAATTAGCGGTCAACATGCCCTCTGCCTTTCTCCCTTAATGTTCCGTCTTCATCATTGCCCATAGTGCTCGCAACACCTTGACTTCCACCTACCTATCTGACGTATCTGACCCCAATCCCACCCCAAACGTGCTTCTGCAGTTGCTACCCCAGTCCTGAACGAATGCATCCCAAAACAGGCAAGATCCTTCCCTAAAGTACGCAAAGCCATGCGCAATACTGCCAGCAACTGAAAAGCAGTAACCTTACTTCCCTGCTCATGGCAATACATTTCTTCCTGGCCACACCTGAAAAGTATGCCACTCATTTAATAGGCACGCCTCAATACTGCCTCCTTCATGTAACCATACCCACTTGCCCCTGTCAGCCTGATCTGTCTTGGAACGGCACAGATGAATCCCCATCCGTCCCTGCTCCAACTGTATCTCATCATGTCGTACTCCAGATTCCCTGCTCGACTGCAGCAATTTGGCCACTCAAAATGCCCCATAATTATCCAAATCACCCATAAGTGGAAAATTGCCAATTCAAAACTATCATAGCAACAATCATTCAAGACCCCTGGGAGCCCCTGCAACAATTCAAAAGGGACAGCCTCCCGCAACAGTGGCCCCCTTTGGCCCCTCTCCTTGCTCTACCCTTTCAAAACCCTCCCCAAAATGTCATCTTTGGTTGGTCAAAACGCCAATGTAGTTTCTCGTAAAAGGAATTGCTTGGCAATTTGCCCACAATAGTTGTGGGTGATAAACATTTCTCAAGGCACATCATAACAAAAGGTAACACTCTCTGTTCAATTGCAACGTGATCCTGAATCAATGCATTCTGAGGGTGTCCCTCAAACTACCCACACTCATTCCTTGCCAGACGGTAGCTCCTCCTTGTGGTCTCAGCCAAAGACCTCTCAACCAGACCAATAACTCTCACTCCCCCCACACCCAAATGTCTGCAGGCAGTGGCGTCTTGCCATCCTCCACTCCTGGTGCCAATCTGCGGAATCTGTGCCACTGTGAACGAGATAGTGATTCTGCTACATCACTGTTGACACCCAGCACATGTTTAGTCCTAAAAACAATGCTAGCAACAAAGCATAAACTGCCTCAGTAAACGCAGAACTCTCAAGCCTCTTGCCCTCTGACATTTCACTAACTCAACCACCATCATGTTGTCCATATTAAACATCACTGTCCTGTTCACCAATTTGTCACCCCATAATGTCAAAGAAGCCAGTAGTCTAAAAAAATCCAGAGAAGCAATACTCCACCCTTGGCACAATCAGCGTTCGGGCCCCTTCTCTACACACCATCCCAACCGACCATCCCAAAACAAACCAAATCCACGAGCTCCTGCTGCAACTGGAAAAATCTGTACATGCCATACTGTATTTTCTTCAAGAAACATCATAGAAACTCCATTGAACTTGTCTAAGTAAGTCTTCCAAACACAAAGGTCATCATTAACTGCCAAAGAAATACTGACTCTGTGGTGAGGCAACACATCCCCTGACATTGCCATGCCCAGACATCTGCAGAAAGACTGTCCCCCTCTCACCACCCTGCATGCAAAGTTCAAGATGCCCAACAACTTCTATACCATTCGCAACTCAACCATCTGTTCCCCGACCATCACCATCAAGAACTGCTGAATTTATTGTACCTTAGCCTGGGGCAACCTTGCCACCAGCAAGTCAGTGTCGAATTCAGTGCATAGGAATGTCAAAACAGAGCCGGGTCCTTCTGTCTTTTTGGGAGCCAGCAGGACTTCCAGGTCCCATACCAATGCCTCAAACTGTCTCAGACCCCTCAGGCAATCACCAGAGTCTTTTTTTACCAACAAACAAAATATCACCCAAGTAATATGACACCTCCCTATGTCCACTCCTCCTAGTGAATATCCACTGCAAGAATGTGCTGAACAATTCAAACAAGGTACAGGAAATAGCGCAGCACGTGGACAACACTTTGTCCATGTAAATCACTCATCGAAATTGCATGCCCAACAGAGGGAAATCCTCTGGGTGTATTGGCAGGAGCCAAAAAGCAGACTTAATGTCACATTTCACCAACTCTGTCACCTGCCCACACTGTTGAACCGACCAGGCAGCATCATCCACTGAGGCACACACCACTTTAGTGTCTTCTGCTGCAATGAATTAATTGACTGAAACTCACTCCGCCAAAGACATGGTGTATCATTCTAAATTCACCTGCTCCCTTCTTGGGCTCTTCCGCTAGTGGTGATATGATCAATTTATCCAGAGGCCACTCAAACAGTGGACCAGCAGTTGTCCCTTCCTCAAATTTGTTCCGCAATTTCACAGCCACCACATCTGGGACTTCCTTAGTGATCTCAAATTGACTGCTCACCTACAACCCTTAGAGCCCTGCTAACCAACACAAAAACCCTCTCTGCAAATCCCACACAAACTGTAAACCTGTATCCCCTGTCAGAGTATACTGCTAGTCATTGGATCAAATTTTCCACTTTAATGGGCATAAGGGCCCTTTGGCCCACCTGAGCCCTTCTGTCCCCTTCCTTTGATCACCCTCCATTGCTCTGCAGACCAGTGTGAAACATTGTGTAAGGGGGAATCTCCCTCAGCATTTCAAACACTCATGTCCAAACTTACAAAGGTTGTCTAGAGCAGAAACCCTTTTTGACGTTCCAACACACCCCAATAGTGGGTCCTGTTGGCTTTGACACATACCTCGCCCCATGTTGAGCTAGACAGGGCTGCAAAAACCAATATGTAATTGGAAGGCCACTTGCCGTACGTGTAGAAGCAGTTGACTGAGTCAATGACATCCATTGCATCCACAACTCCGAATCAACTTCTCCCCAAAGCCGTATCTGGAATAATGCTCACCCATGCCCTGAACTCTTCATTGTAGCTAAGCCACGCCTATATCTCAAAGAGCATCTGAGCCTTCCTAATAGTGTCCACATACTTGAAAAGTGCTATGGCCCTGCCCGCATGCTTTTCGCAGTATACGCTGGCATAGATTAAATATGCTGAAGTCAGCTCCCATTCTTTTTCCTTGGACTCTTCCTTAGCCTGGATATCTCTGTGTAACAACTTGAAAACACCTACATACTCATGTTTCCAAATCCTGTTCTACGTTTTATCAGAAATGAGACCCCAGAGACATTGCTGGTCCCATGTACGGGAGTCTCTTCTTATGAGTATTGTCCTCTTTAACTATGTCACCCCCTTTGTCCGCATCCCCTTGGTTGTCAATCGTATGTACACTTTTTCCCTCCTTGACTTTGTCACCCCCATCTCCGGGGGCATCAACAGCACCTTAGTGACCTTATTCCTTTTCGTCCCGATCTCTCTATGAACCCATCCTTGACCCCTGCTGATTTGCAAGCCTTTGCCCTAGACCCCATCTCCTTCGCATTCCATACAGTCCACCAATCCCCTTTACCTGAAGGCACATTGCCAACCTCCTTCCAATTCTTGCGACATCCGCCACTCACCCGATCCTTCTTTCCAGTGACACTTTCCTTGTCCACACGTGACCTGTGAAAGACACCAGCTCTACTCTCTGTTGCATCACTTATCACCCATGCAGTCAGCTCCGTCACCCCAACAGCATCATCATCACACAGCACAACCTTCTTCCCACTCATCACTATCATCATTGTAGTTTAACGTCAACTCATCCTCTCCTTCACAGTCTTCACCGTAGCTTGGCACACCGCATCACCACTCTTTTTCCCAGGTATGCTGTTCTCCAGCGCTGCACTCTGCTCAAAACTTGTGCCACATGTCCCAGGCCGCAGTGTAGAGGGGGCCGCTGCAGACCCCCTCCACCTCTTCAGGCGAATGTCCAGGGGCCATTGTGCATCTTGTCAGCATCACCAACTGCCTGCCTGTCTCCCTTGCTGGTCCTGTCACTCCAGCACCCTTCAGGCTGCACCAACCTGGGAGGTCCTTTTCACCCCCTTGTCCATGAGCCGCAACAGCTTCCAAGCTCCCTGTTCCTTCTTCCTGGCTGTCCAGTACCCAGAGCCAACGTCTGCCCTCCAAATGGCCCTACTGGCTTTTCCTCAGCCCACTCGCCTCAGGTGTATCCTGTTGCCCCCATTGTTGCTACTGGTCAAGCACTGCTGCCCTGGCCATGCACAGGCTCTTCAATCTCTCCTCCATCTCCTGAATGTGAAAATGCTGCTCCCGAATGCGGGCCCCTAGATCCTCTCTCTGCCATCTGGAAACCTGCACTGGTGCTAAACCGCCTGGCCAGAGAAACCTGTTCCGGCCTCAACCCACCAGGCCTCTACTCAAAAGGACCCTGACCTGGCCCCAGCCTGACCAGCTTCTCTGCCACTATAGGATCCGCTGTCTGGGTTTGGCCACACTGCCATCTTCCCATCCAACCCCAACATGTGAAGCCTCACTGCCCTGTCTGCCAGCTTTATGTTTTTTGAATGCTAGGCCCACATCAGGCACTGCATGTAGCCACATTCCCCAATGGCCAGCCATGCCGCCTGAACTAGTGGTGTTTCATCCCAGGGACGCCATGCTCAGACCCAAGTGCCACCAGCTGCTTCTGCATGGGCTCCTCACACGGACATGTGTGAGGGCTCCTACTGGGCCCGTACCAGCTGCCTTCACAGTGCTGGGTGTCACAACTGTGCTGGGTGCGGGGAAGCTATGACACCTCCCCAGAATCCTACTTTTGCTACTTCTGCTGGGGCCCACACTGTGCTCCTCCAGCGCGCTGCTCCTCTGAAGGAAACAAGCCACAATCGCAGCAGCAACGGCGCTCCACGCTGAGCTTATCGGGTGACACATTCCCACCCAGGCCTGGTCTAGGACACCAGGCCTGAGTAGGTCTGCATGCCCTGCAGCACCAATGGTGTGCAGGGCGGCCTTCACCTCCTTACTGTGCTCCATGCTTCACTACCAGCCCAAGCGTTCTCCCTCTGTAGGGCTCCACTCCCAGCCCACGCTACCTTTTTACATTACACTGACTTCCCCCCACCCCAGTGGTGCTCAGGAGACATTAAGAGGCCGAACACACCTCTCCTGACTGCTTTATAGCTAAGCTAAAACCTGTCCCTTTCCCCCAAACCTACCTAGGCCTGGCCTTGCTCCCGTGCACGATATTCCCTGGGAAATGACTAGTATGAGACTTTCACTTCCTCTGGGGCCCTTCATTCCACATAAGATATCCATGCCAAATTTGCATCCTTTTCTTCAACATCCTAAGGATGCTTAAAGGTACCAGGGTTTGTGGATTTCCCTGGAGGGGACTGAGAAAATAGGCAAAATACAGCTATTTTTTTATTTTTGTGAGAAAAAGAGGAAAAAAGTACTCTGGATAAAAGTGTCTACTTTTTCCCTAAAAATTGTATCAGCAAAAGTTTTGCTATGTGAAGGTAACCATCTTCTCAGCGTTCAGGAACATGCAGAGTTGACTAAAAAAAGTTTCTACTACAGTTTTGTTTACATTTTTTTTATAAATGTAGGCAATTTTTTTATGTTTTTGTGCTCTAAACTACTTCCAGTTTGTGGTGGAAAACCAGGGTGAAACCCATGAGTGATCATGGAAAGCTACACATTTTTGAAAAGTAGATAAATTCAGCAAAGGGTCATATTTGTAGACTCCTCAAGGTTTTCCCAAAGAAGCTAACTCTTCAAATAAAGAAATATTAAACACAGGTAGTAAAAAACAGCCATCTGTGACATTATCTTCTGTAACTTTTTTCCACAATGGCCAATTTACAAAAGCAATACACCATTACGTCTGCTAAACTCTTCTGGTTTCGGGGAAATATAGCGTTTGTAGGTGAAATATGTAGAGTGAAAAATGGGTGTGAAGGAAACCTATGTATTTCTGAAATGGGCACAAGCTATGGAGTTTAGGCGCAGTAGTTATTTGCACATCTCTGACTTTGTTGGTACCCGTATTAGTATATAATTTGGAGGGTATTTTTCAAATTGTCTTCTTTCTTACACACTGACTTACATTTGGAAGGCACAAATGCAGCAAAATCCAATTGGTAATAACAAATGTTCTACTATTATGCTCCCACGTGTCTTCTAATAAACATGGTACCTCACTTGTGTGGGTAGGCCTAGTGCCCATGGCAGGAAACAGGCCAAATAGCACATGCACGCATCATGTGTTTTTTCACTGAAAAATGACCCTTTTTTTCCAATGTGGTTAGCTGTGAATTTTGGGTTCTAACTCAGCCGGCATCTAGGGAAAACTAGTATACCTGTACGTTTTTTTAAAACTAGATATATAGGAGAATCCAGGGTGGGGTGACTTGTGCGACTCTCACAAGCATTTTTTACCCAGAAAACCTTGCAAACCTCAAACTTTGACTAAAAAAGACATTGGGGGTCATTCCAACCCTGGCGGACGGTGTTAAAGCGGCGGCTAACCTGCCAACAGGCTGGCGGTTAAAAAAATGGAATTCTGACCCTGGCGGAAACCGCCAACAGAGACCGCCACTTTAACACTCCGACCGCCACAGCGGGACAAACAAACAGCGCAGTGGTCACCGCCAACAGACAGGCGGCAGACAATGTACCGCCCACCCTATCACAACCCACCAATCCGCCACCTTTTCCGGGGCGGTAGCCCCGCCGATAAAAACACGGCGGAAACATATTTCGAACGGAAAACGCTCACCTCCATACACCCCACGAGGAATCTGGACAGCATGGAACCGGAACTACACATCCTCCCAGCTATTGTATTCCTGCTCTACCAGGAGCACGAACGCCGGCGCAGAAGACAACAGTGAGTACTGCACCTACGATACAGGGGAGGGGGGAGGGAAAAATATTACGGGGACACACATACGCGACACCCCCACCCTCACCCACTACAACACACACATCAATGCATAGCAATACATCACAGTTACAACCCCCAAACCCCCCGGAAGAATGCAAAGACAAAAGGAAATGATTATAAAAATTGATTAATATTGTAAGGCTGAGTATAAAATATATCAAACATCTTTAAATATATACACATAAATTGTCCTGTCCGATATGGGTATCAGCCATTGTTCGTGGGCCACTGGGCCAAAACACATGGGCAAAGCCCACACAGGATACCTGCCTCCAACGGAGAGAACACTGCAGGGGCATCAGATAGGAAAACTACAGGCACCTCAGGGGGAAGGGAAGGGGGGGCACCTCAGCCAGATGAGTCCACGACGCCAGATCCACGAGGGGCCTCCATGGCCACTGTTCAATCCTGGGGAGTGCAAAGCCACAGCCTCACAAGTCTCTACAGTGGGTGGGTTGCCCACTGTGCCATCCTGGGGAGTGCAAAGCCACAGTCTCACAAGCCTCTACAGTGGGTGGGTTGCCCACTGTGCCATCCTGGGGAGTGCAAAGTCTCACAAGTGGATGACAGTCTCCACTGGTACTGGAGGGGGACTAGTGCCCAGAGTGCTTCGTGCAGCCATGCCCGACACAGATGCGGGCCTGCCCCTTCCGCCAATGGGCCAGCGGTTCATGAGATGGAGGGCCCAGTTCAGCGTTGCTTTAGACAGCGGTGCCCAGCGGAGCAGTGTTTGAGATGAAGGGCCCAGCGGAGCGGTGCTTGAGATGAAGGGCCCAGTTCAGCGGTGCTTGAGACGGCGGTGCCCAGTTCAGCGGTGCTTGAGACAGCGGTGCCCAGCGCAGCGGTGTTTGAGATGAAGGGCCCAGCGGAACGGTGCTTGAGATGAAGGGCCCAGCGGAGCGGTGCTTGAGATGAAGGGCCCAGTTCAGCGGTGCTTGAGACGGCGGTGCCCAGTTCAGCGGTGCTTGAGACAGCGGTGCCCAGCGGAGCGGTGCTTGAGATGAAGGGCCCAGTTCAGCAGTGCTTGAGACGGCGGTGCCCAGTTCAGCGGTTCTTGACTTGGGGAGCCCAGTTCAGCGGTGCTTGACTTGGGGGGCCCAGTTCAGCGGTTCTTGACTTGTGGGGCCCAGTTCAGCGGTGCTTGACTTGAAGGGCCCAGTTCAGCGGTGCTTGACTTGGGGGGCCCAGTTCAGCGGTTCTTGACTTGGGGGGCCCAGTTCAGCGGTGCTTGACTTGGGGGGCCCAGTTCAGCGGTTCTTGACTTGGGGGGCCCAGTTCAGCGGTTCTTGACTTGGGGGGCCCAGTTCAGCGGTGCTTGAGACGGCGGTGCCCAGTTCAGCGGTGCTTGAGACGGCGATGCCCAGTTCAGCGGTGCTTGACTTGAGGGGCCCAGTTCAGCGATTCTTGACTTGGGGGGCCCAGTTCAGCAGTGCTTGACTTGGGGGGCACATTTCAGCGGTTCTTGACTTGGGGGGCCCAGTTCAGCGGTGCTTGAGACGGCGGTGCCCAGTTCAGCGGTGCTTGAGACGGCGGTGCCCAGTTCAGCGGTGCTTGACTTGGGGGGCCCAGTTCAGCGGTGCTTGACTTGGGGGGCCCAGTTCAGCGGTTCTTGACTTGGGGGGCCCAGTTCAGCGGTTCTTGACTTGGGGGGCCCAGTTAAGCCGTTCTTGACTTGGGGGGCCCAGTTCAGCGGTGCTTGACTTGAGGGGCCCAGTTCAGCGGTGCTTGACTTGGGGGGCCCAGTTCAGCGGTTCTTGACTTGTGGGGCCCAGTTCAGCGGTTCTTGAGACGGCGGTGCCCAGTTCAGCGGTTCTTGAGACGGCGGTACCCAGTTCAGCTGTGCTTGAGACGGCGGTGCCCAGTTCAGCGGTGCTTGAGACAGCGGTGCCCAGTTCAGCGGTGCTTGACTTGAAGGGCCCAGTTCAGCGGTGCTTGACTTGAGGGGCCCAGTTCAGCGCTTCTTGACTTGGGAGGCCCAGTTCAGCGGTTCTTGACTTGGGGGCCCCAGTTCAGCGATGCTTGACTTGAGGGGCCCAGTTCAGCGGTGCTTGACTTGGGGGGCCCAGTTCAGCGGTTCTTGACTTGGGGGGCCCAGTTCAGCGGTGCTTGAGACGGCGGTGCCCAGTTCAGCGGTGCTTGACTTGAGGGGCCCAGTTCAGCGGTGCTTGACTTGGGGGGCCCAGTTCACGGGTGCTTGACTTGAGGGGCCCAGTTCAGCGGTGCTTGACTTGGGGGGCCCAGTTCAGCGGTTCTTGAGACAGCGGTGCCCAGTTCAGCGGTGCTTGAGAGAAAGGGCCCAATGCAGCGGTGCTTGAGATGAGTGTCCAGGTCAGCAGTACCGGCCATGGCATGGATGTCACTCGCCACCTGACATGTGGCTGGTGGGGCCTTCCTGCCCATCTGTGGATTGGCTTGCGGGGCCCTCCTGGGCTGCAGTACTGGGCGTCCTCCTGCACACCTGAGATGGGGCTGGTGGGGCCCTCCTGGGCAGCTGGCCTGCTGCCGGACTTGTCGGGCGTGCTGCCCTTCCCACCCTTCCCTGCTCGTCTGTGGCCCTTTCCAAACTTTGGCGGTGTGCCAGGTGGCACCCCACTTCCTGACGGAGCCAGGGAAGGGCCTTTGGACCCTGCAGACTTTGGCCTCTCGCGCCGGGCACTGGCTCCTAGATGAACTAGCTGCCCTTGAGGGTGGGGGACTCCACAGTCCTTGGACAATTGTCTTTATAGGTCCAGGTTTTGTGGTGGCTGAGGTGCTAATTGGAGTCCTATGAGATGGACGGGGTAGGGGAGTTGTTGGAAAGAGGTCAAGTTTGGAAAGGAAAAGCAATTTAGAAAGAGAGGGACGGGTAGGTGTAGTGCGTATGGGAGTGGAGGAAGAGGATGTGGTTGTAGGAGAGTGAAGTCTGGTGTCTTTGGGTGCAGGTGCTTGGGCTGGAGGCTGTCGTGAGGTGGATGGCTGTTGGGTGGGTGGCTGCCTGCGTTTGTGTGGTTTGGAAGAGGGGGTGACAGACACACTGGGAGAGGACACAGGGGACGTGTAAATGGTAGTGGGGGTGGTGACTGCACGTGTGCGGAGTGTTCTGGTGGGTGTGCTGGTGATGGAGGTAGTGGCTCAAGATGTTGTGCATGCAAGTGTGAGTGGAGACGTCACAGGGAGGGAGGAGGGAGACGAGGAGGAGGGGGACACAGAGGAGGCAGTGGATGTTGGTATGTCTGCATGTGGATGTTGCTTGTGTGAATGCTTGTGTGATGTGTGGTGCTTATGTCTGGATGAGCTTCCCTTGGGTGTTGAGGTGTGTGCAGGCTGGTCTGATGGTGTGGCTGGGATAGGCAGAGGTACAGGGGATTGGGTCTGGGTGGAGGAAGTTGGAGGGGGGAGGCTAGAGACAGGGACAATGGCTGCCGTCAGTGCTGAGGCCAGAGCGTTGAACGATCACTGATGGGCAGCCTGACCAGAATGAATGCCCTCCAGGTATGCATTACTCCGGTGCACCTCCCTTTCTACACCCTGGATGGCATTCAAAAGGGTAGACTGCCCAACAATGATGGTCCTCAGGAGGTCAATGACCTCCTCACTGAGGGCAGCAGGGGTGACAGGGGCAGGGCCTGAGGTGCCTGGGGCGAAGGGGATGCCCACCTTCCTGGGTGAGCGGGCACGGGGCGAACGCTGAGGGGCTGCTGGGAGGGCGGTGCTGGTGCGCTGGGTGGCGGCTGTACCTGTTGTTGCGGGGGGCACGGATGTTGCCGCCACCACAAGGGAGCTCCCTTCCGAGGACGAGTCGCTGCCACTGACATCAGCACCAGTCCCCGCTGTGGAGCTCCCCTCGCCCTCCGTCCCACTGGTGTACGCTGAGTCCGTTGCATGGCCCTCCAGGGCCATGTGGGATGCAGCTCCCTCGTGCTCCGATGCCACTTCTCCTCCGCCTGATGATGCTAATGCACACATGAACAGGAAGACCACAAAAAAGGGGGGGGGGAGAAATAAAGACATATTGAGTGCATGCATAGGCGACACCGTTGGCGGAGAGGACAGACACAGAAGTCCCCTGCACTACGCTGCGCACTTGGGGTCCACTACTCAATCCATGGGACATGGCCTACAAGCCTATGGACGACAACTGCACACATAGATGACACAGAGTCATGGAAACCTGTACTTGGCACCCTACAGAGGTGGGGGGCGGGGGCACAGGGCCATGCCTTACGGAGGGGCCTAGCCTACAGAAATCGCCCTGGCCTAGGATTACCCACAGCCCTCCTCCCCCACCCAGACACCTCCACTGCTTGCAAAGTCAGCAGAATGAGAGTGTACTCACCCCCTTGTGTCTGCTGTGATGTCCTCACGCGCCGATCCAAATCGGGGTAGGCCACCGCCAAGTTCCGGGACATCAGGGGGGTCAAAGTGCGACTGGCACCCCTCCTACGTTGGGAGGCCATCCCCAGCTGAGCATCCGCCGTCTTCCTGCTCCAGCGGCGGATGTCCTCCCACCTCTTCCGGCAGTGGGTGCCCCGTCTGTTGTGGACCCCCAGTGTCCGGACGTCCTTGGCGATGGCACGCCAAATATCGACTTTCTGGTGGGTGCTGACCTATGTGACATGTACAGGGAGAGAAACATTGTCATCACCTTCTGCATGCTCGATGTGAATGGCCCCCCATCCCCACCCTTGCCATGTGGCACATGCTCTCATCTGTCCTTTGATGCATGCCTTAATCGGTCCCCTCCCCCCCATCTTTCATCCACCCCACTCAACACAGGCATAGCCCGTATAACATGCTCCCAGTGTACTTACCTGTTGGTCTGGAGGACCGTAGAGTAGCGCATACTGGGGGAGGACCCCATCCACAAGTTTCTCCAACTCCTCCGTGCTGAAGGCAGGGGCCCTTTCCCCAGTTGCATGAGCCATTGTCGCTTCCAGACCGAGGTCACAGCAGCACTTGCAGTGTAGGTCCTCTCCTGTGGAAGGTCAGGTATCGAGTGATTAAGCAGATAGAAAATGGCGGTCACGCCCGCGGCGGTGCGTACCGCTGCGGTGCGTACTGCGACCGCCGGCGCACATCGTCATTGGCTCCTGAAACCCATAGGGATCAATGTTAACCAATGCGGCTTTGCGCCGCGGTCTTCGACCGCCTACCGCCACGGTGTGCCACGCCAGCGTATTGACCTCACATCCCATTATCGCACTTCACAGGTCAGGCAGCCGCCATTTCAAGGGCCCACATGGCTTATTTTCTACTGCGTCACACATACCTAGGCCTTGCATCGACACTCATACAAGCCATACAATGCATTGGGAATCGTGTTATGTACAAGCTGTGGGAACGTATCTGTGAGTTGATTGACTCTGTGGTCGCTGTTGTCCTTCATAGGCACCGTCCGCTGGGACATGCGAGGAGATGGAGGAATCTTCCCGTGTACAGACCGCTGGTGGACCTGTCGACAATGGAAGAAAGACATGTCATACTGACATACAGGTTTGCCTGAGCCACTATACAGGAACTGTGTGCCCAGCTGGAGCCAGACCTGATGTCACCCATCCGCCAACCCACAGGGATCCCCCCTCTAGTGCAGGTTCTGTCAGTACTCCATTTTTTGGCAAGTGGGTCATTTCAAACAACAGTGGCCATTTCATCAGGGATGTCTCAGCCTATGTTTTCAAAGGCGTTGTCCAGAGTGTTGTCTGCCCTGCTGAAATACATGCGGAGCTACATAGTTTTCCCTGAGGTGGGGGATTTGGCTACCGTGAAGGGTGATTTCTTTGCCCTTGGACATATTCCCAACATCATTGGTGCCATTGATGGGACCCATGTGGCTTTGGTCCCCCCCAGCACGAGTGAACAGGTGTACAGGAACAGAAAAAGTTATCATTCCATGAATGTCCAGATGGTCTGTTTGGCTGACCAGTACATCTCCCATGTAAATGCCAAGTTCCCTGGGTCAGTGCATGACGCGTACATCATGCGAAATAGCAGCATCCCTTACGTGATGGGTCAACTCCAGAGGTACCGTGTGTGGCTAATTGGTGACTCTGGTTACCCCAACCTGTCGTGGCTACTGACCCCAGTGAGGAATCCCAGGACCAGGGCAGAGGAACGGTACAATGAGGCCCATGGGCGTACTAGGAGGGTGATCGAGCGGACCTTCGGCCTCCTGAAGGCCAGGTTTAGGTGCCTCCATATGACAGGTGGATCCCTAATGTACTCACCAAAGAAGGTGTGCCAGATCATCGTGGCCTGCTGTATGCTTCACAACCTGGCTTTGCGACGCCAGGTGCCTTTCCTGCAGGAGGATGGCCCAGAGGGTGGTATTGTAGCAGCTGTGGAGCCTGCGGAGAGTGAAGAGGAGAAAGACGAAGAGGACGACATAGACAACAGGAACACAGTAATACTGCAGTATTTTCAATGACACACAGGTAAGAATCAACACCGGCATTTTACATTTACCTAAAGACTACTGCCTCTCTGCTGTCTGACCTTTTCCCCCAGTGTATGGTATCTGAGTTGTGACTTTCCCTTCCAATTTCAGAGATGTGGGCCCCACTGCGTTACATCTGCTTTGTTTCCCCATGGACTACAGCTGTGTGACAGTGGTATGTTGTCATCACAATGTAACTGAACATTTTGGCACGGTTATGTCTAATACGTTTGTTCAAAATTACAGCCAGACTCCAGATTGTTTTGTGCAATAAGTGTGTTTATTAAAGTGCTCAAATTTGGTAAGTGGTTGCAATTCGGTGAGGGGTGATGGTGGAGGAATGTCCATGGCAGAGTCCAGATTATCAGTCTCACAGGTGCATTGTCCATATGCCTGTGGAAAGTGGAGAAGGGGCAGTTTAAGGTTGGACAGGGTGACAATGTGGGACAGTGGGATGACAATCAGGGGGTATCCTTTCCTGGCGGGGGTCTTGGCATCTCACTCTGTCTTCTTCCTAGATCTCAGGGCCCGCTTGCGGGGTGGTTCTCCTTCTGCAGGGGGTGGGGTTCTGATGGCCTGTTGGTCTTGTGTCGGGGCCTGCAGTCCACTAGCGCCAGCGGAGGCGGTAGCCTGTTCTTGGTCCATGCTAGTGACAGGGGCCCTTTGTGGTGCCACATGGTCCTGCAATGTGGTGACTATCTGATTGAGAGCCACTACGATGGTGCCCATTGCGGAACTGATATTTCTTAGTTCCTCCCTGAACCTCATAAACTGTTCCTCCTGCAGAACCTGGATCTCCTGGAACCTGGCCAGGACCGTCGCCATCGTCTCCTGGGAGTGGTGGTATGCTCCCATGATGGAGGATAGGGCCTCGTGGAGAGTGGGTTCCCTGGGCCTGTCCCCCCCCCGTCGCACAGCAGCCCTCCCAGTTCCCCTGTTTCCCTGGGCCTCTGTCCCTTGGACCTTGTGCCCACTACCACTGCCCCCAGGTCCCTGTTGTTGTTGGGGTGGTGGGTTAACCTGGGTGCCCTGTAGTGGTGGACACACCGCTGATTGACGTGTCCTGGGGACAGAGGTATGGGCCCGCTGGGTGGGTGCTGTGCTGGTGTTCCCAGAGGGGGGTAGGTCTGATGTGGCCTGTGGCTGTCTGAGGGGAACCGACTGTCCCGAGGTCCCCGATGGGCCGGGCTGGTCATCTGGGTCCAGGGAGACAGAGCTGCTGTCATCACTGTGGGCCTCTTCTGGGGGTGGAATGGACATTTCTGGACCCTCCTGGGCGGTTTCGTGGTGTTCGGGTCCTGCAGGGGTATAAGAGTATGGTTATTGCTTCTGTGTGTGCCATAGCGTGCAATGGTTGGGTGCCCGTGTACCCCAGTGCTGGCATTCCCTTGTGGGGGCTGTTGTGACGGTGGTTTGGGGGGGGGATGGGTATGTGCATTGGGCATGCTTAGGTGATGGGTGTCCATGCTTTGTGGTCGCATGCAGGGCTTGGTGTTGGGATGGGTGGGTTGTGATGGTGAGACATTAGCAAGGAGGATGTGTGATGGGGGTGAGGGTGGGGGTATGAGTTGGCATGCTGGTGGGTGGGGGTGATGAAGTAGTTGAGATTTGACTTACCAGAGTCCATTCCTCCGCCTACTCCTGCGAGGCCCTCAGGATGCAGGATTGCCAAGACCTGTTCCTCCCATGTTGTAAATTCTGGGGGTTGAGGTGGGGGTCCTCCGCCAGTCCGCTGTACTGCGATGTTGTGTCTGGATACCATGGAACGCACCTTCCCCCGTAGGTCGTTCCACCGCTTCCTCATGTCGTCCCTATTTCTTGGATGCTGTCCCACAGCGTTGACCCTGTCCACTATTCTTTGCCATAGCTCCATCTTCCTGGCAATGGTGGTGTGCTGCACCTGTGTCCCGAAGAGCTGGGGCTCTACCCGAACTATTTCCTCCACCATGACCCTGAGTTCAGCGTCTGCAAACCTGGGGTGTCTTTGCGGTGCCATGGGGTGGTGTGGATGAGGTGTGGGGTGGTGTTTGTGGTGATGAGTGTGGTGAGTGTGGTGGTGTGTGGTGTTTTGTGCGTGGATGTTGTGTGGGTGATGGTGTTATGTGCCTGTGAATGCTCTTGTACTAGCTGGTGGTGTCTCTCTCTGGCCTTCGTCAATAATTTTTGGTCGTAGGGGTTTGTGGGTGATGTGGGTGTGTGTTTTATATTGTATAGAGTGTGTGGGAGTGATGTGTGTATGTGTATCAGGTGTGTGTATTTCAAATTGTCCAATGTGGCTGTGTTTTGGAGCTGGGTGTGTATTTTGGCCGCGGCGGTGCGTACCGCCAATGGAATACCGCGGTTGAAAGACCGCCGCTTGGATTTGTGGGTCGTAATGGCATGGGCGTATTTCTGTTGGCGTGACGGTGGAGGTTTGGTCATCGCCAGTTTATCACTGGCCGTTGGTGTGGCAGACTTTTGTGGATGTCGTTTTTTTGGCGGTTTGACTGTTGCGGGTCAGAATGACCGTGGCGGTTTACCGCGGCCGCGGCGGTGTTCTGGCGGTCTTCTGACCGGTAGTAAGCGCCTTTTACCGCCGAGGTCAGAATGACCGCCATTGTCCTCATATTACTGTGACCGAAATTTCTGAAATCTGCAGGGAGCCACAAACTTCCTTCCATCTAGCATTCCCATAAGTCTCTTGATAAAAATGATACAGTTTTTCTGTGGTTAGGCCTAGTGACAGCAGGAGAAAAGGGCACAAAACGGAATTGGACACCACATTTTTTCCACAGAAAACTGATCCTGTTTTCTGCAAGGTAGTTAGCTGTGGATTTTGGGTCCTAGCTCAGCCGGTATTTAGGGAAACCTAGCAAAGTTGCACATTTTTCAAAACTATACATATGGGGGAATCCAGGGTGGGGTGACCTGTGGAACTCCCACCAGTTTCTGGTACCCAGAATCCAGTGTAAACTGCAAACTTTGACTAAAACAAAATCATCACATTTCTGTGATGGAAAGTTCTGGAATCTCCGGGGAGCCAAAAAACGTACTTCCACCCAGCATTCCCCTAATTCTTCTGATAAAAATGGTACCTCACTTGTGTGCATAGGGCTAGTGCCCACTACAGAAGGTGGCCAAAAATGCAACATGGATACATCACATTTTTCCATTAAAAAATTACTCTTTTGTTTGCATAATGAGTAGCTGTGGAGTTTGGCCCCTAACTCAGCTGGCACCTACGGAAAGGTAGCAAACTAGCACATTTCTTCAAACTAGACACTTGACGGAATCCAGGATAGGGTGACTTGCGTGACTCTCACTAGTTTTTATATCCAGAATACCTTGCATACCTCAAACTTTGATTAAAAAAACACTTTCCTCATATTTTTGTGATGGAAAGTTCTAGAATCTGCAGAGAATTACAAACGCACTTCCACCTAGCATTCCCCTAAGTTACCTGATAAAAATGATACCTTACTTGTGTGAGTAGGCCTAGTTCCCACATCAGGAAATCGCCCAAAACGCTTCATGGACGCATCTCACTTTTCCCGCTCAAAAATTGACCCTCTTTATGCAAAGCGGGTAGCTGTGGATTTTGGGCCCTAGCTACGCCGTTATCTTGGAAAACTTAGCAAACCTGCATATTTTTTAACACTAGACACCTGGGAAATTTAGGATGGGGTGTTTTGCGTGGCTTCCACTAGGTTTTTTGTTTTTACTCAGAATCCCCTGGTAACCTCAAACTTTGACTAAAAAACACATGTTTCTCACATTTGTGTGATGGAAAGGTCTTGAATCCACAACCACCAAGCCACAAACTTCATTGGTCCCTGCATTTTCACAATTCTCCCAACATAAATGGTACCTTATCTGTGTAGAAGGCCTACTGCCTGTACCAGGCAACGGGCAACAAAATGCAACACAGATGCCTCATATTTTTCCACTCAAAACTGACCCTTTTTTTTTTTACAAAGTGGGTAGCTCTGGATTTTGGGCCTTGCTCAGCACCATGGGAAACCTAACAACCCTGCACATGTAAAAAAAATTAGACAACAAAGGGAGTAGAGGGTCTGTGAATTGTGTGGCCCTCACTAAGTGATTTTACCCAGTAACCCCCTGCAAGCATAAAACTTTGGTAACAAACTCACATTTTCCTTACATTTCTGTGACTGAAAGTTCTGAAATATGCAGGGAGTCACGTATTCCCTACCACCCTGAGTTTCCACTTGTCCCTTGATAAGAACAGTATCCCACTTTTATGGGTGGGCCATGAGACCATGATACAAAAGGCTGCAAAGCAATAGGTTGGGAGATGAGCAACAAGGGTAGCTGTGGAATTTGGAGCTGTGCTGTGGCATCACCCATGCAAACCTACAAATCACAGACATTTTTGAATACTAGACAATCAGGAAATTCCACAGTGGTATGTCTTGCATGGATCCTCCATTGGGGTTTTCTTACCCATAATGCCCTTACATTTCTGTGATGGAAACTTCCAGAATCTGCAGGAATCCACAACATTCCTACCACCTAACGTTACCGCACTTGTGGCAATTAGGACAATGCATCACTGGTGTGTCTGGGAATAGTGCCCATGGCAGGAACAGATCAAATCAAGGTCAATGGGAGCCCTTGCAAGTGGACTCCAATTTACCTTGATTTGATCCAGAAGTCCTTTATAGCTCTCCCCAGTGTTGCTTAATGGCCAAGGGCACCTAATGGCCGGCAGGTACAGTGGGAAGGGACTGCGGCCATTGCCCAATGGCCGCAATTAAAAGGTTAATTTGTGCTCGTGGTTGCAGGTCATGAGCACCAACACTCATTTTTAGGGGGCCTGAACATAATTTTTATCTAAGACCTTTTGTTTTCAATAAAGATATATTTAGCAACCTTAGAGTCTGATTAGAGTTTAGCGGATGGGTTACTCTGTCACAAATGTGATGGATATTAAAAGTTCATTATATCCCATGGCACTTGTAATAATCCAGACAGGACATGTGACACATTTGTGACAGGATAAACTGTCCGCTGTACTTGTAAGAGCTTTCAGCCATCTTCATCTATTGGTCTGCGGTAAGATCATCCACATTTTGCTTCCTCCCACCATATCATACAGCTTGTGACATTGGGTCAGCCCTTTTCAGACATTAGCTTACCTGACTCTGGGTGACCTCACTCTACTCTTGCATAATGTGCACATCTGTCTCAATGACTACTAGTGCAAGCTATAATTTTTACATAAAAAAATATCAATAATTTAGCTTTTAGACAATGTTTGTTTTTATTATACAATGTGTGTCTTCATTTAAAAATCATTCACAAACAAAATAAACATTGGCAAAGCCAAAAGGTTCGAAGCCAACACCTGACATATCGGCTTTGCCAATGCTTATTCAGCACAAGACTTTAACCCTCAGCTAAGGAGAGAAAGTCCAACATGGGAGGCAGGAGAAAGACAGGGTAACACTAATAAATGAAGAAAGCGGGTATAAAACATAACTTGCACGAATGAGATACAAAAACTGTAAGTGTACGAAAGAGGCGTGAGGTGGAATGAAGAGGATAGACTTTTCATGTTCTACTACTGCAGCATTTGGCAGAGTCGCAGGCGGGCACCTTAGAAACACTTTAGACTTCTGCCCTTATTATTTTACACAGTGAGCATTAATTTAACAGTCTTTTGTCTGCCAAAACCTTTGTAACCGAGCCAACATTAACAAGCATGTGGCAAATCCAATAGGCCTGGCTTGTATGGCTTGTTTGATGCCTGAGGTATTGTTACACTCATGGAATGTTTCTGGGCAGAGATGTGGATTTGTATTCATTTAAGGTGTAGTTGTGGGAGCTACCAGGAAGGGGTGGCAGTGAGCAGAGCAGGGGCACGGTGGAAGCAGTAAAAAAAATTTAATAAATAAATGTATCTGCCCTTCCGTGATCTGCCGCTCCAGCCGCCACTCATCTTCTTCCCTCCCCAAACAATCCCAACACTTCTCTCACGCTGTTACACAGCATAAAAAAGTGCAGCGATTGGCCTGATTGGACAGAAATGCCGCTCAGGGAGGGAGTGGAGCACTGTGCTTGGTCTCCACCTGGCTGTAAAATACAGGCAGGTGGAGCGTTTCTAAGTGCACATGTCAGTTTGGCCGGCCAAACTGACATGCAACTTAAAAGTGCACAACTACCCCTCCTCTACTTGTTGTGGGGAGGAGGCTGACCCCGCCTTACCCTACGAAAGTGGAAAAATAAAGGGATAATAAAAATCTTTTATCATCCCTTTATTTTTCTGCTTTCAGCAGCGGGGTGATGCTCCTCCGCCATAGCGGAGTGGCTGCCCCTGGAAAGGTGTTGCGGTGATACTAATGGGATCATTTAAAAAAATCACAAATAGATTGGAAGTAAAGCCACAGAATGTATTTGCATCAGAAACGTGTAAAATATAAACAATTATTGGAGATTGACCAAATGGTTTAATTATTTTGAGTGTGCATGTACTGCAAACAGTTACTTCAAATTTGACTGATAAGCTGTGTAACATTGTTAGTTCAATTTTATCTTCTGCTCCTTTCGTAGGATAGCATTAGGGCTACCCTAATATACTGTTTGAGTGGTAGATTCTGATCTGAAAGGAGTAACTAGGTCATATTTAGTATGGCCAGAATCGTAATAGAAAATCCTGCTTATTGGTGAAGTTGGATTTAACATTACTATTCTAGAAATGCCACTTTTAGAAAGTGAGCATTTCTCTACACTTAAGTGCTTCTGTGCCTTACAATCCACGTCTGGCTAGGTTAGTTGACAGATCACTTGTGCATTTCACTCAGACAACCCCAAACACAGGATGCTCAATCACACCTGCCCACATCTGCATACTGAATAGGTCTGGCTGGGCTGGGAGGGTGGGGGGCCTGACACTTACATTTGAAAGGACAGTGGCCTGCCCTCACACAATGGACTGCCAAACCCCTAATGGGACCCCCGCAGACAGAATGGAACTGAAAGGGGCCCATGTGCACTTCTAAGCCACTCTTTGAAGTCTCCCCCACTTCAAAGGCTCCTTTGGGTATTTAAACTGGGTCTCTGACCCTACCAAACTTAGACACTTCTACAGATACTTCTGCAGACACTTCTACAGATACTTCTGCAGACACGTCTTCACAAGATACCTCCTGGGAAAGAAACTCTGAACCAGAACCTGCAACCTGCCAAGAGAAGCTGCATGGCTGCCCAAAGGACTCACCTGGACTGCTTTTCTGTAAAGGACTGCAGCCTTGCTGTTGCCCTGCTGCCTTGCTGCCCTCCTGCTCTGCTGAGAAGTGTTCTCCAAGGGCTTGGATTCAGCTTGCCTCCTGCTTCCTGAAATCTCAGGGCCAAATAGACTTCATCTCTGCAAAAGAACTCCTTGTGCGGCGAAAATCGACGCACAGCCTGCCGGAATCGACGCACCGCCTGCCCTGCTGTGAGAAAATCACTGCAAAGCCGAACCAGAACGACGCAGCCCAGCTCTCCGAGTGGAGATCGACGCAGCGCCAGTGTTGCGACCGGATCTTCGACGCACAGCCCACTGTATCAACACATAGCCAAGCTGGAGCGACGCAGTCTGACTTCCTGTGAGAGGAATTGACGCAGTGCCTGCTGTGTCACAAACTTTTTCCCGCATCGCCCACCGGATCAGCGCATCTCCTGTGACTTCGCCCTCCACACCCAGGATTTCTCCGCATCATCCCCGGGGCATCCGAATACCCCGCAACTCGAAGAGGATCAGAGTCTGCATGCTGGAAATCGACACAAAGCCCTTGCTGCGTGGAAAAGCATTGACGCATCGTCTGTGTGCCCCCACAGAAACTGACGCACCCCTCCCTGTTCTTCACGCATCTCCTCTTCTGAGGTCCCATGTGGATAATTAAGACGCAAACCAGGTACTTTGTCCTTGCAAGAGACACTTATTGCTTTTTAAGAACTCTATTTATAATTTCTACTTTGCACCCCTGTACTCTATGCCACTGCTCTTTACGCCACTGTACTCTAGTCTACATAACTCTAATTTACACTGCTCCACTCTACGACACTGTGCTCTGCAACACTGTACTCTCTGCAGCTGAACTCTATGATTCACTATTCTGCACCAGTGCACTCTATGCCACTGCACTCCATGCCTCTGCACTCACCTCTGCACCATTCTAATCTATGCCACTCTACTGCACTGTGTGCCAATGCACTGTATGCCACTACACTTTACACCATTTTACTCTGCATCACTTCAGTCTATGCCATGGCACATCACAGCACTGCACTTTAGGCCAATCCACTCTAAGCCACTCTAATATCCTCTGCACCACTGCATCCCATGATATTGCAATCTACACAATGCACTCTATGTCACTGTGTTCTACACAATTGCACCCTACCCTGTAGCACTCCACTCTGACCTGCACCACTCCACTCTACACCACTTCACTGTACTCTGAAACAGTCTACTCTATGCCACTGCACTCTACCACACTGCACTCGATGCCACTCTACTCTATGCCACTGCAATCTGCCATGCGCCACTCCACTGCATGACACTCTACTCTGCACCTCTCCGCTTTATGCAAGTCCACTCTATGCCACTCTACACTACTGCCCTCTATGACACTGTACTTTATGCCAATGCACTCTACACCCCTTTACTCGAAACCTATGCACTCTAGATGACTGCACTCTATGCTACTTCACTCTACATCACTGCATTCTACACCACTATACTCTACTCTGCAACATTCTGCTGCACTTCACTGCTCTCTATGTCACTGCACTCCACTCTGTGCCACTGCATTCTACACCACTGTACTTTATGCCACTGTACTCTACTCTAAACCAATCTACTGCATTCTGACAATGCACTCTATGACATTACACTATACACCAATCTCCTCTGCATCACTCCACTCTATGCCACTACACTTTACACCACTGCACTCTTTGCTACTCTAAGCTACTCTGCACCACTGCCCTCTCTGCCACTCTACACCACTGCACTCTACTCTATGTCACTACACCCTGCCCTGAACCACTCCTCTCTACTCTGCAGCACTCCACTCTATACCACTTTATTCAAGCTTTATTTCTGCAAAATACCATAAAAGCGCAGCATACACAATAATAAATCCTCAGAAAAGAGCCATTAAATTCAAACCAAAACTAAGTCATCATCGTCATATACTGTGTACGATTTAAAATTGTGAAAACCATAAAAGTTAAAACACCATTAAAACACATCATACACAATAATAAATCCTCAGTGATAGTTAAATGGAGCTCATCCACAATAATATTGTACAACATACACAAAATATAAAATATTTTAAAAAAACTAATAAATACAAAACACAAAAATTCGATTTTTGTACACACATAAAAAACTGATGGTCAAAGCACAGTTATAAACTTATAAGAAAGTTATACATTAATACTCAAAGATTTGGTTCTAATATGCCAAATTGCCTCTAAGAACTTTGCTAGCACGTAGGCTACAGTCCTATGCGGACCCGATCTGCAAATCCTAAGGGCCGAATGTCGATCCCTAGGATTTTGCAGAGTGGTCTTATCCAATGTGCCCTCTGATTTTTATACGCTGGACAATAAAATAGAACATGGGCAATATTCTCTTTGGTCTTACAACCCATTGGTCAAGAATCTAGTTGACTTTCAGTCTGCTTCCATATGGAAGTAAGAGCACGTAACGGTAAAGATCAAATTCTGACTCTAATATGAAGGGCTCGTGCTGAGGGCAATGTGATCATATCCAAATAGTGCTCAAGTTCATTATGGCACTTAGCTGATAAAAAACTATCTGTCATACTGGAAAACGGAACCAATGCTAGCTCTGCTACTTGCAAACTGGTCCAATAAACATCCCTCAAAGTCTGTATAGCATTCTTTGGGAGGAGAAAAGGGTCTGACCAGTACAAACCCAGTCCAAGTTTAAAAAACGTATTTTACACGTATCTACACCATGGACTTCTTTCAATTTGTGGGGCAGCTAACATCACCCTTTGTCATGCTATATATACGGATCTAAAGTATCTATGGACCATAGCTAATCCAATACTGCAACGGCCTCATAGAATCTATATCTGCAATGGAGTATAAATTCAGATCCATTTGAATAGGCAATGTGGGAGAACTCAGGGGGATCTTTTGCAAGTTCTTTAGGAAAAAATGTTCCGCTCTCTCTAGATCCTTCAGTCTGCCATGACCCCATACCTCTGCACCATACAGGGCTCCCCCTCTAGCTTCACTTTTATCTATTTCCATTGCTGGTGTAATAGAAAAACTGGGAGATCTACCAGCGAATCTCAAAATACCGCCTGCCTTTTGCTTCAAAGACATGATACACTTTAACAGTTGGGCTGACCATTTATGTGAATCCTCCATCCTAACTCCAAAATAATCAAAATAAGAGACTCTTTCTAAGATTTTACCATCTAGGGGTATCATTTTCTTCACTCTATATTTTGTATCACCAAAAACCATATATTTGGTTTTGGTAGCATTTATTTGTAGGCCATACTCCCTACAGAACCCTGAAAACTTTTCAAGGAGCCTAACTAGTCCAGAGGCAGTCTGTGATAGCAATAGAGTGTCATCTGCAAACAATAGGCATGGGTGTTTTCCCCCGATCAACTTTGGGGCATCATTATCACAGTCATATAAATGGGGTATACAAGTATTTATAAAGGGTAGAAAGAGTGTGGGAGCCAAAACACACCCCTGTCTCACCTCTTTCTGCAGTGGGCACTCTCCTGTAAGATCCCCATCTGGTCCCCACCTTACTCTAGCATAACTCTCAGAATATAATTCCTGGATCATTTTTAGCAAAGGACCCGGAAGACCAGCCCTACCCAAAATCTCCCATAATTTGTATCAGGGAACCAGGTCAAAGGCAGACTTAAGGTATACAAAGGCAACAAAAAGTCTCCCAGCGTCCAGGTCCACAGTCTTCCATTTAATTGCAAGAAAGCAGAAGTCCTGGTCTACTGTACTTGTTCTCCGCCTGGAGCCCGCCTGTAAGTGACTTAAGATGTCATTTTCCTCTATCCAATCCTCAAGCCCACCCAAAACCTGGTAAGAAAATATTTTCTGCAAATTATCAAGCAGACTTATTGGTCTATAATTGCCCGGAGCTGACCTATCCCCTTTTTTGTGAATTGGGACATTTATTGCACCTTTCCAGGAGCGGGGGCGGTTCTACCTGCCAAGACAGCATTTGGCACACTATTTATTTAAGGGCCCCAAAATTTGAGGTCGGATTTAAACAAATCAGGTAGAATTCCATCTGAGCCAGGCACCTTTCCCGATTTTTGGGCCTTAATGGCTATCTCGGTTTCTCTTAAATTAGAAGGTGTGAGCCCACCTGCACAAGTGTTATCAATCACCTTTACTCTCTCTGTGCTGGTTAAAGGCACAAACTCCTGCCTATAGAGTTCAGTAAAATAACACATCCAATCATCAGCTGGTATATGACAATCAGGTCTGGGATTCTCTTTTAGCCCCCTTTGAGGTATCAATGACCAAAATTGCTTTGGATTACTTTCTTTAGCTGCTAATAGCAATTCCTACCAAGTTGCCTCCTCCCATTTAGTCTTACTAGTCCTAATTGCAGTGGCATACTCTTGCCTCGCCAAACTAATCATTGATCTATCTTTTTGTTTTATTGCTTCCAAGAGTCTGCACTTGGTCTTTTTACATACTTTATTAAACCATTTATTGCATTTGCCTATTTTTAGCTGTTTATTTCCCTTGCTGACTCTAAAAAATAGCTCTTTCAAGGAAGAAAAGAGTTCTGCATGAGTGGCCATAAACTGATCCGGTGTGTGTATACTAGATACAGTGGCTAAATGATAAGTGGAGACTAAATCATGCATTTTTGGACTAATTCATTTGAATTTATAAAAGTCTCCCATTTTATGGCACGCATGTTATTTGTCAGTACTAAGGGGAGCATGCCATCATGCTCCCGCTGGGTGTCTTCTTTAGCAGGAAACCACCTACCACACACAACCAAAATAGGCGAATGATCGCTATAGCGTTGCTCTCCCACCCTAAGGTCTTTGATTTTGTGCCAGAGCCTTACGCCAATATGCACAAAATCAATATGACTGCTATAGGACCCTCTAAAAAATGTTGGATTTGATGGAGTGTCTGAAGGAAAGCACCCATTTCCTGGCCGAAGTCCAGGTGTTATCATAAATTCAATGACCTGCAGAGCCATATACTAGATTATGGCTGTTTTTTAAATATTGAAAAGGCTGGAATTCCCCATATACAGTTCTCTACCTGTGTTAGCTCAGAAAAGAGGGAGTTCGTCTCTAGGAACACATTAAAATCTCCAGCTACAATAACAAAATGTGAGGGAAGAAATTTCTAAACAAAAGCACTCAGTAAACTAATAGTATTAGACGTTACGCTCGGAGAACCTGGTCTTTTATATATATTAACACACAGAAGCAGGGGACCATGATTTAGCTTGATTGAAACTGCCAATACATCAGCTGAATCTACAAGGATTTCTTTCATTTTACCCACCTAGGAGATTTGTACCAATGTAATAAGGCCCCAGCCTCCTCTTCCAGCTGCAGATGGGCTAGCCTTCTAACAAAATGAGGTAAACCCTTGACTATAAACATTTGAAGTGGTCCACGTTTCCTGAAATAGGCAGATGTTAAAACTATTCTGTAATCAAGGTAATGGAGACCCCACTATCCCCAGTGCCTCAATCAGACCAAGAACTTTTGAAAACAATATTTGAACCATTTCTTAATGGATTACGCATCTCCAAGAATATCAAACCTTTTACCAAATTTGGGCTTACAAGCATTAGTTCACTAGTATCCCAGCTTCCTGATATCTATGTATAATGCTTGGCAGAAATTATATCTGAGTGTACAATAGAACCACATTACCTAACATGTCTTTTCTAATGTGTAACTTTATTCTTTAGCGACACGCTGTCTTCCCATGCATTAGGAGGTAAGGGGGGTACTCCACACACATAAGTCGGGTAAGCTATATTAAGGTTTTTAATAGAGGGCTGCACAGTGCTTGAGTCCCATGAAATAGACACGCGAGGACAAGTCAGTGGCCAAGGGCTATTTTGGCCATTTGCTCTAAGATGGTTTTTGGAACTTGCCGTGTGTATACTTGTCCTAGCAACTGGCCTAGAAGAGGCCTAGCTCATCATATTCCTCTGCTCAACGGTGTAATGTAGAGATGGGCCTTCTTTTTGAGTACTTTCAATATCCCTTTTCATTGCAATGGGTCGAAGGAGATTGAGTACCTCCATCATCATTTGTTTAAGCTCTGTTACCTCTTTTTTAAACTATTAATAACATTAACCACTTCCTTCTGGAAGAACACTCCAATAAGCTGGAGGCTGGATATTTCCACATTCGAGTCAAGTTTTCTGGATCCTGTTGATTAGTCAAGAGCCTCCAGCGTCAAAAAGCGATTTGTGCAAGGAATTTCGTGGACAATTGCACTACATGTTGAGATGCCCTCAACATCACTACGTGGGGAGCTATTTTTACTAACCTCTGTGTTAAGTTCTCCAGGTTCCCATGTTAGCAACACACCTGTCAGGGCACCTTTCTTGCAGGCAATATCTCCTTTGTTTGACAATCTAGGTTTAACAAAGAGCGAGAGTGAACCACTTTTCAACCCCTTAGAGGTTTGCTTCTCTTTCCCCTTCACTGTGGATTGTACTTCTTCAATTAATGAGTCAATTTCATTAGTTACACAATTAGAGACATTTTGAGGAATTGTGTGGATTTTGGAGATTTTGGATGAAGCTGGAGCGGGACTCCCTTTTGCCTTGCGCTTCCACATAATATAGCTATATTGGAAATGGTAATAGTGTTTGAAATGACCAGTATCCGATCCCTACTTAAATCCAAAAGGGGAGGCTCAGCCCAGCCTCAGACGGTCTCTGACAGGCATAGACGGGCCTGCCCATGGCCTGGGCTTTGCCCGGACGCGTCCCCCACAGCAGGAAGGCAGAGACACTTTTATGCACTGTTGGTGCTCCTGGAAGGCAGAAGCGCTTTTATGCACTGTTGGTGCTTCTGGAGCAGGTTCCTGTCACCACCCCCTACTCCCAAGGGCTCCTGGGACAGCAAGTTCCCTTAAAAACGTTCCGAGCTGTGGGAAGACAGAAGCGCTTTTATGCGCTGTTGGTGCTGCTGGAGCAGGTTCCTTTCGCCACCCCCTTCTCCCAAGGGCTCCTAGGACAGCGAGTCCCCTTGAAAACGTCCCGCGCTGCGGGAAGGCAGCAGCGCTTTTATGCGCTGCTGGTGCTGCGGGAGCAAGTTCCTGTCCTAGGACAGTGATTCCCCTTGAAAACGTTCACTCGACTCTGAAACAATCTACTCTACCCCACTGAACTCCATGCCACTACAATTTGCAAAACTTCATTCTGCATCACCCCACTCTCCTTCACTCCGTATGACTCCACTCTATGCCACTCCACTCTAATCTACTCTGCACTGCTGTACTCTATGCTACTCTTCACGCTGCACTCTATTCTACGCCACACTGCGAAATGCCACTGCACTCTACCCTGCATCACTCCACTCTACCATGCACCACTCCACACTACACCACTTCACTCTACTCTGAAACAATTTACTCTACTCCACTCACTCTATGCCACTGCACTCTAAGCAGCCCCACTGTATGCCACTGCACTCTACACCACCCCTCTCTATGCCACTACACTTTATGCCACTATAAGCTATGCTGTGCCACTCCACTCTACACAAACCTACTCTGCACCACTCCACTCTACGCCACTGCACTCTACACCACTTTACTCAAACCCAATGCACTCTATGCCACTGCACTCTATGCCAATCTACTCTGCACCACTACACTCTACACCACTATGCTCTACTTTGCATTAGTCTACACCACTGTATTGTATGCCACTCTAATCTATACCTTTGCACTCTACATCACTGCACTCTAATTCCACCTTATTCTACTCTGCATCACTGTGCTCTATGCTACTGCTCTTTATTCCACTCAACATCAGTCTACTCTCTGCTACTGCATTCTGCACTAATGCACTCCGTGTAAATGCATTCTACGCAACTCTACTCTACACTCACTGCGCTCTATGACACTCTACTCTGCAACCCTGCACTCTCCGCCAATGAACTCCATGCCACTCTACGCTGCACCACTGCACTCTACCCTGCAACATGCCTTTCTACCCTGCACAACTCCATGCCACTTCACTCTACTCTGAAACAATCTACTCTATGCCACTGCACTCTAAGCCCCTCTACGCCACTCTGCACCACTCCACTCTGTACCACTCCACTCTATGCTACATGCTATTCCACAATGCACTACTCCACACTATGCCACTGCACTGACTCTACGCCACTGCAATCTATGCTGCACCACTCTACTCTACACCATTATACTTTACTCTTCAACACTCTATGAAACCATACTCGATGCCATTTCACTCTACTTTACTCTACTCCACATGATAGCACTATACTCTGTGACACTCCACTTCACAATACTGCACTGTGACACTCTACTCCATTAATCTCTACTCCACTCTACTCCACTCCACTCTGTGTGCCTCCACTCTATGACACTTCACTCTAGTGCACTTTATTCTGTGCTATGCCACTCCACTCTACTCCACTTTACTCCACTCTTTGCCACTCTGACACGTTATGCCACTCTATGTCCCTCCACTCTTTAGCCCTCCACTCTCTGCACCTCCACTCTTCACCACTCTATTCTACAACACTCTACTCCACTATATGCCACTCTACTCCACACTTTGACGCTCTCTCCCACTCCCTCTATGCCATTCCATGCACTCTACTTCACTCCACTCTATGACACTCTATGCCACCCCACTCACTTTATGCTACTCCACTCTACAACACTGCACTCCACTCATGGCATTCCACTGTAGTACACTACACCACCCAATGGCACTCCACTCTATGACAATCTACTACACGTTATGCCACTCTACTCTTGTCTTTTAGTCATGCTGAACAGTATCCACGCTGGTGTATAACATGGCTAAAGCACATTGGCAAAGCCAAAAGTTCTGGCATATGCGACACCTATTGGCTTTGCCAATGCTTGTTCTAATTTGGTGCGCAATTTTTCTTGTATTGAGTTTTTGCTTTATTACTGTTTGAAGTGCTGCTCTAATTGTTTACACGTTGCCTCTAGGTTAAGCCTGGCTGTTTAGTGCCAAGCTAGAAGAGGGTTAGCAAAGGTTAATTTGGGGTTTGCTTGTGACTTCACCCTGACAGAAATTATGGCTGCTGCTTGAGTAGGGCTTCACTCCCCTCATCCAGTAACCCAATTTCCAACACACAGGATGCAGTGTACTCTTCCAATAGGTCTCAGTGATGCCCTGCTTTAAGTACATCGCTAAATGCCTAGGAAGACAACATAAAGCAGATCCAAATGTCTTTGGTCAGCTGGCAGGAGTGCTTTAGATTATTGTATGAATGAACTTCCAGGGAGTGGCAGTTTGCCCTCTACAACAGGAACAGCAGCTCCAATGGAAAAACATTTACGTCAAAGCTCTGCACTTCAATAGCACCCTGTATTATGAAGTACCCATTGTTCCTGTACCGATGGAGAATAACTTTCTGCCTTTGTATTGGGAAATATAGCAGCCGCACGAGCTCACAACTCTACCAAAGCACTGATGTTCCTTTTTCCCAAGCATGTCAGCAGTTGCAGCCAGGTGCAAGCCCGAGAACTTCACAGGGCTCCGGAAAGTTTTTGGGTGCACCATCTTGGCCACACGCAAGTAGCTGTGGGAGCTGCCTCATAACAAATGGGAGCTGCAGAGAGGGCCACTGGGATCATTTCTACAAGGGTCTTTCTTGTCTCCAAGGGCTCGTGCACGAGCCAAGCCATGATCATTCTTGGCATGTAAGTAATTAAACTTACAAGATGTTTAAATATGATAAAGTCTCTTAGTCTCTTTAAAAGTAAAAAAAAATAATTTCTGTAACATGCAGAACTGTGTCACCTAAGTACATCCAAATGTATCGCTGCAAGTGAGAAGCCTTAACTGAAAGTGATAGTTTGTATTAAACATGCACTTAGAAACATTCCTGGCCCCAGCCCTAAGGACAACACAATTAATTAAGAGACAAACAGATAGATAGATAGATAGATAGATAGATAGATAGATAGATAGATAGATAGATAGATAGATAGATAGATAGATAGATAGATAGATAGATAGATAGATATTATTTTATTATACATGGTATAACTAATGAATATCTTGCACCCAGCTATTTGAAGGCAGTCTCATATGTGACAATGAAAAAAAAGACTCAAAGTGATGCCTAGGATCACACAGATTGGTCAAGCTGGGAAGCTGAGATAAATCCCAAGTTATTTGGTTTCACATTGTGCAATCCAGCTATTAGATATGCATCTCTGTCTACTGTTTTACATCACATGTTTGTTGTACACTGATAATCCTTGGAGCATGAGGTTAGAGTATGGCAGGCAGAAGCCATATAGAAGTTCGGCTGTTTTTGGTCTGGCGGGTCCAAGAGGACCTCAAGCTCAGCCACAGCCAAGCATCTGGCTCAAGCTTTCAGCGGCTTACCCATTTCTCATTTTAATGCACTTCAGAGCATAGAGGTTGTAGTGCCACCAAACTTGGAACACTTTCAGGGTTTGTCCTCACGTCTTTCAAATGGAGTTTGGTCTGACTGCGGCATCCAGTTCCCTGGTCAGCAGACAGCCCGGTAAGTGGACTTCACTGGTCTTCTGGTCTTTGTTGCAGGAAAGTGATGCCTTCACTTTGGAGGGAGATCTTCAGCGATTTTTTGAAGAGTGAAGGTCCTCTGGGGGGTTGTAGAATCTGTCTGATATCAGAGCAACCTCTCATCCCCTTGGCCGCGATTTTCAAGTCCTAGGTGCAGCAGGCAGGGTTTAGTGCCTTCTTCTTGGTGCAGCAGGACTTCAATTCTCAAACCCTGGGTCTTACTTGTTGCTGATCTTCTTGTGTCCTTGAAATTAGATTCTCTGGTCTAGGGATGCCCACTAAATACTGTATTTAGTGGGCATGTAGGGGAGTACCTAGTAGTGACCAATGGATCATCTACCTTAGGGTGGCTACACCCACTAAGTGACCACTTCCTGTGGGCAGAGGTCACTTCCCTATACCTAAGTGGCTATTTTCCTTCCAAGCAAGATGGAGGAATTTAAAATGGAGGGGTCACCTCGCATGCAAAACCTTAGGGTGGTGCAAGCTGGGTGTGGCCACTCCTCCTGTCCTGTGTGTGTTTTGCCGCTGTTGCTCCCACCAAAAGTGGGGGTTTGCAATGGGGCAGCCATTGGCTGCTAGCAGCAGGCTTGGGGTCAAGTTTCAAGGGTGGTGAGCCCTTTGAAGCTCACTAACTAGGCAGTGCACATTCCTGAGGGAAGGTGTGATACCACCTCTGCCCAGTAAGGGCTTTGTTCTGGGACCCAAAGAGCAGGATCTCTCACCCTCGGGTTCCAGAATCTTGCCTAGTGGTGGCAGGCTGGTTGTGACCGGCCAGCTACCATGCCAGGTTTAGTGAGCTTGCAGGAGGCACCTCTAAAGTAGCCCCTGGATACCTTTTGTAATAAATCCAATACTGGTACCAGTTTGGATTTATCGTTCTGAGTTGTTTGATACCCAACAACCCAGGGCTCAGAGTGGCCATCATGTAGCTGTCAAACTCGTACTGACTAGTATCCAGCACGTGCACTTAAAATGACTGCTTTGTTCATTTACTATGTCCCAGGTTTGGCAAGGACACTGTAGGGGCATATTGCTCATGCATGTATGCCCACTCATACAGTATGGTGCACCCTGCCTTGGGACTGGAAGGGCTGCTAGAGGGGTGACCTACCTATATTGTATGCAGTGTATAGTGGACAGGGCACACAGGCTGTGTGTCATGTTGAGGTTGTATTTTTAGGATTGTGCCAGGACACTCGGGCCCATATTTATACTTTTTTAGCGCCGCATTTGTGCCGCTTTTTGATGCAAAAACAGCGCAAACTTACAAAATGCAGTTGTATTTTGTAACTTTGCGCCGCTTTTGCGTCAAAAAGTGGCGCAAATGAGGCGCTAAAAAAGTATAAATATGTGCCTCAGTCTGCAATGGCAGTGCTGAATGCACCTGGATGCATGGCCCTAGAGCAGTGGTCTCCAAATTTGTTAATACCACGCCCCTCCCAGTTGAAAAATAAAAATCATTGGGACCCCCCTCCGAATTTACTGTCACCTTTTTAAAAATGCAATACCATGCTTCTGCTTAAAACAAAGGCCTGTTATCTCTATCATGATTCTTTTGGCCAGAGTCTGGCGCCTCCCCCACTCTCTGCCCCGGGATCACTTGAGGCCCCCCAGTTTGAAGTCCTCTGCCCTAGAGGGTGGCAGACTCTGTGCTGCTGCCTTCGGGGGCCTACCCTTAGTACCCTATGTCCTGGGTTCCTAAGTACCATTTACAGGGAGTTTTAGTGGCAGCTAAGGGTGTTGCCAACTGTGCCAATGCATCACAATACTTCTGGGAAAGAAATCTGGCCCAGCGAACCTGGTTAGCAGGAGCCCTGAACATTAACAACTTTGAGACCACATCAAATACCAGGCAAAAGGAATAACATGACAAAAGAGTACTTTGCTCAAATCAGCCAACGAATATCTGTGTGCGTGCTCGCATTTTTTGGGAATCTTAATGAATTTGGTCTGGGAGAGAAAATAAAGAAGACAGAGCCCCAGTGCCCATGTCCGCAACCCAGCACTGCACATAAGTAGTGAAAGTAGAACCAACACTACAAGGAACTTCACCACTACCTCTATAGTCTTACCCATTAGTCACTCAAACTTTTAATGCTACGCCACTATTCTTTCCAGGCAGGCACACTACAGTTTACCACATTCTTGGTATACTTTCTAAACAGAGACACAAAAACAATAAAAGTTAGAGACATAATGAAGATAAGAAGCTCCTTATTTCGAAATTCACACTGTGAGAAATGTATGCTATGTTTCAGTGATATTAAAGCATGCGACTAAGGAAGAATAACTTTCTGTTTTTATATTTGAAGCATATCAGCCGTCCCCAGTGCTCATAACTTCCCTATGACTTGTGCCCCTGTTGTCCGAGCACACCAGGAGGAACAACAACAGAAACAAGAAAACAACTGTCGGGTGCAAGGAAAAAAAATGTGCCCATCGCTGGGAACGTCTTCCGGTGTTCCATCTTTCCGGCACACAGGTCTTGGCTCTGGAAGCAGCGTACAGCTGCTGAGGTGAACATAAGAAGAGTCTATTTGTCAGGCAGGAAGACAACAACACAGACCTTGGAATTTACTTCTTTTTAAGCCTTAGCAGGAATATAAAGCAGGCTCTAAAAGAAGTAGAGATCCGTGATAGGCCATCGGCCGAAGCCATTACGTGAAGGATTACGCGAAGGATTACCAAGCGAGCCAATGGGTGAACAGGGATCACCCGAAAAGAGCCAATGGCTGAACACCCAAAGCCTCTCTCTGCATGTTATATGGAGCGTGTTTTGTCCTGTGGGTTCTGTTGTACGTACTGGCGGCATGAGGCCTGCCAAATAGTGCAAATTATTTGACTCCAGACCTAACCATGTGGTCACAAGGTTGTTGGAATATGAGCTGATAATTCTACCAACCCTGGACATGTGACGAAACCTTAGGGCACTGGTCACAACACCAATGTACGCATAAACAGGCTGGAACCAGCTGTTCCGCTTGCCTTGTTTGGCATTTATCTGAACATGGCAGCACACCATTTTGGCAGAATATGGTCTTTACTCTCTTCCTAGTGCCTTTTTAACTTGACACGGCTCGTCGGTACTTTTGAGCATTCCACGTCACCAATTATCTAAACATGACAAACCATGGGCGTAGGCCTGGCAACCTGTCCAAAAAGAAGCTTCTCAATCAGATTAATGCCTGACATTATTCCTGTCCAGACAGATCCTCATTAATTGCGTTTGTACAGAGAGGCTGAGACTGTATTTTTTCAAACTGTACTTTCTTCCCTTCCTCGGGGGCATCAGCAGGCGTCAAGCTTGATATTTGAGGTTCACTCTGTCCTGTCTGATGGGATCTCCTTGCCTCCCACTGCATATGCATTCTTACCACACACCCAGAGCACAGACATTGGGTGGGGCATGAAGGGCCTGCTCAAACAACTCTCCAGGTGTACAGGCACTCCTTTAGAATAACAGAATTAGGTTTGTGTGCTGGTTCTACCTTGTGTGGGAGAAAGGTAAATAGGTTATGCGGTTTGCGGAACAGAATGTACAAAATGTTTCATCCCAGTGTGTTTTTCTTTCAACTTGACATTACTGATCATTAGAAAAGAGCAAAAGAAGTGTAACAGGAATTATGTATAGTTAAGGAATACCATGGATTTTTTGAATTGTAAAAGCAAGCGTGTAAATTTGATTGAGACTTTATAAATTTGCACATTTCATGAAGTTGTGAATATTTCCACTGTGGGAATTTCAGCCAAAAATTCGGAAGTGTTGTATACATAAAATGTGCATATTTATGTTTAGCATTGCATGTCAGTAGTAGTGGAAGCTATACTTTAAAAATATGAATATTATTTTTTGCAAAATGCACATGGCACCGTTTAGTGTAGGGCTAGTGGCTCGTCAGGCTGCTGGTGTGGCATGGGCTGTTGCCTCTTCCCGACCAGCCGAGGAGCACTCTCCCCATAGAAAGATATCCACTAAGGCCCTCATTTTAACCTCGGTGGTCTTTTTGCAAGACTGCCGAGGTACCGCTGTGCTGAAGACAGCCAGTGCAGGCGGTTTTCCGCATAGCGTATTATGACTGCTGGCAGCCCTCCATCCTTTCGGGGGTGGGGGAGACCCCTATCAGTGCCAGGGAAGGAATTCCCTGGCACTGATAGTGCCTACCGCCATGGATTTTGTGGCGGTACAGAACCCCACGAAATCCATGCCGGTATGCGGGGTCGTGATACCGCCGGCAGTGTAGTGACAGCCGCTGGCTTGGAGACTGAAGTCTCCAGCCCAGCGGTCGTTACCACCCTGGCAGTCGGAGTGGAGAAGTGGCGGTTTAGCATGGCGGTCACCGCCATGCTTGTAATGCCATTTTTCTTTCCGCCGGCCTGTTGGCGGTATTACCGCCATTTCTCCACCGACCGCCAGGGTTGTAATGAGGGCCTAAGTGTATTTGTTTTTTTGCCATAAGACAAGTAAATTTAGTTGTTTGACGGGTGCACTTTGAGTAAAACTGAAGTCTTGGTAGGCTGCCATTTTGTTTTACAAAAACAAACCATATAGTGGTGGTCTGTGTAAGAAATAAATCATTTAGCCCTGGGCATCAGAAACATTTCTGTATTTTCCTGCCTGGCCTCATTTGCCTGCTTGGCAATCTTGGAAAGAAAATATCAATGGAAGGAGCTCAGTCCTGCATACAACGGTATGTTTCAGCCACTCTGCAGTACAACCTGTGGGCACCACCAGCTCTTATTTTAGGGGACCAGCACTTTTATTTATGCCCCACAGGCAGAGGTCCTGAAGAAAGTGTGGTGTTGACACAATACATTGGTGGTGCTGGTGCCAGGGTTTTAGGTGGGATAAAAAAGAGGCATGTCCAAAGAAGCGTAACTATGAATCCTTAAGAGACATGTGGCAGGACAGAATGAGCAGATGTATGAAGGCAGAGAGAGTGGCATATGAGAGCTACAGTTGCCCTAAAAAATTGATAGGTTTGGGGGAAATGAGAGCCTATCACAGACAAATGACAATATCACGTAAATGGATGTCCATATGTAGTGCTCCCCTTCTCGTGGGAGGTGTACGCTGAACCATGCTGGAGAGAGACTTGCGGCATGCACTATATATAGCATGAACAAATGGGGCAAGAATGGTGGGTGGAGAGTTTTGTTGCAGAAACGCTTGTATCCTTATGTGCTTACTATGTGTGCATAGTTACACGCCAAAAGCAACAAAAAACAATAAAAATATAAATATTTTTTAAAAAACAATGAATCTTTTCCAAGAGTCAAGACCTATGTAACTTATCGCATGACCTAAAATGTTATGCTTCACACAGCATGCCACCTCACTTGTGTTTGCGTGCTGCTCCATAAGCTCTCTGTTATTGTATTTAGATATATCACACCATATCAGATACACACGCAAAACAGGCAACAGGCCTGATCTCCTGGCTTTGCAAAATCATGTTAGCAGTATCCGATAAATGAACAATAATATATAGAATTATAGATGGGTAACAGTGAATTACAAGTTTTTTTTTAAAATCTTTCTTGTTTGGTCTCATAATATAACAGGACCGCTTTAACAGTCCAAACTAATTATTCCGGGTGTACGCCAGGCGGTTCAGAAACACAAATCTTGTCATGTCATATCACAGTATTGAAGAATAAGGCAGTACACTAATACATACACTCCCACCTGCTAATAATTTAAATCTCCCATTATGTAAGAGCCTCTCTCATCTCCCAACACGGACCTACTTCAAGCACATATGTCATGTAACCAGTGCCATCAGCATCATATTTCAGTGCTACAATTGTCCTTCTATGCCTGTTTCGACAAATCTAACCAACATGAAGACCTCACGGTTCAAACGTTATGGCCTACATCTGAGAGCATAAAGAGAGTCCCTTTCAGTAGACTTTAAATATGGCAGGATAGACTTAACAATTGGTCTACTAGGGCAGGCTAAAAATCACAAAGCATAGTATACTCTACTACAGCACTTATGAATAAAGCAATATATTAACACATAGAAGCGGTGTCACAAGAGTTCACTCTAACATATAATTTTTTTAATCATTTTTATCCCCTCACACTGAGGAGTTCTGAGTGACATCAAATAGATAACAAGCACAAGCTCAAGTTCTGTCTGACGTCACTCAGAACCCCAAGGTGAAAAACATCTGTGTAATTAACTTTTTATCCTTCTATAATTGTATGTTAACTATGCCCCCCAAAACTGTCTGCCTGTGTTTTCAACTGCCACGCAGTGTCAAAGGAGTAAGGTTATTTAAAAAAAAAAGCTTACCTAAAATCTTTGACCAATTCCCAGTACCTCCCCTGCCTTCCTTCCCCTTCCTGCAACTTTATTTTTTGCTTTCAGTCAAAGCAGACAAACTGATCTGATTGACAGGCTCTCAGAGAGAGTCCCACCTGTCAGCCCAGAAGACCATTATGACATCACAACAGTGGGTAACCAGGCTTGTTAAGTACTGTAACTATACCATAGCAGTGGGTTATGAGATTCAGGAACTGAAATAAGCAATAACCGGTCTCTATGAGAGCCTTGCCTAACATAAAGAATTATTGACGGGCAATAGTGAATTACAAGGATGTTTTTCACAGAGGGATTCTAAGTAACATGAAATAGATAATAAGAGCGAAGCACGAGTTATCTATGATGTCACTCAGAACCTAGAGATGAAAAACATACTGCTAATTCACTTCTTACCGATCTTTAATTTTTTATTATGTATGGCCTCCAAAATCATCTATGTCTGCTTTCACCTGCTAAGCAGGAGCAGAGAATTAATGGGGGAGCCATGCATAACATGGCTCTACTCCAGTCGCGGCTCGCAGACAGGGGGCAACGGGGGAATAAACAGTAAATAATCTTTTTTTTAAAACCCACTTACCTGAATGCAGCCGCGCTGCTCTGCCGTTTCCTCTGCTTCGTCGCTGCAGGCACAGGCTCCCAGCCTGCCCTGCAGCCAATCATGACGCCGCTCAGAGCAGCGTCAGGATTGGCGGGTAGCGCCCAGCCATGGCTCTCCCAGGCAGACTGGGAGCCTGTGCATGCTCTCTTGCCGGGCTGGATAGAGCCTACTGCACATGTGTGTTTGGCCGGCCCGGGACAGCCGGCCAAACATACATGCGCTCTGAGGGATAGGTCTGTGCACTTCCCCTCACTGCTTGTCACTCCCGTGGCCCCAGGTTTTGCAGTTGCCACTGCTGGCAGGTGGGGGGGGTGCAACACTCTTCCACCAGTAATGGAGGAGCCACCCCTGTTCTCCTCCCTCTCCCAAATAAAAATATACATACCTGACCTCCTGTCATCCACCTCCACCACTCTCTGTATCTTTCCTCTCCTTCAGAAGCAGCGTTCCCTGCATTCCAGGCTGCTCTAAGAGGCTCTCACAGAGCCCAGCCAAAGCAGCCTGGAATTCCTTTATTATCCAGCAACAGTGAGGTATGAGGTCTGTAACCCACCTTTGCTATGTCACAGCAGTGAATTATCACATTTAAATAGTGTCATTCACACTAATGGCTCTGAGTGAGAGCCATACATAACATCATTATTGTTATGAATACTTAGATTTGAAAATAAAGTTTCAATTTTGAAAATATGAGACTGTGAATTGAACATTACTGCGATCTGTGAAAGAAGTAATGGTCTCTAGTGTCACAATAACTCCCGGTCTCCCATTCACATCACTTTCCTCTGCAGCCTGTCTATGAGACACTTACATCATTTGCACCTTGTGCATGTACTGCTTTGGGTCTCCTTCACTTCACCATCCCCCTGCACATGTGCTGAAGCATAAAATCTAGTAATGCTTTTGGTGACCCAGACGTTAGCATTAGGTGACATTTACATTCACGTTTTAAAAGCTTAAAGTAGAGAAAAGCTGCACTGACACATATTTTAAAAGTGCTCAGGTTTTATTTTGTGGTGGACACCAATGTCAGTTAATGAGAAAGTTGTGCATGTAATAGTGGACAAATCTGCATTGCCAGTGGTTGAGAACAGCTTGCAAAAAGGATTGTGAGATTGAATTTACTACCTGGTTTCATTGAAATTCGTATTATTGATTGAAAATTAGTGTAAAATTACACTGAGAGGAGATGTGCTTATTCCAGTTAGGATGGGTGTACAGACATCACCAGAGGGAACACCAACATATGAAGAGGCAGAGGCAAGAGAAGTTTCCGCATGCATTTGGGCTAAACAGTGGTGTAAGATCACCAAGAAAAAGGTTCATTGGCTTTTCCATGTTACGGAACCTTTAATTTGAGGGTTTTAGAAAGCTTGAGAAGAATGTTGTACTAATTAAAGCCTCCTCCAAGACAGACACAATTTGAAGCTCTTGGTTTTTGGGAACGTGTTGCTAGGCAAAAAGAAAACGCAAAATTTGAGCATAAAATGAGGATAGCGGAAAAGACACTAGCGGAAGATAGATGGGATGGACAACAGAAAAAGTGGAGAACAGAAATATTAGATGAGGTGGGAACATTTCCAGTAATCGCAAATGAAGATAATGGGAGTACAAAACCTAAGACGAAAAGGAAGCAAACAGAAAAGACAGATCAGACAGCAGATGCGGTTAAAAAGACAGTTACAAATGAAAGTGACTCCAAAGATGAGTTTATAAATCAGCTTTTAGTGAATCGTTCCCCGCCATATCATTCAGTTGAGGGAGCATTGCAGAAAGTAGCCCCAAGTGTGCCAACAGCTCAGTTTCACAAAGCCTGATTCAGGTAGCACCAAATACACCTGACAGTTCAGTGACACAGATGCCCACAATTTATCCACCAGTTCAGGTTATTAGTATGTCACAGCACTTTATTAGCCCAGTTATGAATCAGGTAGTGCCAAGCAAAAAAATGATTCAGAAGGAACCTACACCTAACGTGACAGCACCCATGCAAAATTTTATTTAGAACCAGATTATGCCCATGTATACGCCAGTACAGACTACACCAAATATTACCCCAAATCAATCAGAATAGACTTATAGCACAGTATTAACAGGTCAAAGTGCTGGAATGGCACTTTCTCCCAGTTAGACAAATTTGACAGGACCTGATGCCCTGATGGTCCCTGTAACCATAGGTCCAGTTGATTCCTTATATACTTCAGGTAATTCTAGAAGTAACCTCCAGCCTCCTAATCCTATATCTTCAGGGAAATCACTATGTGATATGCAAAGATTAGTATACTCATCTCATTTGGAAATAAAGAGATTATAGTTGCTTGTTCCAACTTTAACCCCTACACAAATTGAACATTCTAACCAGATGTTAAATCAAGAAGGACCTATAATAGATGTGAAATATCCGCTGGTAACTCCAGTTCCACACATTCCCACAGAAGACCAGGTTGCCAGTATGCACTGCAATACCCCACAAAATATGACACAGAGGAGTAATATTAGTTTGCAAGTTTTTTCAGCACAACAGTTAAATGAGCGGATAGACAGTCTGAGTCAGAGAGGAACAACAGGTACAACAAACAGCAGTGTCAGAACAGAAAAGACCCCAGAAAAAGACAGGACAGTGAATATGCCCAGATTAAAATTAGAATTAAATGAATTAATCAAGGGAATGCTCAAGATAGAGAGATTGGATACAGACACTGAAGATGAATTGAGCTTCATGTGCAAAGATTTTGCACACCATGCAGGACTGATGTATGAGAAATTAGTAAAATTGGCTGAAAAATACGATTTGGATATAGAAAACGCCTTTAAGACAAAGTTACAAGTTAGAATTTAGTTCCAACGACATTGCAAACATGAGATCACCTAGCATGAGAATGCACATTAAAGAATTAATTATGAACATTCGAACATGGGAAGCATTAGATAAATGGGAAGGAAGATGGGCAAAGTAAATAAAGCAAAAGAAAGCAAAGCAGAAATTTGCCTCTGGCTGGAGCAAATCAAACCGATGAGAGTGTAAAAATGCTGCCCATGAGGGAGATTCCAGGTGGAGGTTATGTACATGTCCTGTGGAGCACAAGTGACATATTGTCATCCACAAATGACTGTCCAAGATTGAGATAGAAACCAGTGGAGTATTATAAGCAAAAAGAGAGGTTTGTGAAACTTTCAAAATGCTTGTGGGAAGATTTGAACACTTTATTTGATATTGTGGTCCCAGTCGAGTTGTGGGTCGAGTGCAAGCGGAGTATTAATTGGCCAACTCATGAGTCACCTGTTCCAGTAACAGGTGCAACGTCTGAAGAAGTGATAAAAGGTTATTACAAAAGGACTGAGTTCCTGAAAAACAAAGTTTCCCCAAAGGATGTTGATTGGCAAAAGATTGACAGAATAGCACAGGAAACTAAGGAGTCGATTAATCTTATGAAGGATAGCTGCAGGCTTTTAAACAGCATAGTGGGTCTGAAATTAATGAGCTGAAAGACATGAGCCAATTTGTGTTTAAATTCGTGCAAGGATTGAAACCAGAGATTAGCACCATGATTCAGCAGCATAGTATTTGTTGGCAGAATAAAACGATGGATGGAGTACTGCAGTACGGTAGGTCCTGTGGTGTTGAAATTGAATTGAAGCAGAAAAGGCTGAAGGAGAAATTGATTGTGATGAAAATCAAATCTGCCCAGATAGGAACACAGAGTCCGTAAATGGTGGTGAACACTAGTGGGATGCAAGGTGTGTTACAGCAGGTTAACAGCATGCCTCAGTTTAGAGGTAGAAGACGTGGTGTTCAGATAGATCAGAGTAGTAACATAGTTGATGTTCAGTCAATGAAGAAACTGCATCCATGTTATGACTTCTGGAGTTTCAGGCACTGAAGGGGGGAGTATCTGCACAGTAATGTGAATAATTTGGTGCAGAATGGCGGTGTTGCTCAGACTGTGGACAGTAGTCAAGTTCAAATTCAGAGATTCCAAAGACCCTGAACACAAAATGTGACTGTTCCTACAGGATTGCAAAAGATGCAGGTCCTCAACAGATTCAAGTCCCTCGGCAAATGCAGGTTCCTCAAGCTCCAGTGCAACAGCAGCAAGTGATGGTTCCTCAGCAAAACATGAATGAGAGAGCAAACACAAATGTAAATCAGATGGTAACACAATACCCCTTAATTGATTTTAGTGATGAGGAAGTTTCAGAGACATATAACAGTGACAGTTCTGATGAGGAGGAGTACATGTTAGCCACATCCTTTGCAGTAGATCAACGTGGTCCCTATGTAAATGTCAACGTTATGAGACACAATGTTTCATTCCTGGTCAACACTAGAGCAATGCGTTCCACTCTCAGAACCGCAGAAGTACAAAGTGTGTCCCTGTCAGGAAGAAAGGTTCAGGTGGTAGGTGTAGCAAATCAACATTTAACTAATCCCATTACAGAACATATCCCTTTCAAAATTGGGTCATTTGAGGATCAGCACCAACTTGTCGTTTGTGATTCAAGTTCTGTGAGCTTCTTAGGATATGACCTGTTGTGCTAGCTAAATTGTTCTTTTAGCTGCACCCACAAAGGAATAGCAATCCAGACAAATAGTGATGATGAAGCGTCCAGCATAATTGATTAAATGTACCTTCTCATTTCATTGCTCCCAATGATGACAGTTAATGATTGCCAGAGGAGTTGCAAGAGACAGTTATGGCATGAGTTTGGGATTTTGTAGGAAAATATATTAGACTCATAAAAGGAGACGAGCCAGTTAAAATGACAGTGAAGCCAAATGCAGTGTTTTCAGGGATACCACCTTATAATATGGCTCCAGAAGTAATTGATGGAATTACCTTTGTAATTGAAAATTTTGTTTAACAAGGTTCCCTGAAAGAAACCATGGGAAGTCCCTGTAATTCCCCTAATTTGGGACTCAAGAAGCCCAATGGAAAATATTGCATAGGCCAGGGTTTGAGAAAGGTGAACAAGATTGCTGTTCCATGTTGTCCTGTGGTACCAAATCCTGCAGTGATTTTGTTCCAGGTTCCTTGTGAAGCAGAGCAGTTCTCTGTCATTGACCAGTGTCAGGCATTCTACTCCATACCACTTCAAGAAGATAGCGAATTCCTTTTTGCTTTTAAATTCAGAAGCTGTGTTTATTCATGGTGTTGTACACTTCAAGGGTACATGGAGTCACCATCCATTTTCAATCATATCTTGAAAAAGAATTTTGAGTCCCTTAAAATGGCATTTCATTCAGTCATAATTCAGTATATTGATGACTTGATGATTGCATCAAACGCACGTGAAACCTGTGGAAGAGATACAATTGCCCTACTAAACCATATAGGCAAAAAAAGACATACAATTTCCCCCGAAAAAATGGAATGCTGTCAAAAAGAGGTGAAATATTTAGGTCACCACATAGAGAAAGGTGCAAGAAAGGTGTCACAAGAGAGAATCTCAACAACTATGCAAATGAATCCACCTGTAACAGAAAGAGATGTCAGAATAATCCTGGGAATGGTCAGCTACTCCTGGCAATGGATCTAAAAATTTTCACTCTTGTCCAAACCTTTGCGGAAATTGACACACAAGGAGATGTCTGAGCCTGGTACCATTTAATGACACATGCATGAAAGCCTTCTCCGAGCAGAGAGAAAGCCTGTGCCAAGTCCTAGCTCTGGGAATGTCTGATTACAACAAATGTTTTTCTTGCTTTGTTATGAGAGGGATGTGCACTTTCTGTTTTGACGCAGTCACACAGAGGAGTCAGACCAGTGGCTTATTTTTCTGCCACATTAGACCCTGCAGCTGCTGCTTTGCGTGGTTGTTTAAAGTCAGTTGCAGCCATCGGTGTCAGCATCGGACAGTGCAAAAGCATTGTCATGGGCCACCCTGAACATTTTTGTACCCCATTTCCTTGAAGGCCTTTTGACCTGAACTAAAACCCAGTAGCTTACTAATGCTTGTTTAACTGTTCTGAGCAACTGATTCTTGGCTCACCTAATATCAAACATTGCACTGTGTTGAATCCCCAACATTTTTGCCCACTACTGTTGAAAATGTTAACAATCATGAAGAAGTGGAACATGATTGTCTCGATGTGACTGAGATATGCACCAAAGCAAGACCTGATTCTCGATACTACCTTAGATGAAAATGACTATGTCATCTTTGTCGATGGCTCCTGTTTAGGAGACAATGATGGAACTCTGAGAGCTGGTTATGCCATTTGCATAGTCTCAGGAGTGATAGAAGCTTCATGGCTTCAAGGAGTATTTTCTGCCCAGAAAGCCAAATTGGTATCATGCTGTGCTTCTGAACAGCTTAAAGTGACTATTTTCACTGACAGTTAATATGGTTTTTGTGTTGTTCATGACTTCAGACAGTTATGGTCCCAGAGAGGCTTTATGGCCTGTTCTGGATCACCTATCCGAAACGATGACAGAGTTTACCAATTGCTGAAAGCATTACAGTTATCTGTGAAATTTAAATTGCAGTTGTGAAATGTGCAGCACATCAAAAGTCAAGTGATTACATTGAGATCGGCAATGCCTACGCTGACCAAGTGGCCAGATACTGTGCACTGCATAGCACATCCTTTAATGAGGAATGGAGTGATGGAAGTAGCACCAGTGAGACAAACCAACATTTTTTGATGATCGCAATTGATACCTGGGAAGAGGTTAAGAGATTGCAGGAAGAAGAGACTGAAGAGGAACAGAGAGGTTGGAGTAGAGCAGGCTGTGTTCATAGAGATGAAGATGATGTTTGGGTGTCCAGTGAAGGAAAAGCAGTGTTGCCAAATAGTCTGTTGCCTTTAATGGCAAGGTATTACCATGGTCAGGAATACATTAGAAGAGATGCCATGATCAGAACTTTCAGTCAAACATGGTTCAACCCCAGATTCAGATTGGCTGCAGAAGCTGTGTGTCACAGATGTGTAACATGCCAGCAGATGAATGTAGGGAAATGCACTGTGGTTAATCTGAGCTACATAGGCAGATAAGGAGGTCCTTTTATTGAGATGACTGTTTGCAAAGGATTGAGGTATGTGTTGGAGGTGGTGTGCATGTTTTCACATTTAGTTGAGGCTTACCCAACCTGCAGGAATGATAGCCTTTCAGTTGCAAAGCTGCTTTTAAGGGAACTGATCCCCCGATTTGGATTCCTGGGTTCTTTGGAATCAGACCAAGGATCTCATTTTAATAATGAGATCATACAATTATTTTGTGTAGCATTGCAAATTGAGCAAAGATTGCACTACAGTTACAGACTAGAAGCCTCTGGATTGGTCAAGCAGATGAATGGAACTCTAAAGTCTTGACTGGCTAAAGTTTGTACATCCACAACATTGAATGCATTGCCACTTGTTCGGATGAGCATGTGTAGCACACCATACAGAAATACATGACTGTCCAAGCATACAAACTGTATGGGGCATGCTATGAGGGTACCAGCGGTGCCTGCAAATGTACTTGTGAAAAATTCAGATGACTTAGTGTAGGAGGCTGGCCTGGTTTGTAGTTGATACCAGGTCCAGTTATCCCTTATTAGTGAAATGTAGGCAGTGTCTAGCAGCTTAGGCTGTTTAGGGATAGCTGTAGCAGAGCAGCCAAGGCTGAACTAGGAGACATGCAAAGCTTCTGCATTACCACTATAGTTACACAGTCCTTATACACAATAAAAGACAATACTCAACGTTACCAAAAATAAAGGTACTTTATTTTAGTGACACAAGGACAAAAATACCTTAGAGGCAATACTCCTTCTGGAGGTAAGTATTCTACACAAGATATACACTAGTAACCAAAATCAGGTAAGTAAACAGCCATAGAATAGTGCAAACAGTAGAAAATGCAACAGATTGGAAGAGTCCAGGAAGAACAGGAGCCCCTGCCCACCTGTAGGAAGGTTCAAAAGTAGATCCTCTGGTTGGAAGAAAAGTACAGAAATGCACCAAAGAAGATAACTGCGGGTTCCTGCTTGGTGCAAAGATGTCCCACACTAAGTTGTTGGATGCAGGCTGTTTGCGTCGCTGGATTCCGCCAACAAGCCTTGGTTCACCCAAGTACGCAGTTTGCATCAAAGAGGAGCTGCCTGGACCCAGGAGGGACATGGGGGTCTCAACTTGGACTGAGGAGATAGAGGGGGGCTCTCAGAACTTCAGAGAGCCCTCAGGAGACCAGGCAGCACGCACAGGAGTCCCAGAACATGGGGACAAAGGAGCTGCAAAGTGCGGTAATCGCAGCACTACACTGGAGGAACCCACACCGCTGGAGAACAACTCAGAGAGCTGTGCGTCGCAAAATGGAGTGCTGGGGAACTGGGCTACACCGTGCATGAAGAACATTTGGAAGAAGTGCACAGAAGCCCAAGGAACTGCAGAAGACGCAGTGCACAGGGGTACTGTCGCAGCACGGCGAGGCAAGCTCTTACCTCCACCAAATTTGGACAGTTGGACATATGGACAGTCTGGGTCACTTCAGTCTACCACCTGTGTTCCAGGGCTCATGCTCATTGACAGGAGAGGAGTCCCAGAGTACCAGTTGTCATCGTAGAGAGGCCCCTGCTGAATCAGGGAAGTAACTCCATCACTCCACGGGAGATTCCTTTGGTTCTTCTGGTGCAGGGTGAAGACAGGCAGTCCTCAGAGCATGCACACCTTGGAAACTGTTGCAATTGCTGGCTGGAGCTGAAGTTCCAGGTCAAAGGAGTCTTCCTGGATACTTTGTTGCAGTTACAGCAGTTCCTGGAGCAGTCTGCGGTTGATACGATGGTCAGAAGCTGAAGCAGAGGATGCAGAGGAGTCCTGGAGGAATCTTGCAAACCAAATCTGAGGAAACACCCAGAGGAGAGACCCTAAATAGCCCCGAGGGGGGGATTGGCTAACTACCCAGGTATGCACCTATCAGGAGGGGTCTCTTACGTCACCTGCTGGCACTGGCCACTCAGAGGTCTCCAGAGGGTCCCCACACCTTGGAATCCAAGATGGCTAACGCCAGGGACACTCTGGAGGAGCTCTGGGCACCATCCCTGGGGTGGTGATGGATAGGGGAGTAGTCACTCCTCTTCCCTTTGTCCAGTTTCACGCCAGAGCAGGGACTGGGGTCCCTGAACCGGTGTAGACTGGATTATGCAAGGAGGGCACTGTTTGTGCCCTTCAAAGCATTTCCAGAGGTTCTGGGAGGAAACTCCTGACATGCCTGTAACCCCTATTTCCAATGGGAGAGGGTGTACCACCCCTCTCCTAAAGGAAATGCATTGTTCTGCCTTCCTGGGACTGAGCTGCTCAGTCCCCAGAAGGGCAGAAATCTGTCTGTGAGGTGGCAGCAGCTGGGGCTGCAGTGGAAAGGAAACCTCAGAGAGCAGGTTTGGCAGTACTGGGGGCCTTGGTGGAGCCCCAAAGGTGCATGGAATTGGCCCCCCAATACCAGATTTGGATGGGGGGTTCACTTCTAGAATCTTAGACACCTCACATGGCCATATTTGGAGTTACCATTGTAAAGCTACATATATGTATTGACACATATGTAGTTCACGCTTATAATGGTGTCCCTGCACTCACGAAGTCCGGGGAATTGGCCCTGGACAACATGGGGGCACCTTTGCTAGTATAAGAGTGCCCTCACACACAGTAACTTTGCACCTAGGCTTCAGAAAATGAAGGTTAGACCTATAGGTGACTTATAAGTTACCTGGTGCAGTGAAAAATGGCTGTGAAATAGTGTGTGCACTATTTCACTCAGGCTGCAGTGGAAGTCCTGAAGAAAGGTTTGTATGAGCTCCTTATAGGTGGCAAAAGAAATGCTGCACCCCATAAGGAGCTCCTGGAAACCCAAAGCCCGGGGTACCTAGGTACCTTATACTAGGGACTTATGAGGGGGGGTCCAGTGTGCCAATCAGAATTGGAATATGGAGTCACTAAACTGTAGTGACAAATTTGGTACACACAGAGAGCATAAGCACTGGAGTTCTGGTTAGCAGAACTCCAGTGACACAGTCAAGCATACTGACAACACACATAGGCCACAAACTATGAGCACTGGGGTCATGGCTAGCAGGATCCCAGTGAGACAGTAAAAACACACTGACAAATAGGTTTCAAACTATGAGACCTAGGGTCCTGGCTAGCAGGATCCCAGTGAGACAGTAAAAACACAGTGAAAAAGACGCCAAAAATGAGGGTAACCATGCTAGAAAGAAGTTACTTTCTCACACTTAGTGCTGGATTATTTCAAAGAAATAGCTGGTTCGCTCTTTGTCTCATCAGGTTGAAGAAGCAACTGCTCATCCACCACAAGAAGAGTGTCACAACTTGAGTCCAGGAAATTAGGTTCTGGTGAAGAAGCACATTAGAAAGTCATGCTTAGAGCAGCACTGGAAAGGGCCATTTCAGGTTATGTTGGTGACCAAAACGGCTGTGAAGTGTGCTGGTCTTCAGAATTGGGTTCATGCAAGCCATACACACAAAGTTCCAAGTCCTCTAGAAGATACAGTGCCTGTTCCGCTACATTCAGAATCAGTGAGTGAAGGAGTCCAGGTTCCCCAAACTGTGAGAACTGGACAAGTGGATGTCACAAAACATGCACAGACTGGTGAAAACCTGAGCATGTCAAAAGCAATCAAAGGTGCAAGAGGGTCAAGCCAGAATCAGTCAACTCCTGCTAGCTCAGTGAACGTTGAAAACCCAGTTGTGCCTGAAATGAGACCTGTGAGAGGAGACCACGGCCCACAAATGTCCAGTCCCAAAAACAGAGGTGCTTCAATGATTGCTGAAGTAACTGAAGAATCCATCCAAAGTGACAGTGAAAATTGTGCAGCCAGGTGATCAAAAAGGAAAAGAGTGTCAAGTTGCAGGTACTCAGCACATGAATGGACTTTCTAAGCTGCTAATGAATGGGAGAAGGAGTTAATTGCCTTGGGTGTTGACAATTCAGATTCAACTGAATATTTTGGAACTTGAAATTGCTTTAGAAGTGAACTTTGACATTTCATTGTCGCTTCATGAGCAGAGACATTATATGCTGGAAGTGCTAGTAAGTGATTACCAGATGGTTTATTCTAAGAGATATTTGGATTTTTAGTAATAATTTTGAACATTTGCAAATAGAGAACATCTTGATGAACTTTCTAGAAGATCAAGGGCCTTATTTATATTTTTTGGTGCACCAAAACGTTTTGTACCGGCTTGCACCATTTTTTAGCACCAGCTGGGCACCGTATTTATGGAATGGTGCCAGCCGGTGCAAAGGGTAGGCTAGCGTAAAAGAAATGACGTTAGGCAGGTTAGAGTCAAAATAAATGACTCTAACCAGATTAGAGTCATTTTTTTATGCTAAGGGGCATATTTATACTCTGTTTACACTGAATTAGCGTAATTTATTTTACTCTAATTCAGTGCAAAACTAACTTCATATTTATACTTTGGTGCTAGACCCGTCTAGCGCCAAATTTATGGAGTTAAAGTCATTTTTTGGAAGTGGAAACCTATCTTGCCTTAATGAGATGCAAGGTAGGCGTTCCCATGCAAAAAATGACTCTATGGCCTTAACTCCATATTTATACTCCCATGCAAAAATGGTGCAAGGGAGAGAGGAGGGCTGCCCCATTTTTTAAAGCCTGGGTCAGGGCAGGCGTTAGGGGACCTGTGGGCTTATTTCCATGGTGGAACACCATGGAATAAGCCCACAGGTGCGCTCCCCAGGCCCCAGGGACACCCCCACCTACACTAGAGGGACTGCGGAGGATGGGGACCACATCCCAGGTAAGTACAGGTAAGATTGCATTTTATTTTTGAAAGTGCTATAGGGGGCCTTGAAATGGGCCCCCATACATGGCACAGGGTGCAATGGTCATGCCCAGGGGACCCTTGTCCTCTGTGCTGGCCATTGGGGTGGTGGGCGTGACTCCTGCCTTTTCTAAAGCAGGAGTCATGTTACATGGTAGGTTTAGCACCATAAAATGACGCTAATCTGGTTAGTCATTTTTATTTTACTCTAACGGGCTTAAAGTCATTTTTTGGTGCTAAACCCTCTTCTTCTATACTGCCAGCCCCACTCAACTAAAGTCATTTTTTTTAACTTTAGCCTACCCTTTGCACTGGCTTGCACCATTCCATAAATATGGTGCCCGGCTGGTGCACAGAAATGGTGCAAGCCGGTGCTAAACTTTTTGGTGAAATACTGAGGCCCATATTTATACTTTTTGACGCAAAACTGCGCTAACGCAGTTTTGCGTAAAAAAAATTAGCGCCGGCTAACGCCATTCTGAGGCGCCATGCAGGCGCCGTATTTATTGAATGACGTTAGCCGGCGTTAGCCGCCAGCGCCGTCTGGTGTGCGTTAAAAAAAACGACGTACACCAGGAAGCGCCGGCGTAGGGGGATATGGGGCTTGGGCGTCAAGAAATGGGGCAAGTCAGGTTGAGGCAATTTTTTCGCCTCAACCCGATTTGCGCCATTTTTTTTTCACTCCCAACCCCCATAGAAATGACTCCTGTCTTAGCAAAGACAGGAGTCATGCCCCCTTGCCCAATGGCCATGCCCAGGGGACTTCTGTCCCCTGGGCATGGTCATTGGGCATAGTGGCATGTAGGGGGGCACAAATCAGGCCCCCCTATGCCACAAAAAAAAAAAAAAAAAAAACTTACCTGAACTTACCTTAATGTCCCTGGGATGGGTCCCTCCAGCCTTGGGTGTCCTCCTGGGGTGGTCAAGGGTGACAGGGGGGGTCCCTGGGGGCATGGGAGGGCACCTCTGGGCTCCTTCAGAGCCCACAGGTCCCTTAACGCCTGCCTTTTGCAGGCGCAAAAAAACGGCGCAAAAGCGGCCGTACGTCATTTTTTTTGACCCGCCCACTCCCGGGCGTGAATTTTGCCCGGGAGTATAAATCCGACGCACATGCCTCGGAGTCGATTTTTTAGACGGGAACGCCTACCTTGCATATAATTAACGCAAAGTAGGTGTCCACGCTAAAAAATGACGCTAACTCCATGGACTTTGGCGCTAGACGCGTCTAACGCCAAAGTATAAATATGGAGTTAGTTTTGCGTCGAAATTGCGTCAAAAAAAACAACGCAATTCCGGCGCAAACAGAGTATAAATATGCCCCTGAGTTAGTGCAGTTTTGATGCAACAAAGTATAAATAAGGGCCAATATTTTGTACGTTTGTGCCAGTTTTGCGTCAAAAAATGACGTTAATGCGGCGCAAAAAAAGTATAAATCAGGGCTTTGGTGCTAGACGGGTCTAGCACCAATGTATAAATATGGAGTTAGTTTTGCACCGAATTAGAGTAAAAAAAATGACACTAGTTCGGTGCAAGCCGAGTATAAATATGCCGCAGAGTATAAATATGCCCCTAAATATGGCGTTAAGGCCATAGAGTCATTTTGTGCACGGGAACGCCTACCTTGCATCTCATTAAGGCAAGGTAGGTCTCCACTCCCAGAAAATGACTTTAACTCCATAATTTTGGCACTAGACGGGTCTAGCACCAAAGTATAAATATGGAGTTAGTTTTGCACCAAATTAGAGTCCAAAAAAATGACGTTTATTCAGTGCAAAAAGAGTATAAATATGCCACCAAGAATTTTGTAAATAGGTGCAAAAAGACTTTGAGAAGACATTTTTGATTTTGTTTTTGTTTTGCTCACCTAAAAAAGAAAGACGCTGTAAATAATTTAAAGGTGCTTCACATTTTTGATTTTGAAATTTAATTTTTTGTTTTTGATGTTTGATTTTTGTTTTAATATCTTGGTATGACTCTAGACAAGCCATGAATTCAGATCAATAAAAATGCAAGTATGTGTGTACAGAATTAGCAATAGTGTATGTGATTGCGAGCATTTTATTGATTGCTGGTTTGAGTGTATCTGTGAAAGACAAAGTTGAGAGCACAATTACACCATCGCTGGAAGAATTGAATACAAAACAAGATCCCCTGTATGAGGATGAGAGATTGCTTTATCTTGACAACTCAAAGGGAGATTTGTCTTCAAATGTATACTACAGGTTACTGTATGAATACATTGAAACTATGCAAGTGTGTGATTGTTATGCACTCAGATCCCTCCACCAGTGCAGGAAATAATCACATATCACATCTTATCACTAACTTATGACACATCTTGTAGTGTATTGCTAACCCAATTGTATAACCAAGAGTATATACAATATTTCTATTCTCCGTTTGATTTTGTGTTTTCCTTTGTGCCTATCAACCAACATCTGAGTAGTATTGCTAAAGCGAAAATCATTGGCATTATGGGAGGTTCCTTTGAACCTACCCTGACGTTTGGAACTCCATACATTCACAAGCACAATTTAACATGCATTCTCACACAAGTTGAGAAGGAGTTCATTAATCAAGTGGATGACAGGAGAAAAGCAATGAAAAACAAAACAGAAAAGGAGTAGTTTTACTGAGTTGGCAAAAGGATGCTACTCATCTTGCAGGTAGTGATACACAAGGACGCTTAGCTTTAGCTTGACAACATGTAGGGAAGCTATGTATATATAGACCTCTCTCAAACATTGACACAAAATATGTAGGGACTAGTGAATGTAGGCAGGTGTTTTTGTTTAAAAGTGTTTGGACTTTTATGTTAAATGGACAGGACCCTGCTGTACCAGGTGTTTATTTAATTTGTGGGAACAATGCCTATTACAAACTGCTGAAAAGCTGGTATGGTACATGCTACTTATGGGTAGTTTTTCCAAAAATCTACCTTGTGGACAACTTTGACAATCCAGTCTGGAAAGAGAAACCAAATTCCAAAGCGAAGGGAGGTCCTAGAGCAGCAGAGGTTACAGGCGATAGATTTTACCCCATCATTCCATCAGTTAATGTGATCTTGAATACCATCAAGATTAGAAAGTTGTCAATTTTAGTGAGTGGACAAGATTTCAACTGATTATGCTGGAGCAATACTGCTAATGGATACAAAGATTGTTGCTGTGAGATCAATAGTTCTGCAAAATTTTTTGTCTAACATGACAAATCTGAAAAATGACCTGAAAGGCTTAAGGGATACAAATGCCTGGGACCCAGCAGGTAAAGGATTTTCGAACATTGGATCATGGTTTGAAGACTTGGGAAAGAGAATAGTATGGATGATCCTGAGACCTTTGTTCATTGTGGCTTTGTGTGCTTTAGTCGTACTTGAGTTTTATAAACTATACTAATTATGGAAGTTGCTAAGAGTAAACAGAGGAGAGAAGAGATTGAAATGGAGAAGATGAGGAGTGATTATTACAGGAACCTAAAGAGAATTGAGAGTTTCAGTAGACCAAGGTCAAAACGGTATCAAACTACAAAGCTTTGAGTTGTCTCATTGAAATGAGAGTGCCCTTTTTCTGACGGCATAGATTACCATCAGAGGAGGGATTGTTGGAGCATAAAACCTAGCAATGCTTTTAGTGACACAGACGTCAGCATTAGGTGACATTTACATTCATGTTTTAAAAGCTTAAAATAGAGAAAAGCAGTACTGACACGTATTTTTAAAGTGCTAACATTTTATTTTGTGGCAGATACCAATGTGCCTACCAGAATTGAATGAGCTAACAAGGTTAAAATAATGTTTAAGAATATTTTATACATTAGAAGAACTGCTAGTAGTGAAAAAAAATGTATTTATGTTTAATGTGATTTATTAGTATAAAGTATGTGCTCAAAAATAAATGCACTTCTCTGTCATATCTAATGTAATGCTTTAACAACATTTTGTAGTTAATAATGAAATGTTTTGCATGTTCTGATGAAATATTGTTAATGCTGAATTTATAGATGTGCAAATTATGTGTGTTTTATTAATAATGATAATAATGCATTATATTTTTTATGTTAGCATGCCTAAGCCTGAAGACTTTGCATAAGCAGTTATGTAAAAGTGATGAATCATTTCTTTTCCGCTAACATGAATTTTTCCATTAGGGTGTTTGCCATGAAGACTTGTTTCCCAATGACCTTGATTCTGGAACATTTAGGCCTGTGGACTAAATGTGAAATAAATTTGTTTCTTTCAATTAACATTCCCATGAGAAATGTTGAAATTGTCTTACACTCTGAGAAGAATGTGCACTGTATCAAGTGATGTACAAAATTGTACTAAACAACTGGAGTCACACAGAAAGAGGAGATTGCTTTGTGCCAAACCTGAGAATTCTCTGTCATGTTGCAAATTTGATTTGTGCTAAAATTTTAATTGGACATTTCCCTTTAACCCGGTATGGACTCATCGAAATGACCAATCAAGCTGTTTTGAGAATTTTTAATTAGGGAAAGACTTCATAAGTTTTCAGTCAGTCCCCCTTAAAGTCTCCTGTTCCTTGCTCCTTGGATGCTTCTCAGTTGTTTCACTTGCAGCCCAGGTTCTTCACTTCCCCTGATGGTGCTCCAAACTGACTTTGCTGATGATCTACATGCTTTGCTGAGGAAACTGAATTGAATACTGACCATGAAAAGGGTATATTCTATTGCAAATGTTATTTTCCCCCAGACCTGTGTGTCTTTAGTAGAAGTTAGCATGTTGGCACCTGCCTATTTAATTTTTTTAGTTAGTTTAACTTAGCCCGAGACACATGATTTTCCAAATTATTTTTTTCTTTCTTTTTGACTTTTGCCCACATGTGTTAGCCCATTCCCACAATGCTGTCCTGATTTGACCAGAGGTAGAGAAAACCTATGTCTGAATCCTGATTTCTCAATCTTTGTAATTTGATTTAAGAAATGTATTCACAGTCTGATTTAAAGAGTATTTCTGTGTCACAAATTGTTTCTTTATTAATATGCATTCTTCTTCTTAAATGTTTAACGGTGTTGATGTTGAGTAAATTAAACTTGTTTCGTAGAGTTGGTAAACCCATGGTTTTCATTTCTCTTTACAACTTGATTTTGCAATAATTTACATGACTTTGGGTTGTGGTTGTAAAATAAAACTTTGAAACTTTTTATTGGTTGGAGTTTTCTTCCGTGGCCATATTGGTTGTGGTGTTTAAATTCATTGTTGGGTTTGAATTGATTGTGTATAGTTAACCACACTCCATACTGAGTCCATACTGAGTCCAAAGATCCCTCAATTTCAGTGAGACTTTTTCAAATCCTGTAAATGCGAGACGTTTTTGAATTCCGTGAAGGTTAAGAAAATACAGTAACACTTGTAAACCCTTCATTTTCTTTTGCTTTTGCCATTAATATTTCAACATATTTGTACCCTTCCTTTTCACACTTTTACATATACTCACAATTTAAAGTGACACATGTCACCATTACTCTGTGCCATCTGCAGAGGAACTAACGATTGGATGATCATGTATTTTGAACACCTCTATGTCCCACTGAGAGGCACTGTGGGAACCTCGCACTGCCCTGAGGCTCAACGCCAGAGCTCTCAATCATGGGCCATTACAACCTCCCCCCTCCCCCCCTCACAACAGGAGCTCGCACAATCACTTATAGATGACATAGTTCACAGTCATTTCAATAAATGAGTAATATGCTGAATAAAAAAACTACACAAAACAAAATCTTTGAAAGGGCAAAAACTCTTAGTATAGTGAAATGTAAACAGGAGCTACCTCACTCATATGGATTAGTTTATTGTGTTTTGTAGACATTGTTGAGATACTAATTCTGAGAAATCTATCTGTGTTTTTCCATATAAAGAACATCAATATAGGGCCTGATTGGGACCCGTTTCAAACAAGTTTCTAATTACTGCCGGGTCAGAGACTCGGAGGGTCCCAGACCACCTGAAAACAAGGCCGGCATACAAGTCTCTTGCTCCTGGTGTACCATGCTTGTGATAGATTTGATGAGAAAAAATACACTGTCAGACCAATATGTACAGAAAGGCAGGTTTGAACAAGCTCTGGGGCATGGCAGATAGGGTGCAGACATGCACATCAGGAATTCTTGGAAGGCGAGCTTTCCCAAAGTTCCCACCTGTCGACAACCTTGTAAACAGCAAAGCTTTCATTGAGAAAGAGACCAAGGAGTCACAGGTCCCGGACCAATTACTGCAGGCTGTAGTATATAGTCCCGGAATCCTACAGGTGTCTGCCAGTATTTTCAGCAAACAGGGAGATTAAAAATATATATGCGTGACAGTGCACATATGTGAAATACATTAGCATACACTTTGGGTGCTGTGGGTCATTGACAAACGGGGAGATTAAACAGATGGAACACTGGCACTGCTCTGACACTTGCGCTGGAAGCCTGAGGTGATTACATTGTATGGTAAATTAGTGTTGTCACCTTTCTCAGTGAAAAATATCAACCAATTGTTCATGTTTTAAGAGTCTGCAAAGGCCCTTTTACTTAAATAGCACTATATATAAAATCACCCTTATTAAGAGGACAAAACACCAGCTTTATTTAATTTCCTAATATTAAATTAAAATTTTCCAGAACATTAAAATGCTGATCAAACTAATTCCTATAACCGGCCAGGTGGCAACCATGTTCAGAATAACACAGGGTCACTCTGTGGCACTGGAGGTATCAACAGGAGGCACAGCACTTACGCATTCACTCATTGCCTAGGGGTGTTTAAATGCATAGTTTAAGTTGTTATTTAGGTTTCTGGCTGGGGAGAAAAATACTGGCTAAACGAAGCAGAGCTCGTCAAGAAGCTTGTGGACACTTGAGGACTGTAACCCTAGGCTTAGGGGGAGGAATCAACATTAACGCAGAACTGCGTTGGTTCAAAGAAAGATTCACAGCATTTTAAACACAGATAAGAAAATGTGATCGAGCCCCAGAAAAATGCTGTCAAGCTTGGTTTTAAAGCCAAATGAAAGAGTGTGGGAGTACCTGATGTACATACAGCTGCACACATGCCGACTTTGAAAACAATTTTACGAGATGAGAGTGGGTGAGCCTTAAAGGACCATCACCACATGGCCAACCATGAAGGGGGAGGGCCTAGAGCCCAGCACTGTGCAAGCTGACCCTCCCACAAAAACGAATATGAAAGGTTTCTGCGGCTGTTGCCAATGTCCTGTGGAGGTTGTGCAACCCTTGATGGAAGTAGCTGCCCAGAACCCCCAAACATGAGCTAGAAACCTATTTTCTGCAGGGCCTTGGAAAGACCAGCTCACTTTGTACCACCAAGGGATATTGGTTCTTTACAGGCTGGCTGTAGCACCCTCCACTGGCAGTCCACCCTTGGAATGATAGACCCGGGCTGAGTTGAATTCAGATACAAATTGCAGTGAATGACAAAATAATTTGTGATTTATTCCACTATTGCTAACGATGAAACTTGTAACCTGCCTGCTTGCTATGTATAATATCCCTATGCAAGGCTGACAAGTATTCGGTTTGTGTCTCAGCTTTGTGAGATTTCAACATTTTGCAGCTTGTTGTAACAGGCCTCATGAAAACTAGAGAAGGCTTACTCTGCTCAACACATGACTTCAAAGGGAAACGTGCAGAAATGTACATCATTGAAGAGAAGTACAGGCCTCAATCTGGGTATGATGTTAGACTGGATTGAAAGGACAGGAAGAGGCCAGGTGCAGGGTAAAGCACTTACAGCTGGTCCTCGCATACCACAGATAATTTAGAAGGGCACACACACAAGAGCCTGAGCCACTTTCTGATGCCAGGGTTAGGAGGAGGTGTAAATCATGGCAGACCTGAAAGGGGAGACACGAGATGTCTGTGCAAGTCAAGTTTGACAGGGAAAGGAAGACCAACTGTAAAACATCAGAGCCTGCTAGTAGCATAGGGAGGATACACTGATAGGGTTCATAGGATGAGATCTAAGGACACTGTGCTTGTTAGGAGATGTATACGAATATTATCTACGTCACAGCTGTATTTTAAGTGACTGGTAGTCCGATGCTTATTGAGAGAATTATTGCTTTTGTTAAAATGAATAAAGATAACAGTATTTGCACTACTGTGCTAATTAAAATAAAATGATAAGTGGAACTTCAAGGATTAACAAATACTATAAAAGCTGCTGTTTGTAAGAACTGAGTTGAGTGTGGTTTTAGTTACAGAACTGGACGGTACTCCCGGCCGTAATTCTTATTACTTTGCTATCAGAATTGTGTCACTTCTTTATTTCTTACAAATTCGACCACAGTGTATATCCATAATTTTATTTTTTCTTATGCAGGACACTTTGGGGCAGATTTGTCAACTCTTTGCAAAGCTACAAAGTGGTGTAAAGTGTTAATAAAGTATTCACTTTCCTGCACACAACTTTGTTTGTGTTAGAAAGGAGCCGGCAAAGTAGCAAAAATAGTGCTTTGAACTTTTTTACACTACTTTTAAAAAGGGGGAGTTCCATGGGTGGTACTTGGATGTTCCCATGCTATTACCCATGGTTCTTGATGCAAAGTCAGATCTATATAAATTGTCAGATCTGGCGTTGTGTTAAAAAATATTAGGGGGAGGCGTTGCCAAGATGGCGGCGTGAGCGGACACATCTCAGAGCGTTCCGCCACCTGGGCCTGGAACAGCGTAGCAGCCCCGGGCCCCCTCGCTTTGATCACCCCCAGGTGTTCTGGGGTGTTGTCAGGACCCGGGGAGCCCAGCAGAGCGGTCTGAAGCTGGGGCAGAGCCAGCGGAGGAGCCGCGCTTGATCGGGCCGCCAGAGGGGCCCGAGATGCACGTGGGCGGCGCCGACGGCCGAGCCGAACCTCCAGCCCCCGTGCGGCGGGGCGAGGTGCTGGCGGAAGGAATTGGGCCCGGCGGCGGTGGCGAGGAGCGGCCCAAAGGCTGGGAATCGGCAGTACGTACCGGGCTGTGGAGGTAACAGGACAGGGGGCGGAGTAGGCAGCGCGTGGCAGTATTGCACGGCTCTCGCCCCTCGGAGAGCCTGATGGCCCCGGGTGTGGGACCGGTGAGGTCCTAAAGAGGAGGAGCGGGGAAAACTTTGGTCCTCCTGCCCTTTTTTGAAGCTGCTGGCCCGCGGCACCGGGAAACGGGGAGTGCAACATAGCGGGAGAGGAGGGCTCGATGGGATTGGTCAGCCTGCAGCGGTGTGCAGTACTGGGGGGCGCCAGGGGCTGCCCTCACGCGGGAGTCGGAGTGGGAGCCTTACCAGGAGATCTGAGGGACGATGGCATCCACCAAACCTAAGAGGGATCAATCGGTCTGGGAGATGCTAACGAGATCTCACCCATCGCAGTGCAGACATGCCAATGCTGCCGCCCAGACGCAGGGGCTTGCAGAAAAGGGAGATGCGGAGGACAACGGGGCAGCTCCGGTCACAAAGGGTTTCCTCACCTCCTTGTTTAACTCTCTGAGGACTGATCTTCAAGAGCTCCGAAAGGATATCTCCCAGGAGATGCGTGAGCTATGCGCTGATCTCACCTCGTTGGGGAAAAGAGTGTCCAGTATAGAGAACAACGAGATCTCCAGAGGTGATGAAGTCGAACAACTTCAACAGGAGATTATTCTCCTGCGTGAACAACAGGAGCAATTGCAGATCGCGACTGAGGACCTGGAAAATCGCTCCAGATGCCATAATATACGCATTAGAGGGGCTCCTCGTGGGGCTTCAGAGAGTATGTTACGGCTTTGTTTTGCTCACTCCTAGGACCAGAAAGCAAGCAAGAGATCACATTTGACCGGGTCCAAAGAGCTGGCCGGCCGGGGGCGCTGGGGCGCACCCCCGACATCTTAGCGTGTGTACACAATTTTACGACCAAAGAAGATATCCTCCTAAAGGCGCGAAATCTACCACAGATACAGTTTAGGGGGCACAGCTTGCAGCTCTATCAGGACCTCTCTCTACTTACACTGCAGAGGCGTAGAGAATTCAAGCCCATCACAGACTATCTCTGGGCCAACTCCACACCTTACAGTTGGGATTCCCCTTTCCGACTCATGTTCCGATGGGGAGACCAGCCGCGACCGGTGGCCTGCAGGATTCTAAACCTGGAGGAGACGGAGCAAGGGGCGAAGTCCCCTGGGGGGGTCCTCCCGAAAACCGTCCTGGATGGCAACGAAAGGAACGGAAACGGAAGCCACCGCTGCTATCATCCACAGAGAGAGCTCTTGAGAGACAATCTGTATTGAATAGTATTACCGCCGGTGCCAGCCCATAGCTACTGTTTGCTGCCGGAAGCCAACGGAGATGCCCATGGGCCGCTCTGGGAGCATGGGGTGGATGGATGTTGGGGTAGAGCCCGGGCGGAGGGGCCTCTGGATGCCACACGTGGGCCTCGCGAAATGTCCCCGACCTCTGCTCGAAACCTCGCCTCTTCGTGGACTTCCTATAGAGGACTTGACTGTTGTCAGATGAGCACCTGTTGTGCCTTTTTGTTAAGTAACAATATGCTCCCCTGCAGAAATCACATTCTGTTACAGAGGCCTCTAAAGCCCCACGTGCTCGCTCCATCCAGGGCTGCCCCGTGCCCAGCTTACTCATAGGGGTGGGCTGCTACTGCTTCCCACCCCGCATTCATACACCTGATATTTAAGTGCCTAAGCCTCAACGTCCGGGTCCTTAATATTCCCTCAAAAAGGCTGCTGATTCTCTCTTTTCTGGAGCCATCCAAAAGCCATATTTGCCTACTGCAGGAGACACACTTGCTAGCCAAAGACACGTATCGAATGCGATCCAAATGGTTTCCCCAGCAGTACTGGTCCTCAGCTCCCACTAAACATGGGGGGGGAGATTTTGGTTTCTAAAGCATTCCCTGGGGAATTCATCGCTAAGATTCATGAGGTTAAGGGCAGGTACCTGGCCTGCAGAGTGCAAATAGACTAATTCCATTTCACAATAGCCACTATATATGCACCAAATACTCAACAAGAAACATTCATGAAACAGGCTTTATCTTCGACGTTCATTACCCCCAACAGAGCTATACTCGTGGGTGGGGACTTCAATCTTGTCATGGACAACGATCTAGACCGATCAGGGCAACGACAGGGGCAGACGGTGGCTCCCATTCCTGCTGGTTTACAGTGGCTTGCAGACTGTGATCTAGAGGATATCTGGCAGAAGGCTCATCCGAACCTTCGAGACTACTCGTTTTACTCGGCTGCCACAAAGACTTACACACGCATAGATTATTTCCTGGCCTCTTCTGAGTTCCAATCCCGGGTCCAGGAGACCACGATAGAGCCCTGAGCTCTAGCAGACCATGACCCTATAACTCTAACAGTCCAATTCAAGCTCAGCCAAGCCCCGGGTGCTGGTTGGCGCTTTCGGGACACAATCATGCAGTCCCGGGGTGCTGTAGACGCAGTGCGACAGGCGATCATAGACTACCTTATTCGGAATGATAATGGGCTGACCCGTCTGGAGACGCTCTGGGAGGCGCTCAAGGTAGTCATACGCGGAGAGGTGATTTCGATCTTGGCAAAAGAAAACAAGGCCCGGAGGGACCAGAGAGCGGTGTTAGAGCAAAGGGTGGCTGCACTGCAGTGCTCTCATAAGCACACAGGAGATCCCAGAGTTTGGAGGGAACTAGAGAAAATTCACCTTCCGCTGAAAAGATTGGACTGGGATCGGGCCGAGTATGCTTTAGCACGGCTCAAACATAAATATTACATCGGGGCAACCGCTGCGGGAAAGTCCTGGCCCACAAATGAAGGGCACAGCGCCACACCAGCACCATTAAGATGGTACGCTCCCCATCCCGAGGGGAGGAGCGCACAGATACGCAAATTGCGGAAGCATTTTCCAAATTCTATAGGGAGCTATAGGCGCCAGACTCTTCAATCGCCCTTGAACCCTCTGCGTACCTTGCTGATTGCACAATCACCCGACTCATGGAAAAGGATGCAGCTCTCCTTGACCAACCAATCAGAATAGAAGAAGTGATCTTGGCTATTTCCCGTCTTACAGTTGGTAAGTCACCTGGCCCGGATGGCTACGCCCTGCTTTTCTATAAAACCTTCTGTCCTGAACTGGCCCCAATACTCACACGTCTCTTCAACTCTTTAACAGAGACCAAGGCCCTTGCTCCCAGCATGCTCGATGCGATCATCTTGGTAATCCACAAACCCGGGAAGGACACGGAGGAATGTGGATCATACTGACCCATCTCACTTTTAAATATAGATGCCAAGCTGTTCACTGGCACCCTAGCACAACGCCTCAGCCCTTATTTGCCCGGGCTTATTGACCCAGATCAGGTGGATTTTATACCTCATCGACAATGTGGGGATAACACGAAGCGACTCTTACATCTTATAGACAAAACTCACAGATCATGCAAGGAGGCACTCCTCCTTACTATTGACACGGAGAAGGCGTTTGACAGGTTGCATTGGCCTTACTGCTTCCAGGTGTTGGAGTTCTTCGGGGTCGGACCGACGCTCCTGACCTGGATAAAATGTGTTTAGCAAGAACCCAATGCAGCGGTCCGAGTCAATGGAACGTTGTTGTTGCCGTTTCCGATAAGACGAGGAACAAGACAGGTCTGCCCACTCTCCCCACTCCTATTCGCTCTCTACATGGAGCCCATGGCACAAAGACTACGAGCCGATCCCTGTATAACTAGCATCAAATTTGGGGGCGACTACCACCTTATCAGTCTCTATGCTGATGATGTGATCCTCACTCTGTCGGAGCCAATGGTCTCACTCCCAGCACACATTGACGCCGTGCGCACATTCGGTGCTATTTCAGGATTCAAAGCGAATGCACAGAAATCTCAAATTCTGAACTTGTCGGTCCTTCCTGAGCACGAGGACGAACTGCACTCCAGATGCCCCTTTATCGGGGCGTCATTGCACGTCCCGTACCTTGGCATCTACCTAGCACCGATGGCCACAAAGACAGCTCAAATGAACTATGCTTCCCTCTCAAGGGCGGTACTAAAAGACCTAGAGACATGGGGGAAACATAAACTATCTTGGCTCGGCAGAGTCGCTGCAATCAAAATGACAATTCTGCTGCGCATACTCTATTTGTTCCAAACACTTCCCCTTGCCCCACCATCCAACACCCTAGCTACGCTCCAGACGGCGATATTAAAATGTATATGGGACCGGAAACCCACACGCATATCGCGCCACACACTATACCTTCCTAAAGTGGAGGGGGGCTGGCGGTTCCCTGCCTACTGAAGTATTATCAAGCGGCTCAGTTGCGTTTCATGCTGGAGTGAAACCACCAATTAACCGAGAAACACTGGTGCTTTATGGACCAAGCGGTTGCGGGGTCCCATATTTGGAAGGAGCCTTGGCTGCGACGCAGACATAGAGCGATAGGGCTATACTCATCACCTATCACTGGCGCGACTCTCAGGGTGTGGGACGCAGTGGCAACCAGATATGGCCTGATGACCTTTCCCTCCCCTACGACGCCGATCTGCGCGAATCCCTGGCCTGAAATCAGAGGGCTTTCAGCGATTGCATGATGGAGGTTGCGGAAGGGTGGGGAGTCTATTTGACACAGATGGCATTATTCCCTTAGATCACTTAAGAGAGGTATACGGGTTAATGGAGGCAGACAGATTGACATACTACCAGGTCAGACACTGGGTGCTCCAACCAGCGGTCAAGCTCCTAGCAGCTAGAACACTTACAGCATTCGAGAAATGGCTACTGGCTAAAAAAGATGACAATCGGCTGATTTCGGAAATCTATAAGCATCTCCAAGTAGCCGCACCATCCTCCAAAACTAAAGGGCAGAAAAGGTGGGAGGGCGAGGTGGAGAGAGACCTAACAGAGGAGGAGTGGAAAGGAATACACTTCAGGGCACACCACACAGCTCACAACATACCAGGGGCTGAAACAGCCTATAAGATAGCAACATACTGGTACTATACCCCTGCGAGAATACACGCGTGGGACCCCACTAAATCTGGACTTTGCTGGAGGGGGTGTGGAAACATAGGCACACTCATTCACTTGCTGTGGCACTGTCCTAAGCTGAAAAGATATTGGGGTAGCATCCTTGATTAAATAGATAGAGTATTCCACACAGAGATCCCCAGGCTTCCAACGTATACTATTCTGGGCCTGCCCAACCCTCTCACCTTTCCCCTCCGCTCCTTGAGAGGACAGCAGATTGCCCTTGCCCTCAATGCGGCACATCAGACGATTCTAGCCCTGTGGGGTACGGACAAGGTTCCGAGCTACACTGCATGGCTCCATAAACTCAGGTTCATCCTAGCGATGGAGAAACTATTGTTGGCGGCCAGCCAGAGAGCATAAGAAACGGCCACATTGTGGAGACCCTTTATACAGATTCTGCCCACTGAATTCAATGAACTTACCTGCCCTGCATACTTAAAGACCCTGCGACTGCTCCAGGATGCGTGACCCTTGCATGGACAGCCAAACTCCTCAGAGTGGGCTCTGGATCCTGAGCCCTGGCAGGCAGTGGGGCTGGTCGCCCGAGGCTGAAAATCGCCGTGTGATGATTGTGGGGAGCGACGTTGCTTTATCTCGTTTTTTTTTTTCTTTTCTTTCCTTTTTCTTCCTTCTTTTCGCTAATTGTTCTTGTTGACTGTTGATTGTATGGAAATAATGCACATAAGCTCACGCAATAGCTACACTTTCTGCCGGAACTCTTATTAGACTGATTGAAAGGAGAACCATCAACGACGCCGGCCGGTGAGGTTGTAGGCGCACAGCTGTGTACTTTGTTTCTTACATCGAAAATACCAATAAACAGATTTGATCCATTAAAAATGAACTGGGTTGATTTACTAACAATTTGCCCTGATTGGAAATCGGAGGAAAGTGTAGAATTGGTTTAGTGCAAAACTTGTTTTTGGTTGAAAGTGTCCCAGAAGTAGAGCAAAGTAGAGCTATGTGTTACGTTGCACTACTTTCATCATGTGGGAGTACTATGGGTAGTACATCGATGTTCTCATACAACCAGCCATGATTTTTGACGCAAAGCCCAGGTTACTAACATTTGTAGACAGAGATGTGTGCCAAAAAATAATGCCTTGTTGTGGCTGGTGTTAATGTACAGCACACGTACAATGTTTGAAGCTATGTCTTGGCATCATTTTTTGTACTGGAAGGTACCCTTTCAGTACAAAACCTATGATAGACATCAAGCAGACACCTTCGCGCTGTGGTGCAAAGGTTTCTGAGTGGCGCCCGGCAGTATGTTTCCGTGACAGCACTGGAGATGACAGTAGCAGCACTATATCTTAGTAGATAGGGGTGCTGCGCTACTCGTCTCCTAATCCAAAGCAGTGCAACAACTTTGGTCGCTGCGCTACCGACAAATTGAGTAAATCTATCTGATAGTCCTCTTGAAATAGGCACTGAGTAGGAGAAATGTTTACATTTTTCCCAAAATGTCATCGTTGAATGTACTGCACAGTACAAGACATATCCAATGTGTGGAATGTTAAAAAAGGGTCTAAGCTTAGGATTTCCAGTTGAAAAGCTATGCTAGAAATGCATGAACATTTTAGTATGCCAGCAAAAATAAGAACACAAATAGATTGCACATTTGAAGCTGTTTGTAGAGGTTGCGGGATATTTTGACCTGCCATCCTTGCTGTGAGGTACAGATATTGTAGCGCCTTTCCCAGCCCGGAAGCATGCAAATGGATGCACCACACATGGAGCTCTGTAACAGACGTCTTTATTCCTCAACATCTTTTAGTGCTCTGCACGCATTGCGTCATAACTTTCATAACCAAACCGTAACACCTCCAATCAAATTACATAGTTCCTGTCTAGAGTCAACCCAGGACCGCAAGGGTCCTAGCGCACATGATATCAAAGACACTGCTGGCACTACCCCATTAAATGCATAGCAGGCACACAGTACAACAGCTCAGCTACAATGTAAGTTGTGCCCCTCTAGCCCCTTAGCAGTTCTTCTAAGTAGGACTGGCCATATGAAGGTAAATTAAACTGCAATGTATCTTTTCATTTACCCTGATCTATGCCCACCCACCAAATTGGACAATGAAATTACTGGAAAATGTCATGAATGCTCTTTCACAGCCTATTTTCTTGATTACGAGAGGCTTATTAAATCACTACAACCTTCCAAAACTTGTTTGACCAGGTGTTGCAGTTATGAATAGATTAGAGTTTTCCCGTTTGCTTGAGAGTTGAGGTAAATATCAGCAGGGCATACTTGTCAATATTTACTGGGTGGAAATGCTTGATAAATAAAACAGTACCCCTTCACTCCTGAATGTCCTGTGGACAACTGTTAAATGCACACAACTAGGGCTTACTTTCAGCCTTTCCATGGACAGACAGGTAAAAGGATTTTATTAGGCCTGTGAATTGTGAGAGGTTCAATAGAGATGATCCCTTCAGAACGCAAATGTTGATCTGGCAGAAACCGACTAGTGGCTTTGTCGAGAGATCATATGACAGTTGTCTGTGTAGAAGGATTATTTCTAGGGGTGAGCAAAACTCACATAATTCTGTGTAGCATAGTCATGAGGAATTATCTAAACATTCAGCAATATTACACTTGAATAACCCAAGAAGATCAACTTTACATTTCGTGCTATTTCTCAATGAGCACGCATATTGCACTAAGAAATAGCACTGAATACATTCTAAAAGGAATAGCAAGCGGCTGCTCACGCCCACCAAATATGCTCTTGCGATAAATCCCCGCTCCAAATTACTCTTAATTACATGAGTAGGAGTGATTACATAATTATCAGTATTTCTGCGTCAAAGAGTAACTTGGAATTACTGAAATTATTCCAGTTACTCCAACATAATCAAGTTCTGTCACGGCTTAATTAGACCCTGCTAAAAGTTCTGTCTGTCATAACAAGTGTGTGAAGACATTACAATAGGAAATCCTGATGGATGATGTTAAACATCAGTATTGTTGACATTTAAGAGTTTAGGGTCTGATCCCAACATCATCTGTAAAACCCCTGAGGTCTTTTCCACTGTTTCCAGAACTGGATCTAAAAGCAACTTGTTCTTGGTTGAGAAGAATTTACCATTATCCACCTTACTAGATTTGTGTTGTCACTACCCTAACTCAGAGTTAGGCCTAGTTGGCAAGATATGAAATTGACCTAAAGTTGACCTAATCCTCTGAGCTACTTGAGAAGAGGAACAATTCTGGATATGTTCAGTACACTGGCCACATTTCTCTTCAGTAGAGATACATTTGTATTTTAAACAGTGTTAGTCACTGCAGGGATTAATACAAACTTTATAGGGAGATCTTTATGGAAATTAGCTGAAAGAGTATCTTCAAGCAACCAAAACAGCTTGCTTAATGGATCACGACTAGAGGGTATCAAAGATGGAGGTGCCCCAGCGGCCTCGGCATGCGGGGCATCCTTCGCAGGTTTATTGTCAGGAGCTACCTTAGCCATACTATTTTCATCATTGTTTGTGATTATAAATAGAAGGCTAATGACTAGTATGTACTATGTCCAATACCTAATCAGTTCCTAATACCTGTTAAAGCATGATAGTGCTTCTTTTGGGAAATGCCTACATTTGTAGCTTTGCTGTAATGCATTGGTTTTAGCTGGCCAAATAAAATCACCTAGGGAAGTCATGATCCTAGCATGAGTGCTGACACACACAGTACAATCATCACAATGAGCCACTGACGGCAAAGGAAGCAGAACAAGTGGCAGTTTTGTGGAAAATCAACATACTGTCCATGCCGTCTGGTGCCTGTTGGACCACCTCGCCATGGTTGTCTCTATCTCTGAGCCTAGCTCCCTAACAAATGGTCAGGGATATGAGATGATACTGGGGTCTTTTGTGTGATCTCTCTTTCAAGTACACTATGTATACTGCAGGTTCCCATGATGGTTTCTCTTCTATTTAACAATAGTCAGAATCCTCTAATAAACTACTTGTGATATGAGCACTGAGTTCCTGTTTGTTTCCAGATGACATTTGCGCATCACTGAATCTCAAAAGGATTTTGCCACAAATGGCGGAAGATCTGACTTGGTTGAAGGACTGGATGAAAGACAATACCCTGAAATTTAATGCAGACAAAACAAAGATCATGCTGTTATTCTCCCCTAGGCTTCTGATCTACACCCCGCCACACAACCAGTTACATGTTTTCTTTGGGCTTACTGACATCTTTTCCAAGAAAGCACAATGGTTGGATTTAATCTGGAACTGAACTCAATCTCAGCTTTCAGTTTGAAGGCACTTGTCCAGGGCACATTTTATATATTGCTCCTGCACCAAAGATTTTGACATTAATTCCCTTTAAACAGGAACAGGTGGTGTTTGGATTTATTGTAAGACTATCTATGCCTGTGGGCTCCATACTAACCTTTCAAGCTACCCAACACTGCCCTTTACTCCTGTAAGGCCTATTCAGGTGGACATTTATTTATACCCAATTGTAGAAACAAAGCCTTACAAACTTCATACCGTTTGTGATTTTCCCTTAATTTTAATAAATGTGCAAAACAAAGTCCTGTCATTCACCAGACACCAGCAATCAAATATCAGTAGTTCAAGGACCAAATTCATTGTCAATGTATTCATATGGTTTTATGTAGCATTAGCCAGGTAAATGTGGATATCAATGCACTGCACATAAATGGGTGGACAACTTAGTAATATAGGTGTAAATTATAGAAACAGAAATTAAAATCTAACATTTTGTACTAGAGATAGTGGCTTTGGATCATGAATATTACTCAAAATAGTTGGTGGGCGTAATTTCCTGCAGCTTGGGAATCCCTCTACTTGAAAAAAAAACCTTGTTCTTGAACCCATGGAACGCCCTGTTGACTGAAAGTTCCTGGTGCTGCTCCATAACTTGCATCAAGGCGGTTAACTAACTTTCAGCCTTGACTGGCCAGGACTGTTGTAGACAGGCAGAAGTTCAGTATGGTAGGAAGAGTTTGCTTGAAAGATCTTATGGCTCTTTAGGATTTGTAAGCTGAAACCTTGGTGGAAAAGTAGAAGGGGGAAGGAGCTTAGAAATACTTGAATTCCAGACAAGAACTATCGAACGTGATGGGACATTTGACTGGTAACCAAGCCCACCATCCTGAGGCAACCAGAGATATAGTTAAAGTTTTGGATTACTGTAGCTATTCACAGAGATATTTACTACGTAGCTAGAGCTGGTATTTGTCCAGAAGACCATCAATGAGGCATTGCTATAGTCCAGCCTCAAGTAAACACCTAACTGCAGCCTTTTTACCATTTGAAAATAGGAAGTGCCCCTTAAGTGCAAAGTGTGAACAAGTGTCGTTAGCCAAGTGCTTTTAGTGGGATGGAAAATGTGGAAGACTCTAGAAGGTGTATGGCCTAAGAGGCATATCTAAGAAAGTTTCACAAGAGGTGTGGCCTACAGAACTAAGTGTAGGGTCCAATACCTATTAAACAGACTCCAGCATTTAAAAATGCCATAAATAAAGCCTTACTGGACAAAGAAAAACCAAGACCAGTAGTAAACAACATATTACCATCTATACAGAACCGTTATTCTGGATCAAAAGCAATAAAAAACTTAAGAAGGTATATTCAAAAGTAAGCAGCACCTTGACTGCACCCTGTCGTTATCTTTGGAGAATCAAGTGTACAAAGGAGATAACTTGGCTGTTCAATTGGAACTCAGTAGTACCTTCTGCCCTATATTTTCAAATGATCCAAATGGTAAATGCCATTATTGACCTTAATGTTTGTTCCCTGTTTCTTTAAGGGGATTTCTAGTGACATTGTGTTGTAGCTTCAGCATGTAAGCGGCACCTTGTCTGCTCCCTGTCGCTATCCTTAGAGAACCAAGTGTATAAAGGAGATAGCTCGGCTATTCAATTGGAGCTCAATCATACCTTCTGCCCTATGATTTCAAATGGTCTAAATGGTAAATTCCAGTGTCCGCCATATTGTTTGTTCCCCAGTTCACTAAAGGGATTTCTAGTGACATTGTGTTGTAGTTTTGCCATGAGACACCCAGGCAACTACAGTTTTATTTTCCTTCTTCTAAGTCCAGAGATGGAGTGCCCCGAATGCCCAGGTTCAGTGTCTGTATTTTTCTTTCCAGGAGCTCAGTCCTTGCTGCTCAGCCCAAGTAAGGGTACGGCTTCAACTGCCAGAACGGCCGACAGAAGGCCATGACAGGATGGATCAACCCTAACTGCTTGGCACATACTCATGAATGGCATACGGAAACGTTGCTATTAACATACATCTCTTTAATTTTAATACTTGCACCTATATAGGCATATAGGGCCTGATTACAACTTTGGAGGAGGTGTTAATCCGTCCCAAATGTGACGGATATACCACTAGTCGTATTACGAGTTCCATAGGATATAATGGACTCGTAATACGGCTGGTGGTATATCCGTCACTTTACCGTCACTTTTGGGACGGATTAACACCTCCTCCAAAGTTGTAATCAGGCCCATAGTGCCTTACAATACTTACCTTCATGCTGTTATTATGATTGCTACTGCCCTTCTTTCCTCTCTTCTCCTTTTCCCCACCCCTGTGTTCCCCTTGACATTCGTATGTCATGGCAGCTGTCTTAGAATGATGGTGACAGTACACTTTTTTAGTGAAACGACTTGGAGGTAATAAGAAGTGAGTGAAGGAACTCAAACTAGAAAGCTGAGTCTGTGTTATTTTTCAACATTGGCAACAAGGATGGGATACTATGTTTCCAGGAGCAAATGGCTGTGGTGTGGGCGCGGTGCTTCGTTGACCGATCAGCAGGGAGCTTGTCACACTGACAGTCACAGCTATAAACGTTTCCTGAGGTTCCAATTTGACTCATAACTCTCGGTTATCAGTGTGGTGTGCGGAACACAATATTTGAATGCCTCTCGACTCAATGCAAAGGGCACTTAACATGCTTTCCACCACTGATGCACATCTGATGAGCTGCAGTGCTGACATTTACATTTTTAGAATAAGTACAGTGTGTAGTGAACAGAAATCTCCTTTAGTAAATAGCAGGGGAATTTCTACTCACTGTGTCTGCTTGTTCATGCCTTTCAAGTAATTAATTTCCATCAGCCTCTTGAAAGTTTGGAAACCCCTCCCTCAATGACAACGTTTCTCTTCCTATATTAACAGCTTGCAAAAACTGATGGGACATGGTCTAGATTTTTTAATTGTCCTCTTTTCAGCCACATTGGGTGTATAAGAGTGTGTTATTGAATTCATGTTAAGCAACATTGTTAGACCTGACAGCCTTAGGTTGGTCATCCCCCAACTTTTTACATTCCTCCCACCCTTTTTCTGACCCTGTGTTTGCTGGTTTTAGGACTCTGTGCACTTTACCACTGCTGGAAAGTGAAAATGTGCTTGTGCTCTCTCCCCTAAACATGGTATCACTGGCTCCTACCCATTGGCATATTTAATTTACATCTAAGTCCCTAGTAAACGTGCCCTAGAGGCGCACAGGGTCTCTTAAATTAAATGCTACTAGTGGGCCTGCAGCACTGATTGTACCACCCACATAAATAACCACTTAATCATGTCTCAGGCCTGCCATTGCAAGACCTGTGTGCGCAGTTTCACTGCGACTTCGACTTAGCATTTAAAACTACTTGCCAAGCATTCATCTCCCCTCTTTATACATGTAAGTCACCCCTAAGGTAGGTCCTAGGTACCCCACAGGGCAGGGTGCTATGTAAGTACAAGGCAGGACATGTACTCATGTGTTTTACATGTCCTAGTAGTGAAAAACTCACAAAGTCGTTTTTCAATACTGTGAGGCCTACTCCTCTCATAGGCCAGCATTGGAAATGCCCTTATATACTTTTCAGTGGTAGATCCTGATCTGAAAAGAGGAGCCCTGTCATGTTTATTAAGCCAGAATGGTAATAGAAAATCCTGCTTACTGGTAAAGTTGGATTTAATATTACTATTTAAAAAATGTCACTTTCAGAAAGTGGGCATTTCTCAGCACATACTGCCTTCTGTGCCTTACAGCCTGTCCCCAATCCATGTCTGGACTGTGCCAGTTGATAGCTACCATTGTGCATTCCACCCAGACAGACATAAACACAGAACACTCTGCATTCATCTGCATACTGAATGGGTCTCCCTTGGCAAAAAGGGTGGAGGGGCTCTCACTTACACTTCAAACGTCCAGTAGCCCGACTCCACACAAGGACTGATAACCCCCCACAGGGATTCTGGCAGACAGGATTGTGTTGAAAGGGAACCTTGTGCACTTCAAAACCACTCTTTGAATTAGCCAACTTCAAAGGCATTTTTAGGTATATATGCTGGGTCTCTGACCCCACCAAATCAGACACTTCTGGACCTGCAACTGGACTCTGTCAGAGGGCCTTCCTGGATGCCCAAAGGACTGCTTTACTGAGAAGAACGTCTGCCCTGCTTGTTGCCCTGCTGCTTTCTGGACCCTAACTCTGCTGGAGGGACTCTGACTTCCCCACAAGTGCTCTCCAAGGGCTTCGATTGAGCTTGCATCCTATTCTGAAGTCTCAGTGCCAGAAAGACTTCACCTAAGAGAAGAAAATCCCTGCGCATTGGAAAATCAATGCAGCGCCTCACAGCTGAAAAATTGCTGCATTGCCGACAGCATCGAAGTAGTGCCTGCTCCTTCTTACCAGGGCATCAAGGATTTTCAATGCATCGTCCCTGGGCATAAAAATAGCCCCATATCACAGTGAGGAACCAAGGCTGCGCTCCTGGAAATCGACGTGCAACGTGGAAAGAAACGATGCATCATCTGTGCTGCACCGGAAAATCCAATGGAGTGCTTTATTTTTCAATGCCTCTCCTTTTCTGCAGCCAGCGTGCATCATTTTTTACGCATCCCAGGTACTGTGTGTTAAAAGGATACAACCACTGATTCTTAAGGATTGAGATTAATTTAAACCTTTAAAAAGTGATATCTTGACTTGCGCATATTGGAGTGTTGTAGATTTGGTTTCATTTTATTAAGATACATATTATCTATTTTCCTAATCTGGTGTAAAGGACTTTTTGTAGTGTTTTCACTGTGTTACTGTATGAGTTATTGCACAAATACTTTACACATTGCCTTCTAAGTTAAGCCTCCCTGCTCTATATCAAGCTACCAGAGAGTGAGCACAGGATAATTTAGATTGTGTTGTGTCTCTGACTAACTTGTGGTCCCTACTTGGACAAAGGTCTATACCTCTGCCAATTAGAGAACCAATTTCTAACAAGCATTATTATACATACAGTGATTTTTTAAATATTGTAAGGTTATTGTTCAACATATCTACTTGGCAGAGTGTGACTGATTATCTGAGTTTAAAAGAAGAATTTGCATATTGGAGTCTCCTAGACAGGAAGTCTACTTAAAAACAACAATAATATTTTTTATTCTATAGTCATATAAGCATGGCAGCCGCAAGCATGAGCCAACCTCCTCCTTCCTAAACTATATTGATTGTCTGATCTTACCTTGGTAGGAGTGGGTGAAGCTTTTTGAATCATACTTAGTAGCCATTGGCGGTGGGAAATTCTCACCTTTCAGGAAACAACATACACTGTTACATAATTTAGGGGTACATGGAAGGATTGTTTTTGAAACCTAAATTACCCTAGTTTAAATGATGGGGATGAGGACACAGAACAATTAGATGTATACCAAGCAACATATAGAAAATTAGAAGAACGTTTCAGTCAAAAAATAAATGTTGTGTTAGAACAGCATAATTGTTTTAGTAGAATACAAGTGAGAAACGAAAAGTAAGTTATGTCACTGTACTCAGGGGGCTTGCTAATACCAGTGACTTTAGTACATTATGTGATTCATTGATTTGTGACCAGTTGGTCAGATGTATACACAATATAAAGACACAGTAGAAACTACTTGCAAATGATCTTGAGCTCAAAGAGGCATTAGAAATTGCAAAAAGTATAGACCACACAGCTGAATGCATAAAAGTTAGAAGACTACCTAATCATAACGAGAAAATACATGAAATCCAAAAAATGGGCGAAGGTAAGGCAAATGTTTTGGAAATCAAACAGAAACATCCTGACACAAAGAGTGAATATCAAGCAAAACATGAAGAGGGCTAATGGCCCTGTTTGTCCAGCGTGCCACGGTGTGTGCAGAAGATGCAATAACTGGGGGCATTATGCAAAAGTATGCTAAAATAGTGAAAACAAATTAGAACATAAAGTGGAGAAGGAGGAGGATAACAGGAAGAAATTCATATTTCAAACTGAAGTCAAGAGGATAATATGCAAAGTGTGTATCCAACCTTTACAATTTCCTTGGATGGGGAAGAGGTTACTGTTTTGCAGACTCAGGTACTCTCTCCATTTTAATAGAAAAATATTTGTTTCAGGATACATTTTCAAAAAAGGATGTAAGCTACAAAAAGTGGATTGAAATCCCAGTGGATATAATAGGGACCTGATTCCCTTGTTAGACATGACTACTATGCATATTGAGTTTAAGGAACGGTCAGCCGTAAGTAAAATCTATGTGACTGCACAAGGCTCTAATTTATTAGGATTTAGACACCAAAGAGAACTAGGAATGAAATTACATCCCAATAATCCTGAACAGGTTCTACTTTCTGAAAGATCATATACAGGTCAAGACATATGTAAGTGTAGACCTGACAGCCTTTGGGTGTTCATCCCCCACGTTTTTGCCTGCCTGCCTCCCTCCACTTTTCTGACACTGTTGTTGCTGGTTTTAGGACTCTGCACACTTTACCACTGCTAACCAGTGCTAAAGTGCATATTCTCTCTCCCTACAAACATGGTAACATTGGTTCATACCCAATTGGCACATTTGTTGTACCTGTAAGTCCCTAGTAACGTGCACCACATGTGCCCAGGGCCTGTAAAATGAATGCTACTAGTGGCCTGCCGCACTGGTTGTCCACCCACATAAATAACCCCATAACCATGTCTCAGGCCTGCCATTGCAAGGCCTGAGTGTGCAGTTTGACTTCCACTTCAACTTGGCATTTAAAAGTACTTTACAAGCCCTAAACTCCCATTTTTCTACATATAAGTCACCCCTAAGGTAGGCCCCAGGTAACCCATAGGGCAGGGTGCTAAGTAATTAAACGGCAGGACAAGAACATGTGTGGTTTATATGTCCTGGTAGTGGAAAACTCCTAAATTGGTTTTCCACTACTGTGAGGCCTGCTCCTTTCATAGGATAGCATTAGGGCTACCCTCATATACTGTTTCAGTGGTAGATTCTGACCAGAAAGGGGTAACCAGGTCAAATTTAGTATGGCCAGAATGGTAATACAAACCCCTGCTTATTGGTGAGGTTGGATTTTATATTACTATTTAGAAATGCCACTTTTAGAAAGTGAGCATTTCTCTGCACTTAAAATCCATCTGTGCCTTACAGCCTGTCTCCGATCTACATCTGGGCTGGGCTGGTTGACAGCTCCCTTGTGCATTTCACCCAGACAACCACAAACACAGGATACTCAGTCACACCTGAAATCATCTGCATACTGAATGGGTCTTCCTGTGCTGGGAGGGTGGAGGGCATGACACACATTTCAAAGGCTAGTGGCCTGCCCTCACACAATGGACTGCCAAACCCCCTACTACAACCCTGGCAGATATACCTGTACTGAAAGGGGGCCTTGTGGACTTCAAAACCACTCTTTGAAGTCTCTCCCACTTCAAAAGCATTTTTGGGTATATAAACTGGGTCCCTGACTCCACCAAGTCAGACACTTCTGGACCTGAACCTGCAAGCTGTCAAGAGGAACTGTCTGGCTGCCCAAAAGACTCATCTGGGCTGCTTTGCTGTGAAGGACTGCTGCCCTGCTGTTTCCCGGCTGCCCTCTGACTTTGCTGAGAAGTGCTCTTCAGAGGCTTGAATTGATCTTGCCTCCTGTTTCCTGAAGTCTCAGGGCCAAAAAGACTTCATCTCTTTAAGGAACTCCTTGTGCACCGAAATTTGACACACAACCTGCCGGAAACGATGCACAGCTTGCCTTGCGATGAGAAAATCACTGCACAGTCAAACTAGAATGACGGAGCATGACTTCTGAGAGAAGAATCGATGCAGTGCCTGCCTTGCGGCTGGAAATTCGACACACAGCCCTACTGGATCGCATGCACTGCCGAACCAGAGCAACATAGCCTGACTTCCTGAGTGAACAATCAATGCAGGGCCTGCTATGCGACAGAAAATATGACGCATCGCCTACCGGATCAACGCAACATTTGTGACTTCGTCCCGCATGCCCAGGATTTCCACGCATTGCCCTGGGCATCAAAAAGATCCCTGCATCGCAGTGAGGGAACCAAGAATGCGCACCAGAAATCGACGCAAAGGCCCTTGCAGCGTGGAAAGAAACAACGCATCATCTGTGCCGGGCCGGGAATTCCCACGCACACCCTATTTTTCCACGCATCTCCTCCTCTGCAGTCTCTGTGTGTGTTATTTTTGATGCAAACCAGGTGCTTTGTGAAACCAAGAGACAACTGTTGATTTCTAAGATTTAAGACTCCTTTTACCCTTGCAAAAGTGTGAATATGGCGCTGGGAAAAATCCACTTTAGCGCCGCCTTAGCGTGAAAAAATGATTCTAAGGTGGCACTAAAGAGGCGCATGGGGCTCTTAAATTTGCCCCTAGGTGTATTGGGTGAGCACCCAAGGATGAAATATGCCACTAGTGGCACTGGTGGGTGACGGTTCTTTTATTAAACTAATTAGGTTTCCTATTCCTTTGTCCCACTCCCATACATACAAGAGTTCCCTGTCCTATGATACGGGTTATGTGACACTGGAATGTGAGGGCACTGCAGATTTTCTTAGCTTCAGTGAAAGAAAGTCTTGATTTTATTAAAGTCAGGGAGGCGAGTATTATGCTATCTTCTCTTGCTTTAATTTCAATAGCTGCCAAGAAAAAAACTACAACTCCCAGCAAACCTAGCTGGGGAACTACCAAATACATGTCATAAAGAAGCAACCAATCAGAATAACAGGTGAGTATAACCGTCTTGACTGAGAGCAACAAGTCCTCTTTTCTTGCAGAGCAGTTAATCAACTCTGAATAAAGGAACAATCAAAAGTAAAACAATGCATGCCAAGAGAAGCGAAAACAAGGCCTCTAAACGATGTATGATATTGAAAGTCTTTTCATCAAAGTCCGGATAAAGCATGGAATGCTGGAAACCTTGAAATAAAGACCTCTTCTGCACAAATGTAGGTAGACCAGTCGGAGCATCATGGTGTAGTCGAGGAAAACCTCTAAGACGTCTGGTTGGTAGAGGTAGATGGATCAGTGGTGGGATTATACTCGCCTCCGTGTCTTTAATATAATCAAGACTTTTTTTCACTGAAGCTAAGAAAATCTCCATTTTATAACAAAACACGGAGGCTCCTATTATGCTAGTTCAAAGCATAGAAGTCACTGAACTGGCAACATGAGAGACAGGTTTACACTAGAACGTTCTAAAAGTTGAGACATTTGACCAATCTGCCGATATGAGAATGTCAACTAAACTCAATCCTGCCCAAAAAGCCTTGGAAGCCATAGGTCCTCGAGTGAAATGAGCCCCAAAGATAGAAATGTCAATACCTGCAAAGTTTATAATCCATTTTACCCAGCGAGCTAAAGTAGTGGACGAGACAGGATTGTGAGGGGACCTAAAGGAGACGAGGAGTTGAGTTTCAGAAGGCTTTCTGAAATCTTTTGTTCTTGATATATACTCTCTCAAGCAACTACCCACACATAATTCAGCATGATCAGGAAAATACGGTTAAAAAACTGACATTAGGTTTGTCTTTGTTCTTCTTTGAACCGGAAAGAAAACACCTGCAGCAGTATACTGTACAGAAGTCACATCCAAAGCTCTAACGTCAGATATACGTTTGAGGGAAACCAGACAGAGGAGAATGGTAAGTTTAGCAGAAAGGAATTTCAGGGATAGGAGAGAATTAGGTTGTTGAGACAAAAGGAACTGCAAAATCACGAACAAAGGTCAGCCTGACAAACACTCTCCATGTTCAGCTCAGGCAGCCAGGAACAGACATGCGCGATTTGCGCACACTCCTGGCTGCCTGAGCTGAACTTCGCTGGGCTGAGGAGGTCACAGCTCCTATGGGCATGACCTCCTAGGCTCACCAAAGGTGCCTCGAGGCCCTCCCCTGAGTGACGAGGAAAGCGTCACCAACTGACACTCTCCCTGGGCGCTTCAGGTTTAAGCCCTGAAGTGCCCAGGGCGAGTGTCAATCAGTGACACTTTGTCACAGAGTGGGGTGAGATCAGCAGTCTCACTGACCCCATCCCACTCTGTGACAAGGCTGGGACTGCTAGGTCAGCCAATGAGGGAAGGCAGCAGTCCCAACCCTCCTGGGACCTGGAAGCTGAGGATAAGTGTGTGTGTGTGTGTGTGTGTGTGATGTTTTAAATTGAATGTTTGGTGCGCGCGTCCATGTTTGAGTGTTATGAGTGTTGTTAATGGATGTGCGTGTGTGCGTGCATGTGTGTGTGAAAGAATGAGTGTGTGCGATCTTTTAAAATGAATGTTTGGGGCGTGCGTGCATGTTTGAATGGTATGAATGTTATTAATGGATGTGCGTGTGTGTGTGTGTGTGAATGAATGAGTGGGCGTGATATTTTAAAATGAATGTTTGGTGCTTGCGTGCGTGCAGGTTTGAATGGTATTAATGTTGTTAATGGATGTGCGTGCGTGCGTGTCCGTGTGTGAAAGAATGAGTGTGTGTGAGCTGCCGGCCGCCACTGCTGTCACGTGCTAGGAGTCTCTAGAGAGCTGTAACATACTAATCTCACTGATGCCGCCAGTGCTTAATTTGTAAATAAAAAGGTGCTGGTGGTCAAAGGCCTCTAAGGCCTCTACTTATAACAGGCGGCAGCTGCAATTAAATGTGCAAACACAGAATACTGAGGCAGCGTAATCCTGAGGCCATCTTGGGCCTCTTTACTCCATTTATGTCCACTCCCTGCCCCTTTAGCTCACTCCAGCAGCTTTCTGCTCTTTCCCTTTGTAACGCTTTTTCGTTTTTCTCTTTCTCAGTCTCAAATGTCTTTTTCTCGCAATTAATGCTTGAGGCAGAAAATTAAGCTCCGGTCCTCAAAAACAAGTGCCGGTGCTCAGCACCCAAAACTACAAGCACAAATTAAGCACTGGATGCCGCCAGTCAGGTGATTTTTAATACTTATTAAGTTGTTTGACAGAACGACGCCTCGGAAGAAAACAATAAATATGGAGCCAAAGTCATTTACCTAGCAGGCGTGCCTTACTCTCTCACGGCCTCGCCTGCCGCACCGATATTACCTCACGCGTACACCTGCGGCCTACTTTGTGTCTCAAGCTCCTCAGGTATGAAAAACGCCGAGTTAAAGGCAGTAGCAGCGCAAACTGACACGCGCACACAGCGCAAGTTCAAGGCAAGCTGTTGTGGTGCAAGAGTCCCTCACACAAAGAACAAGTCATCTCAAATACTATCGATGTTCACAGAAACAAAGACAACGAACTAGCAGCAGTGCAAAGCTACAATTGTACCAAGGAAACAGACGCCTACGACGGTGCACGATTTCTCGTGCACAGAAACAGGTACAACAGGCACTGCAACAGGGCAAGCGTTCCTCCTGCAAAGAACAGGTGCAGCACTGGCAGCAAACAGTGATTCAAATGAAAATAATGGCCATTTTCCGGCTCTTTAGAGTAGCGGTCGAAGCAGTGATGAACAATTTTCAGAGTGGGGGTGCTGGCATCAATGTTACATCACTAGTCATAGGGCTTTTGAAAAATCCAAGCATCACATAAATAACAAGTGTAGTAAATCTATTCAGTAGGAGAGGTACGGGTGTAGTATGCAGCTGGTGGTCGTTTTTGGAGAATATGGTTTCAAATATATTTCTATCCCATAGTGTGGTTGTCCAGTATCGTTACCAGACACATTTTCAATTGAAATTTACATTACATTTGCTCAGATGTACAGATTTATTGATAAAACACGCACAAAGAATTCTGCAGGTGTTTCCATCTCATGGTAGGGACTTGTCCAACCATCGGGCGATTCTGGTAAGAGGTGTCCTTAACACTAATAGACAGTATGGGCCAGGCCCTACTGCTTGACCCCCGGTGGTTCCTCCTGGAATTCCCCCCAAAATTGTGCTTCATGTGTGCTTTCCGAACTGCTGATTTTATTGTGTGTTCAAAAAAGAGCAAAATACATAGTTCGCTTTAGTAAATAAATCATTTCACTTTGCAGTCACAGAAAGTAAACAGCAATCGCCATGTTAAAAGAAGATATTGCCTGACATTTCACCACTGTATTTGAAGAACAGCAAATGTTACCAGATGCTCATTCATCTTCTGAACTCCAGCATGGGGGTGCTGCAGCATCCCCTCACCTATACTTCCAGCACCTAAGGGTCGAACTTCACAAAGAAAAGTATGGAAGCTGTGATCCTGAGTACTGTGGTGGTGAGGTGTGGTGGAGGATCAAACAAATGACTAAAAGACAACAAAATGTTAACTATTTTGTTGGCTTTGCACTTACAGGTATTTTCACATAAACTATAATGCACATACATTAAATGAAAAGGAATGTAATCTAAATTTATCTGTGGGGCATCCAGAACGCGGCTGCATGTCTCGTCCTCAGCCTCCCTAACCACGACCACAAGCACATCTCCACCCACCTCAGATCCCTACACTGGCTGCCCATCAACAAAAGGATCATCTTCAAAATCCTAATCCACGCTCACAAAGCCCTCCACGACACCAGACCGGCCTACCTCAACGAATGAATCAACTTCCACAACCCGACTCGACAGCTCCCCTCCGCCAACCTCCCCTCGCAACAGTCCCCCGCATCCAACGCACCACCTCCGCCGGCAAAACCTTCTCCCACATCGCCGCCAAAACCTGGAACGCCCTCCCGACCAACCTGTGCAAGACCCAGCACCTCCTAACTTTCAGAAAGCGCCATAAAACATGGCTCTTTGAGCAGTAACTCCCCCCCCCCAACCCCAGTGCCTTGACACCCTACTGGGTGAGTAGCGCGCTTAAGAAATTTGATTGATTGATTGATTGGGGAAACAAATTTTTTGGGGTAGAAAACCTTGGTTGGTTAGTGTGATTACTTCAGATGCCTGTCTGTGTAACCGGATCGTGACCAATTTGAATCCTATTTGGTGCACTGTAAAAAAGATGCTAAGAGGTCCAAGCCTGTGAAAGAAAGCACTGTCAATATGTCATTAGTTTAAAAATATATTTCACACAGTACAAGCCTGCACACAGTATAAATACTGTGCCAAAAATATGGAAAACTATTGTTTAAAAGTTTACAATGCTTTAGTAAGAGGATAACTGTACTTAGTTTATATCTTACAGGTTTCCATTAGAAGGGCAAATTCCAGATTCTACGAATCAAAGCCTGTATTGACTCCCTTGTATAGATTACTTTAGATTTGCTGATTTACCAATGCCACAGATTTACATTTATTTCATGGAGCAGGAATCCTGGAGTGAAGGGTTGTTTGTTTTTCAGCTGCCTCTCCCTTTTCTCACTTCAGAGTAGAGTAGATGTTTCTTCTCTCATTTCAACCCTTTAGGATCGGTTGTTTTTAATTTTTTAAAGAAGTATGGCAACTGTTTTGATCAAATTATTAAAGCTTGGAAACGTCATTCCCTGTTTCCCTATTTGCTTTAGCCTCTGCTTTAGTGTACCTGTATACTCCCAAGAAGGGCTGTTGATCTTCCATTAAATGTACTGTAGCAGTGCTGAGAAGTGCAGATACCCTCCCTTTCAATTAAAAGAAGTGCAGCACTCAGTCCGGGGCAGTGCTTGTCCTTTTAAAGCACTGACTGCAGGCCTTCCCGGTGAGGTATAAGAAGGTGGCAAAAGCAGGGTGCCAAAGCTTTGTAATCAAAGAGCCAGCACAGGCAACAATACAGCAACCTAACGACAAGCACAACAGGTACAACACAGAGACAACACACCTTTTCATCATGCAAAGAAACAGCTACCACTCAGAGTGCAACAGTGCAGGCTTCCCTCACATAGGGAACATGCACAGCAGAGGCAAAGCACTGCAGGCTTCCGGGGTCGGACTGGCCTACAGGGCAAACAGGGAAAGCCCAAAAGGATTACCTGACAAATCAGTGTGTCAGACAGATCTTGTCTGTTTGTGGGTCTGTTTTATGGTCTGCTGGGCGGGTTTTCACTTGTGATTTCCCTGATATTAAAATAAACTTTGCCTGCAGCAAGCTCACACCATGCAGCCTCCAATACCCTGCTGAACACTTTTATAGTGTGTCTTTACAAGTTCAAAACGGTCCCATGTTGCAAACATGGGCCAATTTTTTAGCTATCTGATTAACTAATGGGGCCTGTTAGGGCGAGTGCACAAGCACTGTGACGTGTTGTAATCTCTGTGGGCTTTTAATTATGCCCACCGCACGCCCATCACTATCACTCATTCATGGGTTTGCCTTTCACAAATCCTTTGTTTTCGTCAGTAACTGCTTTATGTTTGTCCCTCCTTAGGTCAGTTTTGTTACTGCCTTGGCCATCGACCCTGTTACATGGATAATTGCACATTTGCTGATACCTTTGACTGAGAGCGAACTTCTTTTTCCTTTTGTGTCCCTCCTTTGCACTCATGCTCATGGCAGCCATGGCACTCTGAATGGCACGCTTATGTCGACTGTTTTACTTTTAATTTTCAATGTATGTAGCAAGAAAAGTCCAGTTAGGCTTTTACAATGCTAATAGCTCTAACTCGAGCAAACGCAAGACCCGTTGCATTGCAAATGTCTGTTTATTCTGGTACCCGGGACTATTCTGTCCAGGCCGACCCCGCATGCTTCCATTAGGCACAGCGCAGGGCCGCGCCAGGCAGCACCTACACTGCAAACTTCAGCCAGACCCAGAGCAAGCACAGCATAAGGCAGTAATGCGGGTTTCCCTCACAGGGAGGGCGGGGCGGCAAGGCAGCAGCGTAGGCGTCAAAAACAAACATTAGGCACAGACGGGAGGGCGGGGTGGCGGGAGAATGGGGTGTGAAAGGAGGGGGTACCTTTACTATATAAAAGGAGAGGAGAGCACCAAACCTCATCTGAGCGCCGGAACCAGAAAACACCACAGGGACATCCTACAGGTAAAATAGTTTCACCCTCCTACTCTGAGTAATAAATGACTTGATTGGGGCTGCCAAGGGCCAGATGGGCAATCGGGCAGCTTTCAGTCTGACATGTCAGTGTGAGAGCCGGATTCGTGGCTGTGCATGCGCCTGTTTTGTGGTGGTGATTGACTGGTGCTGTAAACATCCTTAAATATTGACGAGGCAGCAGTAGGAAGCAGCGCCCGGCCGGCTGTGGATGCTGTCATCTCATTGCATGCAGCGCGGATGGGCCAATCACACTTTGTAGGTGGAAGACAAGAGATTTGTCAATGTTTTTAGCTTGTTTAACGCGATGCACTTTGTCACTCCGGCATTTATCTATGTTCCCACTGGCATTGGCTCAAACGCCTGTGGTTCCCCACCCCCTCAGAGACCTCTCAGACAACAAGTCTTAAAACGTCCAAAGTTGCTCACTTTACAAACGTAGGCCGCTTCTTTTTACTATCCAGGTCATAAATGTGGGCCAATTTTAGTACGAGGGTCAGCCTAACTATCCCATGGAAGATACTGACTCTGGGAGGTAAGAGACACTCTGACCCTCCCTGGTAAGAGAAACCTCGACCCTGCCAGGTAAGAGACAGTCTGACCCTCCCAGTCACGAGAGAGCCCGATCCTGCCAGGTAAGAGACACTCTGACCCTCCGTGGTAAGAGGGAGCTTAGCCATGCCAGGTAAGAGACAGCCCGACCCTAAAGGGTAAAAAATGTACAAAAACAGCTAAACCCTCGCGTTCAAGGTGAGATTCAGCCTTGAATGTGCACAGTAGAGACATCTTACCCTCCCATTCCCCCCTCAATGCTGGAAAAAACAGACTAACTCTGAGCCAAGGTAAGAGAAAGACGAAATTTTCAAGAGGCAGGTTCGCCCTCCCTGGGAAGACTGGGCATGCCAGCTGAGTAGAGAGACAGTCTCAGACTCTACCTCAAGTAAAATGCAGCCTTATGTGGGAAAAGAGCAAATCTCACCCATTTTAGTCTATGAGAGAGAACCTGACTGTGCCAGGGACAGCCCGAACTCTCTCACCTAATCAGGAGACAGGCAGCCTGGCTCTCCCAGTCAGAAAAGAAATAGCCTCGACACCACAACCCAGAAAGGACACAGCACGATAGTCTCAGGCAAGAAACAGAATAACTATTTCAGAAAAGAGACACCCCGCTTCTCCTGGGAATGAAGTACCCTGGTCCTCTCAGGGTAGAGACAGTCCGAATTACCATCCCAAGAAAGGGAGGGGACTGTCAGATACACCCCGAATGAAGGCAACCCAACCCTGCCAGCCCAGGGGGGCGACATCCGACCTCTCTGATGGAAGAGGCGGCCTGAGTCCTTGACCACCGCAGCCCATGAACCTCGGAGTCCGACTCTCAGGTAAATGAAAGCTGCCCCATCCAGCAACCCGGCGCCTCAGTCCATCTGGCTACACCTCTGCTTTTCACTCGCCTCCCCCACACTTCCAACATCCTCAAACCCAAGGCTCGCGTCCACAAACCATCTGCAGATTAAAAAACATCTGGCTTTTTATCCAAATGTATATATACCTGCACTCTGCATGGTCTGAGCTCTCAGGTAAGAGGTCGTTTGGCCATCAAACAGACATCACGGCGAAGCGGGTAAACAGCGCGCCCCTCCCTGCCTTCAAAGCAGGGCCTTTCCTACCGGGGCGAGGAGCCGTGTGATCCTCTGAGGAGACAGACAGTTCGAACCTGCCAGGGGAAACGCCTCCGCCGCTGAGACATCCGTAGTCTCCCAGGAAGGACACAGACTGGCCATTTTTATCTCTGCCCAAGAGCCGGCTATCCACGGAATAGACAGCTAGCCCGACTCTCCCATGCACTAGAGAGCCTTCATTCCAGGTGAGACAGCCAGCCTGACTCTCCCATGCACTAGAGAGCCTTCATTCCAGGTGAGACAGCCAGCCTGACTCTCCCATGCACTAGACAGCCTTCTTTCCTGGTGAGACTCCCAGCCCGACTCTCCCATGCACTATAGAGCCTTCATTCCCGGTGAGACAGCCAGCCCCACTCTCCCATGCACTAGACAGCCTTCATTTCTGGTGACAGACTGTGCGTGTGCCCAATACATTTCCCAAGGCTTTTTTGTTCTTGTTGTGAGAGTTTGAAAATGATTCCCTCTCTGAATCCCCGATCATTTTGGATTAATTAATAAAAACTTAAGTGCAGGGGACCAAACACATTTTTAATATCCCGCTCCGTCGAATGCAGAGGTTGCTGGATACCAAGGCCGTCCAGTCTTGACTTCACTGCATTCCTGTTTCATACACTTCTCGTCTCTTTATCTCCCCCTTTCATGGCTCTGTTTTCTCCTTTTTCCACTGTGTCCTATTTTTCTTCTCCTTATTTCTGCTTTTCTGGCCATTCTCTCATGATAAAAAATACATTCGTTGTCTCCACAATGCGTGCTAGTTGTTGACGGCCCGAGCAGGGTGGCACAGGTGGCGTGCTTGTACATACTCCCTGGCACCACTCAGCAGCGTGAACACATGCTCTCACCCTCCCACCCACAAGCGGTCACAGCGGTGACCAGAACTCCCGGATTTTCCCGGACAGTCCCGGTTTTTAGAGGACTGTCCCGGTTTCCCGACGCTTCTCTTAATTTTAAACAAATGTCCCGGTTTTTGGGACAAAGGTCAGATTATCTAGGGAAGCATAAGTGAAAGGTATGCTCAACTTTAACAGACGCCTACAAAGTATGAAATAATTAAAGTAATGTATCTGTTACTGTCAGGCAACACAGTCCCCTGTCTGCTCCCAGCAGAGTGGGGGGCAGAGAGAGGTGGGTGGGGACGGGTTGGGGGTGCAGGGTGGGAGGTCAAGCCATAGCTAATTTTATACATGAAGTCTTGTAAATGGTGTGTGTGTGTGTGTATGTATATATATATATATATATATATATATATATATATATATATGTATATACACACACATGTATAGGTACACATTCACAAAGCTACGCACAAAAACGGGACAGGCTAGATATAAAACTGAATGTAAAGTCTTCAGTCCTTCTTTTATGTCTGACCTGTCCCGGTTTTTGCTCCTCAAAATCTGGTCACCCTAAAACAAAGGCACATACATTCATGAATATGCGCATGCACCCTAACATTAAAAAAAATATATTAGCAGGTCAATGCAGTGACAGCAGGAAGAGCGGTGGTGGAATGGGGGAGTACAAAGGCACCTGAAGTAGCTGGAGGTGATTCCTCTCATTGGCTATAATAATGGGTAAGCCAATGAGACCTTCCCTTACTCCTCAGAGACGGTTTGGGGTCAGTAAAACTCACTGACCCCACCACACTTTGCAACAAGATGTAATTGATAGACAGTCAACCCTGGGCACTTTAGGGTTTAAACCTGAAGCACCCAGGGCTGACACTTTTGACAATGCTCCCTCTCATGATGAGGGGAAGAACCTCACAGCACTTTGCCAGACTGATGAGGTCACTGCCCTCTAGGCTGTGAAATCTTCAGCCCAGCAAAGCTTGGCTCAGGTTACCAGGCACCTGTGCATTAACACTTGTAAAGTGCCTGGCTGCCTGACCCTGACATGGTGAGTGTCTGTCAGGTTGACCTTTGAAGACACATATAATTAGGGCTCCTGGTTTTATGGTATTTATTTTCTGAAGGTTTTATGGTACTTATCCATATTTATTTTGTATTTTGTGAATAAATTAAGTCAACACTTGTATATTTCCACATTTATTTAACTGACAAATTTGGAATTCTACTTTGCGGCCTGTCAGATTTAAACACATTAATTAGCCAAATAAAATAAAACAGTACACCCATTTGAAAATGTTACCATTATACAACAAATATACAATGACATATGCATTGATTTAAGGAATCTCAAGCAGTTTTTTAACTACCCATACTGTGAACCTGCTTATTTGCTGGGCTAGAAGTAATTAATAACAGCATGGACTGTCACTCAAAAGGTGCCCACCTTTCTTTATTTTCTGTTTTTTTAAATGAATACAGAAAGGAAATAGAGCATTATCTGTCTGTATTTGTCAATAAAAATCAGTAAAAATGGAAAATGGGGAGCCTTACATATAATGCTTTAGACAATGGCGGTGGCGGACCCTCCCCATCCATAATGATGGTCCGTCCTTGGTGCTGGTGCCCACCACCTACAAATAAAAGCACAAATTAAGAACTGGAGATGCTGGTTCTGTTGTCAAATCTTATTACAATGATGATCCTCTAATACCTCAGACACTAACAACAGATTCTTCTCACTTCTAGCACTGAAGGCAAAATGAGGGCCCTGCTGATCTGTGTGGTGGCTGTCGTCTTCTTCTTGCAGTGTAAGTAGGTCTCCTACAGTAAAGGGAAAAGAGTTAGAAATGGGCAGGACAAGAAACTGGAATTAAGTGGTGTAAGTGGTGTTCGTAGGAGGCAACTTGCCTCTGCATCTCCTGAGTCTAAACACATATTTCAGTTGCATGGTTTTGTGAAATTGTAGACCACTCAACTTCACAACTATATTAAACTTGATCAGATTTGTGATAAGTTATTGAAAGCTGCCTAACGGTGCTTAATGTGTAAAAGAATAAGTACCGGTGTCCAAGTTTTGTTCAGAAGCCCTTCTGCAATCACCCTGGACCTCTGTGAAACTCATAAAAGTCAGTCTTCTGCCTTCTGCTGCTCTGTGAATTAAGGGAACATCAGCACAGTCCGAGTCAATGTAAAAGAATGCAGGGTCTTGGTCCCATGAAATAAGAGGTGGTGGTGTCAACCGACAACCACTGGCATAAATTAAGTAAGGACTACATTCCTCTACATGTTGTCAGTGCCTCCTCAATGGAGGAGCACGTGCCAACACCTCCTATGTAACATTTTCATCAGAACTTCTCCTCTGCACATATCCAAGCCAAATGTATCAAAGAATAGACACTTGTCCAAATTTGCATCTTCTTGTCAATCATACCATCTCCAGGATCTGCTGATTAATCTGTAAATTATAATAAAGAGACAAAGTACAAAGATGGAATGGTAGAAGACGGGGGAAGAGGCAGAATAGAAATTGTTCTAAGTCTCTGGCTGCCACCTCCTCATTCTTCTCGGCTGTTTTGCATCCATTCTATTTTTGAAATGCTTTTGTAGCAGTGAAAGTTCAGAAAGCACTCCAGCACTGGTAGCTGTAATGCCATTGGTCACTTCCTTGCCATCATGATTTCTTGATTCACTGAGAAGGTTCTAACATCCTGATGGTGGAGCAGGCCTTGAAAAAGAATCTCTAATTTGGGCACCTCTTGTAAAACTCTGAAAAAGCTTGCAAGTATGTGTGCCATGGCCTGTGGAAATGAAGTCTTGAAAAACGGTGATGGATGTAAGTCTTGTATTATTCTCAGCTGCTGGTAATCACTCAGGCTGCATCCCAGTCCATCATTATTTTGCACACCATGTCACTGCAGTTTGGACCCAGCCATATCCAAATCAGTCTTGACCCTGCTTCAGAGGGAGGAGTCCAGCTTTAATGGCTAGGGCAGGTCCACCTTCAAAAAGAATACAAGCAAACCAGGACCAGTTTTGCCCTTGTTAGGGTATAGCTTGGTTTCAGTGGCAAGTCTTCCAAGCTACAAGAGTAAATTATTATGACAATCCTTTACAAGCAGGCCGATCTGAATGGGGGCAAGGAGGCATTTTCCTGGATCTTTTTCACAACTCAGGTGCTCGTGCTGCAAAGTAGATGTAGAGATTTCAAAGCAAGCAGACCATGGTTGTTATTGACAAGGCAGCTAAAATGGCTAAAACCACAGTATGGCACCAGCTGTTGTAGCTGCTTTATTTTTTCTTTCCCTGAGGATATTTGTATTTTATTTAGAAACAGTTGCATGTGACATGTGGAGCTCTGTAAGAAGGTTTTGACTCCAGGACCCACAAAATTTGTGACGTGCTATTGTACACATTTTGTATAGGGTAGTGAGAAATAACTTTGGTAGAAGGCTGTCCTATAATGTCATTTTTTCTACTTATCTCTGCAGATGCTGAATCAAATCAGGGTGCAGGTGAGTGTACAAGGTGGAGGAGGGTCATTTATTTGTGATGGAAACTGGGTTAAAGCTGATACTCCACTACTCCCCTGTAATGTATAAATATCACTTCTGGCCCCTTGGTAGGATCTTTTAAGTCGTTCTTGCCCAGTGGAATTACCGTAGTTCATTGTCTCTATTTTTGTTCTCTTTCTGCTGCCTGTAGTTTTGAACCTAGAACTGAAAATGCAAAACTACAAATACCAGAATGCAAAGGAAACCAGGACGGGATGTGTTAACCAAACCTGACTTGGAAGTTCACATCCCCACTCCTCAGCTCCCACATTCCTCCTCATTCCTTGTTTTCCCGCCGTTCCCCTCACCCTCTCTCCTCATTTCCTTTCGCGTTTCTCTTCCTGCCTCCTTCCCTCTGTCTCTACTTCGTTTCCACCACTCTGTTTCCGTCTCCTTCTTTAGTAATACTGTTTTGATCTTTCTATCCTGGCCCCCCCTTCTTGTCCACTAACGACGGAACAAAAATGTACTCCCGAAAACATTTCCTCAATATTACCTTCTATTCACTTTGCACCCTTTAGCAGCCCTGGTTTGGAGAAGCCCTGTGCAACCTCTGACTGTGCTTCTCCCCAAGGCTGGCAGTCGGTGGTGCCCTACCATTCATTATCCGGTGAGGGAATGGGGTGATCTGCCCACCCCCACGAAACAGAGCCCCGTCAGTGACCCCCGCCTACCATTCCTGATATACTGGGGCCCAGCGACGCGTGCAGTGAGCACATCCCTTATTAAACACTGGAAGACAAGTCATTTTACACGTTTTGCCCTTTTTAGGATTGACGTGTATTGCACTGTGTCATTGCTAGCACACACTCCACTATATACTCAATGCAAGAGGTTTGGGGTCAGCCTCCTTGGCCATTGCCGCCTTCTGCTCTGTTACCTCCAGCCATTGGTTTGCAACTTTTTCTATCACATTGTGGATCAGTCCACAAGAGTACTTCAGTGTCACAATTTTTATGTCGGGCCTGCTAGACAGTGCAAGCTGTCTGGTTGCAAACGATCTATTGTGGGCTAACCAGGTACTGACAGGGGCGTTCAACTCTCCCACTGCTGACCAATGATGGGCTTTATTGTCACTCTCCTGTGCTTGATGCTTATTCAATGGTTTTCCTTGTTCCAACCTGTACATCTTGTGTTTGTCTCTCCCCTGGAGCGCAGCTCCTTTAAATCTCTCTGATTGGCTGCCATCTATCCTTCTGCTGCTCACTTCTAGAGAACTACATTTCTCTTCTTGCTTCAGCACTTAATGAGAGTGCATGTGCTCTCAGGCTCCCCCTCCCTCACGTGCTTCTCCCCTCACCACATCCTCCCCCATGGCTCCATGTTGCTCTCTCCCTTGTGCTGCAAGATCTCTCTGTTGTCTTCTCCCCGCATCAAACTCCCTGCCTCATCCACTCTCTATGTTGCTTTCTCGCTCGTGTGCCTCTTCCTCTTCCCGTCTTGTTGCTCTCCCTTGTGGCAGCCTTCCCGTGCCCACTCTCTGTTTCTCACCCCGCCCACTCCTCTGCTGCTCCCATCATTTTTTAAATTTGCCAATCCATGTTGAATTAGCAAATTAAAAAATGGTGCCCGCCTTATTTTGTTGGTGCGCATGCATATTGATGCTTGCACACACGTCACCACCATGCGTGCACTTACAAAATGACACATACGCTGCAGTCACTTCATCACGCTTTCTTTGTATGTTTGTCCATCCTGCACAGCACCTTGCCAGACTTGTACTGTTTGGGTGCACCCTTATTCCAAGGGCCGGTTTTAGTGCTGGTGGCACCCTGTGCAGCAGTCTTTTTTGGTGCCCCTCACCCCATGACCACCTCCTCGGATTCCCTCACTACCTCATCTCTCCATAGCCCCCCTTTCACATACTTTCATTTGTTTTAAAGCACTTGTAAAGGTTGCCTTTACTAATCTACTCAGCTGTCCACATAAAATATAGTTCTGTTCCTTGCAGCAGGCATATTAACCCTCTAGCTGCTTCATAGCAAGTCAACTCCCATCTCTCACCATAGCAGGAACATTAATCACAAGAGGTATCTTGACATTTTAATTGCTTCCTAGAGGCTGCACAATGAACTTTTCAGCAGGTGCTTTTAAATGTTAAGTTTCTAAGATATTGCTAAACACAGCGCCCCCGAGGTCAGCGCCCCCAAATCCAGGTCAGCACCCGGTGCGGTCCCACCGCCCTCCCTGCATGAGGGACTGTTTTATAGTCAATGAGTGGCCCAGGAGCAGTGGACAGCGAGCACTGATAACAGAATTCGAAAAATTGATGCTTCGAAGAAGAAAGCAACTTTTTTTCTGTAGCATCTATTTCTCATGTTTGTTTGTTTGTGTTTTCTCCTTGGTACAGCAAAAGCATTGCTGAAGCCAAAAATACTTCATGCAAACCTCGACCTTTTTGACTTTCCTATATGTATGTCTATCCTCCAATGATAAGCTTCTCAATGCACTTTAAATGCACAAGGGCCTAATGAACGCCTCACTGCACTTCAAGTGCAGCAGTCTCTATGAACCTCTTCTGCTTTGATTCATTGTTGGAGAGTCAGTAACTCTGCACCTCGACGCCACTTTAAAGGCTGGAGGGGCCAGTGATTTAACAACTGTACCCATTAATTAATGATGTACCCCGGACTGAAGCTCTAGAACGAGGCCCAAGGATGGTAGTTCAAGCAAAAGGATGGTAACTAAGAGCCCTACCAGAGACTATATTGTCGAGGAGGGTGGAGGTGCCAGGCAGGGGTGCGGTTACGCCGGTCTCAGGTGAGAGTACCAGGCCCAAGGCTGTGAGTATCAGGCCCAGAAAGGCTGTGAGTGTCAGGCCCAGCAAGACTGAGAGTATCAGGCCCAAGGGTGGCCAGACCTTGGGGTGGCAAAACCAGGTCCTGAAGAGGCAGTGACATGGCTGACTGGAGGTCACATCTAGTACCGGGGAATGGGTTGGCGAAATCACGTCTCCAAGTAGTGATGAGCCCCTTTCTTTCAGGCTCCTCTTCGAGTTTGCAGTGCTATCAGTGTTTTCACCCAGCTGAATGTCTGAAGAAAAAGACAGTGACCTGCAAAGTGGGAGAAGTGTGCCAGCGGGCACAAAGGAAGGCCCATGACGCGAATACACATCCAGAGCCTGGAGATGAATTTGGAACCATCGGTGGAGCAAGTGAGTAATGAGTAACCAGGCGTAACATTCCCAATCTCAGACCTCACCCGTAGTAACATTCACAGTCTCACGAGCATTACCAGTCAACATCTCCCACCATAAATCATTCACCACCTCACCAGCTGTAACCTTCCCCATCTCTAAGGTAGTCAAATTTACAATGTCAGTCCTCAACCATAGTATCATTTCCCATCTCACCACCAGTAACATTCACATCGACATCTCACCAGTCATAACATTTACTATCTCTGACAATAGTAAACCATGTCAGACCTCATCCACAGTCAAATGTGTCATCTCATCCAAAGTAACATCCAGCTATGACAATTCTCCCAGGGCCATGTATGATGTGCTGCTGTAGTCCAGGATCTTGTAGGCTTGTTTATTCCATTATAATACCGGACTTCAATCCCGAGAATTCAAAGGAAAAAATCTGGAGCAGCACATCATACACCTGGGAGACTTGTAGCCTGAGAAACTTGGGAACTCAGAACTTGGGAGCTACGAACGTCACCTGCACTAACATTTACCATCTCACCAGCATAACATGCACTATCTCCATTGCACCGATTTCCACCATGCCAGGCCTCACCCAAGTAAATATTGATCATCTTGTCCTTAGAAGCATTCACTCTCTCACAAATGGCTCCCAAAACCTGGTGACAAAACTCTGAAGGGCATTTTAAATGAAATCTTTAAATCGTATCTTTCCCTTCTCCTACAGTCATGCATCGTAGGTGCAATACAGCGGCAGCTTGCCAGAGGGAATCCAAGAACAAGCTGGTAGTCGTGTCCTGCTGTGAGAACAACTTATGCAACAATTAGGGGCTGACTTCTCCATGCTGCCCACCCACGCACAGAAGCATGGACCCCCCCCCCCAGCTCACCTGCTTTGGTTTAGTTCGCGCCCCCAAGTACATGTCGCCACTGGTCCCGACTTTCCAAGAACATCTCATTTTAACTGTTAAATGTTTTCTGTTGTTCTTTTTCATATCAAAAATAAAACTTCCTGGGGCCAGAGACCAGACCCTGTCTCAGACCTTGTCTGTGTTTTATTTGCTACGTCAATACTCTTGAAAAAAATGGAGAAATCTATGAAGTTGAGCTATTCCAGCAACACCGAAGCCACTCTGCCTTATTATTTCCAGGCTTGTCACCGTTCCGTACATCGTCCACAGCTTTCGCCTTAGTCTTGTATCCTGCAGTTTCACGCCAGTACTCATCCTGCACCCGTCTCGTCCATTTCCCCAGACAGTGGCTTACCCTCAGGGGCATACCTTTAGGGGGCGTGTTTGGGGTGTTACACCCCCCCCATAAATGCATTTTCTGATAAAGAGTTGGGTACAGGTTCTTTCAGTCGGGTATGGTGAGGTGCCTGGGGTGTCACCAGAAACTTTTTGCATAATCAGACAAAAACACACACACACTCTCTCCCTCTCTGTTTTGAAAGTCCTAAAAATTATTGGTTATTTTCAGGGGCAGCTCATTCGTAATGGCAAAGGAACATCGCCCCCCTGTCTAAGCCAGAAGCTAAAAAAAATAAAACAATATTTCTTTATCGTTTTATCTTTCAGCTGCTGGCCTTATACTTCTGTTGATTCCTTATTTTATAAGGGTACACGTTGGGAGGTCATATGGACCTTTGGACTTTGACAGTGAGAAAGGGTATGGTCTCAAAACAACTCATCAATAAACATTTCAATTAATAATATCACAAATTTAGATAGGGAGTCAGTAACTTGAACGCACCATGACCTACGTGGCCACGAATCACCACACCAGCTTAGTAAATTTTAAACATTTATTTCCCTAAATTATCAATGCTAAGATCATGTAAATTAAGCGCAGAACAATATGATAGAGAAACACAAATAATCCTGGCTGTCCAAATCTCGAAAAGAAATTCAGCTTCTGCAAAACATGTATTGTTAAACACTCAAGAATAATCGTACAGAATAACAACAATATCAAATGAATAACTGAGACAGAATTACATTTAGTTATAACAGATGAATCAATAGCAATCAATTTCATTAACAGCCAAATTTGGGATGTGTGGCACCCTAATCAGATTGCGCATGTTTGGGCTTCATGCAAAAAGAAAAACAGACAAAGATATAATTTGGAAAACATCTAAGTATGACATTAAGAAATCAGCGATTTGCTCCTAGATGGGAAAACATAAAAACCTACAAGAAAAACAAAAAACACAATTTTATACCTACCCTTGATTGGGTTCAGCAGACAGCGAGGATTTTCTTCAGCACAGCATCTTCACGGTCAGCTTCAGATGGGCAGTGACATAAGGGAAATGGTTCGGGAAAAAGTGAGCTTAAAGTACCCGAACCATCAATGGCAGTAAGCTAAAGAATAAGCATCAGGTAAAGTAGGAAGAAAAAGATTTAAACACAGTCAAAGAAAGAAAAGACACTGAACATTATAAAGGCTGAAAGACAACAGTAAGCAACTGCAGGGTTTGAAAGATAGAAAGGCAACTGGAACAACTGAACTCTCCCCCCAGTGACTAATATATTTAAGACTTAGAAAATATCTAAATCGTCTGCCAATGGACGGATACTAGGGTGACTAGGAAAGAACCAATACAATCTAAATAAGTTTCATAATGTAACAGCTTTCTTCGGTAGTATCTTCTCAGGCTCCAGTTCTCACACAGAGGTTTTCGCCAACTGCTTCTCAGGATGTTCATAAAATGCAGACTGTACGCCAGTGTCCTCCACTGCCACACTATCAGCTAAGAAAGTTACAAATATGTTGCAGCTAAGGAACATTTCTCATGTGTTGCACGATGCTCTGGGAAGGAGCGAGATATCATCTTACCTTCACATCATAAATTCTAAACCTTTCGCTACATGTCCAGTTAAACCTGAGTTTCAGCTGAAAGAAAACACACATTTAAAATCTGCAATATAAACACTTCACAAGCTCTAAACTAAAACATTTTCATGTCATAAAATCATTAGTTAATCATTGTTCATAGTTAGTAAAACACAAAATACATTTCATAGTGTGTTTATTTCAGTAATACATTTGTGTAACATTGTGCATTCATTAGTAAAGTGTAGGCCACATTTAAAACGTGTGCTCATGTTATTTTATTTGTGCACTGTTTAAACATCTGCAAACTATATAATAGTCACACAAGTGGTTAACACAAAATTACGCTCTCTCAATCCCTCCTCTGCTGACTAAATATGTCATCACAAAAGTTACATCAATTAATACATGTATTAATTCTCATTAGTTTAAAATGAAGTTTCTCTAAAATCTCTATTATTTCTTTTATTCTTTTTTCTGCCATCAAGTCTCAAATCGTGATGTTTACTTCTCATTTTCTCAGGTCATATCTCCTCCCTCATCAGATCATTTTTCGCCCATTTTCTGTTAATCAGCTTGAAAAGATAAAAAGATCCTGTAGTGCAGATGACACATGCAATCACAATCAAGAATGGGGTCAGTATTTTCCCTAAGATTCCCTTTCCAAGGTTGCTTAGCCAATTTTTCAGACTTGTAACACCTTTTCCAATTTTCTCCCAAACCCCAGGCTCTTTCAGATCTTTTAAGTCAGTACTCAAATTTGTCAGGTTCTTAATAAATTTCCCAACCTCCTTACTATTGTCAGGGATATATGTACAGCAATATCCAGATTTTAAAAATTTACAGAGTCTGCCCTCCTTTCCTAAAAGGATGTCTAACGCAAGTCGGATCTGAAGAACCTTCGCTTGTACTCCGGTCATTTCAGTATATATCAACGCTTCAGCTCCACTAATTTTCGTCAACATGTTATCCACAATAGTAGACAACTTTCTAAACTTCATGGAATTCAGAACAACTCCCATAGAGGGAATTATTGCTCCAAATATATCTCCAATTATCCCCAAAGTACTCTCCCTTTTCGATCTTCTTTTTAGTTTTTCCTTCAAATTTGGTTTGTCATTTATTCTGTCAACTTGATTTATCTTTGGGAATACAACGCCCAAGTAACAAGTCCCAAACCATCCATTAGGAAGACGAAAATAGGAATTTCTCCCACAAATATAGTAAACCCAGGGAACAGCTGGATACTGACCATTAAGCATAAAGGGCCATATTTATACTTTTTGACGCAAAACTGCGCTAACGCAGTTTTGCGCCAAAAAAATTAGCGCCGGCTAACGCCATTCTGAAGCGCCATGCGGGCGCCGTATTTATTCAATGACGTTAGCTGGCGTTAGCCGCCGGCGCTGTCTGGTGTGCGTTAAAAAAAACGACGTACACCAGGCAGCGCCGGCGTAGGGGGAAAATGGCGTATGGGCGTCCACAAATGGTGCAAGTCAGGCTGAGGCAAAAAAATCGCCACAACCCGATTTGCGCAATTTTTTTTACGACGCCCATCCCCCATTGAAATGACTCCTGTCTTAGCAAAGACAGGAGTCATACCCCCTTGCCCAATGGCCATGCCCAGGGGACTTCTGTCCCCTGGGCATGGTCATTGGGCATAGTGGCATGTAGGGGGGCACAAATCAGGCCCCCCTATGCCACAATTTTTTTTAAAAAAAAATACTTACCTGGACTTACCTTAATGTCCCTGGGGTGGGTCCCTCCATCCTTGGGTGTCCTCCTGGGGTGGGCAAGGGTGGCAGGGGGTGTCCCTGGGGGCAGGGGAGGGCACCTCTGGGCTCATTCTGAGCCCAGAGGTCCCTTAACGCCTGCCCTGACCCAGGCGCTAAAATCCGGCGCTAATGCGGGTTTTTTAGACCCGCCCACTCCCGGGCGTCATTGTTGCCCGGGAGTATAAATACGACGCATATGCATCGGAGTCATTTTTTAAGACGGGAACGCCTACCTTGCATATCATTAACGCAAGGAAGGTGTTCACGCAAAAGAATGACGCTAACTCCATGAACTTTGGCGCTAGACGCGTCTAACGCCAAAGTATAAATATGGAGTTAGTTTTGTGTCGAATTTGCGTCGAAAAAAATGACGCAAATTCGGCGCAAATGGAGTATAAATATGCCCCTTAGGGCCATATTTATACTTTTAGATGCAAAACTGCGCTAACGCAGTTTTGCGCCAAAAAAATTAGCGCCGGCTAACGCCATTCTGAACACCATGCGGGCGCCGTATTTATTCAATGACGTTAGCTGGCGTTAGCCGCCGGCGCTGTCTGGTGTGCGTTAAAAAAAAACGACGAACACCAGGCAGCGCCGGCGTAGGGGGAAAATGGCGTATGGGCGTCCACAAATGGTGCATGTCAGGCTGAGGCAAAAAAATCGCCACAACCCGATTTGCGCCATTTTTTTACGACGCCCATCCCCCATTGAAATGACTCCTGTCTTAGCAAAGACAGGAGTCATGCCCCCTTGCCCAATGGCCATGCCCAGGGGACTTCTGTCCCCTGGGCATGGTCATTGGGCATAGTGGCATGTAGGGGGGCACAAATCAGGCCCCCCTATGCCACAATTTTTTTTTACAAAAAATACTTACCTGGACTTACCTTAATGTCCCTGGGGTGGGTCCCTCCATCCTTGGGTGTCCTCCTGGGGTGGGCAAGGGTTGCAGGGGGTGTCCCTGGGGGCAGGGGAGGGCACCTCTGGGCTCATTCTGAGCCCAGAGGTCCCTTAACGCCTGCCCTGACCCAGGCGCTAAAATCCGGCGCTAATGCGGGTTTTTTAGACCCGCCCACTCCCGGGCGTCATTTTTGCCCGGGAGTATAAATACGACGCATATGCATCGGAGTAATTGTTTAAGACGGGAACGCCTACCTTGCATATCATTAACGCAAGGAAGGTGTTCACGCAAAAAAATGACGCTAACTCCATGAACTTTGGCGCTAGACGCGTCTAACGCCAAAGTATAAATATGGAGTTAGTTTTGTGTCGAATTTGCGTCGAAAAAAATGACGCAAATTCGGCGCAAACGGAGTATAAATATGCCCCAAAGTCCCACGTATTTTAAACAGAAATACATGTCTGCACTCACTCGTTCCAACAAAGTTAGTATCAGTCTTCGACTGTGGTCTAAGTATACACAGCTTTCCTACATGCAAGACATCTAAAGCAAGCTTCCCTTGCGATTTTAATTCAGAATGAGCAAAATTATTCTTGTAGGTCCTCAACACTAATCCCTTCTTCTATCTTTTCCTTCAATGCTTTTCTCCTGTCGTCAGTGTGATCTAGGAAAGCCTTTTCTATTGGCGAAAGCAAGCATGTTAAGTTGTTGAGCGTGTGCATAGGCTGTCCCTAATGTTTGAGTCAGCTCAAAGAAACCTCCCACTATATCTATCTTCTTCTCTTTGGCCACTTTACTCAAGTGTGGGTTAAGTGGAATATTGGAAAATACTATATCTAGGTTACAGTAGAAATACTGAATGTATTCCTGGTTATAGAATCTTGTTAGTAAAAGGCTGCAACTAATGCCATATGTTAAAGGAAGACTATGATAGATAACTCCTTCCTGGACCAAAGAAGGAATTTGCGTGCACACATAACACTGTCTCGCATTCATTGTTTCAACATATTCATACAGCAAGCAATAGAAAACGTTAGAAGAAAGGTCTCCTTGTGAGTTGTCTACGTGTAAGTATCTCTCATCCCTGTTAAACTTCCCTATCTCTGAAAGTGTAGTAGTTTCAGTAGGACTAATGTAACTATCCTCAGGTGTGTAATGAACAGTCATGCTTATAATTATTAACAAGCACACTAACACACACACAATTCCCAAAGCAATACACACACGTTTACAACACCCTTTAGGTTTTAATCTAGTTGGATTGGTATCCATCCTGTAAAGAACCAGAAAGTTGAAGTAATAAAAAAGAGAAAAATGTATGCTAAGCAGCAAAAATTAAAAACAAAAATGTATTTGCGAATATTTACAGCTCCCAGCTTTTAGTTAATTTCCTGCGCTGTCGTCAATAATCAGTTCAGCAGCTTGTCAAAGTCAGTTTCAACTTGTCGAAATCAGGTTTTAAAGTCTCTTTCAATAGATCATAGTTTTTCAAACAATGACCGTCATTTGCGCCTGCAGCATGTAATGTTCTTCTTGTTCAGCTGGCACTTTAGTTTCAAATTTGACAAATTCAAGTTCCAAAATCTTGATCTGGAAACTCACGATCGAAACAAAAAGACAAACATTCTCGTTGCTACTCATCTGTTGTCTAATAGGCCCCTTCAGGACCAGAGTATTTTCTATTTACAACTTTCTTCCATTTCGTCCTTCTGTTTACAAGTGCTTCACCTTCACTCAGATCATCGCCTGTATTTGCTCTTGTTGTTGTGTCTGGTTTTTCTCTTATTGTCTGCAGTACATCTGGAACCTTTTCACTTGTCCGCGATTCAGGTCACTTGTCTCCTTTCAGTGGTTTGTCGGATAGTGTCTCTTGCAAAACTGCACTTTCTGTTTTTTGCAGGATTTACACATTGACTTGATGTACCTGCACCAGTTGCCAAATACGGAGGAGTCAAATCTGCATGAATTTGATCCAACTCAACTCCTTCATCAGCTGCTTCATGCAATGTAATACGTCTCAACTAAGCTTCCCACTTGTCTGCTTCTGGGAGAGTTCTCCTCTGACTTAACTCTCCTGCTGTGATTGCTCATTCTTGAGCAACTTCAGGAACCTCTATTTTGTCTTGCAGAGGTGTACCTGGATCTACACCAGTTTGCACTGTCTCTGTCTGTACTGTCTCCCTCCTTGCCTCGTGAGACTGCACATCAGTTGTTGGTACTCTCAACAACTCATCTTCCGTTTCTTACAGTGGATAGGGCACTTTTCTTGTGTGGCTGGCATGAATCAAGTTTGGGATCCCTGAGCACTTCACAGCAGTCGTTGTAACAAGGACAACTTGGTGTGGTCCCTTCCACTTAGGTTCCAGACAGGTTTTTCTCACATGCTTCTTGACCACCACCCAGTAGCCAGCCTGTAGACTGTGATAGTGGTCTTGGGGTGGGGTTACGTTTGTCACTTCCATCTGATGAGAGAAAGAGCGAACCACATCAGCTAGGTTCTTGCAGTAATCCAGCACCATATCATCTGTAATGTTTATGAGAGCATTTGCGGGGACAGCTAGTAATCTCCTTGCTCGACCAGTGAGGATTACATGGGGAGAAAGTCCTGTTCTCTTGTCAGGAGTGTTTCTCATGCTCATCAGAACCGAAGGCAACAGAGCTGGCCATTTCAAATTTGTGGAGCCACACATCTTTGCCATCCATGCCTTTAGTGCACCATTCATTGGCTTTACCAATCCAGATGCTTCAGGTCAGTAGCTACAGTGCAGCTTCTGTTCAATGTTCAGTGCTGAACACAGCAATTGCAATTTCATTACTTCACTGTTGAAGTGACTGCCTCTATCTGATTCTAAAGAGTCTGCAAAACCGAACCTTGATATCAATTCCCTAAGTAAAAGCTTTGCTACTGTGAGACATGTAGGGTAAGCTTCAATCCAATGGCTGAACATACACACAATCACCAACACTTATCTCAAACCACCACACACGGGCATTTCAATGAAATCCTTTTGCATTCTGTTAAATGGTCCTTCAGCTCTTCCAAGGTGACTTTGACTAACAACTGTCCTTTCCCCACGTTATTTCTCAGTCAAATGATGCACCGATGACAAATTGCTTAAGCAACTTTTCTAAATTTTGGATTAAACTAGCACTGTTTAAAGGTACGAATCATCACATCTCTACCAATGTGTGCTTGACCATGATAGTGTCTCGCCATTTGCGTCAGGAGACTGTTTGGCAAAAACACTGGTCCTTTGTGTGTAACCCATAAATCATTAGCGTCCCTTTGGACGCATTTTAATTTAACTCAACTTTGTTTTTCATCATCAGACACATTTTCTTGCAAATTTCTAATTTAATCCCATGTGTCAACTGTGGACAGCAGGTAATTTCCATTTTCCTCTTTATTCTCAATTTTATGACATTCTTCAGTAATAGTTATACAGGTCAGGGCACAATATCTAACTACTTGATCAGCATAGGCATTTCCTCTTGAAACGACATCAGTGGATCACTGCATTTAACCACAGCAATTCTCTCGGGTAGCTAAGGGGCTTGTAACAAATCATGAATTCTATTACCATTTCCAACAGGTGAACCAGATTAGGTTATGAAACCTCTCTGTGACCATAGCTGGGCAAAGTCATGCACTATTCCAAATCCTATTTGGCTGTCAGTATAAATTGTAACTTTGAGCCATGCACTGACACAACAGGCTCTTGTAAGGGTGACTAATTCAGCAACTTGTGCAGAAAATACTCTTTGAAGCTATGAAGCTTTGAATATACCAGAAGTTGTGCACACAGCATATCCAGCTCTCAGGTTACCTGCATTATCCCTTAAACAGGAACCGTTGACAAAAATAATTAGGTCATTCCCTTCTAAAGGTGTGTCTTGAATATCAGGTCTGGGTTTCGTACAAGATGCAGTCACTTCCAAACAATCATGTTCAACGTCTTGCAACTTTTCAGGCTCAACATTTTCAATGGGAAGTAATGTTGCTGGGTTAAGCACTGTACACCTTTTCAGAGCTACATTGGGTGAGGCCAGTATAAGGGACTCATATTTGGTCAACCTGGCGTTAGTCAGGTGTTGGGTCTTCATACGGGTCAGCAAGATTTCAAGAGTGAGGGACCAAAACTGTGATGGGATGTCCCATTACAATGCCTTCCCACTGGGACAATGAAACTCAACCTGTGCAACAGTCAGGAAATGCTGATGCGACTGGATCCAAAGTAGCAGAAAAATATGCTACGGGCGGTCTACACCACCATGTGCCTGTACCAAAACAGAAAGTGCGCAAAAATCTCTTTCATGACAAAACAACATAAATGGTTTCGTGTAATCAGGCATTCCCAAAGCAGGTGCTCTGCACAAACTCTCTCTCAACTCAGTAAAGGCTTTCATGCAAGCTTCATCGAATGGGACTGGTTCTGGGACATACTTGTGTGTCAATCTTTGCAAAGGCTTCAAAATCATAGAGAAATTGGGAATCCACTTGCGGCAATAGCTCACCATTCCCAGAAACTTCCTGACATCTTGCTGTGTAATCAGGGGATTCATTTGTAAGATGACTGTAACCCTCTCTTTGGAAACTTTCCTTGCACCTTTTTCTATTTGAATATAATCTGGGAGTGAAAGAAACACAAGGGTAGTAAGGGTGACGGAAGCCGCACTTCTAGGTAGTAACACAGTAATTATTAACACATATATATGGAAGAGCAAAGTCTGGTGCAATCAGGCCGAGTGCCCTACTACCCAGCAGGCACCAAAGCGGGTAACACAATACCCACAGCAAAACCTAGAAAAAAAGAAAATTGCCAGAGCACACAGAATGTTGTGTCCAAAAGTGTTGCAGGGATGAAAAGCCCTGGTGGTTTGTCGAAGGTAAGCGAAAGTTTGAGGTTGAAGAAAACGTCCAGAATCTTGATTAGTAGAAATAGCCTTTATTCGTAGGTGTTGAAGAGCATGATAATCGCAGAAAAACAGCCAACACGTGTTTCGTCACACAAGTGACTTCATCAAGGCTGTAAAAGATATTGATAAAGGCAACAGTTGGTATATAAAAGTGTGTAGGATCAGTAATACATTCATGTAGAAAAGATTCCAAACCAAAAAAACAGTGACTTAGTGTGGGAGTCTGAGAAGATAGGTGTTAGAGTAAACATGACGAACACACAAAATGTGATCGGGACACCAAAAAGGAGACACAATGTAGATAAAGTGATAAACAAGTCCATGCAGTGAGTAAGAGATCCAAGTTGTCTCTAGTAGTTGGCTCATAAATTGTAAGCAGTGAGTCGAAGTGAAGTGAATATGAGACTAGGGCAGTGTAAAAAGAGACCAAGCAAATAGATGAGTGTGACCACTGAAAGGGAGATGTGGAGTAGAATATAATAGGTGAATGACAAAAAGAAGAGAGTAGTTATAGAGCCATCATCTATACCTGGGCCGTCCGGCCTGAGTGAACAATGTTATTGAGATCTGTGGGCTGGAATAGGTGATGATGATCTAGGGAGGAAAAGAACAAGTATGACTATCCCGTCGGGGAATATGATCCATGATCATAAGCATGAGGTACGGAGAGAGAAGAAAAAAACAATGTGAACAATACCTTATGGATTGGGGAAATTTCAAAGTGGTAAGGTTGCCTGAGCAACAGAAGGCTGGTTAGGTATTTGAGCACGTCGGTAAAGAAAAGTATGAGAGGCCCTGATAAGCCGTAGAGATAAGACCTAAAAAATGTCAGAAAGATAAATGTAAAATGGAGGGGTCAGTATGGAGGGAGCAGAGGCAATAGAGAACAAACAATGTATTGTAGTATACTTGAAGCCAGTGACAGAGACCAATATTAAAAATAGCCCTAAACGGAGCTGTAACGTGCACCTGGTGGGATAGGATATGTAACCAGAGAAGAGAAAATGAAGCAAACGGTAGAGAAATGTCGATCCAAGGGATATAAAAAGTGGGGGGCGGTGTGTGATATCGTCACGGAGTGCTACTGATGGGCCAGTGAAGTGCCAGAGTACTGAAGACCAGGTTTAGAAAAGGTCCGTACTGCACAGGTGGAGAATCCCAGAAGCAGTATGAAATGTATCAAGTCTCTGTAATAGATCCAGGGCAAAGAGCGGAACTTCAAAATATGCCCGAAAAAGAGAGCGGCCATAAATTTGTAATGTGGATAGGGGTGAGTTAAAAACAGTGTAGCCAGTGAGGCAACACCGGTACAAAGTGTAAGACGAGCGTAAAAACAAAAAAGGACAGTAAAATTACTAGTAAAGCGCGTTTAGAAATGGAATGCTTCAAGTGTTATTTTAGAATAGGGCCAGAGGATTGGTTTAAGCCATATCCGGCGATGATGTGAAGAGTACCTAAAAACATCTACCATGAGCTAAGCGTTCGGAAGAGTCAAGAAAGGAGTGGAAAAATACGCCGATACGTTAAGTATAAGGCGAGCGTACTTCAAACAGCACAGTTATAAGTTGTTAGTAGAGCACGTTTGGCAACGGAATGCGTCCAGGGATTACAAATTAGGGCCAGAGAATTGGTAAAAGCTAAAAGGCGATGGTATGCCAAGTAAATACGCAGCGGCTAACAAGTGATAATCATGCAGACGAGTCAAGAACGGAGTGGCAAAGTAAGCAGAAACGATCGACATACCTCAGAGAAAAAGGTCACGGAGGCGCGGTGAGCAATCAAAGAGCGTCTGATGGTCGTAGCCGACCCGTGCTCTTATGGTAATCAGGGAGTTGGGGTGTCATGGAAATGGAGGGGGGACCCAAGCTAAGAATGAGGGGGACAGTGTGGCGGCCATATTGGGTGTAAGAAACTCTAAAAACGAGACTAACGGATTGGCATGGAAAGTGATGTTAGAACGGAAAGGAGGAGAACGGGAAAACCGGAAGAGACATGTCCTGAGTTGTTGCTCAGGGTGTGTAACCCTTATAGTAGGAGTCAGAGACAAAGAGAACACCGTGGAATGAAAAAGAAGAAGTAATGTGAGTCCAGTAAACCTGCGGCAATAGTGAATGTGAAAGGCAAGGCCATGTATTGCAAAAGGCCATATATAGTAAATATGTATATAAAAACCGAACTACATGGCTATCCCGTGTTATCGCACACATGGTACACAGTGCGGTTGAGAATGAATATGGAATACAATGGTAAGTTACAGAATTCGCAAATATTCATAATCAGATGAGTACATAGTTTAAACATCGAGATACATCTAAACATAGTAGAGCATAGAAAAACATTATGTACATAGCAGTGCTTGCAGCAGAAGGGTTGTCAGAAGGTAGACATGATGCAATGTGCAAATGAATGGAGGATCCCCATACAAATTATATGTCTATGTACACGAGCTAAGTGGATGCTCAGTGTTACCATACACGTGGTGTAGAGTGAGGTCCAGAACATAAAATATGTTGACAGAGTTACAAAATTAACATCTACTCATAAATGGATGAGTAAATTGTTAGTATACATAGAAGGATTTAAACACAGCAGAACATAGTGAAGGTGTTGTGTACATAATTGAGTTAGCGCAAATGTGTTGTCCAAGAGTACATATGATACAACATGCATACAGTATCAGGTTGATTATGCCAGAAAGAAGTGCAGTTCACGGTCCGTGTTGAGGCCTAGCTCCACGGCGCGGAGTTTTATGATCCATTTGGCCTCGCATTTACGCAGTTCCCTGGTTCTGTCTCCATATCTTGGTGAATTGGAAATTTGAGTAATGCCATGGAATCTGATTTTCAGAAGATCCCCTTCCCCATGTGCAGTGTTAAAGTGAACGGCAAGGGGATAGTTGATGTTAACATTTCTGATGGCCCTGATATGCTCCTGAATACGTTCCTTTAGTGGGCGTATAGAACTTCCAATGTAGATCAGACCACATACACATATCAAACAGTAAACAGTGTATTTCGTGTTGCAATTAATGAAACACCTAACGTGGTATGTTGTCCTGGTGTTGTATGAAAAAGATGTAGTTCTGTTGAGGGCTAGTTGACAGGATATGCAGCAGCCACATTTGTAAAAGCCAGTTGGTTTCTCTGGAATCCAACCCAAACGGCGTGTGGGAGAGGAGGGGCAGAGAAAGCTGGGGCACAAAATGTTTCTAAGAGTCCGACCCCTGCTATGTACAATGGTGGGAGACCCGCCTAGTGAGTCTTTGAGACACGTATCCAGCATTAGCAGGTGCCAGTGTTTTTTAAGAATGCGTAGTATCGCCTTGCTGGCTGGGCTGTACTGAGTGATAAATGAGACCGGTCTCTGGCTACTAGAATTTTTAGTGTTAAGTTTCTTAGGGCCTTTAATGAGTAACTCGTGTTGCTCCTTACTGGAGATGCGTTTGCTAGCTCCCGAGATGAGTTTGTTAGAGTAACCCCTAGTGTGAAAACGGTGAGTCAGGTTTTTGAGTTCCTGCTTGTAAACACCAGTGTCAGAGCAGTTACGTCGAATCCTAACCATTTCTACGTATGGGATGGCCCTGATCTGTGTGAGGGGATGAGCACTCCGAGCATGCAGGATAGAATTGCAGGCGGTGGGTTTTCTGTAAAGTCTAGACATAATCTTGTTGTTGTTGGTGTACAGTAATAGGTCCAAAAATTCAATTTGAGTAGTGTCCACCTTGTGAGTAAATGCTAAGTTAAACTCATTAACGTTGAGGTGTTCTATGAGTGTATTGAGGTCATGGATGTCACCAGTCCAGATAGCAAGAATGTCATCAATGTACCTACCCCAGTATAGAATGTGCTGGGTGAGATGTGTCGGACAATTGGACCATAGGTGTATTCTCTCAAATTGACCCATGTATAGATTGGCATACGATGGTGAGAACTTGGCTCCCATGGCTACACCCTGACACTGTCGAAACCACCTGCAATCATGCAAAAAAACGTTGTTCTCTAGCACTAATCGAGTAAGTTCAAGTAGCATGTGAGTGTGTTCGTATAGGGTTGCATCCCGGGTGCTGAGTGTGCGTTGGAGCATTTCGATACCCATTTCCAAGGGAATGGACGTGTAGAGTGAGCTAACGTCAAGACAGCAAAAAACACAAGTGTCCGTCCATTCGATATCTTCAAGTTGACACAAGAGGTCCCTAGTGTCCTGTATGTACGAAGGTAAGTTGCGTACTAAAGGTTGGAGGAAAGAGTCAATATACTCAGAAATGTGTTCCGTGGGAGAACCGATCCCTGAGATAATGGGTCTGCCAGGAGGAAATCCTCCCGGTTTGTGGACTTTAGGTAGGATGTATATGCAAGGGGCACGTGGTGCCTCAATGAGCAAAAACCTGTACTCTAGATCAGTCAGGAGACAACGATTCTTTAAAGACGTCAGTTTGGTTCTGATCAAGTTGGTAATGTCAGGCAGAGGGTTGGTTAAAGACAAAAAAATGCGTAAACTTGTCAGAGATGACAATGACTACAATAACGGTAGAATTTATACCTTTGCACGTAAATTTGACCAGCTCAACACAGACTCCGGTAATAGACCAGCTAAACCCAACACGCCTGCTGGGTCAACTACGGGTAGTTTATCTGACATTTCCAACCTATCTAGTGACTGCAGTGTATCACACATAGATGGGTCCTCTGAGAGTACACATCCACAAAATACTACACAACAGTCGAGTTCTTTTTTAGAGGAACTTGGCCGATACAGAAAAGGAGTACGACAGAATTACTTCAGGTCAGGCCCAAATACAAACCCACGCGCAGGGGCGGCAGGAAACACGCCAGTAAACTCCAGGGAGGGAATGACAACTCGCGCAATCGCGAAAACCCAGAGATCCTGAATGGTCTCCTTCTACAACAAACCACCAGCGTTTCAGAGGAAACAGTACAGGTTATGAATCTTTCTAAATTACAACTGTCTGTACATGAAATCAATGTTCTGAAAAAAGGTCTGGGTTTCTGTCCCACTTCTAAACCTGATTACACTACTATCCACATAGATCTTTTCAAATTCATACGTAAGATTAAGCTTAAAAAGTTTTTTCACGGCAAACCAGACATTAATAGAGCTGCTCGGGCTACATTACCATTTTGCAACCAATCTATCAGGGACCTTCAAGACATCCACACGGTTCTCTCCCTTGACAACGCTTCCTCGCCCTCACTTAGCTTCAGTGAACTATTGACTGAACTCAACATCGCACCCAACTTAGAAGTTGACAGTGGGCTCAAACCTAGCTCCACATTTGTCCCCGTTCTACCACCGGACAATCACATTGATGTCTTCTACAAAGCCATCAGTACAGAACTTTTCATCCTAGAGGATAAGATTAACACTCGTGCCTACAGACCAAGTAAGAATCTTAACCCCAACGAACTCCAAGCATTACACAAACTCTCCACATATACAGATATAGTTATCAGGGAGGCGGATAAAGGAGGCAACGTTGTCATCATGAACAAAATTGACTACATCACTGAAATCAACAGACAACTCAGTGACACACAGGCATACTCTGTGGTCCAAACCAACCCTCTGCCTGACATTACCAACTTGATCAGAACCAAACTGACGTCTTTAAAGAATCGTTGTCTCCTGACTGATCTAGAGTACAGGTTTTTGCTCATTGAGGCACCACGTGCCCCTTGCATATACATCCTACCTAAAGTCCACAAACCGGGAGGATTTCCTCCTGGCAGACCCATTATCTCAGGGATCGGTTCTCCCACGGAACACATTTCTGAGTATATTGACTCTTTCCTCCAACCTTTAGTACGCAACTTACCTTCGTACATACAGGACACTAGGGACCTCTTGTGTCAACTTGAAGATATCGAATGGACGGACACTTGTGTTTTTTGCTGTCTTGACGTTAGCTCACTCTACACGTCCATTCCCCTGGAAATGGGTATCGAAATGCTCCAACGCACACTCAGCACCCGGGATGCAACCCTATACGAACACACTCACATGCTACTTGAACTTACTAGATTAGTGCTAGAGAACAACGTGTTTTTGCATGATGGCAGGTGGTTTCGACAGTGTCAGGGTGTAGCCATGGGAGCCAAGTTCTCACCATCGTATGCCAATCTATACATGGGTCAATTTGAGAGAATACACCTATGGTCCAATTGTCCGACACATCTCACCCAGCACATTCTATACTGGGGTAGGTACATTGATGACATTCTTGCTATCTGGACTGGTGACATCCATGACCTCAATACACTCATAGAACACCTCAACGTTAATGAGTTTAACTTAGCATTTACTCACAAGGTGGACACTACTCAAATTGAATTTTTGGACCTATTACTGTACACCAACAACAACAAGATTATGTCTAGACTTTACAGAAAACCCACCGCCTGCAATTCTATCCTGCATGCTCGGAGTGCTCATCCCCTCACACAGATCAGGGCCATCCCATACGTAGAAATGGTTAGGATTCGACGTAACTGCTCTGACACTGGTGTTTTCAAGCAGGAACTCAAAAACCTGACTCACCGTTTTCACACTAGGGGTTACTCTAACAAACTCATCTCGGGAGCTAGCAAACGCATCTCCAGTAAGGAGCAACACGAGTTACTCATTAAAGGCCCTAAGAAACTTAACACTAAAAATTCTAGTAGCCAGAGACCGGTCTCATTTATCACTCAGTACAGCCCAGCCAGCAAGGCGATACTACGCATTCTTAAAAAACACTGGCACCTGCTAATGCTGGATACGTGTCTCAAAGACTCACTAGGCGGGTCTCCCACCATTGTACATAGCAGGGGTCGGACTCTTAGAAACATTTTGTGCCCCAGCTTTCTCTGCCCCTCCTCTCCCACACGCCCTTTGGGTTGGATTCCAGAGAAACCAACTGGCTTTTACAAATGTGGCTGCTGCATATCCTGTCAACTAGCCCTCAACAGAACTACATCTTTTTCATACAACACCAGGACAACATACCACGTTAGGTGTTTCATTAATTGCAACACGAAATACACTGTTTACTGTTTGATATGTGTATGTGGTCTGATCTACATTGGAAGTTCTATACGCCCACTAAAGGAACGTATTCAGGAGCATATCAGGGCCATCAGAAATGTTAACATCAACTATCCCCTTGCCGTTCACTTTAACACTGCACATGGGGAAGGGGATCTTCTGAAAATCAGATTCCATGGCATTACTCAAATTTCCAATTCACCAAGATATGGAGACAGAACCAGGGAACTGCGTAAATGCGAGGCCAAATGGATCATAAAACTCCGCGCCGTGGAGCTAGGCCTCAACACGGACCGTGAACTGCACTTCTTTCTGGCATAATCAACCTGATACTGTATGCATGTTGTATCATATGTACTCTTGGACAACACATTTGCGCTAACTCAATTATGTACACAACACCTTCACTATGTTCTGCTGTGTTTAAATCCTTCTATGTATACTAACAATTTACTCATCCATTTATGAGTAGATGTTAATTTTGTAACTCTGTCAACATATTTTATGTTCTGGACCTCACTCTACACCACGTGTATGGTAACACGGAGCATCCACTTAGCTCGTGTACATAGACATATAATTTGTATGGGGATCCTCCATTCATTTGCACATTGCATCATATCTACCTTCTGACAACCCTTCTGCTGCAAGCACTGCTATGTACATAATGTTTTTCTATGCTCTACTATGTTTAGATGTATCTCGATGTTTAAACTATGTACTCATCTGATTATGAATATTTGCGAATTCTGTAACTTACCATTGTATTCCATATTCATTCTCAACCGCACTGTGTACCATGTGTGCGATAACACGGGATAGCCATGTAGTTCGGTTTTTATATACATATTTACTATATATGGCCTTTTGCAATACATGGCCTTGCCTTTCACATTCACTATTGCCGCAGGTTTACTGGACTCACATTACTTCTTCTTTTTCATTCCACGGTGTTCTCTTTGTCTCTGACTCCTACTATAAGGGTTACACACCCTGAGCAACAACTCAGGACATGTCTCTTCCGGTTTTCCCGTTCTCCTCCTTTCCGTTCTAACATCACTTTCCATGCCAATCCGTTAGTCTCGTTTTTAGAGTTTCTTACACCCAATATGGCCGCCACACTGTCCCCCTCATTCTTAGCTTGGGTCCCCCCTCCATTTCCATGGCACCCCAACTCCCTGATTACCATAAGAGCACGGGTCGGCTACGACCATCAGACGCTCTTTGATTGCTCACCGCGCCTCCGTGACCTTTTTCTCTGAGGTATGTCGATCGTTTCTGCTTACTTTGCCACTCCGTTCTTGACTCGTCTGCATGATTATCACTTGTTAGCCGCTGCGTATTTACTTGGCATACCATCGCCTTTTAGCTTTTACCAATTCTCTGGCCCTAATTTGTAATCCCCGGACGCATTCCGTTGCCAAACGCGCTCTACTAACAACTTATAACTGTGCTGTTTGAAGTACGCTCGCCTTATACTTAACGTATCGGCGTATTTTTCCACTTCTTTCTTGACTTTTCCGAACGCTTAGCTCATGGTAGATGTTTTTAGGTACTCTTCACATCATCGCCGGATATGGCTTAAACCAATCCTCTGGCCCTATTCTAAAATAACACTTGAAGCATTCCATTTCTAAACGCGCTTTACTAGTAATTTTACTGTCCTTTTTTGTTTTTACGCTCGTCTTACACTTTGTACCGGTGTTGCCTCACCGGCTACACTGTTTTTAACTCACCCCTATCCACATTACAAATTTATGGCCGCTCTCTTTTTCGGGCATATTTTGAAGTTCCGCTCTTTGCCCTGGATCTATTACAGAGACTTGATACATTTCATACTGCTTCTGGGATTCTCCACCTGTGCAGTACGGACCTTTTCTAAACCTGGTCTTCAGTACTCTGGCACTTCACTGGCCCATCAGTAGCACTCCGTGACGATATCACACACCGCCCCCCACTTTTTATATCCCTTGGATCGACATTTCTCTACCGTTTGCTTCATTTTCTCTTCTATGGTTACATATCCTATCCCACCAGGTGCACGTTAAAGCCCCGTTTAGGGCTATTTTTAATATTGGTCTCTGTCACTGGCTTCAAGTATACTACAATACATTGTTTGTTCTCTATTGCCTCTGCTCCCTCCATACTGACCCCTCCATTTTACATTTATCTTTCTGACATTTTTTAGGTCTTATCTCTACGGCTTATCAGGGCCTCTCATACTTTTCTTTACCGACGTGCTCAAATACCTAACCAGCCTTCTGTTGCTCAGGCAACCTTACCACTTTGAAATTTCCCCAATCCATAAGGTATTGTTCACATTGTTTTTTTCTTCTCTCTCCGTACCTCATGCTTATGATCATGGATCATATTCCCCGACGGGATAGTCATACTTGTTCTTTTCCTCCCTAGATCATCATCACCTATTCCAGCCCACAGATCTCAATAACATTGTTCACTCAGGCCGGACGGCCCAGGTATAGATGATGGCTCTATAACTACTCTCTTCTTTTTGTCATTCACCTATTATATTCTACTCCACATCTCCCTTTTAGTGGTCACACTCATCTATTTGCTTGGTCTCTTTTTACACTGCCCTAGTCTCATATTCACTTCACTTCGACTCACTGCTTACAATTTATGAGCCAACTACTAGAGACAACTTGGATCTCTTACTCACTGCATGGACTTGTTTATCACTTTATCTACATTGTGTCTCCTTTTTGGTGTCCCGATCACATTTTGTGTGTTCGTCATGTTTACTCTAACACCTATCTTCTCAGACTCCCACACTAAGTCACTGGTTTTTTGGTTTGGAATCTTTTCTACATGAATCTATTACTGATCCTACACACTTTTATATACCAACTGTTGCCTTTATCAATATCTTTTACAGCCTTGATGAAGTCACTTGTGTGACGAAACAAGTGTTGGCTGTTTTTCTGCGATTATCATGCTCTTCAACACCTACGAATAAAGGCTATTTCTACTAATCAAGATTCTGGACGTTTTCTTCAACCTCAAACTTTCGCTTACCTTCGACAAACCACCAGGGCTTTTCATCCCTGCAACACTTTTGGACACAACATTCTGTGTGCTCTGGCCAATTTTCTTTTTTTCTACCTTTTTCTATTTGGTGGCCCAAGTATTTCACTTCTTTCTGACAATACTGTATTTTCTCTGGGGACACTTTATGTCCGTTCTCTCTCAAGTGATTCAACAAAGCAATTGTATCTTGCCTGCATGCTTCTTTCGTCTTTGAAACAACCAAAAGATCATCAGTGTGCTGGACTAATGCTGATTGGAAAGGCATTTCCAAAGGTTCCAAATTCTTTTTCAACACTTGATTTAATATTGACGGTGACTCTGAAAAATCTTGTGGGATCCTATACCAACTGTGGACTTTATTACAGAATTTAAAACTGAATAGAAATTGGCTATCCTCATGAAGAGGCACAGAAAAGAATGCTTGCGAAGGATCCACCACTGTGAACCATTCTGCATCACATGGAATCTGTAACAGAATCACTGCTGGATTAGGTATCACTGGACAACATTTCACTACTATTTCATTAATTTTCCCCAAATCTTGAACAATTCTGAATTTGCCACTTGGTTTTCGCAAACCCATTATAGGCAAATTACATGGGCTGCTCAGCACTTCTCTCAGAACTCCCTGTTTTTCCAAATCCTCAATTACAGGTTATACTCCTTCAATTACATCTGATGCCATGTCATACTGCGGGGTTTGTGTAGAAACTGCATTAGGCTTGACTGTGATTTTGACTGGATCAACTCCTTTGACCAGACCAATATCTTTTCTAGACAGGTCCCACATTTTCAAATTAACTGTAATATGACTTCATTACCTCAGGTGACGATGCACCTGTAACTGGATCTCATGGAGGCTCCTTTGTTGGCCAATCTACACTCCTTTTACATTCGACCCACAGGTCTGCTGAAACCACAAGCTCTAATAATGTATTTAGGTCCTCCCACAGGCATTTGGCAAGTTTCACAAACCTATCTCTTTGCTGGTACCACTCCACTGGCTTCTCTCTCAATCTCGGGTAGTCATTTGTAAATGACAAAAAAACTTCTGCTGCAAGGGACATGTACAAAATTCCCTCCTGAAATTTCTCTCATCTAAAATGCCCTAACTGAATTATTATCTGCTTGTTGTACATTTGAATCAAGGGTGCATTCGTGCTTACAGGCTACCCTTTCTCCTTATCGTTCTTCTTCAACCATCTGCCTTCCCATTTATCTAAAGTTTGGCTTGCTGGAGTTTAGATCATAGGAGTCGGGATCATTGGGGTCTGGTGCATTGGAGTTGGGTTCTGTGGAGTTATGACTCCTGTATGTATATTTAGGCCCTCATTTTGACCCTGGCGGTCTTTTGACCCCCAGGGTTAATGTGGCGGTGCCACCGCCACATTATGTGTGTTGTGGGCTGGCCGCTGCCAACCCGCCACATCACCACTCATACTGCCATGGCGGTATGAACCACCGGGCCGAAGATGTTCATCTCCGACCCGGCAGCCCATAGAGTACCGCCGGCGGTATTATGAGCCAGCCTACCGCCATGGTTTCCGCAGCGGCAGCAACCCCACAAAAACCATGGCGGTAGGGCCTACCGATGACAGGGAATTCCTTCCCTGTCACCAGTAGATGGCTCCCCCCAGCAAGCACCTAACTCTCCACCTCGATCCTAACACTCATCCCCACCCCCAGATCCATTCACGCATACTCCCACCCCGATCCATTCACACACACCCCCACCCCCATACACACACACACTCATAGACATGCACACACTCACACTTACGACACCCATTCATACACATGCAGACACGCACCCACCACACAACTGCCCCCACCCCCCAGCCATACATGCACACAGCCACACACACACTGACATCACCACCCCTCCCCTTGCACCCCCTACAGTCACAGTGCCCCCGCATACATGCACACAGGCACCCACACGCACCACGCCTACACCCATTTACCTACACTTCCAGACATGCATCCAGTCACACTCATCCATACATGCATTCACTCATACATACTCACACGCATTCAGGCACAAGTACACACAAACATACAAACACGCATACTCACGCATACTCACTGACATACAGACACCTGCTCACTTAAACATTCATACATGCATTCTTTCACATGCATACATCCACGCATACACTATAACATTCACACATGCACACACACATTCCTACACACACGCAGACACCACACACTCACACACAACACCGCCACCCTCCCAACTGCCTCTCCCCTGTCGGACGATCACCTTACCTGTTTAAGGGAGGAGGTCGTCCAGCAGGGAAGAGGCGCTGCTACCGCTGGCAGCGCCCCGCTGCAAGACACCGCCAGGCCGTACTAATAGTCATAATATGGCTGGTGGTGTCCTACTGGCGGGGCGGGGCAGCGCAGGTGGTATCACCACCAGGACACCACTGTCCGCCAGCATGGCTACTGCCGGATTTCTGCCCACAGTGTGGCCAAAATCCGGCAGTACCCATAATATGGCAGGTGGAAGACCACCAGCACTGCCAGTCTTCTGGCACCCGTGGCATCGGCGGTATTCGTAGAATACTGCCAATGTCATAAAGAGGGCCTTAGTCTCTCCATTTCTGCATTTTAAGTGAATATACTCTGTGCGCTTTTTTTGTTATTTCCCTGGGAAAACAACAGAACAACTGGACCAATGGTTACTGGTACTGTTAGTTCTTCTGGACTTGTCTGAACATTCAGATTTCTTGAATAAATTACTCCTGAACGCTGGCCTGTCAGTACTGTAGGGTTCGTTTGGGGATTCATAACTTGTATATAACTCGGAATGTTCTGAACTCGCTTTGGAGATACAGAAATCTGAGCATCTCTCTGAATATTCTGAACCTGTACTGGGGACAGTGATCTAGGTATGGGCTCCATCTGGACAGTCACTGGTCTCTGGTCAATTTGTGGTTGTACCACAGGTACTGTAATAAATGGCTCGGAACTTACAGCTGGAATAGTAGGATATATCGTAGGCTGCTCAACTGTCTGCATTACTGCTGTCTGTGTAACCGTTATAGCAGAAACATTAGTTGTGACATAAACTTGGCTCTGCGTACCCTCAAGCGGCAATGACATCGGGGCACTTGGATTAGTACTAGTACTTGGTAGTGGCTCTTGTTCTGCATATGGTGGGGGGCGACTTCTTAATAACTGTAATATGAATTCCTCATCGTTCGAATCTTCATTATAAAGTCAATGATTTTCTAGCCTCTGCAGACTTTGAACCCTCCTCTTCTAAAGAGTCTCTGTTCGTTGTCTTAGCCCTCTGTTTGACACAGCTCTGTGTCTCTTGTGTAATTGCAGGGAACATTTTAATTCCCTGTAAAATCTCAGTTCTCCAAAATATTAACTCGTTATCCATCTAGCTTCTGCTAAAGTCCTTTCCGCTTTTCTCATTCTTCTCTCAAACTAATTTCTCTTGTTGTCTGGCCACTAATTCCCAAATGGCTAACGCTTCAAATTGCGCCGGTCTCGGTGGAGGTTTTAAATTGTACAACAGTTGTCTCAAATTCTGTAATATTCTCAAGTTAAAGGTTCCATGTACAGGAAACGCTAAACTCCCTTCCTTCTCTGTGATTTTGCACCAATGTTTTAACCAAAGACATGCTCCGGTACCTCTCTCCTCAATTACGATGTATGCTGGATTACCTTCTGGCAGGCACATTTTTCCTACTCTAGCTGGAATATACTCTTCTCACTTAAGTGCGCTCTTTAAGGCTTTGAAAAATTTCATTTTTTCTCAAATGTGACTCAAAACTACAAATTTAATTCCAAACAGGAAGTAATTCAATCCCAAAAGCCTTTTCGCTTGTCTCCCTAGACCAATAGTCTCTCACGGTTGTCCACCAATCCGCTTGCGACTCTTTTCACCAACCAACCTATCTCAGCGCGGACCCATGTGGCATCACTCACACATACACAAGCTGACAAAGTCTTGCGGCTTGTCCACCCAACACTCAAAGTCTCACAAAACTAATGCGTAATATCGCGAGCACTAATAAAAATCAACACACCAATTTTTCTGCTTGCTACAGATAGGGAACACAATCACTTCGGAAGCCTCACGGAATGTTCGATTGCGGCATTTAGCTCTGACAACTACTTATTCTGAAGCTTTCTGTGACTCGCAAGTAAAATTTGACCCATGACCAATATCAGATTCTCCTTGGGCCCTCAAGAATTACCAACATCAGTCAAACTATCACTCCCTTCAACACTCACAAACTCAGGAATTTTGGTCAACCACGCCCAATTGACCTACTAAAACAGACAAATTACAACATCAACCAAGTATCTCATATACTTGTAATACTCCGGAGTCTTAGACCATCGCAGGGTCCGTACATCAACAACCACGTGGGCAATTTTTGAGAACAAAGGGCCACTCTCAAATGAAGTTCAACGACTTCACTACATACACCCTTTGGAGTACGCACACTTCCTAACAAACTATGTTGGAGTACACAAACTCCCTAATTCTCACAAACATCATAATTCCCCTGCAATTTGCTTAACCCCTTCACTGCCAGGCCTTTTCCCCCTCAGGTGGAAGGCTTTTTTTTGGCTATTTGAGGCATAGGCCCTCATAACTTTTTGTCCACATAAGCTACCCACACTAAATTTGCGTCCTTTTTTTCTAACATCCTAGGGATTCCAGAGGTACCCAGAGTTTGTGGGTTCCCCTGAATGAGACCAAGAAATTAGCCAAAATACAGTGAAAAGTTCATTTTTTTCAAACAAATTGAAAAAAAGGGCTGCATAAGAAGGCTTGTGCCTTTTTCCCTGAAAATGGCATCAACAAAGCGTTTGCAGTGCTAAATTCACCAGCTTCCCAGCTTTCAGGAACAGGCAGACCTGAATCAGAAAACTATATTTATCAACACAATTATGGCATTTTACTGGGACATACCCAATTGTTAAAAAAAATTGTGCTTTTAGCCTCCTTACAGTTAGTGACAAAAATGGGTGTGAAACCAAGGCTGGATCCTGGAAGGCTAAACATTTCTGAAAAGTACATACAATTCTGAATTCAGCAAGGGGTAATTTGTGTAGATCCTACAAGGTTTTCCTACAGAAAATAACATCTAAAATAAAAAATATTGAAATTGAGGTGAAAAAAACAGCCATTTCACTCCACATTTTACTCTGTAACTTTTTCCTGCAATGTCAGATTTTTAAAACAATACACCACTACGTCTGCTGGACTCTTCTGGTTGTGGGGATATATAGGGCTTGTAGGTTCATCATGAACCCTTGGTACCCAGAGCCAATAAATGAGGTGCACCTTGCAATGGGTTTTCATTCTATACCGGGTATACAGCAATTCATTTGGTGAAATATAAAGAGTGAAAAATAAGTATCAAGAAAGCCTTTGTATTTCCAAAATGGGCACAAGATAAGGTGTTGAGAAGCAGTGGTTATTTGCACATCTCTGAATTCTGGGATCCCCATACTAGCATGTGAATTACAGGGCATTTCTCAAATAGACATCTTTTTTACACACTGTCTTACATTTGGAAGGAAAGACAAGGGGCAATAACACTTGTTCTGTTATCCTGTGTTCCCCCAAGTGTCACAATAAAAATGGTACCTCACTTGCGTGGGTAGGCCTAATGCCCGCGACAAGAAATGCAACATGGGCATACCACATTTTTACATTAAAAACTGACGTGTTTTTTGGAAATTGCCTAGCTATGGATTTTGATGTCTAGCTCAGCCGGCACCTAAGGAAACCTTCCAAACCTGTACATTTTTTAAAACTAGACACCTAGGAGAATCCAAGATGGGGTGACTTGTGGGGCTCTTACCAGGTTCTGTTACCCAGAATCCTTTGCAAACCACAAAATTTGGCCAAAGAAAACACTTCTTTCTCACATTTCGGTGACAGAAAGTTCTGGAATCTGAGAGGAACCACAAATTTCCTTCCACCCAGCATTCCCCCAAGTCTCCCAATAAAAATGGTACGTCACTTGTGTAGGTAGGCCTAGCGCTCACAACAGGAAATGCCCCAAAACACAACGTGGACACATCACATTTTCCCAAAGAAAACAGAGCTGTTTTTTGCAAAGTGCCTAGCTGTGGATTTTTGGCCTCTAGCTCAGCTGGCACCTAGGGAAACCTACCAAACATGTGCAGTTTTGAAAACTAGACACCTAGGGGAATCCAAGATGGGGTGACTTGTGGGGCTCTCACCAGGTTCTGTTACACAGAATCCATTTCAAACCTCAACATTTGGCAAAAAAAAACACTTTTTCCTCACATTTTGGTGACAGAAAGATCTGGAATCTGAGAGGAGTGTTTTGCTTTCACTCATGACCGAGCTGACAAAAATCTCTGGAATGCACTTCTTAGTTTAAAGAAGACATTTATTATTACTTCACCACGAGGTTCCTGAGAGAGGAGATTAGTAGGTTAGAGGCACACTTTTAAAAATAGTCACAGCAATTAAAGGAAAATATATCAAAGTGATTCTCAACTGCAATGTACACAGCAAATATATGTGATTATATTATAGCATAACTGCAAAGCAGAGAATAAAGTCAAAATTAATCACCGTAGAGCCTATCACTGCTCTTCATCTTTCTCATGCTAGCAAATTGATGACCCCTGTTCAACTGCGAGAAAGAGTTTTTCCACCCTCATGGGAGGTCAGGCAGTTGACTTCCACTCCTGACTGAAGTCTGGGAAAATTCCACTCGCTGCTGCCCAGGGACACCTTTTATAGATTAAATAATCATGGGAAAAAGCCTTCTGAAAGCCCCTTCCCTCTCAGATGCGAATATTCAAAACATGCTGGCTACTGTAGGTCAGAGTTGGAAGAAACAACGTCGAAAGTTGGCCAAGTTTTCAAGGCTCTCTCTCCCAAGGCCGAGTTCTTCCCTGCACTAAAGTAAAACACAAAATATGCACTTTCTCATCATGCTATTGTGTTCGGTAAAAGAAAATACGAAACACAAGCTTAGTTTACCATTTGGAAAAACACAGCTCATCTGCAATGTCTCAACTGCAATGTCTAACGCCACGATAAAGCCAATAGGCAGCTAAAGTGAATACAAAATGTCATGTCTAACGCCACGATAAAGCCAATAGGCAGCCAATCTGAATACAAAATGTAATCTGCAACTAGTGAACATTGAACCACTAATATGCACCGTGGTGAAACACAAAGTCAGTGGTCAAACATACTTATTTTCACTACATCTCCACCCTCTGACCAATGACTTTTGTTTACTTTTCTCTTATTTCAAAGAAAACATAAAAACATCATAAGCAAATCAGGTTTGCCTTGTGTACAGCAACATAATGTAATGATAAAAGCAATCACTGTAAATCAATGGAAGTGAATTAACGTATTGATCTTATAAACTTTCAAATCAGACACACCTACAATGAAAAGACTGAACCTTATATACTCTGATTTCTCTAAAATAGCAAATTGGTGTAGAATTAGATGGAAACATCCTAAGTTCTAATCATGAAAAGGTACACGGTCCACCTGAAAGGTTTCTGGAATGTAAATGAAAGTCAGGTTTCCACACGAAAAACAGACAGCTAACTGGCAGTGTTGCTTAATGAGACTGGCAGCAGTCATCAGATAATAAGCTATGAGTTAGTTCCAGTGGAAGAATGTAATCAAACAAGTTGACAGAACATCCATGGTACTCTATATTGATCCCATGTAGAACTTGAACCGGAGGTGCAAGTTGCACAAAATGGATCCATGGGTTTTTGTAATCAATCAGGTTCAGGTTGGGGGTCCGGTCCCTCCCCTGACCCCAAACACAAACGCCCGAAGGGAGGCCACACAGCACACTCATGGTCAGTGGCAAGTCATAGTAGGATCTGCAAAAGAAAAAAGTATGACTTTTCTTGCAAATAACATTTGTCATCTGAAAAGTGCTCTCCTTTTTCCTTTTCTTATTTTATAATCAGCAGGACGTTATTGGGGCCCTTTGCTATAATTTCTGCAGGTTCTGGAGAATTTGGGGATTCAACCCACACCTTAGCACTGAGGTTTTTGGGCCTGATTCCAACTTTGGAGGAGGTGTTAATCCGTCTCAAAAGTGACGGTAAAGTGACGGATATACCACCAGCCGTATTACGAGTCCATTATATCCTATGGAACTTGTAATACGGCTGGTGGTATATCCGTCACATTTGGGACGGATTAACACCTCCTCCAAAGTTGTAATCAGGCCCTTTGTCTGCTGCACCATAGCTTCCCTTTCTTTGCACTGTTAGAAGGGCTGGGGCAGACTCCTTCTTTACCAAACCTCCATTCACTGCACTTATGACAAGTTGGGCAATTCTGTCTCCAGTCTGTATGAATACGTCAACACCTACACTATTTATCAGAATAACTTTGATTTCGCCTTGGTAATCTGCAGCAATCACTCCCCCTAAAACCTGATCAATTTGCCATATCTGTCCTGGTAACTTTCCTCACCCCAACTGATCTTTGACTGTTTGTGGGACAGATCTCTGTTGTGTGTGCTGACAAATAGGATATTGCAAAATCACAGTTTTTATCAAATCTAGGGGAATGTGCATCTCTCTAATCTCTGCCCACCGGTAAGTGGCTTTCTCTCCCAAATGTCCACATTTCTGGTGCGCCCACTTAGCCATCCCCACCAAGCCAGAATTCTGGATTGACACTTCTGCATTTGCACTTTTGTCTTTAACATCTGCAAGGGAATTGAACGGGCGCTCTAATGAGTCAATGGGACTATGAGCATCTATGACTTTACTCTGTTTTAACATTTCCCAAATTTCCTGCCACAACTCTTTGCTTCTCACCTCCTTTGAATGAATGAACCAGTTATGTGCAAGCCATGTGGGAAGCCAAACGGCTAATCCATTGGCAGAGAACCAAGAATCAGTGTGAAAATGACACGTCTCAAGCAGCTCTTGCTTTAAAGTCTGACACACATTGTACAACTCTGCATATTGGCTACTTTTTCCTTCTCCTGTGGTAGACAACAACTTTTCAGTAACTGGATTGTATAACACTGCTTTCCATTGTCTTTTAGTACTCACGTATTTCAATGAATCATTAGTAAAACAAACATGCTTTCTATCCTCAGGGGACAAGAATTCAAATGGTGCACTCCATTTCACTGGTGACTCTTTTGCCTGTGGTACTCCCTGCACCCTCTCCTCATCCTGTACAGGGGCTTGTGACACCTGTTCATGTAAGGCTGCAGTGCCTGCCAGTCTTATTCGAGCCCTGTCTTGTATGTACCAGATCCAGTGTATGATACTAGCCTCCTGTGCATGTACTATACGGTGAGATTTAGGTGAACTTATCACCCACTGCATGATTGAAATTTCAGATTTCAGAATTACATTATAATTTAATGTCATTTGCTCAGTATTCACTAGAGCCCAATCACAAATCAAAAGCTGTTTTTCAAAAGGAGTACAGCGCTCCACAAAGTCACATAGTTTTCTAATCCAAAGCCCCAGTGGCACCCTTGTCCTCCCCTGTTTCTGCCACATACTCAAGTTTACATATTGTCCCTGATTTACATGTAAATCAGTGTTTCCCTCTTGCACTGTGCACAAATCTGAAGTCTGTTGAATTATTTCATTTGCCAAATCAAAAGCATACAGCTACCCTTCACTCCATTCAAACTCATGTTTTTTCCTAGTTACTTTGTACCAAAGCGTTAAGATTTTGCTCAGATGAGGGCTATACTGTTTCCCAAAATTTAACAATTTCATGAAACTCTGTGTCTCTTGCTTAGCGCAAATAGTAAGAAACTCTAAAATCTTTTATTTTCCCTGTAACAACATCTCTCTATGTTCTGGATTCCACTGAATTTCCAGAAACTGCACATTTTGCGACAGTACCTCTGTCTTGTCTGAATTAATTTTACACATCGTACTCTGCAAAAGTGGTCTGACTATATCAGTAACATCGTCTACTTCTTGCTCAGTGTAATCTTTAAAGAATAGACTTCAACTCCTGCCAAAAACTGTGGGCTGCTCTGCGCACGGAGATCTATGCTCTGCTCATGAGGTTCACACTGGCCCCCACCTTTTTTAACCTCCTCATTACTGGAATGTGAAAAGCCAGATTATCCTGTAACAGCTGGGTAGATTTCAGTTTTATCTTGCAATAATTTGTTCTGGCTAATTTGCTCACGTAAATTCTTATTTTCATATTCTAACTGTTTACATCTCTCATGTATTTTTCTGTAAGCAGACAAAAGTATCCAAAACCTTCTGTCAAGAACAAAAGAGACATAATTTTCTAAATATGAAAACACTTTAGTTTTATACACGCACTCATCCCAAAACTTAGAAAGTCCTGATAAACAAGAAAACATGTTTGTCACAGCACCATAAGGCAGTTTAACTTCACATGCATTTTCAAACATGGTCTGCGTTGCTTCCTTTAATTCTCTAAACAGCAAAAAAATTACACTTTTAAATCGTGCACTTCCAATCTCCAGTTCCACTCCCATACTGACGACTCTACGCTAAAATGTTTTGCTTTCACTAATGACCGAGCTGACAAAAATCTCTGGAATGCACTTCTTAGTTTAAAGAAGACATTTATTATTCCTTCACCACGAGGTTCCTGAGAGAGGAGATTAGTAGGTTGGAGGCACACGTTTAAAAATAGTCACAGCAATGAAAGGAAAATATATCAAAGTGATTGTCAACTGCAATGTACACAGCAAATATATTTGACTATATTATAGCATAACTGCAAAGCAGAGAATAAAGTCAAAATTCATCACCATAGGGCCTATCACTGCTCTTCATCTTTCTCATGCCAGCAAGTTGATGACCCCTTTTCAACTGCGAGAAAGAGTTTTTCCACCCTCACGGGAGGTCAGGCAGTTGAATTCCACTCCTGACTGAAGTCTCGGAAAATTCCCCTCGCTGCTGCCCAGGGACACATTTTATAGATTAAATAATCATGGGAAAAAGCCTTCTGAAAGCCCCTTCCCTCTCAGATGTGAATATTCAAAACATGCTGGCTACTGGAGATCAGAGCTGAAAGAAACAACGTCTAAAGTTGGCCAAGTTTTCAAGGCTCTCTCTCCCAAGGCCAAGTTCTTCCCTGCACTAAAGAAAAACACAAAATATGAGCTTCCTTTTTTTTTTTTTAATATATTTATTTTTATTATATCAACAATGCCAAAAAGGAAGTTACAGTTATATTCAAGTTTGCTAAATTGCACAGTTATTTCCATGTATCAACATTTATCTCTCTTAGTTTCACATGTTACCAATACAATTACCATTTGTCATGGAGGCAAGGGGTTTGGAGACATTATGCACGAAATAATCACTGTGTAACTCGTAACATATGTAAAAAACAAAGAGAATACAAAGAAAATGCAAAAGACTAAAGATGAGAAGAGAGAAGTTGAGGTCAAGAGAGATCAAAATGGATGTACGCGCGTGTCAGGATACTTCAATTCGATTTCCTCAGAAGCAGAAGATAACTCCCCAGTCCCGACCCGAGCTACTCACAAGGAATTTTAATCCTTCGTGCTGAGTACCCCGGAGGGGGAAAGGGGAATGGGATTGTAGAGAGACTGCCACAGAGATGATGAACGTCAGTACTCAGTCTGCCTCTTCACGTCTAAGATTGGCTGCAGCACCTGCAAGAGTCACAGTCCCAATTACTAGGGACATACAACATCAGTTTTACACTTTCTACTCTTAACACTTAATTCTCTTTAATTCTATTATTTCTTCACTCACCCTGAGTTCTCTGTAGCCTTGCTTCTCTCTATGAATGATAAGCTCTTCTTAAAAATGCTTATTACTGATTCTGGAAGAATTCCTCAACCTTTGTTAGAGATTGGTTTTATGTTGCTCTATATATATATATATATATATATAGTTGGTGATAATGCGTTCTCCAAATCAGCTGATGTTAGTTGGTTTATACTTTACATTAGAGAGTTCAATTACGTTTATTGCATTGGTAATTCTTGCTTGTGAAAGTTTGTTTCTCCTGTCTTATTTTGACTTCTGTCAATACTTGTATTTGTAAATGCTTGTTTATTAAAGTTTGTTTCTTCTTTCTTACTTCGACATCTGTTAATAACTTGTATCTGTAAATGCTTGTTTATTAAAGTTAGTTTCTCCTTTCTTACTTCGACATCTGTCGATAACTTGTATTTGTCAATGCTTGTTTATTAAAGTTCGTTTCTCTTTTAAACTCTACTTTGGTTTATTACCGTTGCATTTGTAAATGCTTACTTGTTAACATTCATTTCTCCATTAAACTCAGCCTTCATTCATAACCTTGGTATTTGTAAATACTTGCTTGTTAAAGTTAGTTTTTCTTTTGACTTTGGTATCTTAAACAGGAACCTTGTAAACATAAGGTTTATTCATATATTAAACTCTGTAGCCTGCCCAACCCTCCACTGGAACGGTCTACTATCAAACTCCTCGAATAAACCTTGACAATATTTATCACGTTTTCTGTAAAATAGTCTTCAAGGGTAATTTTACCTCACAGGAGTATCTGCTCTGAAGCGTGCTCTCTCTCTACACAGCTGATTCCTGTCAGACCTCAGTTGAAGTGCGAAGCTTCCAGCTGGTGAGCTCGTAACCTAGCAACCAACCGATTGCAAGACTAGAACTGTAACTAACCTTCAGGACTCATGACGGCAATCTTGAATCTTCTCTCCTTGATTCTTCCTTTGAAATAAGCGCAAGATTACTCTGCAAACCTTCCAGTTTGGGCTTTGCTGTCTCCACTGAGGATATCTCTTTGCTTTTCTCAAGCATTTCTTTGATTTGATTTGGTAAGTTTGTGTGGTCATGACAGTACTCCCCCTCAAGGAACAGTTCTCCAATTTAGGTTTGCTTGGGTAGGTTCTATGAAAGTTTCTCACTTATCTTGAAGCATGTACATACTTGTGTGGCTCCCAGGATAGTTCCTCTGGACCATAACCTTTCCAATCAATTAGATAATAAAGCTTGCCATTACAGATTTTGGGATCTAAGATTTGATTGACCTCATACTCTTCTGCAGAGCTAATCTGGATAGGACTTGGAGGGGAGTTTTGACGTAAATTTGGAGGACTGTTCTTTAACAAGGAGACATCGAAAACAGGATGTATCTTTAGATGAGCTGGCAACTGCAATTTAACTGCCACTGGATTGATCATCTTGTCAACTTTAAATGGGCCTATAAATCGTGGCTGAAATTTGCGATTTCCTTTGAGACATAAATGACGAGTGGATAACCAAACTTTGTCTCCTTTCGAATGAATGGGGCTCTCTCTTCTTTTTCTATCAGCCTGAGTCTTATATGAATCTTTTGCTTGAATGATGTTTTTTCTAGCCCTAACTAACGTGGTCTGCAAATCCCTCACCATCTCTTCTACTGCAGGCACTGAATCATCTTCTTTACCCAACATTACATTAGGATGTCTACCATGGTTCAGATAAAAGGGGGTGAACCCAGTGGTGGAATGAACAGCATTATTGTAAGCAAATTCAGCTGCCCACATCAACTGGGCCATTCCATCTCTTGATCAAATAAATTGAGTCTTAAATACTGTTCTAACTCTTGATTCACTCTCTCTGTTTGCCCATCGGTTTCAGGATGGCAACTGGTAGAGTAACGAGAATCAATTCCTAATCTTTTACTAAAGGCCTTTCAAAAGCGAGAAACAAATTGGGACCCCCTGTCTGAAACGAGAATTTTTGGGATACCATGGGCGCGTACTATGTGTTGTGTAAACAACTGTGCAACCCGTGGGGCTCGAGGGATTTCTTTCAAAGGAATGAAATGCGCCATTTTAGTGAAAGTGTCTACAAAAACTAGGATAGTGTTAAAACCTTGGCTACTAGGGAGGTCCACTATGAGATCCATAATAACAGTATGCCAGGCATGAGGTGCAGTGGGCAAAGGTCTTAACAGACCTTGTGAAGCTGTTCTATTTGATTTCCCTCTTTGACATTTGTCACAAGTTGACACATATTGTCTTATCTGAGTTTTCATTTTTGGCCACCAAAATTCTCGTTGTATCAGATTTTGAGTTTTTTGAATTCCTTTGTGTCCAGCCAATTGATCATCATGATAAGCCTGATGAATGTTTTCTTGCAGCTCCACAGTCGGAACATACAGTGCACCTTTTTAAAGTATGGCAAACCATTTTTGATTTCTCTTCCTTGGCCTTCTTTGGACCACTTCAGCATTCCTTCGAATGTTAAGTTTTCTTGAATTTCTTTGGTTAAATCTTCATACAATATGGCAGATATGAACTTCTCTTGTGGAATAATCAATTCTTTTTCTGGAGGCTCTTTAACTGCACCGGTATCAATTCGAGATAGAGCATCTGCCTTCCCATTTACTTTTCCTGGTCTGAAAGTGATAACAAAATCAAAGTCTGCAAAATATAGGGACCAACGCAGTTGCCTAGCTGTTAGAGTTCGAGCTGATTTTAAAAACTGTAAATTTCGGTGGTCCGTGTAAATGGTCACTTTATGCTTAGTTCCCAAATGTAATGCCTCCACTCACAAAAAGTTTCTTTGACTGCCAATAGCTCCTTATCCGCAATTGAATAATTTATCTCTGGTGGTGTTAATTTTCGAGAGAAGTAGGCCACTAGATGTAATTGACCTGTATCTTTATTACGCTGGGAAAGGATACCTCCTATGGCAACATCTGAAGCATCTGCCTCCACATAATATAGCTCATCCGGATTGGGGTGGAGCAAGATTGGAGCTGAGACGAAGGAATTCTTCAAAAAATTAAAAGCATTTTCAGCTTCTTTTGTCCACTCAAACTTCACTCCTTTCTTCAAACAATCGAGTAATGGGTGTAACTGTTTGAGAAAAATTGGATATCAATCTTCGATAAAAATTTGCAAACCCCAAGAAACTCTGGATCTCTTTGACATTGCAAGGAGAAGGCCAATGTTGCACTGTCTTTATGTTGGTAGGATCCATACTAACTCCTTCTGGTGACAAAATGAATCCTAAGAACTCAACTCGTTCCACATGAAATGCACACTTCTCCAATTTTACATAGAGATGGTTTTCTTGCAACCTTGTGAGGATGGATCGAACATGGGAAATGTGCTTCTGTAGATTGTCGGAAAAGATTAAAATGTCATCTATATAAACCACGGCAATCCAGTAGAGGAATTCTCGTAATTTATCATTAACGAAATGCTGGAAAGCAGCGGGAGCATTGCATAGCCCATAAGGCATCACTTGATATTCAAATAATCCGTATCGAGTCCGAAAAGCGGTTTTCCATTCATCCCCTGAAGCCACTCGTATCAAATGATATGCTCCTCGCAGGTCCAATTTGGTGTAGAATCTAGAATTCTTTACTTGATCTAATAAAACTGACACTAAAGGCAGTGGGTATCGATTCTTGATGGTAACCTGATTGAGGGCTCGATAATCAATGCAAGTTCGAAGACCCCCATCCTTCTTTCGTATGAAAAATAGTGGGGATGACACTGGGGATTCAGAAGGACGAATAAAACCATTAGCAAGATATTGATCCAAATACTCCTTTAAATGTTGGTTCTCTGCTTCGGTCAATGCGTATATTCTGCTACATGGCAATATCACACCTGGCTCCAGTTCAATTTTGCAGTCGTAGGGTCGATGTGGCGGCAATTTCTCAGCCTCCTTTTCATCAAAAACGGCGACTAAATCCTCATATTCTTTTGGGATTTCTGTTGTTTTTAGTGCACAGATCATTGAAGAGTGTGATGATAAACAGGCCGCTTGGGACCTGGTGGACACTTCCACTCCATCATTAAAGCAATTCTCTTTGCAGTAAGAGGAATTCATCTTGATCGTTCTCTTACTCCAATCAATTTGTGGATTATGTTCTGTAAACCAGGGCAGACCCAAAATGAGTTGAAATTGTGGAGCATCTATCAAATTAAAGATTATCTGCTCCTGATGCCCACCAAAACCTTGCATCTGAATTGGTTCGGTCTCATGGGAAATGGGTCCTGAAGAAAGATTGGTTCCATCCACAGCTCTTACTACTTCCAAAGTAGATTTCTTGATAAATCGAATACCCATTTTAAGAGCGTATTTGATATCACAGAAGTTGCCCGTAGCTCCAGTGTCTATCATAACTGAGATCCCTTGAATTTCCTTCTCAAGGGTCTTAACTGATACTGTTTGTACCAAATGTGGCGCTGCGGTTTGTAAGGTATTTGCCACTCGTTGATTTAAAGGAGTTGTCTTGGGTTGTGCTTTCATCAGGGCAACTCCTTCTACTGATGAAGCTGACCTTTTCCCGACTGAAGAGCTTTGGGTTTCTTGGGACAGTTTTTAACAAAATGCCCAGATGCACCACAATATAAACATAGTTGATTCACTCTTCTTTTCTCTTTTTCTTCCTTAGATAAAGGACCTCGGATGGAACCAATTTGCATTGGTTCTTCTAACGTTATCCCTTCTCATATGATAATTTCTTACACGATCAATTCTCAGGGGAAATGGTCGATATTCTCTTCTCTTTTCTGCTCTTCGTTCGGTTAACCAGTGGTCAATCTGTAACACAAGATCAATTAACTCCAAAATTTCGGTGGGTCTATTTGGAACTTGTGCTAAGGCATCTTTCAATTCATCTCTCAGTCCACGATAAAATATGGCAGCTCTTTTTGACTCCGGCCAGGCAGTCTCTACAATGAGTTTATTGAAATGAGCCAGATAGGCTATTAGATCTTTATTACCTTGCCTAATTTCCAATAGTTCATTGTCAGTGGCTTGAGCTGCAGTTCGCCGATCAAATATTCTTAAGAACTCTTCCTTGAAATTTTGGAAATTATATAAAACAGGATCATTTCTGGAAATTATTGGCATGGACCATGCGGCCGCATCACCTGTCAGATAAGACAATATAAATGCCACTTTGGACTGGTCTTCGGAAAAAATGACTGGTCCACATTAAAAATGCAATGAGCATTGGGTCAGAAAAATCTGTGCCTTATTTGGATCCCCACCGAAGCGCTAGGGTTGAGCCAAAGGAATAATAGGGGAAACCGCATGAATTACTTGAGTGGATATACCTGCAGACTGTGAAGGGCTAGGGATTTGTGAAAACACAGATTCATTTGATTTAGCGGTGTTCTCTAACTCATTTATTTGCTGTTTTATTTGGACTGTTTCTTCTATTGTGTTACTTAATTGTTTCTGTAACCCTTCCAAAACAGTGGCTAAGGCTTTTATATCAATTCCTTCTGCCATTCTGCTCAGGAGGAAATCTGTTTTTTCCCTAAAATTAGGGTGAAGGCACTTCAATCTGTCAGGATACTTCAATTCGATTTCCTCAGAAGCAGAAGATAACTCCTCAGTCCCGACCCGAGCTACTCACAACAAATTTTAATCCTTCGTGCTGAGTACCCCGGAGGGGGAAAGGGGAATGGGATTGTAGAGAGACTGCCACAGAGATGATGAACATCAGTACTCAGTCTGCCTCTTCACGTCTAAGATTGGATGCAGCACCTGCAAGAGTCACAGTGGCAATTACTAGGATCATACAACATCAGTTTTACACTTTCTACTCTTAACACTTAATTCTCTTTAATTCCATTATTTCTTCACTCACCCTAAGTTCTCTGTAGCCTTGCTTCTCTCTATGAATGATAAGCTCTTCTTAAAAATGCTTATTACTGATTCTGGAAGAATTCCTCAACCTTTGTTAGAGATTGGTTTTATGTTGCTATATATATATATATATATATATATATATATATATATATATATATATATATATATATATATATATATATATATATATAGTTGGTGATAATGCGTTCTGGAAATCAGCTGATGTTAGTTGGTTTCTACTTAACATTAGAGAGTTCAATTACGTTTATTGCATTGGTAATTCTTGCTTGTGAAAGTTTGTTTCTCCTGTCTTATTTTGACTTCTGTCAATACTTGTATTTGTAAATGCCTATTTATTAAAGTTCGTTTCTTCTTTCTTACTTCGACATCTGTTGATAACTTGTATTTGTAAATGCTTGTTTATTAAAGTTAGTTTCTCCTTTCTTACTTCGACATCTGTCGATAACTTGTATTTGTAAATGCTTGTTGTAGGAAGTTGGCTCTGTACGTGCTATTTCAAAGTAAGGAATAGCATGCACAGAGTCCAAGGGTTCCCCTTAGAGGTAAAATAGTGGTAAAAAGAGATAATACTAATGCTCTATTTTGTGGTAGTGTGGTCGAGCAGTAGGCTTATCCAAGGAGTAGTGTTAAGCATTTGTTGTACATACACATAGACAATAAATGAGGTACACACACTCAGAGACAAATCCAGCCAATAGGTTTTGTATAGAAAAATATATTTTCTTAGTTTATTTTAAGAACCACAGGTTCAAATTTAACATGTAATATCTTGTTTGAAAGCTATTGCAGGTAAGTACATTAGGAACTTTGAATTATTTCAATTGCATGTATACTTTTCAAGTTATTCACAAATAGCTATTTTAAAAGTGGACACAGTGCAATTTTCACAGTTCCTGGGGGAGGTAAGTATTTGTTAGTTTTACCAGGTAAGTAAGACACTTACAGGGTTCAGTTCTTGGTCCAAGGTAGCCCACCGTTGGGGGTTCAGAGCAACCCCAAAGTTACCACACCAGCAGCTCAGGGCCGGTCAGGTGCAGAGTTCAAAGTGGTGCCCAAAACGCATAGGCTTCAATGGAGAGAAGGGGGTGCCCCGGTTCCAGTCTGCCAGCAGGTAAGTACCCGCGTCTTCGGAGGGCAGACCAGGGGGGTTTTGTAGGGCACCGGGGGGGACACAAGCCCACACAGAAATTTCACCCTCAGCGGCGCCGGGCGGCCGGGTGCAGTGTTAGAACAAGCGTCGGGTTCGCAATGGAAGTCAATGAGAGATCAAGGGATCTCTTCAGCGCTGCAGGCAGGCAAGGGGGGGCTTCCTCGGGGAAACCTCCACTTGGGCAAGGGAGAGGGACTCCTGGGGGTCACTTCTGCAGTGAAAGTCCGGTCCTTCAGGTCCTGGGGGCTGCGGGTGCAGGGTCTTTTCCAGGCGTCGGGACTTAGGTTTCAGAGAGTCGCGGTCAGGGGAAGCCTCGGGATTCCCTCTGCAGGCGGCGCTGTGGGGGCTCAGGGGGGACAGGTTTTGGTACTCACAGTCGTAGAGTAGTCCGGGGGTCCTCCCTGAGGTGTTGGTCCTCCACCAGCCGAGTCGGGGTCGCAGGGTGCAGTGTTGCAAGTCTCACGCTTCTTGCGGGGAGATTGCAGGGTTCTTTAAAGCTGCTCCTTTGGATAAAGTTGCAGTCTTTTTGGAGCAGGTCCGCTGTCCTCGGGAGTTTCTTGTCGTCGTCGAAGCAGGGCAGTCCTCAGAGGATTCAGAGGTCGCTGGTCCCTTTGGAAGGCGTCGCTGGAGCAGAGTTCTTTGGAAGGCAGGAGACAGGCCGGTGAGTTTCTGGAGCCAAGGCAGTTGTTGTCTTCTGGTCTTCCTCTGCAGGGGTTTTCAGCTAGGCAGTCCTTCTTCTTGTTGTTGCAGGAATCTAAATCTTTAGGTTCAGGGAAGCCCTTAAATACTAAATTTAAGGGTGTGTTTAGGTCTGGGGGGTTAGTAGCCAATGGCTACTAGCCCTGAGGGTGGGTACACCCTCTTTGTGCCTCCTCCCAAGGGGAGGGGGTCACATCCCTAATCCTATTGTGGGAATCCTCCATCTGCAAGATGGAGGATTTCTAAAAGTTAGTCACCTCAGCTCAGGACACCTTAGGGGCTGTCCTGACTGGCCAGTGACTCCTCCTTGTTTTTCTCATTATCTCTCCTGGACTTGCCGCCAAAAGTGGGGGCTGGGTCCAGGAGGCGGGCATCTCCACTAGCTGGAGTGCCCTGGGGCATTGTAACACGAAGCTTGAGCCTTTGAAGCTCACTGCTAGGTGTTACAGTTCCTGCAGGGGGGAGGTGTGAAGCACCTCCACCCAGAGCAGGCTTTGTTTCTGTCCTCAGAGAGCACAAAGGCTCTCACCGCATGAGGTCAGACACTCGTCTCTCAGCAGCAGGCTGGCACAGACCAGTCAGTCCTGCACTGAACAATTGGGTAAAATACAGGGGGTATCTCTAAGATGCCCTCTGTGTGCATTTTTTTAATAAATCCAACACTGGCATCAGTGTGGGTTTATTATTCTGAGAAGTTTGATACTAAACTTCCCAGTATTCAGTGTAGCCATTATGGAGCTGTGGAGTTCGTTTTTGACAGACTCCCAGCCCATATACTCTTATGGCTACCCTGCACTTACAATGTCTAAGGTTTTGCTTAGACACTGTAGGGGCATAGTGCTCATGCACATATGCCCTCACCTGTGGTATAGTGCACCCTGCCTTAGGGCTGTAAGGCCTACTAGAGGGGTGACTTACCTATGCCACAGGCAGTGGGAGGTTGGCATGGCACCCTGAGGGGAGTGCCATGTCGACTTAGTCATTTTCTCCCCATCAGCACACACAAGCTGGCAAGCAGTGTGTCTGTGCTGAGTGAGGGGTCCCTAGGGTGGCATAAGACATGCTGCAGCCCTTAGAGACCTTCCCTGGCATCAGGGCCCTTGGTACCAGGGGTACCAGTTACAAGGGACTTACCTAGGTGCCAGGGTTGTGCCAATTGTGGAAACAATGGTACATTTTAGGTGAAAGAACACTGGTGCTGGGGCCTGGTTAGCAGGGTCCCAGCACACTTCTCAGTCAAGTCAGCATCAGTATCAGGCAAAAAGTGGGGGGTAACTGCAACAGGGAGCCATTTCTTTACACTTGTTTATTAAAATTTGTTTCTCTTTTAAACTCTACTTTGGTTTATTACCGTTGCATTTGTAAATGCTTACTTGTTAACATTAATTTCTCAGTTAAACTCAGCCTTCATTTATAACCTTGGTATTTGTAAATACTTGCTTGTTAAAGTTCGTTTTTCTTTTGACTTTCGTATCTTAAAGAGGAACCTTGTAAACATAAGGTTTATTCATACATTAAACTCTGTAGCCTTGCCAACCCTCCACTGGAACGGTCTACTATCAAACTCCTCGAATAAACCTTGACAATATTTATCAAGTTTTCTGTAAAATAGTCTTCAAGGGTAATTTTACCTCACAGGAGTTTCTGCTCTGAAGCGCGCTCTCTCTCTACACAGCTGATTCCTGTCAGACCTCAGTTGAAGTGCGAAGCTTCCAGCTGGTGAGCTCGTAACCTGGCAACCAACCGACTGCAAGACTAGAACTGTAACTAACCTTCAGGACTCACGACGGCCATCTTGAATCTTCTCTTCTTGATTCTTTCTTTGAAATAAGCGCAAGATTACTCTGCAAACCTTCTTCCAGTTTGGGCTTTGCTGTCTCCACTGAGGATATCTCTTTGCTTTTCTCAAGCATTTCTTTGATTTGATTTGGCAAGTTTGTGTGGTCATGACAGCGCGGGAGGGAGGAGGGGGAGAGTGGCGCACACGCCGTGCTCAAGCAGACCCTTCGTCATCCTTCGGGCTGGGACGATATGTGCTCTTGGAGTGATTTCGGGTCCGGACAAGCGGGGGCGGTCCAGCAATCATACAAGCTCGAGGGACGATGCCAGCGAGGTGAGCGTGTCTGTGGACTAAGGCCTCCACGACCGAGCCGGCAACAATAGGCAGTGCATTTATGTCCTTCCATCCATATGTTCGAATTTATTGCGAGATGCGTTTGTATCGCACCACGTCTTCCAAGATGTATTCCTATGATTCCTGCAGTTACAGTTCTTGCGTTCTGTGTGGCTTCCACCTTGCATTTACGAGTGTGCTAATTGTGTCGTCATTCCAAGTATGTACTATGATTTGTTAGTTGTTACCTGTTCGTGACGTTTATTCAGGGGGGTAATTTATCATCTTTGCCTTCTAAGAGTGTCACAAAGGAACTCCAGGTCTCTACACCCTTGACCTGGATCCCCGTGTCCTGAAATGATTGCAGTGTATGTTCTTCTGCCTTTTCCCAGCGTAATAACTCCGCTTGCCATTGGTGTATGCTAGGCGCGCTGGGTGCTTTCCAATGTATAGCTATCAGGCATCTGTACATCACTAGTGCTAGTGCTAGTGCTAGTGCTAGTGCTATGCATCTGTGTGTCTGCTTCCGCCTTTTAGATCTTACCCCTATACCCAGAAGGCATAGCTCAGGGTTAGGGGACATTGGGATATCAGTCCACTCAGACAACAAGTTTATTATGTAATTCCATGTGTGCTGAATTGGTGGACATTCCCATGTCATATGAAAAAAGGTAGCTTCTGTGGTGCCGCACCTAGGGCAACTCTGTGGCGTTTGGGGGAACATGAGTGCTAGTCGGTGAGGTGACAAATATACTTGATGTACATAATTGAACTGGGTGTAGCGGAATCGGGGATTATATGACACTTCATGAATCATTTTCAGAGCCTGGTTCCATGCTTGTGCCTGGAGCGGCTCTGAGATTACCGATCCCACTTGTTTTTTGCTTGTTCCTGCCCATGTTCAGTGTGCGTTGTCAGGATTTTATATATTCTGGATACATTTATTGGGATTGCTGCGCTATCTAACAAATTGTGTAGTATAGGGGCAGTTTTTGGTTCATTTTGCCCACAGTTCCAGGTTGAACAAGCTAAATGTCGTAATGCACCGTATGCTATGAAGCTTCCCTGCCCCAAATTATGGGCATTGGCCAGTGCATCGTATGTTGAGAAGCGTCCTTCGCTATAGATATCACCTGCTGTATGTATGCCCTTCTCTGGCCATATGTTCAGGCCTACCTTTCCTGCTATGTTTTCTATTTTCAGGATGGCCAGTAGTGGGATCTTAGGGGAGTATTGCGGCTCTTTGTCCCCAGCTAGTGCGAAGTGTCCCCATGTCCAGTGAGCGATATTTAGTAGGATGTTTTGTGTGTGCGTTGATCCTTCTCAGTTCATCAGATATTGTAATATACTAGTGTGACCTAGATCCGTGAGTATTGTCTGCGTTTCTGCATTTGTAAGATTTCCAAGCCATTTAAACACCTATTGTAGCTGGGCAGAGGCATAATATAATTCAAATCTTGGTGCCCCTAGCCTTCCCACTGTGAGTGGTTGATATATTTTCGTTAGCACCACACGCCGGCGGCCCTTGCCCCATATTAGGTCTATTAGTATGCTGTTCAGTGGTTTAAAAAAAGAAGGGGGAGTACCAATGGGAGCTCCATGAAGAAGTACAGCAGACGCGGTAGTATTAACACCTTTGCTATAGCAACTCTACCCATGGGAGAGAGTGGAAGCGAGCACCAGAAAGATAGTGAGCCCCTAACGGTGCGTATCACTTGTCCCAGGTTTCCATCTTTGAGATCCTGTGGATCATGATATACATTTATTCCAAAGTATTTAAAAGTAGTCTAACACCACTTCAGGTCCCCCCGGCTGGAAGTCAAACGTGTATTTCAGGTACCGGTCGCATAGGGAATAGGCAGGATTTCGACCAATTTACTTTTAACCCAGACACCACCCCAAATTTGTGTAGTAACCCCAGCAAGTCAGGTAGAGATTCTGAGTGATTTCGTAAAAATATTAATGCGTCGTCTGCGTACAGTGACACTATGCGATGCATGTGTCAGTCCAGGATGCCCCATACCGGAGCTAATGTGCATAGCCGGGCGGCTAGTGGTTCGATGGTGAGGGCGAACAGCAGTGGGGATAGTGGGCAACCCTGTCTGGTGCCGCTTTCTATGGGGAACTTCTCGGATATTATATCGCCTGTCTTGACTCTCGCTGTTGGGCTAGAATACAAGACACTAACCCAGCTGATGTATGTCTTACCAAATCCCATGCGGTTTAGAGTGTCTATAAGGAAGGGCCATCCCAGAGTGTCGAACGCTTTTTCAATATCTAATGATACTGCTATTTGATTGTATTCGCCCTCTGGGGTATTTGCCATTAGTCGCAGTAGATTCCGTATGTTGGTAAAAGTACTGCGGCCTGGAATGAAACCGGACTGATCTTGGTGGACCAGGTCCGATACCCATGGCAGCAGCCGGTTTGCCAGGATTTTACCAAGCAACTTACAGTCTGTGTTCAACAGGGATAATGGTCTGTATGAGCGCACATCTAATCGATCTCTACCTGACTTAGGTAGTACCGCTATCAATGCCTCCCTCAAAGTGACGGGAAGCTGACCGAGTTTCAAGGCCTCAGTCAGCATTCCCAGATATGGGGTTAGTGTTTGTGCAGAGAATGTACTGTAGTACTCTATGGGAATGCCATCGTTGCCTGGTGCTTTACCGTGTGCTAGTTGTTGCAAAGCTTGCTGTATCTCTGCCAGATCTATCGGTTTTCCTAAATCCTCCACCTGATCTGGAGTTAAGCGATTTCATTGTATCCCATTGAAGAACTCGTTTAACTGTTCTGTTGATGGAGGGAGTGGAGCCCTATATAGTGTGCTGTAATACTCTTTAAAGGCATTATTTATTTCCACTTGGGTATTTACTATTATCCCCGTGTCGAGGCGGATGGCCCCTATCGGGGAATTCCTACTATCGTTCTTTAGCAGCCATGCTAATAATCTACCAGGTCTATCACCTTCTGCGTGTGCACGAGCCAGATAATGACGGTAGTCATACTGCCTTAGGCGCCGATCCGCCTTGCACCATCCTGTTCGTAGTCTATTAAGATCTGTCACAGCGGTGGTGTCCTCTGCTTGTTTGCATTCTGCAGTTCTGACATCCCGCTCCAGCTGATGAAGCTCCAGCATCAGTGTTTGTCGTATTCCCACTGCCATCGATATACATGTGCCCCTTAGGACCACCTTGTGTTCGTCCCATTCATTTGCTCTAGACCTTGTAGTCCCATTGTTTAGGGTAAAATATGAGGCAATATGAGTAGCTATATCTTTTCTAAAAGGGGGGTCCTGTAGCAATCATGGTTGGAGACGCCAGGTTGGGATACAAGCATGTGGTCTACCCCATTTAATGTGAATGACCAATGGACAATGGTCTGAGATAACCCTTGCAGTGTATTCTGCACCCGTAATTCTTTGTGTTAAGGCTGTGAACTGAGTATTAAATCTGTACGGGTGTGTAACAGGTGTACGGGGGAGTGGTACTAGTATTCCCTTTCTTGGGGATGTAGATGTCTCCATACATCTGTTAGGCGACGGTCTGTTATCCATGACTGTAGCATCTCAGAGTTTCTTCTTACTGGGGCGGCTACCAGTGGGGGGTGTGACCTGTCCATATCTATTTGTGGGACGCAGTTCATGTCCCCCCCCCCATATGCTGGGTAGGTTAAGTCATTTGATAAATGTAAGATCGTGTTTCGTAGGAACTCGCCCTGTCTGATGTTCGGGACGTATATCCCATTAATTACTAGCGTTTCACCATCTAGAGAGCCTACTATTTGTATAAACCTGCCATCTTTATCTGTTGTGCTGTGTTCTACTATGTATGGGACCCCTGGGGCTATCCAAATCAGTACTCCTCTTGCAAAAGTTGATGTCCCTGATCCTTATATTAGTCCCGCCCATTTCTTCCCTATGTGTTTAATGTCTTCCGGTGTGAGATGTGTTTCTTGCAATATGGCAATGTGGATGTCATGGCGTTTTAAGTGCACGTATACTCTATTGCGTTTGGACATTCCTGCCATACCCTTCACATTCCAAGTTAGTATGTTATAGATAGACTCCTTGTGCATTGTATTTTATAATGTAATCACTGCATATACACATTGCGCGAGAAGCCCCCGATTCTTGCCACCCATCCCCACCGTGAACCCCCCATGAAAGCCTGCCCCCATAGCCGCCACCCAATACCGATCCCCGCGCAGAATGATACTGACCTTAAGGAGCTGGGATAGACCCCGAGATAGGAAAAGAAGAGTGAATAAAATAACATGAAAGGATATTTGGGCAGATGCCCAGCTTTGAACGGAGTGGCACAACTGGTGCCTAAACTTAAGTCTGTACAGTTCAGTTCCATTCGGTTACCGTCCAGGTGGTGGGGGACGTGGATTAATTGGTGGCAGGCACTTTGACAGCCCACCATCACAATGCTTTTTTCCGCTGCGACGACCCTGGATATGTGCGTGTTATCTGGCTTTAATTTCTTGCGACTTGTAAAATCTGCGCTGGGTCTGGTCACGTTGTGGGATGTCCATGTGTGTCCGCTCCCGCATGTTGGAGGGGAGGGGGCTCGGCCCCTATTGTCCTAGGTTTGGCGAGTTCATTCCATTTAACTTCTGCAAGTCTTCAGATTTCGTCCGCCAGGCGCGGGGTGAGGTCAGGGCCACCCAGTAACTGGGAAAGGGAGGAGCTGGAGCCACTGCGCTAAGAGCCACTTTCGTTTAAATCTGTTTCGTCTTTAGTGTCTGATAGCAGCCGTGTGAATATGCTAGTGTCACTCACGGTATTCGCTTGATCAGCCGCCATTTGTGATTTAGTTGGACGCGCTGTGGTGCTTTTCCTTTTCTTTTTCTTAGAGCTGGGAGTGATCCATTCCTCTTTTGTTGTATCCTTGTTGGACGGTTCAGCTAGGCCCTTAGCATGTAACCATGTCCATGCGTCTTCAGGGGTTGGGAACATAAGAGCTTTTTCATCCATTATTATTCGGAGGCGAGCTGGGAACATAAGTGAGTAAGTGATTTTGTGCTCACGCAATATTTGTTTGATTTTGATATATGATGCTCTTTTACGTTGTACTTCCATTGTGTAGTCCGGGTAGGCAGTGACTCTGCTATTCTCCAGGCTGGCTGCACCTGTAGTTCGAAAATGTTGGAGTACAAGGACTCTGTCTCTGTAATTTAGGAAACGCGCTATCAGAGGACGAGGTGGAGCGCCTGGCCGCGGAGGTCTGCCGGGGATTATGTGCGCTCTCTCTATCACTGGTATTTTAGTGGAGTCTTGTGTGTTCATTATGTTTTTCAGCCAGTTCTCTAGGAATTCCTCAGCATTGGGTGCTTCTTTTCGCTCTGGTATACCGAGGAATCTGATGTTGTTACGTCTGGAGCGGCACGCCGCTTCCTCGGTCTTGCGTTGTAGTTGCGTCATTTCCATTTCCATTTGCTGAATTTTAGTTCTCATGTCTGCGATCTCAGGTTGGACAGTTTTTAGTGCTAGTTCTATGTTGTTGACCCTGTCTGATAATTTGTGATGGTCTGCGCAAAGTAGTGTAACCTCCATGACCGCCGTGTCGATTTTGCCCTCCAGTGAGTACTTGGTGTCCATTATTGCCTGTAAAAGTTTATCAAATTGCAAAGAATGGGTGCGCAATGTTTCGTTCACTTGATGGAGTGTTGCAGTTTGTGTGTCGGACTCGCTTGCGGAGGGTGGGTTACCACCGTCCATGTGGCTCCCTGGTTTGGGAGGTTTTGGCTTGACCATTGTGGCCAGCGGCAGCAGTCACTGCTGGGTTGCTCGTTGAGGCTGGTTTCGAATGGAATTGCCTGTAGGACGCAGGATGTGCTGGTGTTTTACCCTGATTGATTTCGTAGGTGCGGACTACCTTGCAAGCTGTACTTGCCTCTTTGATTGTGTATCTCTCATAGATTCCAAAGAGCTTATTATGATTTGGAGAATTATTGAGGTGATTCTTGTTTCTCTATAGTGATTGAAATGGGCTTATTTGCCTGCAAGAGGGGTCAGAGGGCATTCCACCTCTAGTGACTGAGTACTGGAGAGCCAGCGCAAAGCTGTGTATCATTCACGCTGCGTATCTGTTGAGTTGATAGGTTACCCAGATCCAATTGTGGGAGTGAATTTATATTGTCCAATTAAGCCTCCCGTCTATTAGACCATCTTATGTTCCGTTTCCTCATTGCTTATTTCACTCTTTAGATGTTTAAGGAGTAACAGGTTGAACTTCCCGATCCAACGCGGTGTCTTGATAATGGAGAAGCAGTTATTAGGATTCCTGTCAAGACGTGTGTACGCTTTACGACCTTTACATATTTCCGTATGTTGGACTCTTGGAGGACAGGTGGGATGCTATTTGCTTTGAACCTGGGCTTATGGTTCACTTTATAATGGTAAGTAGCTTCACTTGGGTTCATGGTGTGTTTCTTTTTTTTTTTATATATATTTTTTATATATAATTATTTTATTGTTGTGCTTCGAGGGCTACTGCCCAGCTCGTTCCGCTCCCCTGCCTCTCCAAGGCCGGGATGTTCGCGGCTCACAACCGGGGAGCGAGCCACCGAATCCGGGCCAATGTATTTGCTCGCGGACACGGCTCCCTCGGCGACTCCCCCAGGGGGGCCCAGGCTCGGGTGCCCGCGACCCGAGAATCCCAATCCCGCCTGCTGCCGCGGCGGGAACAGGCCCAAATCGGGAGCTGGGAAGTGGTGCCGGGGACCGCCAGCATCAGCTCCCACTCTGGACAGTGCAGACCAGGCTTTCCCGGCTCTGGAGAATCCAGGTAGGCCACAGTTTGGACGGCCTATCGCCTCGGGGGGCTGCGCGCCGGGTGCACACGGCTCACTGGCCCGATCCAGCCCCCCCACACACAGCGAGGGCGAGTACGGGCAGGGACCCGAGAGGCTCGCGCACAGCGATAGTCCGCGCTTACCTCCCAGTCAGGGTCCGTGGCTCAGGCCCCTCCAGCGCTCGAATCGGTCACGTCAATCCTGTGCGGTCGGCATTATTTTCCACTGAAGCTTGCAGAGGCCCTATATGTGTAGGGGTCTTCTCCTATTGCGTGGATTAGTGTCGGGCATCGCAGGGATCAGGAATACGGCATATTTTGGTGGGCCGAGAGCGGAGCTCTTAGTTCAAGCGTCCGCTCTGGCCGCCATCTTGGCCAAGCCCCCCAAAATATGAGCTTCCTTATCATGCTATTGTGTTCGATAAGAGAAAATACGAAAAGACACAAGCTTAGTTTACCATGTGGAAAAACACAGCTCATCTGCAATGTCTCAACTGCAATGTCTAACGCCACGATAAAGCCAATAGGGAATTAAACTGAATACAAAATGTAATGCCTAACGCCATGATAAAGTCAATAGGCAGCTAAACTGAATACAAAATGTAATCTGCACCTGGTGAAGATTGAACAACTAATATGCACAGTGGTGAAACACAAAGTCAGTAGTCAAACATACTTATTTTCACTACAGAGGAGCCACAAATTTCCTTCCACCCAGCGCTCCTCCAAGTCTCCCGATAAAAATGGTACCTCACTTGTGTGGGTAGGCCTAGTGCTCGCAACAGGAAATGCCCCAAAACACAACATGGACACTTCACATTTTCCCAAAGAAAACAGAGCTGTTTTTTGCAAAGTGCCAAGCTGTGGATTTTAGCCTCTAGCTCAGCCTGCACCTAGGGAAACCGACCAAACCTGTGCATTTTTTTAAAACTAGACACCTAGGGGAATACAGGATGGGGTGACTTGTGGGGCTCTCACCAGGTTCTGCTACCCAGAATCCTTTGCAAACCTCAAATTGTGGCAAAAAAACACTTTTTCCTCACTTTTCAGTGACAGAAAGTTCTGGAATCTGTGAGGAGCCACAAATTCTCCCAATAAAAATGGTACCTCACTTGTGTGGGTAGGCCTAGTGCTCACGCAAGGAAATGTCCCAAAACACTATCTGGACATATCAAAATGATCAAATACAAAACTACCTGTTTTTGCAGGGGGCACCTGTGTTTTTGGTCCTGGGTTCAGCAGCCATACAGGGAAACCTACCAAACCCAGACATTTCTGAAAACTAGACACCCGAGGGAGTCCAGGGAGGTGTGACTTGCGTGGATCCCCCAGTGTTTTCTTACCCAGGCTCCTCAGCAAACCTCAAATTTAGCTAAAAAAATCTAATTTTTCCCATATTTCTGTGTGGGATCATGGCACCGGGACAAATCTCCTATCACCCAACGTTCCCCTCAGTCTACCTCACTTGTGTAGGTGGGCCAAGTGACTGTGATAGGGAAGAGCCAAAAACATGTCGAAATTGAGGGGGAACCAAAGCGGGTTGAAAAGGGCAGTTTGTTAAAAAACATTTTTAGGCTGACAAGTGGGGCAGAATTTTTATCGGTATAGATGAGACAATGTTGGGTGGTAGGAATTTTGTGGATTCCTGCAGATTCTGGAAGGTTCCATCACAAAAATGTGGGAAAATGTGTGATTTCCAGCAAAGTTGGAGATTTGCAGGGCATTGTGGGCAAGAAAATGGTGCAGGGTGCATGTGAACCACACCGCCCTGGAATCACCCAGGTGTTTAGTTTTCATATGTGTCTACGTCTTGTGGATTTTTCTACATGGCAGCGTCCCAAAGTCCAAAAAGTGCAGCCCTCACCATTCCAAGTGGGACGATTTTGAGAGTTAGCCAAGCTCTCATGGCCCAAGTGTAAAACCAAAACCCAAAATAATCAAATGCTCTCTTGCTTGCCGTGGGATAAGATATTTTAATGTGCGGGGGAGAGCTGAAAGACTGTTACCCCCTTCAGTTGGGGTGGGGGCATAAGCAGGCCCATACTAGTTGGTAGCCACCACCCCACTATTTATTTTTTTATTCCCTGGCATCTAGTAGACTTTCTGCCCCCCTCCCCAGGTTGTGGATCAGGGGTAATTGCCCCTTCTGCCCACTGGTGGCCAGAACAACTTTAGTTCCATTTATTTGGGGTGAGGGTATGGCCATATCCCCACCCTCTTATTTTGAAAAAGAAAATCTTCCCTGGTCTCTGGTGGGCTTTCTGCCCCCCTTGGGGGCAGATGGGCCTTCCAATAATAGGCCAATATGCCCCCAGGGGGCCAGATATGGCCAACAGTAATGTGCCCCCATGTGTAGCGACCCTTGCCCAAAGAGACTGCCCCCCCAAACAAAACACACACACACACCAATCCCTCGTGCCTAAGTGGTTTCTGCCCCCACGGGGGCAGATTGGCCTAATAGAAATAGGCTGATCTGACCCCAAGGGGAGCAGAAATTGCCTAAAATAAATCCCCCCCCCCCTCGGGGCGTGACCCTTTGCCTAAGGGTGGCTCCCCTGGCGAGAAATTGATGCAAAAAATAAAAATCCCTGGTGTCTAGTGGCTTCTGCCCCCCAAAAAATAGGCCTATCTGCCCCCAGGGGCAGAAATGGTCTAAAACAAATTCCCCCCAGGGGAGCGACTCTTGCCTAAGGGCTCACCTGATACTGGCCCAATAAAAATAGGCCGATCTGCCACCTAGGGGGGCAGAAATGGCTTAGAGTTAATTTTGCCCCTAGGGGAAGTGACCCTTGCCTAATGGGTCACTCCCTAATTATAAAAAAAAAAAAAAGACCCTTAGTATCTAGGGGTTTCTGCCCCCCTGGGGGCAGATCGGTGTAATTATATGAGTCGATCTGCCCCCGGGGGGGCAGAAATGGCCGTAAAATAATTTGCTCCACTGGGGAGTGGCTTTTGCCCAAGGGACCACTCCCCTTATGCATTAAAAAAAAAGCAAAAAAACTATTTCCCTGGTGTCTAGTGGATATTTCTGCTGCAGAAATGCTGAAAGAGACATGAAAGGAGAGGAAAGATACGATCGGGCAGCAGAAATGCTGAGAGAGACATGAAAGGAGAGGAAAGGCCTTTCCTCTCCTTTCATGCCTCTCTCGCCCCCTCCTCGTGATCAGAGGAGAAATGCTTTTGCATTTCTCCTCCGATCAGCGCTGAGGGGTAGGGCTCTAATGACGTGAGAGCATGATCACATGCTGATGTCATCAGACGCCACGGTGGGGTTCGGGGGCCGGGGGTGGAAGGGGGAGCGATTCCCCTTCCATCCCGAGGCCCACAGCAGGATGAGCTGGTCTTGTCCTCAGCACCATGCAACCATGGCCGAGGGCGAGACCAGCTTGTCTTGGGCACCCAGGGGGTTAAGCTGTGTAAGTGCAAATAATAATCCATTCACAAAATCACAATAGGAACGCAGAGAAACATTTCAAACAAGCTTGGACAGGTCCAAATGTTTGCAAACAACTATTAACAAATCAAATTTCACAATTTCAAACAAGCAATGGTAAAACCAACTCTTACCAAGAGTGGACCATATCCCTCTCACTATAAAGACAAAACCGCCCTCTGGATACCAAAACTGCTGGTGCGTCCTTTAGACCTTATATTTCTGTTAATATCTTAGTTTATAAGGGGACACGTTTGGAGGTCGTATGGACCTTTGGACTTTGACAGTGAGAAAGGGTATGGTCTCAAAACAACTCATCAATAAACATTTCAATCAATAATATCACAAATTTAGATAGGAAGTCAGTAACTTGAACGCACCATGTCCTACGTGCCCACGAATCCCCACACCAGTTTAGTAAAGTTTAAACATTTATTTCCCTAAATTAACAATGCTAAGATCACGTAAATCAAGCGCAGAACAATATGATAGAGATACACAAATAACACTGACTGTTGAAATATCCTAAAGAAATTCAGCTTCTGCAAAACATGTATTGTTAAACACTCAAGAATAATCGTACAGAATAGCAACAATATCAAACTAATAATTGAGACAGAATTACATTTAGTTATAACAGATGAATCAATAATAATCAATTTCATTAACAGTCAAATTTGGGATGTGTGGCACCCTAATCTATTACCGTAATCAGATTGTGCATGTTTGGGCTTCATGCAAAAAGAAAAACAGACAAAGATATCATTTGGAAAACATCTAAGTATGGCACTAACAAATCAGCGGTTTGCTTCTAGATGGGAAAACATAAAAACCTACAAGAAAAACAAAAACATAATTGTATACCTATCCTTGATTGAGCTCAGCAGGCGGTGAGGATTTTCTTCAGCACAGCATCTTCACGGTCAGCTTCAGATGGGCAGTGACAAAAAGGAAATGGTTCAGTAAAAAGTGGGCCTAAAGTACCTGAACCATCAATGGCAGTAAGCTAAAGAATAAGCATCAGGTAAAGTATGAAGAAAAAGATTTAAACACAGTCAAAGAAAGAAAAGACACTGAACATTATAAAGGCTGAAAGACAACAGTAAGCAACTGCAGGGTTTGAAAGATAGAAAGGCAACTGGAACAACTGAACTCTCCCCCCAGTGACTAATATATTTAAGACTCAGAAAATATCTAAATTGTCTGCCAATGGACGGATACTAGGGTGACTAGGAAAGAACCAATACAATCTAAATAAGTTTCATAATGTAACAGCTTTCTTCGGTAGTATCTTCTCAGGCTCCAGTTCTCACACAGAGGTTTTCGCCAACTGCTTCTCAGGATGTTCATAAAATGCAGACTGTACACCAGTGTCCTCCACTGGCACACTATCAGCTAAGAAAGTTACAAATATGTTGCAGCTAAGGAACATTTCTCATGTGTTGCACGATGCTCTGGGAAGGAGCGATATATCATCTTACCTTCACATCATAAATTCTAATGTCGAGTTAAACTTGAGTTTCAGCTAAAAGAAAACACACATTTAAAATGTGCAATTTAATCACTTCATAAGCTCTAAACTAAAACATTTTCATTTAATAAAATCTTAAGTTAATCATTGTTCATAGTTGGTAAAATATGAAATATATTTTATAGTGTGTTTATTTCAGTAATACATTCATTGTGCATTCATTAGTGTAGGCCACATTTAAAATGTGTGCTCATGTTATTTCATTTATGCAATGTTTAAACATATGCAAACTATATAATTAGTCACACAAGTTGTTAACACTAAATTACATTCTCTCAGACTCCAGAGCAGTGACTGAGCAGCAGTCCAAGCCGCTCAGACCAGTCCTGATGCTGTTTTCATGCTAGCTTCAGCATGAAAGCAGCACCAGGATTGCTGGGGAGCCTGTGCTGGTGTCCCATTGAATGCATCAGAAGAAGAGGAGCGAGGCAGCGAAGAAGGACAGAGGTTAGTTTTTTTTTTATTGTTTTTTTATTCCCACCCCGTCCCTCCCTGTCACTCCCCGCCCCTCCCCTAGAGTTTTGCAGCAGCCGCCGCTGGTTATTTTATAAAATATTGTTTTTTTTCCTGTTAGCACTCCCACAAATCCAAATTCCTCTCCCCTTCCACTGCCCTGTAAGCCCCTCTCATGCACCCTGCCTGTCCTATAATGTATTTAAACATTGTATGGCAGCCTAATTGTTGGAAAATTTGAAGCTCAACTCACCCAACACCTCCCCCCCAAAATCTTACTGGCCAAACTACACCACTGACCCGGTACTGTCTTTGAAGCCGCTCGTGGCTTCTTCCCTCACTTCCTCCTGCTCATCCCTCCTTCCTTTCTGTCCCCCTCCCTGCTCATTAACTCCCTTCCACATCGCCCATCCACCCCCCACACTTTTCCTGGGCATCCCCTTAGTTCCCACAGTTACAGGGTCAATCTGGGGGCAGTCAGTCAGTAGAGTACTATATGGCGCAGCCCTTTCCATCTCTAAACAAGCCCTGTTAAAAACACCTGATTCTCGGATCCAATACCTACCAGTGCAGAGACACAGGCGTGGGATGAAGAAATGGAAATGGAAAGCATTCAGATAAAGTGCACACCGCCATGCTTGCTCAATGTAGGATAGACGTCCAACTTGTCCTTATGCAAAGGTTATGCTTGTTCTAGGTGTATAAAAGAAAAAAAGAGAATTCCGGTCAAAAATGCTTCAAGAAGCAACAAAAAAATGTTTTGCTACAAATTCTCTTACCTTTTATAATATAAATCTCCGTGTCACGCTTTCCCACCCCGTCAAATTGTTCTTTATTTGCCCTCTAAATACAGTTCTGTGTCCATCTAGTCCAAATACCACTTCCCTCCCCGCTTTGTAATAAATTCCACTTTTCTTGTCGAATTAGGTTACTTTCAGTCTTAGAAAGGTGTCAGGGAAAGCCAGACACCCATCCACCCACTTTAGCTCGGACTCACACAAAACCCATGTATATGAGAGTGAAGGTTCATTAAGAATGAGGCCCTTTGACAGGGAGTGTTTTTTCAAAAGCCACAAAATGGAGTAATGCCCTGAACACGTGAGATTAGGGGGCTGGCAAAAGTGAAAGGTTCTGGGAGATGCTGCAGTGGCGGCTGCCAGGTATGCAGAGTAATAGGCATAGACGTCAATTCAGCAAAATGCTAGGGTAGCGGAAGTGACGTCACACACCATTTAATCTTTACTTTCACTCACACACGCTTACACAACCACACGGTCACTCATACACACACTGTCGTTTACATACGCACACACTCACCCGCAAGCATGCACCTAACATACATTCAAACTTGTTTTTTACTTACCTCAGTTACCAAGGTGGGTCATATTCCAGCTAACTGTACTCTATTTTTATTACACTAATAGTCAGGTATATATTATTTACTATTAATGTAATAAAAATGTTGTAGAAACGACGGAGGTAGATTCCTTGTAGGCTCCTTTAATCAACCTGCCAATCGTGGCCTGCCCTCGTCAGTTTTCACTGCAACTGAACCCCATTACATCATAATTATAACACATCCTTCTCCCTTAATGCAAAAGACACTATATTCAATCAATCAATCAATCAGTGAATTTATAAAGCGTGCTATGTACCTGACAGGGTTTCGAGGCACTGGGGGGGGGGGTGCTGCTAGCGTTCGAAGAGCCATGTCTTGAGGAGTCTCATGAAGGTGAGGAGGTCCTGGGTCTGGCGGCGAGGAAGGAGAAGGATCTGCCGCCAGAGGTCTTGCGCTGGATTCGGGGGACGATGGCGAGGGCGAGGTTGGCAGAGCGGAGTTGACGTGTGGGGACGTAGAAGTTGAGTCTGGTGTTCAGGTAGGTGGGTCCGGTGTTGTGTAGTGCCTTGTGTGCGTGGGTGAGGAGTTTGAAGGTGATCCTTTTATCCACAGGGAGCCAGTGGAGGTCCTTCAGGTGGGGGGAGATGTGACATCGGCGGGGTATGTCGAGGATCAGGCGGGCGGATGCGTTCTGGATGCGTTGGAGTCGTTTGATGTCTTTCGTTGGGATGCCTGTGTAGAGTGCGTTGCCGTAGTCAAGTCTGCTTGAAGATCCACTTGAAGATCCTGCGGAGCATGCGGAGGGTGTTGAAACAAGAAGAGGAGACGGCGTTGATCTGTTTGGACATGGTGAGAGCAGAGTCGAGGACTAAGCCGAGGTTTCGTGCGTGGCTGGCTGGGGTGGGTGGGGGTCCGAGGGAGGTGGGCCACCAGGAGTCGTTCCAGGCCGAGGGGGTGGGTCCGAGGATGAGGACTTCCGTCTTGTCGGAGTTGAGCTTCAGGCGGCTGTTGCTCATCCACTCGGCGATGGATTTTAGTCCCTCGTGGAGGTTGGTTTTGGCGGTGAGCGGATCTTTGGTCAGGGAGAGGACGAGCTGGGTGTCGTCGGCGTAGGAGATGATGCTGAGGTTGTGATGACGGGCCAGTTGTGCGAGGGGGGCCATGTAGACGTTGAACAACATTGGGCTAAGAGAGGAGCCTTGGGGGACGCCGCAGATGAGGTTGGTGGCTTTGGAGCGGAAGGGTGAGAGTCGGACTCTCTGGGTTCTGTCGGAGAGGAAGGATGAGATCCAGTTGAGGGCTTTGTCTTGGATGCCGGCTTCGTGGAGACGGGTTAGCAGGGTGCGGTGGCAGACTGTGTCGAAAGCGGCTGATAGGTCGAGGAGGATGAGGGCTGAGGTTTCGCTGTTGTCCATTTGTTGTCTGATGTCATCTGTGGCGGCGAGGAGTGCGGTCTCAGTGCTGTGGTTTCGTCTGAATCCAGATTGTGAGGGGTCTAGGATGGAGTTGTCTTCTAGGAAGTGGGCGAGCTGTGCGTTGACGATCTTCTCGATGACCTTCGCTGGAAAAGGGAGGAGAGAGATCGGTCGGAAGTTTTTGAGATCGTTGGGGTCAGCCTTGGGTTTCTTGAGGAGGGGTTGGATTTCTGCATGCTTCCAGCTGTCCGGGAAGGTGGCAGTGTTGAAGGAGAGGTTGATGATCTTGTGGAGTTTGGGGGCGATGGTGGCGTCGGCTTTGTTGAATACGTGATGTGGGCACGGGTCCGTGGGAGAGCCTGAGTGGATGGAATTCATGGTTGTTAGGGTTTCGGCGTCGTCTACTTGGGTCCAGGTGGTGAGGCGGCAGGCGTGGGAGGAGTCGTCGGGGGTGGGGTCTGGCGGAGGTGCGGTGTTGAAGCTGTCGTGGATGGCTGCGATTTTCTGGTGGAAGAAGGTGGAGAGATCGTCGCAGAGTTTCTGGGAGGGAGGGCCGTCGTTGACGTTGGCGTTAGGGTTGGAGAGTTCCTTCACGATGCAGAAGAGTTCTTTGCAGTCGTGGGCGTTGTTGTTGAGGCGTTCTGTGAAGTGGGCGCGCTTGGCGAGTCGGATCCGTTGGTGGTGTTCACGGTTGGCGTCCTTGAGGGTAGCAAGGTTGTCGGGTGTGCGCTCGAGGATCCATTTCTTCTTGAGTTTCTGGCAGGTGCGTTTGGAGGTGGTCAGTTCGTCTGTGAACCAGGCTGGTTTTTTCTTTTCTTGGTTGGCGGTGGGTTTCTTGAGTGGGGCTAAGGTGTTGGCGCAGTTGAGGATCCATTGATGGAGGTTGATGGCGGCGGTGCTCGGGTCGGTGGGTTCGGGTGGTGGGTATTTGGCGAGTGTGCTGGTTAGTTGGTCTTCAGTGACTTTTCCCCAGCGGCGGTGAGGCGGTAGAGGGATGCAGTGGTGTTCGGTGTTTTTCTTGAAGGTGAAGTGGACGCAGTGATGGTCGGTCCAGTGGAGTTCGGAGGTGTGGCTGTAAGAGATGTGGTTGCTTGAGGTGAAGAGTGGGTCAAGCGTGTGTCCGGCGATGTGGGTGGGGGTGTTGACCAGTTGACGGAGTCCGAGGTTGAGGAGGTTGGTGGTCAGTGATGCGGTATTGACACAAAACAATACAGAAAGTGTAACTTATATATATCTATATATATATTTAACCTAGGCAATATTAACATTGCGAATACACAAAAAATGACATTAAAGGAAATCAAAGAAATAATGTTTTAATGTTTAGCCCAACACTACATAAAATAAACAACATAATCAACTAAATCTACTGTTATATAGACAATATTACTTCTTTGGTCCCTTACATAGTCCTGCAAAAAAGGAGAGGAGGAAGGCAAAACGTTTGGGGGTGACCCTTCAGAGAGGTCATTTCCAACAGGGTGAATGCAATAACCTATCTTGGAAAGAAGGCTTTCCCACTAAATTATTGGTCACAGAAAACCATAACGGGAAACTGTAAGGGGCTATTCTCCCCATGTGGAAAAGCAGGTGTACCCCGTTATGAATGTCCTGCATGCTTTTAGTTGGACGATTGTAGGGTTGGGTTTTAAAATAGATGATGCAGACGGTCTGGCAATGGGTGAATCAGAATGACATCTGCTTCTTCGAAGAAAACGGGCCATGTCAGAAACCTCTTTGGAAGGATCACTAACCTATTTTACTCCTGCATCCAAAGTTAAACATGATCAACAAATTAGTGGACTGGCTATTTGCGTATCTACATCTCTAAATGTGAGTGTTCAACAATTACCAGTGGTAAATCCAAATATTTTATATATTAGTAGCCATTGAGGATGCACTTGATATATTCAAGGTTTCAACACACCAGGTTCAAACAAGGGATAATACCTAGTATTAGCCGCAGCACCGCAGCACCTATGGATGTCATCCTGGTGCTGACAGACAGTATTGATGTCCCTTGACAACACAATATAGTGGTATGCAGTGATTTGAATGCAGCTCCAACTAAAGACAAAGCAGTGTATGAAATAGTTGAAGATCATGTATGAGGGATTCCAGAAGGTGCATTGTGTGGGCTAAGGATAGCATCCGGGTGAAGTGGATTTTGTTCATGATGATTACCTTTGGTCTGTGCCCCTGGAATGATGATGCTAGATCTGACTCACCAGCCAATGAGATCTTTAAAGTGGACAAAACTGCAAGCCTGATTGATTATTTCCTGGTCAATTTTAAATCACGGATCTTGCTCAATGATATAGGAGTGGAGATATGTTTAGAAAGAGATGGCAATCCCAACTGGACCTCCAGTCATTTAAGCCTAGACCTGGGTAGCTCACACCTCAATGGGAACTTTTGAAATTTCTTCGACTAATAATTGAAAGTTATCAGCTGAAGATCGTAAAATTATGTAAATCTGACCTTTGTATATTGGTCAGCTATACAAGCAAATTATTGGTCAAGAATTAGCAGATTTCCCTGTGATTCAACCGACTCACCCATTAAAGAGAACTTCTAATAGAAATTTCTCTTGGTTTGAGAATTAATTTGACCTGTAGAATATAAACTGACTATAGCAGTCACTTCACCCTAGAGGGCGAGCAGGATAAGGTAAGGCTATAAGCTGACCCTAAACTTCTGCTACTCAGTGAGTAATTACAGATCCAAAGTGCTGAAAAATCTAAATACAGCTGCCCAAGATAAGAACTCCAGGTGGTCTCCGGAACTTGTCTCTTGCAGATATTTAGAATGAACAAATCACTTAGAAATGTGCGCTGGGGCCCATAATTAGTTTGAATATTTCAAGCAGCTTTATGTTAACAAAGAGACTGAAGAAGGAAGCACATTTCAGACTGTTTTATGGTAACAATGAGAATAAGTCAATGAAACAGTAAGGCTCTCAAGTTAAAAAGCACAGACAGCCAAAGGACAAACAAAGCCCCAGGCTCTGATTACGGCCCCCTGGATGCTTTTCATGCTGAGCCACAAGTCTGGCTTCCCGTCCTTGCTAATATTTTAATGCTGTCTTCTCCAGTAGCTTAGGGTGCCTGCAATTTTAAAATGAAAAACCGGGACATTTAAAAAAATTAATAGAAAAGGGGCTAGAATTTTACTTCATCAGAGCGCATAGAATGACAGCGCTCATCAGAAAAAAATGAAAGCAGAGGCATAAAGAACATAAATAAAACACTATTTTTAAAGCCAGTATCACACCTGTTAATTAAACTGTTATTTTAAATAACAGCTGCTAACTATCCCTGCCTTGGAAAACATAAAAAGGCACATACGATTGTTTACAGTCAACCCTACAGTGGCTGCATCTTCAAACCCTTGCGGTCAGCAACAATTGGCCCAATTTATAAAACAGAGAGTGTTGTAAATACCTCCAATTACAGACTGATTTCCCTACTGAATAGAGAGACTAAAATGTAAGGTTGATATATATTCAACCTCATCCATTGCTAGGTTGATTCTTAAGCCATTCTTAATGATATTCATGTGGATTTTACGAAGAGAGTAGACATTGTAGAATAGGCCATTAGCCTGTATTGATTTGCACTGATGTTCACCTTAGAAATTTTCCATTTTACCTGACTTTTATGGATTTATAGTCACCCTTGTATTTATTAAATAATAACCAAAAATAGGAATTAGATAAATCAATTCATTTGACATTGCAAGGAATGTCAAGCAAAACACCAGTGAAAGTTATTTGCAGGAAGCTAGCTTTATGTACACAGACCAGCGGGGGCTCCTCCTTTATACCAGAGGAGCATCACCCCACTGCCTCAGCTGCATAAAAACATGTAAAATAAAATGATAATAATGTCGTTTTATTATCATTTCATTATGCATGATTGGGCCGAGCCGATTCTTGGGGCGGGGCCAAGGCAAGCATGGAGGCAACTTGCTGTGGTGGGCACCAGGTGCACATGATGGATTGGCCGGCTAACGGTCATGCGCACTTAGATGTCTCCAGGCTATTGCTGGAGATCAGCAGGCACAGGCTCCCAGTCCCTCTGGGAGTGTAAACGCAGCCCACTGTGCCCAATCCCAGCACTGCTCTCATGCTGGGTAATAGTATTACCAACATGAGAGCAGCATCTGGATTAGCGCAGGCGAGTCTGGGAGCCTGTGATCGGAAGAGCACTGAGGCAGCAGGCGGCGAGGCTGCAGTTACGTTTTGTTTTAAATTGATTTCTTACTGTCCCCCGTGCTGCCCCAACAATTTTCCCTCCTGGCAGCTGCCACTGACACAGACTCCCCAGGATACTGCCCATAACTTAACAAATTTAGAGGCAAAAAATCAGGAATTTAGTGGCACAAAAACTTACATTTTGCGTCATTTATTTTCCTTTTTAAAAATATTTCCCCCACCGGGCCCTGCCACAAGCCCACTAGCAGCAGACCTGAATTCTTTCTTTTTCGAAAAAAGCAATTGCCCCTAGCAGGCTCCTCCGCATAGCCACAGGTGGCAGGCACAAACTTTTTTTTTTTTTTTTTTTTTTTACATATTGCCTCCAGTGGAACCCTCTGAATGCAGGCCCGAATTCTTTCTTTTTTTAAATAAAATATTGTCCCCAGTAGGACCTGCTACATGCCCAAATTTTCTTTAAAACATTTTCCCCAGCAAGACCCGCTCCATGCCCAAATTCTTTCTTTTTAAAAAAAATATATTGCGCCCAGCAATACCCAACGCATCACCAAGGCCGACTTGCACAAACTCTTTTTTTTTAATTGCCCCCCCCCCCCACAAGACCTGTAGCCTGGGCAGCAGTCTGAGTTCTTTTATTTACTGAAAAAACTCTCCTGCAAACCCTCAGCAGACACACCCTTTCAGTCAGTGAATGGTGGGAGTGCTTAGGGTGGGGGAAACTGCATCTTGCCGGGTTGAGATAAAACTTAACTGCTCTTTGGGGTCCCGGTCTGAGCAGCACTAGCCTTCCCTTCTTCTTCTTCCATCTTCTTGCTTCTAGCTCAGCAGTCAACGCCGGGTAAATAAAAGGAGAATTTGCATTACTTGAATTTTGTGGGCAGTTTTGTAAAAAGTGTGGGCTTTACACAAAACTGCCAATTTAGCATTTTTGGGGGCAAATCGATCAATCGTGAAATCCTGGAGGGTGTAAAGGAGACATTCTATCTATCCAGGGGTATGACAAGAATGTACATTACTCCCACTTCTATTTAGTTTATTTAAGAATGACGTTGGACTCTATTAGAAAAATCTAAATCTTGAAATTTATGTTGTGAGAAATATGGAACAGAAGATCCCAGGACAGACAGTTTTTAGTGGGTCCCCATAGTAGCAATTGGATTCTTTAACCAAGAGTGTCCCATGACCTCTGTATTGCAGGTCCCCATACTGTGACTCAAGAACTCCTTTTTTAACACCTGAATCTCAGTGAAGCACAGCACAGCAGTAAAAGGCTTATTAAAAGAAGTTGCTGTTAGCTAGAGACTCAGAACTCAGCAACAAACAACATTTATTGAATGAGAGACCAGACAGTGCGTCATTTTTCCTAAAAACAAAACTACTTCACTGCCCACAGTATTAAATACTACACACAAATGAAGTATTTAATTATTTACAAAAGACAGATGGAACAACCTATGGGGATATCCTGTAAACGGTCTCACCATTTAGAGGGGGTGTAGGAAGTTGGCTCTGTATTTACTATTTCAAAGTAAGAAATAGTGTGCACAGAGTCCAAGGGTTCCCCTAAGAGGTAAGATAGTGGCAAAAAGAGATAATTCTAATGCCCTATTTTGTGGGAGTGTGGTCGAGCAGTAGGCTTATCAGAGGGTAGTGTTAAGCATTTGTTGTACACACACAGGCAATAAATGAGGAACACACACTCAAAGACAATTCCAGGCCAATAGGTTTTTATATAGAAAAATATATTTTCTTAGTTTATTTTAAGAACCACAGGTTCAAGATTTACAGACAATACTTTAAATGAAAGGTATTTCACTCAGGTATCTTAGAAACTTTGAATAATCACAATAGCATGTACAGTTTTGGCAACAATGGCAATAAGCTATTTTAAAAGTGAACACAGTGCAAAAATCAACAGTTCCTGGGGGAGGTAAGTAATTGTTAAGTTCACAGGTAAGTAAAACGCTCACAGGGTTCAAAGTTGGGTCCAAGGTAGCCCACCATTGGGGGTTCAAGGCAACCCCAAAATTACCACACCAGCAGCTCAGGGCCGGTCAGGTGCAGAGGTCAAAGCGGTGCCCAAAACACATGGGCTTCAATGGAAATAGGGGCGCCCCGTTCCAGTCTGCCAGCAGGTAAGTACCCGCGACTTCGGAGGGCAGACCAGGGGGGTTTTGTAGGGCACCGGGGGGACACAAGCAGGCACAGAAAGTACACCCTCAGCAGCACAGGGGCGGCCGGGTGCAGAGTGCAAACAGGTGTCGGGTTTTCAATAGGAATCAATGGGGAGACCCAGCGGTCTCTTCAACGATGCAGGCAGGCACAGGGGGGGGGGGGGGGGGCTCCTCGGGGTAGTCACCACCTGGGCTAGGCAGAGGGTTGCCTGGGGGTCGCTCCTGCACTGGAGTTCGGTTTCTTTAGGACCTGGGGGCTGCGGGTGCAGTGTGGTTTCCAGGCGTCGGGTTCCTTGAAGCAGGCAGTCGCGGTCAGGGGGAGCCTCTGGATTTCCTCTGCTGGTGTCGCTGTGGAGGTTCAGGGGGGTCAACTCTGGCTACCCCCGTGCGGGCTCGCAGTCGCCGGGGAGTCCTCCCTCTAGTGTTAGTTTTCCACAGGTCAAGCCGGGGGCGTCGGGTGCAGAGTGGAAAGTCTCACGCTTCCGGAGGGAAACGTGTGGTCTTTAAAAGTTGCTTCTTGGTTGCAAAGAGTTGCAGTTTCTTGAACAGGGCCGCTGTTCTCGGGAGTTTCTTGGTCCTTTAGATGCAGGGTAGTCCTCTGAGGCTTCAGAGGTCACTGGAACCTGTTGGATGCGTCGCTGTTGCAGTTTTCTTCGAAGTAGGGAGACAGGCGGGTGGGGCTGGGGCAAATCAGTTGTCGTCTCCGTCTTCACTGCAGGGCTTCAGGTCAGCAGTCCTTCTTCTTCTTTAGGTTGCAGGAATCTATCTTCCTCGGTTCTGGGAGCCCCTAAATACTCAATTTAGGGGTATGTTTAGGTATGGGAGGGCAGTAGCCAATGGCTACTGGCCCTGAGGGTGGCTACACCCTCTTTGTGCCTCCTTCCTGTGGGGAGGGGGGCACATCCCTAATCCTATTGGGGGAATCCTCCATCTGTAAGATGGAGGATTTCTAAAACTAAGAGTCCCCTCAGCTCAGGACACCTTAGGGGCTGTCCTGACTGGGGAGTGACTCCTCCTTGTTTTTCTCATTATCTCCTCCTGCCTTGCCGCCAAAAGTGGGGGCAGTGGCCAGAGGGGCGGGCATCTCCACTAGCTGGGATGCCCTGTGGCGCTGTAACAAAGGGGGTGAGCCTTTGAGGCTCACCGCCAGGTGTTACAGTTCCTGCAGGGGGAGGTGAGAAGCACCTCCACCCAGTACAGGCTTTGTTCCTAGCCACAGAGTGACAAAGGCACTCTCCCCATGTGGCCAGCAACATGTCTGGTGTGTGGCAGGCTGGCAAAAACTAGTCAGCCCATACTGGAAGTCGGGTATGTTTTCAGGGGGCATCTCTAAGATGCCCTCTGGGTGTATTTTACAATAAAATGTACACTGGCATCAGCGTGCATTTATTGTGCTGAGAAGTTTGATATCAAACTTCCCAGTTTTCAGTGTAGCCATTATGGTGCTGTGGAGTTCGTGTATGACAGACTCCCAGACCATATACTCTTATGGCTACCCTGCACTTACAATGTCTAAGGTTTTGCTTAGACACTGTAGGTGCATAGTGCTCATGCACCTATGCCCCCCCCTGTGGTATAGTGCACCATGCCTTAGTGCTGTAAGGCCTGCTAGAGGGGTGACTTATCTATGCCATAGGCCATAGGCAGTTTGAGGTTGGCATGGCACCCTGAGGGGAGTGCCATGTCGACTTAGTCATTTTCTCCCCACCAGCACACACAAGCTGGCAAGCAGTGTGCATGTGCTGAGTGAGGGGTCCCCAGGGTGGCATTAGACATGCAGCAGCCCGTAGAGACCTTCCCTGGCATCAGGACCCTTGGTACCAGGGGTACCAGTTACAAGGGACTTACCTGTGTGCCAGGGTTGTGCCAATTGTGGAGACAAAGGTACAGTTTTAGGGAAAGAACACTGGTGCTGGGGCCTGGTTAGCAGGTCCCAGCACACTTTCAAATCATAACTTGGCATCAGCAAAGGCAAAAAGTCAGGGGGTAACCATGCCAAGGAGGCATTTCCTTACAGGGGGTATGCGCTAAGGAAGGGTCACACAGTTCTAGGAGGCCCATAGAGTCCACTGCGCTGGAGGTACTGCTAACAGCTTGCACACCAACAAACCCTATCCGCTAGAAACAATGCATTGCTATCATTGCTATGTGCCTAATACCACATAAGGGGTGCATTAACAAAAAGTCAGTCCTACTAGTTTTGTTCTAATGCCCCCATAACAATCAAAAATAGACTATAAACCCAAACATTATGCCAATCAATATTCCAAATCGGAAATAAGAAAGTGCATGGAATGATTTACTCTGAAACTAGATGTTTCAGTAGAGTTTTTAACAATTCAAATTTTCTGTGCTAGGGTGTTTCTTTGATCATTGATCTTTAACCCAGCCAAACTACAGTAGGACCTATCAGCAGAAGTCCATGCACCCTAACCCAGGGGCCTTCAAAGTGCGGGGTGGACCTCCCAAGGGGGGCCTCAAGTGATCCCCACTTGCTACTTTTGCCTTTGGGCTTCTTTCCAAGTACAATGTTGTGCCCATTCTTGGAAATCTCTGCACGTGTATTTCTGTTTTTTTTTTTTTTAAACTAAAGTGCAAAGATTTTTTTGCAGCATGTGCCCCTGCCCTCGATTGGGGCACCTACAAGGCACAACTTAGCAATGGTGACACGAAAGCCCATGTTTGCGCAACTTAGTCAGCTCTATGACTGCACAGCAAACTCCACATGCTGGCTGTTCTCTTTTCTATCGCCCGCTAGCATTGATGTAAGCAGGATAAATGAGGCTCCTTATTTCCCCCAGGAGAGAGGAATGAAGTGGTTGCAGCCAGCAGACACCTTGCCTCTCCTAAGCCCTGGGTTCCCAGGCCCTGAGGAGCCATACTCTCTGGTTAGTTCACCCCCAGTGCTCCGGCCCTCCTCAGGGGTCGTTGAAGGAAAATTGGCAGCGGAGTGCTACGCGCTCAAGATGAATGGTTTGCGCCACGCCATACGCCATACCGGGGCAGAAGGGTTAGTAGCGCCGTGAGCATCGCTCTGTAGGTTCCTCTGGGATGTCCCCTTGCACCAGGGCCCTAGACCTTGCCAAGTGATTCATTCAAGAATTGCTTGATTTGTGACACTGTTGCCTGGGCCAGCTCCGAGGGGAAATGCTGCACACTAGTAGAAATAAACATCCTGGCTCTGATACGCCTTTTTTCGTGTGGTTTACTGTGCTTGTGTCCTGGTGGGGCACTGCAGCCACCAGGTGTGCTTTGAAGACCCTCAAAGACTTCAAAGGGTTGCCCTGGTGTGGCTGGCGCCAGAGGTCTGCCTGCTCCCCACTGTCGCTGTGAGAGGGGCGTGTCCAGGTCTCTCAATGAGTTGACAGCTATACAGATTTCTCTTGCATCCTCCTTCTCTACCACGAGAAGGCACAACCCAGTTCCAAAAGGCCTGTTGTCTTCTTGAGGCGTTGAGCTACTGGCCGGCAGAGTAACTAACTGTCTCGTGCAGGGTAGATCAAAGCCCAAATCTCATTAAAGGCTGACTCAAAAAACACTGCAAAAACCAAAATATACGGAGGAGCAGAAACATGCCCAAATTATTATTGCATTTGTGCTCTGGACCTTTTTAAACATATAGAAAATTACATTACTCATTCCTGTATTTTCAGCCAATGCATAGGTAATATTTTGGCACAGCTTTCATCCGGTGTGTGAATACAATAGAGCAGTATTAATGGAGATATTCTTTTTGACAGCCCAATTAAATTTAAGGCTTGACTCAGCCATAACCAAGTTATACGAGGTCCCACCTGCAACAGGCTACCTTTGTACAGATACCTAGCCAGGTTCGACATTAGTCCAATTTGCACAGCCTGCACACGTTTACTCTCACCTGCACACAGATTTTCACATGTACCCATGAGTGTGCAGACATGTTCACTCGGGACCAGTGCAGAGGCTTTTACCCCAGCTGTGCAGCAGTAGGCTTTATCTTAAAAGGTGGATGCTGGCGGTTAGCACTGAAAAACAATTTAAAGAAGCAGGAGATTACAGTGACTGAGACTCTACTAGTGACACTCACTTACAACTAACGAAGCAGCAGATTACAGGGACTGAGACTCTACTAGTGACACTCACAACTAACGAAGCAGGAGACTACAGTGACTGAGACTCTACTAGTGACACTCACAACTAACGAAGCAGCAGATTACAGTGACTGAGACTCTACTAGTGACACTCACTTACAACTAACGAAGCAGCAGATTACAGGGACTGAGACTCTACTAGTGACACTCACTTACAACTAACGAAGCAGGAGACTACAGTGACTGAGACTCTACTAGTGACACTCACTTACAACTAACGAAGCAGCAGATTACAGTGACTGAGACTCTACTAGTGACACTCACTTACAACTAACGAAGCAGGATATTACAGGGACTGAGACTCTACTAGTCACACTCACAACTAACGAAGCAGGAGATTACAGTGACTGAGACTCTACTAGACACTCACAACTAACGAAGCAGCAGGAGATTACAGGGACTGAGACTCTACTAGTGAAAATCACTTACAACTAACGAAGCAGGAGATTACAGTGACTGAGACTCTACTAGTGACACTCACTTACAACTAATGAAGCAGGATATTACAGGGACTGAGACTCTACTAGTCACACTCACAACTAACGAAGCAGGACATTACAGTGACTGAGACTCTACTAGACACTCACAACTAACGAAGCAGCAGGAGATTACAGGGACTGAGACTCTACTAGTGACACTCACTTACAACTAACGAAGCAGCAGATTACAGGGACTGAGACTCTACTAGTGACACTCACTTACAACTAACGAAGCAGGAGACTACAGTGACTGAGACTCTACTAGTGACGCTCACTTACAACTAACGAAGCAGCAGATTACAGTGACTGAGACTCTACTAGTCACACTCACTTACAACTAACGAAGCAGGAGATTACAGGGACTGAGACTCTACTAGTGACGCTAACTTACAACTAACGTAGCAGGAGATTACAGGGACTGAGACTCTACTAGTGACGCTCACTTACAACTAACGAAGCAGGAGATTACAGGGACTGAGACTCTACTAGTGACGCTCACTTACAACTAACGAAGCAGGAGATTACAGGGACTGAGACTCTACTAGTGACGCTCATTTACAACTAACGAAGCAGGAGATTACAGGGACTGAGACTCTACTAGTCACACTCACTTACAACTAACGAAGCAGGAGATTACAGAGACTGAGATTACAGGGACTGAGACTCTACTAGTGACACTCACTTACAACTAACGAAGCAGGAGATTACAGTGACTGAGACTCTACTAGCGACACTCACTTACAACTAACGAAGCAGGAGACTACAGTGACTGAGACTCTACTAGTGACACTCACTTACAACTAACGAAGCAGCAGATTACAGTGACTGAGACTCTACTAGTCACACTCACTTACAACTAACGAAGCAGGAGATTACAGGGACTGAGACTCTACTAGTGACGCTCACTTACAACTAACGTAGCAGGAGATTACAGGGACTGAGACTCTACTAGTGACGCTCACTTACAACTAACGAAGCAGGAGATTACAGGGACTGAGACTCTACTAGTGACGCTCACTTACAACTAACGAAGCAGGAGATTACAGGGACTGAGACTCTACTAGTGACGCTCATTTACAACTAACGAAGCAGGAGATTACAGGGACTGAGACTCTACTAGTCACACTCACTTACAACTAACGAAGCAGGAGATTACAGAGACTGAGATTACAGGGACTGAGACTCTACTAGTGACACTCACAACTAACGAAGCAGGAGATTACAGGGACTGAGACTCTACTAGCGACACTCACAACTAACGAAGCAGGAGATTACAGGGACTGAGATTACAGGGACTGAGACTCTACTAGTGACACTCACAACTAACGAAGCAGAGATTACAGTGACAGAGACTCTACTAGTGACACTCACTTACAACTAACGAAGCAGGAGATTACAGGGACTTAGACTCTACTAGCGACACTCACAACTAACGAAGCAGGAGATTACAGGGACTGAGACTCTACTAGTGACGCTCATTTACAACTAACGAAGCAGGAGATTACAGGGACTGAGATTACAGGGACTGAGACTCTACTAGTGACACTCACTTACAACTAATGAAGCAGGAGATTACAGGGACTGAGACTCTACTAGTGACACTCACAACTAACGAAGCAGGAGATTACAGGGACTGAGACTCTACTAGTGACACTTACTTACAACTAACGAAGCAGGAGATTACAGGGACTGAGACTCTACTAGCGACACTCACAACTAACGAAGCAGGAGATTACAGGGACTGAGACTCTACTAGCAACACTCACAACTAACGAAGCAGGAGATTACAGGGACTGAGACTCTAGCGACACTCACTTACAACTAACGAAGCAGGAGATTACAGGGAATGAGACTCTACTAGCGACACTCACTTACAACTAACGAAGCAGGAGATTACAGGGACTGAGACTCTACTAGCGACACTCACTTACAACTAACGAAGCAGGAGATTACAGGGACTGAGACTCTACTAGCGACATTCACTTACAACTAACGAAGCAGGAGATTACAGGGACTGAGACTCTACTAGTGACACTCACTTACAACTAATGAAGCAGGAGATTACAGTGACTGAGACTCTACTAGCGACACTCACTTACAACTAACTTCCAGAAACCAGGTAGTCCAAAATCAAAAACACCTAAGGGGATTAATGGAGGTCAGAACTCACTCTCACATGTGTGATGAGAAAATCTCTACTCTTACCTGATGACAACGTATTACTATTGCTGGCAGAGTTATCCGTGCACTGTCTTCTTAAGGGTTTCAAGGTGCTCGTTTTCTTAAAGCAAAATGTATGATCTTGGAGCCTTGGGCACTCCTGGTAGAACATGTTTGAACACAATTACTTGCTTAATTGTATAACCTAGTTTGATTATTTCAGCTGTCCTTTTCTGTGGCTTGTGTTGGTTTCAGTGGGGAAAGACACCTAAAGAATCACATCCCTCGCCCCTGGCGTGCCTCTCCTTTCTGGGGTGTTCTTTAGGCTTGTGCTGCTGAGAATGGGATGAGATCCACCGCACACGTTAGGGTTTTCCTGCATTGAATGGCATCTTGAGAACACCACTCTGCTTTAACAGGTCGGAAATGAAATTATTACTACGTCTGCAGATACAGGGAAGGGAATGAACGGACCGAAGTAACACTCAAGTCTCCACAGGTTCATCCGATCACTAGACACATTAGAACTATCTGGCCATTCACAGCGCTTCACAGCCAAGTCATTTCACAGAAAATAAAGCGCTACGTTAAAAGCTTTGAAGTTCCGTGCCAGGCCATTTACAGAATTTCAGAGGTGAATGGCAAAGACACTGAGGTTGGCCCAGGGCATAAGAACAGTAAGAGGTGGAGAGGTAGGTGGGGAGAGGGAAAGATTGGGGTCGGCGAGAGACAAAGAGAGAGATGGGAAGAGACGGGGAGAGAGTCGTGGAAAGAGAAAGAAAAAGTCAGGAAAAAGACCGACAGAAAAGCCCCTGGAGAGAGTGACAGGAAGCAGAGAAAAAAACAGAGTGAGAAAGAAACAAGGAGGTTGAAAAGGAGGTGGCGAGAGAGACAGAGACAAAGATGTCAAAGACAGCTAGAGCCATAATCAGAGTGAGACCTGGATAAACAGACATGGGTACAAAAAGACAGAAAAATAGGGAAAGTGAAGGAAGAGAGGAAAGACAGAAACGTCAATGACAGGTAGAGGCACGGACAGCCAGAGAGAGAGAGAGATACAGTGAGAGAAAAACATGGAATGACAGACAGATAGAGAGACACAAGGAGAGGAAGAAACAGACTAGGAGAGACAGACATACAGGAACAGCTGGGGAGAGAAATTGAGACAGGGCAGATAGCTGAGTGAGTGAGAAGGATAAAGACAGCAGGACAGGGAATTACATAGAGAAAGAGACACCGAGAGAGTGAAACAGTGGGAGAAGAGACTAAGAAAGAGAGACAGAAAAATTGAAAAATAGGGAGAGGCAGAGGGTCAAGAACAGAAAAAAACAGAGTGCGGTAGAAGGACAAGGGAGCAAGAGAAAGACAACGAGAGACAGAAAGACAGGGGTGATGGACACAAAAAGGCAGGAAGAGAGCAATAAATTAAGAGCTAAGAACACTGAATCTATCTATCTATCTATTTCTACGTACTCCATCACAACGTATTTTTTAAAATGTTATTGGGTTAATGCAGTGGTATACTGCACAACTTCCATATCAGGTATTCATATGTGTGGTTTACTTGTCACGTTTGAGTGCAGAAAACAGCTTTCAAAATGAACAACCAACATTCTGTTATCTCTTTCAGGAAAAGAGGCTATTCTCTAAACAACTGAACTCAAACGAAACAATGTCCACGTTTTATGAGAAACTAACGTTTGTATCTTACCAAATCTTTGGGTTGAAGGGCTGGGAAAAACACACCCTTACGTGACAGGTGACAAAGAATCAATTCTGCAGGGACTCACAATGAGGACCTGTTTGTTTGGACTACAATTTAAAACATCTTTCATACGAAAGGATATCTTTTAGGAAATTCTTGAGGAGGGTGTTTTATTATAGGCTGTGATCGCAGCTAGATGGAAAACGGGACATGGGATGTGGCTAAACAGAGGAAACAGGGTGAGTAAGGGGCTTCGCTGCTTGGAATGTCTGCGGCTGAAGGACTGCTGCAGAGAGCAAGGTGTCAGAGGATCCCATAAAAGGATAGTTTCCTTCTTTCAAAATGCCCATCCAATGTGGCAGCACGTTTAACTCGCAGGGGCACATCTATCGTTGGGGCAGCAGGAGCAGTGCCCCATTCCCAGCAGGTAGGGAATCTCGCTACTCAAGCGGGTCAGACAAAACTGCATTTAACCTTGGAAAGTACAAATTGTTATATTTATGGTGACTGTTCCTCTGAGTCGGGAGGCTGTACCCTTTGCAAGCCTTTGAGTGCCCTGCCATCTAGCGACGATAGTGAAAACTGCTCACAATTGCATCCACGTCCTTGCAGTGCTGCCTGCTTATCCTGTGCGGGCACCAGTCAATGCAAAGAAGGTAAGAAAGCTAGGGTACGTTCTATGGTCAACTTGTGTGGAGAATCAATTGGTGTGGAGTCCCACACCAGGATCTGTCATGTTTTCACAGGACTGCGGGGGCGTCTGCAGCTCCCAGAGTGCTGTAGTTTTCTGCTGTATATATTGTGAACTTTTTTTTACAGACATTGAACAACCTGGTAAGTGTAAATTTATCAGCCAGTGGTCCAAACAGGAGTAAGTTAAAACTGTCTGACACCTCCGAATGGCTTTCACCACCATAACTGGACAAATAAATACATGGCCAACTTCATGCAGCATTACCCAGCTCTACAAACACTGGCAAGGGATGCTGCGTGTTAGGACACCAAGCTCAAGCACAGAGAACTGGCAAAGGGACCTCCCACACGTTTCACAAATTTCGAATTACAACTTCTTTACCTGCTCACAGGGGAAGGATATATTATATTCAAACTCAGGCTAGTGGCAGGACTCCGTAGTGAGATTTCACTTTGAAATTAAGAATTTTTCTCTGTTTATTGATTGATATATAGAGGAATTTGCCTTACAAACATACACAGAAGTTCCAGTTTTTGGCCTGGTAAATAAGCTAATTTTGATTTAGTGTCAGCATCCTAGATTTTTTTTCTTGATCCTCTTGTTTGAGATCTTTAGCTAAAATGGATGCAGAAATTCCTGAGTTGGAGCCTGCGTTCTTGCTAAAAACATAACAGGATCCTCCTGGTGTTTCTGAGCTTGTTTGACTTCTCTCTTGTCCTCAAGACCAGGCCTCTATGCCATGAATAGAATGTTGAGTCAGAAACATTGAAATGTAAATTGACAGCTATTCTGTAAAATATCTAGCAACCATTTTTATTTTGCTATACTTTGTACTATATGTTTACAGCCCATAATACTACTCGTGTGACCTGAAGCGTTATTCTGGGAAGTTAGGTACGAGGCTATGTATCTTCTGAAAAGTTGAGAAAGAGTCTGTTTAAATGTTTAAAGTGTAAACTAAGTGGGAAGTGTGCTCTTGTTCATGGGGGCTGGTCGGGGGCTGTGTCAGCCTTGTCAGCGCAGACTTGGTGCTGCACTTAAGCATGCCATTGTCACAAGGTTGTACGGCAGAAAGAGCAACGATTGGAGTCATATTCCATTACCTGCTGGCCTCCACGCCTGCATCCTTTAGTGTTAGGTTAAAGGGACAATCTGCTGAGATGTGCTCTTGCTTGGTTTTAAGGGGTCAGAACTTTACTGTCCTTCCGAAATTCAGGTGGTTATCCAGTTGTTTTATTTAGGCCTGAGCGAAATTTGAACTAGGCCGAGGTATTTTGCTAATTTGGGGTTACTCTTTTGATGCAACACTACTGAAAACTGCACAATTACGCCCGTTGGATAATTTACCACAAAACACCTACTGCACAAGAACAAAAAATGTAGAGAGTGCGAGCAGCTGCTGCTGTTCATGTTCTGTTGCATGTTAGCACTTTTACCGCACAATTCACCCCCTGGTCTATTTTAGAAAGGAGGGTGCATTTTCTGCTACGAAAATAGTACTAAACGCTGGATTGCGCTCCTCACACAATTCCACATAATCTTGCCTAATTTTGCTGTAATTTTGCATAATTACGAGACAGCAAATTATGCAAGCTACACTTATCCCTAGTTGTATTCTTGTTGGCAGAGAAATCCAGAGCTTGGCTGCCTGTACATCAAAGAAGTCCTGCGAACGTGCGACCTTCTTAACCTGGGGACGTCAGTAACATAAATCTATAGTTTGTGTTGTAGGAAGAGCGGTATAGCACCGCACACTGCCACTGCGGACGTGCAGTGCCTTACATTATATGATCCCTTGCCACAGAAAGCCAGTGATGTGGGAGCATAATAAATCCCTGCATGGCAAGGCAGGCTGTGGAAGATGTCTGATGGCTGCATTTTGGTTACACTGCAGTCTGCAGAGCGCAAACACGCGCACTTCTGGTAAAGTCCATTGGCGTAATGTACATGAGAGGAAACCCAGGCAACGGTGGCGCGGTGCACCCTGTGAGGGAATTCAAGGTGAGGGGAAACGAGCCCTCCTGGGGAAGGAGGAGGACTTGATCACTTCACAAACCCGAGGAAGAAGGGAGAGATCTGAGTCCATGATACTGTCCGGGTTCCTCACACTGCTAGCAGCCCAGGGAAGAGGTGCTTGCTCCAGGGACTCGAGTAGAAAGGAAGGGCTTGGCACCAGTTCTATTGTAATTGTCGTTGGGGAAGAAAAGCTTGAGACTAAGGTAGTTCTGAGACATCATTAACCCCCTGCTTGAAGGCAGGAGCCTAAAGCACAGGAGGCAGATTCTGATGAATCTTCCAGTTTGAGGATGATCTTGGTGTCATTCAACTAGTTGTAGCAGGTGAGGCTGAAAGATTTGAAGATGTCCACAGTAAGATTAAAAAAGGAATTAGAAGCAGTGGAGTGGTGTGGTGTGGTGTGGTGGTATATACGTCAAAAACATGTGCACGTACATCAGGAACGAAATGTTGTGTTAATTAATTGGTCAACAATGTTAACCTGCAACCCTCATAGTACACTGATCAATCGGGTTAGTCCACTGCATGGTGGAATTCAGATTACACTTTTAACAGACTGGGCAATCTTTTAAGCGCCGCGAGGAGTGAAGCCAAAGGTAGGTGTATAGTGTTGGGGTTGCGTTATTGGTTCTTTATCATATCTGAAAGGCAAAAGTTGGGCTGAGATTTCTATTACAAGTACATACAGTAGACAAATGGTACACAAAGATGATACAATCGAATTGTTGACATAGAATACCAGTTGACTGGCTAACTTTGGAAAACACTCGAAGGTAGGCTCTTATTTCTGTGGTAGAACATTCACAAAGCCCGTTCCAGGAAACAAATTTGACACAGTTGCAAAGCCATAAAAAATGGAGCTGTTATTTTGACCATGCTGATTTTTTCAACATATTTCACATCAGCGGGGGTGTGGGAGGCTCCTATAACTCCCTTGGTACTTTCCAAAAATAGAGCAGATCTAGAGGGTACGTTCCTTATTTTAATAGGTCAACTAAACCAAAGATACGTCTGGCGTACATAAATGTGTAACTCAAATGATGCCCATTTCTAGGAGCATTTATGAGGTCTTAATTTGCAGTACATTGGAGGATTGAGATGTCTTGAAGAATATCAGCAGTGAGGTCATTGAACATGTCATGAGTGATGTAATATGCAAGGTCATAGGCAGTGCAGGGCCAGGGGGCGTTACAGTTAGTTCACTTAACAAATATTGTCAAGTTTGAAACGTACTACTATGACATTGTCACCCAACTAGAACATCCCTTTAAACTTTGGTGTTTTCAATGAATAGAAATGCATTTTGTAATGTAAAAGCACACACTGCATGAGCAGTCTTTGAAATCACACTTACTGTGCTGATATGTACATTGTGTAAGAGCAGAAGATGTCACTCAGAGTCAATGTAAGCCAACAGCTGTAGTGGGCTGAACATGGGTCAATCTGTATGATGTTGTTGTTGGAAGAAAAGTGTTAATGACACTACAGTAGACCAATGGATGAAGATGCCTGACTGGAAGCCCTTCAAGCATGTGTATAGAGCATATATACTTGAATGAAAAATCAAAAGGTCTTGCCTAACACCAGACTTAAAAAAACACAAACCTTGCAAAGAGTTTCCTATTGGAAAATAGAACATCTAGACAGAGGCTGCATCATGAGAGAAAGAAAGGCTAGTAAGCTACTCTTGTAGTTACAGAAAAGGGAATCCCTCACTCGCTCCCTTGGTAATAGTCAGAGAGCAAAAATGATATGTAGTCAATACCAGTATTATTTTATCACGTAATACACTTGGCTATCGGAAGAGTGAAGACAAATGCTATAACCTAGGATGAATCTGACTATTTTATACCAAGCAGTGCCAAGAATAAGAACAAGTCCATAATTTCAGCTGAACAAGAAATAGAAAGGGACATGAGGAAGAAATCAACTGTCTCCACTGTTTGCTTTAGCCACAAAATCAATGGCATTCAGGCTCAGCACAAATGTGGATGAGTTGAGGGTAAGTGACATGCTCATATATTTAAGGAACACTTCAGTCTCTGGAGAAATTGTTGAACATACTGGATGACATTGAAACACTATCCAGAGAAAAGTCAACAAACATAAATCATTTTTTCCCACTAGGCTGCACTTGCATCTGGAGAGGCAGATTTATTCCATGTGCTGCCCATTCCGTAACAGTGGATGTCTTCCCGCTACCCGAGTATTCATCTGACACATTCAGAAAATTATTGGCACAAACCTAACAATAGGATGATCCTTATTGTGATAAAATACTATAATCTCTGGAAATCACCACCCCATTCACTCTTCGGCAGAGTATTGTTAATCAAGATAATCATCTTATCCAGAAGCCTATGAGGAAGCTTGTATCTATTAATTAAGAATGTGCAGTTAATAGTTTGCAGAATAGTAATCAAAACTCAAATGTGACTTTGAACCCATTTTGATATGACCTGTTTAAGTGTATTTTCCTGTCTTATGCTAACTTGGCCTCACCTAGACTTCTGTGCCATCTTGTTCAAAATAGATGTCACTGTTTATTATTTTGGCTGCTCATCCAAAGTTGTGTTTTTTTATTTCTGAAGGACACTATTTTCGAAGAAGACTGTCTTGCTTGGGCTTACTACATTTTTCCAAGTATCTTCCGCTTGCATGCAATATTACATTAATTCACAGTGGTTCATTGTTGTTTATGTAACTGACACCTCCGGATAACATTAGGTCAGAGGGGCTGAATCAATATTAATTTATTGGGTCAGTGCTTTGGCGGTATGACAATTTTAAAAATCTTATTCCAATTTGTTCCCACTGCATTGATTCTGCAATTTTCCTTTTGCTCTATGGGGAGATTTCCTGTATAAGACCTCAATTTTGTAGGTGAACAAATGATTTTGAGGGCTAATATGAATGCTGTTAAATTACTGATTTTGATGCATATTTGGGACTTATTATATTTTTAATTTTGCCTATTTTTTGTATTGTCCTATTTTTGAGAGACTGCATGGCAATTATTTCATGTATCTAAATGAGATTTTACTACTTCTATACTGCTATTTCCGGTAGAGCAGACCCACACCTATCGCTATTTCAATGTTGTATTATGCTATATCTCCTCTGTGTTTAAGGAGCTGAATTCCACACCCTTGTGAGTACTGTGCACAAAGTAAAGACAGAGTAAATAAATAGAGTCAAATTGCACTAACTCAAACTGTGGCATGAAGAAGGTGGACACAGGTCCCAAACCTGGGGCCTTATTCAATTTGTAGAAGAAAGGGGTTTGGACACCCCAAGAGTCAAAGGACCTTTACTGGAACGTTAACCCCATTTTAATGTTTCAAGTATTAAATGAAACACATCTAATCTATATGGTGATAACAGTGGAGAGGGTTCTCATTTCACACAGGATTAAAGTACCTTGAGCCCCATCGGCACCCTGTGGCTTTTGTCTGAATTGCATCAAAGTTCAAGCGTTGTGGATGTTGGAGGGAAATGCATCAGTATGGATGACTATATACAAGGAGAGGATTTCATTATGTTTAGGAAGGCACTAAAGGTATTCCGTTTATATCAAACAATTTTCTTACATTATAAAGAAATACTTAAGGCACACCCTGACTCCACTGGGGTTGGTAAATACATTGATGGATGCATCCATGTCCAAGTGTGTTCTATCACTGCGATCTAAGGCTACCAGAAATTACATCCACGGGGGAGACTTGTCGGTAAAAGATAATTGGAAGAGATACTCAGGGGTAAATCGTACTACCAGAAGTAGGACGAAGGCACGGGGCAGACGTGAAATTCATGTAGCAACATTCTTTTGTAGAAGCAATGGCAACATTGTTCATTTAATCTGGGTATGTGCTCTCTTAAATCAATACTACAAGCTCATAGGGAATATAACTAGAACACATACAAACATATCAATTAAATTGTCCCCAGAGGAGTGTTTACTGGGAGCTTCATCTTTCAAGATCAGAAATGCAGCATGCAAGATGGCTGCTGTATGTGCTCTTCTTTTAGCTAGGAGACTGCTCTTTACTCGCAGGGTAGCAGTTAAAGTTACAGACCTGAGAAACTAAATTAGAGTTGACTAAACGGGCATGCAAAGGAAATACATGTGAAATTAGCACACAAAGATGCTAGGCTGATGGACGTTCAAATAAAGTGGCAGATATGAACACAAGACTGACATACAAAGAGGAGGAGTAGCCCCTTAATCCAATTTGCTATAAGTCTTCAACATGATAAAATAAAAAGACACAAAATAAAAACTATATCAATACTACAACTCACAAGTGTTACATCTTGGAGTTTGCTTGCACGTGCGAGGTATATAAATATTGATATGCTATTGAATGCATCAATACTGTTATGTTAGCAAAGCTCCCTTTTTTGTTTGCCACCTAGACCAACTGAAGGGCTTGTTTTCACCTTTACAGAATGAACTAAGATATAATGACCAAATAGAGAGCCACCCCACTTGTTGAGTCTTAAATTGTTCCATGCTCCTTTTTAAGGCGGGTGAAGTTGAAACCTGTTTGGCAGCAAGAGAAGTATTGTCCTCATACATGTGCCCAAAACGAAGTAAAAGAATCCCATGATGACATAGAGTACCTATGCTTGTTCTGGTTGAGAGAAAAAGGTGGGCTTGATCATACTAAGATTAGGGTGATCAGACGTCCCAGATTTCGCCGGACTGCCCAAGTGCCCCAAATCATTTGTTAATTTGAAACAGAATTGAAAGGTATGCATTTCTTTTTACAAGCACTGGTAAAGTCTGAAATTACTTAGGTAATGTATCTGTTTCTGCCAGGCAGCATAGGAGGAGCCTGCTCCCAGCAGAAAGCTAGTGTGAGGAGGAGTGGGCAAGAGGCACAGATCCTGCCATTGCTAATGCTGATTTAACATAGTCTTGTACATGTGTGCGTGTATATATATGTATGTGTAAATGTGTGAATAGATGCACACATTTACAAAATTTACAATCCTAGTGCGCGCACGCGCACACACACACACACACAAAAAAACAGGACAAGAAAGATACAGATACTGAAGTAAGGCTAAGGGCTTTAGTCCTACTTTTGTCTGACCTGTACCAGTTTTTGCTTCTCAAAATCTGGTCACCCTACCTATGATATAAAGTTTGCTCAATGGCTAAGCCGGTAGTGCTGGAACATTTATTGGAGTGGGGGTGCTGCCATTAATTTTACATCACTTGAAGTCATTGGGATTGTAGATTCAAAAAAACAAAAACCCATGCGTCACACAAAACAAGAACACCAAAGGAGCCATGCCCATTCAGCACAAGAGCGATACTGGAGTGGTATGTAGCTTGTGGTTCATTTTGGAGCACATTGTCACAAATATATTATCAAAGCATGCTGTGGTAACACACTGTAATTTGCAAACAGCACATTTTCCATTGGAATGGCCACTCATGTTTCACAGAAATACAGTTATACTGATAAAACTATACAGGCCACAAACAATAAATAGTGTGTGGAGTTTCAGCCAGCATTTATAATTTGGATATCATATAACTGTGTAAAGTGTCCTGATTTTTTTGATCGTATTAAAAACATTTATTTCCAAGTGCTTTTCTAAATGGTGATGCATTTTGAAATATAGGTACAGTTTATTTACAGGTATTTACATTTTGCTGTGTTAGAAAAACATGGAAATCCTTCAGCCTTTCCTTTCACAATCCCTGTGTGCCAGGCAAGACTGTCCTACAAAACAGCCAGGGAAAGAAAAATAAACACCAGTCTCCATGTCAAAAGAATAAACGGCGATTTGTCGAAAGACACTGCCTGACATCTGACCTGTCTATGAACGCACAGCAAATATGACAAGACAAAAACAAAGTGTAAAGCCATTTTTATTGCTTTTTCACCTTCTGAACTCCAGAATGGTTATGCACGGAGTGCTGCAGTCCCATAGACCTTCTTCCACTGCAGAGTGGGTTGAATTGATTAATAATCACTAGGAGTGGGCAGAACAATTTTCCTGGCATTTTGACAAGTTAGAGGACCACAAACTCTATCTACGGCATGATGTTACTTATGGGACATACAAGAGATACCATTCCTAAAACGTATCCTGTTGCTGATTACACCCTTCTCTGCATTGGCCTATTGCCGTTTGCCTGCTTTACATGAGCACGAGATTACATTACACAAGGCCAGAATTACTTTTATTTTATCTTTTTTTAGACAAGGGGCGTTAATAGATTTGCCCAGAATCACAGGAGGTTGAGCTGATGTCGGGAGTCAAACCTTGTTCCCGATTCCAAAGGGATATTTTCCTCTTCATAAACACAAGAAACTTTAAATTCTCTCTCATTGCCTGATTCATTCGAATGCTTTGTCCCAGATCATCCCTTCAAAATTTTCTATCTGCTTACCATAGTGCCACTGTGAGCCAAGCTCCTAACATATACCAGTACACAAGTTGATAGCAGCCTATTTATTATTATTTTTTTTAACAATAATCAAAAGGTTATTGATTAGCAATTTACAATTTTACAATTAGCTTTTTCCCTTCGCTTGACCTTTTTTTTTCTATTTGCATAATCTGTTCAATATTAGTTTTTTCCTGCTCCCTATTTTATTTCACATTATTGATGCCAGTGGAGATTTTTTCCAAGCGTAGCATTTTGATGTTTGTCTGTTTCTTGCACAAAAGGCAGTAAGGTCGATGGTGTTATATAAACTTCAAACTACTGGTAAGTGTTTAAAGATCTTGCACACCTATGAAGAAATTGTAATGCGTATCAATATAAAAAAAAATCCCATGATGGATGTAATGTTCTTCAACTCCGTTACTTAAACATGGCAGCGGAAATCCTACGGCAAACAAAGGCAATGGATCTTCAGAAGACCTAACATACAGATAGATTCCCTACAGTATTATAACCTGTTGTGACAGTAATCACAGAACTGGGAGTTAGAAAAAGGGATACCATCAACAGGTGGCTCCTTGTGACTACAAAGAGCTCTAACTCTACTGGCCGAAGGATGTAGGACTGTCATAGCTGCAGGTTGGACATTAATGCCAATGCAATGCAAGAGGTAGCTGGCTCTTACACATGCTTGGCTGGTGAAATGCTATGCGTCCCAGAGCCCTCTGAACCTATGATAATGTACTGCCTTGAAATGAGTCAGGGCTAGACCTCAGCAGCAGCCAGGCACCTCTCCGAGGGAGAAGGGAAAAAAGTTACTTACCTGTAACTCCATTTCTCTGCACAGGCATCATTCACAGATTCACATGCTTGAAATAATCACAGTTTTCAGGTTGGAACTAACGTAATCAATGTTAACAAAGTGGTGTACATTTACAATCAATAACATTGAACTCTACATATATCATTTATATCCTATTCACACTATCATAATTGACCCAAGCTAAAGCCAATCTGAGGCAAGCACCCTTAGATGTTCGGCTGGCACACGCTTCCACCTACCAGAGTTTCCAGCTTGTAAAGTGTTATTCTTATTAGTTGAAGCCTCATAACAAGGTGCAGTGACCGAGTCACATCTGAGTCTATAAAAACATGCCAAATCTGGCAAACTGGGGTAACAACTAAATACCATTTTTGTTTTTCAGCCCTGATTTTTTTTTCATATATTTACATCCTTGAATTAAAATTATCATAGCAGTATAGCAAAACAGTGGAAGATGAGCACAAGGCTTAACTTAAGAGGTAAGGTTTCTAAGAACTGCTCGCCCCACTGCAGATACAGAGTAGTGAATAAAGGGTCACAACCCAAAATGTGACCAGCAACAGCAATAAATCATTGTCCAGCCAAATACTCACGTTTATGAAGGAAAAGAGGTATTTTATTTCTGATGTTACCCACTAAAATGAAACATACAACATTCACAAACAATCACACAATTCCCCATGAGGTCAGGGTTCTAGGGTTTCTTTGGTGATTCAATGTCCCATTCCCTCCTTGTGTGAGCGCTAGCAATTGCTCTCATTCACTATTGGTTACACCCAGGTAATACCCTACTAGCAGCCTGAGTCTCAAGAGTCTGCTTTGATTCTCAGTTAAAGTCAACAGTGTTCTAGTGATGCAGCCCTACTAGAAGCAAATTCTCCCTTGGCCCATAGGCCCGAAACCAGTTTCACCTTCACCAACAGATGTGAACAGTTTGCAGTTCCTGAGTGTGTCCCATCAGAAGGCGCTCAAAATGGCTGCAGGCAAGTTCAGGGAAGTCGGGCGAACACGACTCAGACATGTGCAGTCTCTCTCACTCACAGTCATACTCCTGAAGCGACCAGAGGCTTTCTGTGGCCCCACGTGCGGGTTGTTAGCTACATCTTCCAATAGAAGGTGGCTATGATGATCCTGCCTTGGGTCCCTTGCCGGGGTGACTGTGCTCCCACAGCATCCTCACTTCTACAGGGGGCAGAACACTTTGCAATCTTTTGTGTTCTTGGTGACCATCTCTGGCATACTCAGTCACCACAACTCAGTCCACAGGCTATAGTCCAATCAGTATGGTGATTCTATCCACAGTGGCCCCTCCTAGCATACAAGGTCGCGGCTTCACTACAACACAGGACTACAACCCTTTTCGTCATGGTAGTCTTTCTCTGGCAACCGCCTCTGGCATACGGGGGCACAGTCTTGCTGCCACACATGGGCTCCGGCCTGACAGGCCCAAAGCAACACACCACTTACATCATGGTGGCCCTCTCCTTACAAGTGGGGGGTCGCCAACTTTGTCCTTCACAAGGGCAATGACCTGATCAGTCCAACAGTTTTTTCCCCACACTTTGCACTCGACAGGGTTCCTCAATAGCCCTCTCTCTCTCCAAAGCTCTCTTCTTACTCACAGGGGACACTGGTCCTAGCAAGCATGCAAGTGCTGGTGCTCCAAACTAAGTGTCCTTGGACTCCCTGGGAGATGTCCATTTACCTAGCAGGGAGACTTGCAGGCCTTGGCCCCCAGTCCTGATCACTGGCAGCCATTTTGCAGAGTTTCATCACCTCACACAGCTAATCTGGGTTGCTTGGCAGATGACAATTTTCGGGGTCTTCAACTCCCTTTCTTATGATTAATTTCCAGACACCAAATGTGACTTAGGGTCTGAGTTTTTCAAGTTTTATGTAGGGGGTCTGCTTCTTTTGAAGGACCTACCCCTCTACTCCCTGTTCCCCTTGAAAGGCTGTATGTCTCAGCAGGAGTGTCTTTAAAGCCGATAGACCCACAACACAGGCCATGGGAGTGACTATAGTTCACACCTGGTTGTCAGCCATATGCATCTAAAGGTTAGCCCAGGGCCCCAGAACTACTCTTTATGATTCTCCTAGCAGCCCGATCTCCTTCCTGAAATGTGCTAAGACTCCTTCCATGTGACTTCTCACTGAACCAAAGCGCACCCTTTGAAGTGCACAGGGGAAGCCTGGCCCTCCGCTCCCCATTGTGTGTTCCACCCAGCTTACAGCAATGCAGAAGTACACAAACCAGTCAGGGAGGATCTCTCTACCGCTTCTCCATTTTTCACCCTGCAGGTCTGTGTCTCCTAAAATGTAAACTATGGCCCTTCATGTATTGTACCATTCATATACACACATACACCCAGTGCATGTACACAGCACACACGCACTGCACAATACTCTATCCTCCGTGTACTCTACCGCTCATAGACCTATACATCCCGCATATGCAGTTTACAAAGAACACATTTAATCCTTCATGTACTGTATCCCTCACAAGCACACATACACCGACCACATGCATTTATCCTGCGTGAAATGCACAGCGCTATCTTTATGAGGTACAGTTCCACTGATAGGCACATGTACATCCAGCACATGTACAAACCACACTATCCCTCTTTTGCACCCTTCTCAGGCACACATACACCCGGTGCAGTTACACCACTTCTGCACAGCACTTCACATAAATCAAGAACACAGCAGTGGAACTTTAAAAATTGAGTGACCCTGTAGAGCTCACTCCAGTGACACAGAAAAGGACCAGTTTGCTTTTAGTGATCACTACATGGTAAGATGCCATTGCCGCGTTTGTGCTGCTGAACTCCCAGTCAAGGTAGTAGCCTTCCACCACTATGAGGGTAGCACTTTAGGAGCCCCTCCCGGTCCAAAAAGACCGCAATCCATGAGACATGTCTTGGTCATGGCACATACGCATGATACATTTTTGTCTACAACAACAAAAATCAGCATTAGGGATCCAGACATCAATACAATTGGGCACTCAGGGCAGGGGTGCACGTCCATTACCATGTAGAGGACTTTTCCATCCCAAAAAAACTTTACATGATGTTCAGGAAAGCCCAGACTTGGCCAAACGTGACAGTTAGGGTAGGAGCTGATAAGGTGACATCTTGGGAGGACTCAACTTTTCTTTGTCCATACAACAAAAGGTTCCATTTCAAATTATATTTTCTCACAGTTGAAGGGGCTCTGGTGGCTATAAGAATTTGCTTACACCCTTCAATTATTGGTAAATGTCCAAATCGCAAGTCTTGATGAGGAAGGCTGTTAACCGAAGGCACTTGAGAGGTGTGGTGATGTATGTGTCCCATTTCTTGAAAGCAGCCATACATCTGGCTTGAAGTGGATTGGCTTTTTCATGGACGTGTTCCAAAACTTGGCATACAAGTGCTGACTTCTCCTTTGCAAGCGCCACTAGAATCACTTTTGCACTGTACAGACTTGAGTTTGCATAATACCCTCGGAAATACTTGTATTGAGGCAAATGCAAGGATTAATATCCCTGCCCAGACTAAGTCCAGGCTAATGTGAACGTATCCTTCTGCAGGCCTGGGCAAAACCATCTGCTTGCAGAGTTCAGGCATTTGTTGAAAAAATGCCCCACTCAGGAGTGCCACATCTCCAAAAAATGCAGTTATTTGATGTTAATTTCACACTCATGCATATCCAAGTACTGCCTGCTTTGTCAGGCTGCAACATCATTGAGAGTCACTGGAACATGAAACACATTGAAGTTTGGGCTATCAACACCCGTATTCTTTGAGCCTCTTGTGACAAAATATGTCCTCTGGTTCCTTCCTGCTTGATGATAGAATATATAGAGATGGGATTGTCTGTTAGAACAATGGCATGTGGGCGCCTTGTTCTGTACTGAGGAAAGCTTTGAGTGCTAATCTGACTGGATCAATGTCCATCAGACTGATGTACAACTGTGATTCTCTTATGAACCATAAGGCATCAACTGTGCTCATCCTGAAAGGGTTGCATCTCTAGCCAGAAACGCTTGAGACTTGATAGGGGTGCCTTTGAAAGTGTTTTCTTTCTTCATCCAGGACTGAAAAGCTTGACTTATTTGAACCGACTTTCTTATGTAGTTACTTCAGATGCTTGAAGTTCTTTTCTTGGTGGAAGACACTGTGACTTCTCCTGAAATTCTGTGTTACACAATGTCTAAGGCCCATCTGTTTAAGGATACATGCTGGGGGTGTATTTGTTGCTTTATATTATTTCTTAATTCATAAGATTCATTGTGGCTGTGTAAGGTTTTTGCATCACAAGGTCCTCCTCCTCCTCCTCCATATAAAAGAGGAATGATCTAGCACTCGCGTTGTTTCTCTGTTAAATTGAAAACAGGGGGCTAAAACTTTGAGAAACTTTTTTATTAAGGCATGACATTTCCCTAGGTCATCCTGTGGCAAACAACTTGCTGTTGGCTCTGGGATCACACCATGTGACGTAATAGACTGGATCCACTAACGGTCTTTATTCGGTTTCTGCATGATCATCTGCCGATGCATCTCCATCATCACCGAATGCAGGTGATTGTAAACCATCCATTTCATCAGCAACCTTCTGTGGCTAATTTTCTCCATGGTTATAACCTTCATTAAAACTGCAGACATCTCCATCTATGTCTCTGTGCACTATTATGAACAGGTGTGTTTTCCTGGCGACGATCCCTGTCCAGGCAAGTTTGTCTAAGTTGTGGAATCACAGATGTCAGTTATAAGACTGGTACTTGTGGAGTAGACAATCAGTCTAGCTGCATCTGTGAATTAAAAGGGACAAGCACCTTTCTTTGATAAATTTATTTTCTCATATCCTGTATGGAGTTCAACATTCATTTGGAGAGATACTTGCACCATTGTTAAGAGCAGGGGCACAAAATGCTGTCCGACTCACCCAGGTTAGTGCACCTCCATGTCAAAGTTGTACCTTTCTTTGCAAATGTACACTATCTTCGTTGTCCTCATCATAACCACTTTTTGGATAGTCAAGTCTGCCGGTTATGTACCTATTTGCCCTTCTTAGTAATCCTCATCACTCAAGAAAGCTTCAGTCTGGTCAAGCTCTGAATCATCTTCTCTTTCTTCCCCCTCTTCTTCTGAGGAAGCATACTATAAAAGCATTGTTGGTGGTTGTAAAGGCACCAGGTGACACATCAATGTCTGAGGAGGCAAGATTGAGGGGTCAGGAGAAACGGCTGATGCTAACGATACTAAAACACCATTGGCAGCCCTAATTGTTCAATAGGGATCTGTTTTGCCGAACATGAAGGCACTGGTGCCATCGGTAGACATTTTGCTGCCATGAACGATGATGCAATGGACAGACAAGATTAACAGGAACTCTCATTGGGGAGTGGCTCTTCAGCAACAATGACTGTCAATGGAGTTAGAGGCGTCATTGACCAGGATTGTTTCTTAACTGGCATATTTTACAGTGACAGGCAGACTGGTCTGTTTCTTCAACAATTTCTCTGTCAGGTCTTTTGTATTTTTTTTTTTTTTACAAGTGTCTCACTTTTTAGTCCTGTGACTAGGGTGGAGACCATATAAACATCTGATATGGGAATCATCCATTTATAGCTGCCTTTTCCCACAGGCTTTGAACACCATGAAAAACAGATTAGCTCCATCAGGTCTTCGATGATCTCTGATGTCTTAAAGATTGAAATGTTCTGAAGTTTGGTTTAATGCTTAAGTCTTCAATGGAGAGAGCACTTCAAAGGGTTTCTCATATTGAATGTGGGGTAGAAAATCTGGAAGTTAGAAGCCTCAGACAGGGTAACAGCTAAATGTGCTGGGGTCTGGCTGGAGTTTAGGTCCCTCACAATGATGTAAATTGGATGTAAACAGTCTATGTAAAATTCAATGCTACCGAGTTTAAACGTACACTACTATCTTTGCAATGTTTGCCAGAACTTACAAGCCTGACAATGAGGAATAATTCAAGTATATACTATACTATACAAATCTATGAAAGATACAATGCTGGAGAAATGCCTATATGAAAATAAGTGTTCAGAGTGAATAAAAACAATCTGTGATAGAAGCAGAGATTACTTCTACAGAATGACAGATTATACCCTAATTGTATAGAAGTAATTGGTGAAGGTTATTTGGCTCTACATGCAAAGAGGTGACCCTGCTTGTTCCTTAAATAGGCAGCAATAAATGTGGGCACCTCCCCCACTTATGCACCAATATCAATATGAAGAAATGTGGAGAAAAAAAAAATCTAGATTCCACAAATTTGGGGAACCGGGCTCCACTGCCTTGAATACAACAGTGTACAAACATCTAGCAGCT